>NC_079488.1:27610246-28345246 GCF_020520425.1 Spinacia oleracea
AGGTTTCGCAGCGCAGCAAGGACGTCGGTGGGAGGTTGAGAAAAACGTGGGTGGTGGAGTTAGAGTTAGGCGGGATTCTGCCAAAAAAACAGAGAGAGTTAGGCGGGATTTTTTTTCCAAAATTAATTTGGTTTGCGTCCTCGTAAACGCGTGTGTTCCACGTGTCTTTATTTGTAAAAAGCGACGCTTTAAAACGTCGAAATATTTTGCGGCTCTATAAAGCGTCGCAATTTACAAATTAATATTCGCACCCCGCCCCTCCCTGCGACTCTTTGTTAGACCGTCACAATTGTTCCGTCTCAATATGTACCTTTTTTTAGTAGTGGTCGTAGGATTTGTGGATCCAAATAATGCTTGAAATCAATGCTAGCTTATAAAATCGAAGTACAGATTTAAGCAAGCAATTGGGAATTGAAACTATATTTTAGTGAAGCTAATAAGTATTTTAGTTTCATAAAATGTACATGATTCTTATAGATATATAAGAAGTTTAGTCGGAGTACATAAAACTTAATTGGTCCTATGTGTATCACACACATATCTCTCTATTGTGAAATAACATTCAAATGCTAATGACTTAGATTTGAAATTATTCATCAATGATGGACCATGGCGAAACTTAGTACATACTGAGTTTTAAGATCTATTTACTAAGATCTTATATTAATTTTTTTGGATTAAGTAATGGAATTTACTAAATCAAACACGAAAGACTCTATTGGAGACATTCGATTCATGTGAATAAATCTAAGTAAAGAATGTTTGAACTATGTATAAGCATTTACTAAGTTAAACATCAAAGAATCTAATGAGATTCTTCACCTATATTATATGTCAAAGAATTTAGCAGCTGGATTCAGTATCTAGTGAAATTGGATAGCTAAAGTAACATGAATAGAATTCAATTGAAAATTATTCTGCAAAAGAATTTATCATGTATGATATAATATGAGGATCGCCAAAAACGTATCGTATGACTTTAGGCATGACGAACATATACAAATCTCTATTGATCTAAGTGAAGATCAACTAGATTGAGATCAAGGAAAACTTATGGTACTTGAAAAGGTACATAGGAATAGTTCTTGATTCAAGGAAATAAAGATATGCTAAATATTGATGCTACACGCATAAACACTGGCAAAGGATCAAGCAAGATCCCTTTGGAGTTAACCATTGGCAAAGACGAGCTAAAGAGCGTCGTGTTTTGAAATGGCAACATGGAGTGAACACCATGAGTTGTTGCGTGGGAAATTAAACATTAATTTCTATGTTCTGAAATACAGATGGAAAGTCTTCCACATATCTGTGAACTGCTTGGATATGTAAATCCAAACAAAGCATCACTAGCAACCTATACAATTGAAGTAAAAGTACTTATTGCCTAAGAAGCAATGAAACAGAGTTGTTACGTAAAGAGTTCTTCACTGAACTTGGGTAGATCACATGTCTGTTGACTTAATGGTTCTTCATTGCAAAATGCGTAGAACCACTATTGAAGTAAGAAAGACTAGATCACATAATGGACAAACTCAAAAGATCTTATCATCCCATCTCGAAAGACATTTAATGAAAGGGATATTAAGATTGGCAAAGCATGATAATTAAACCTATGCAACAAGTGAGAAGCAACACTCACATTGTGGCACTGGAAATCAAGCATAGCTTTGAATTCCATGAACTGTTTTAAAGATGGGTTAGAGGCCCATGGTTGTAAAACATTGGGGTTGAACATTTATCATAGATGAAATGTATTTTCATATTCCATTTAATCTTGGTTTAGTATTAAATGATAAATCCTTTCAAATTGACGATAAATTCAAGATAGACTGTCAGGACTAGTCCTGTGACTAAGAAATGTCTATCAAGTGAACTTGAATGTCAAAATTTGAAAATGGTCCCTGGTCGGAGTTTTCTATAAAGATGGACGCATAGAAAACGCTAGACGACTAGAATGCAAGATGACTAGTAGTTCTGTTTCTTGAACTATGTAGACATGGCAATGTCGCAATCATTTGCATAGATACTTACTTTGGGAAGACTAGTATCGGACAGACCTATGAAACTTTACTTTAAGAGATGAAAATCTGTCATAAGTAAATTTCATTAAAATTATTTAAACATTAATCCTCAATACCTGAGTGATTTGAGATTACTTGTTTGACAACTGGTTACTTTGACGTTGTCAACCGTCGCACCGTAAAAGGAGGCTATAACGACAACGCTCGGGTAATCACCTATCAAACGAAGTCTAATCTCAAGATCGCAAGATTGGGATTGTCCTCCCATAAATCGGGATGAGATGCTGAAAGTTGTACAAGGCCAGTCGGAGAGCTAGAAACTGTAAAATGCATGGCCGTGCTCATATGAATCATAGGCTATGATTATCTGTTTATTTGATCAGTTGTCCTCCCATAAATGTATGCCTAGCTAGAGGCCGCTTCGGTCCAAGTGGAATTAATAATATTAATCCACAGCTTACTCTTGACTGAACCCGTAGGGTCACACAAATAGTACGTGAACAGATCAAGTATTTAAGTGAATTAAATACTCCATTTATGGATATTCGGAATCGACGGATCTCGGTTCCAGTGGGAGCTGAAATCGTCAAAAGGCAAATTATGAATACTCCGGAAACGATGATATTGCCGGAAACGGAAATATGGATCGTATCGGAAATATAAATATTATCCAAGTCGTAGATGTTGCCGGAAACGGAAACATGGTACGTGTCGGAAAATATTATCGGAAATGGAAATATTGTCGGAATCGGAAATATTGCCGGAAACGGAAATATTGTCGGAATCGGAAATAAATCGGAAAATAATTCTGGAATCGGAAATATTAAATATTTGTTCGAAACGGAAATTCATTCCGGAATCGGAAATATTAAATATTGTTCGAATCGGAAATGAATTCCGGAATCGGAAACTTAATCGGAAGCACGTCGTACGAAATGAACATCGGACGAGTTTGCTAGACGTAAGGCCCAGCACGAAGCCAGGCCTGCGCCTAGCAAAGCCCGCGCGCAGCAAGGCAGCAAGGCAGCCCGCAAGCATCGCAAGGACCAGCCAAGCAAAGCGCAAGGCCAGGCCCAGCGAGGCCAGCAGGCTGGCACGCCGACTCGTGGGCTGCAGCGCTGCTGGGCCGAGCACTCCGCGCGCGCGCGCCCAGCTCCCCTCGTGGGCTGTGCGTGCGTGTGTGCGTTGAGTTCGTGCATGCATCGAATCCTTAAGCGATTAGGATTAGATTAAAGATTAATTTCCTAAAACTACTAGAGTTAGTTGTTGAATTAAACATTAACTTAATAGTTTTAATTAATATCTAATTCTAAAAAGATTAGATTAATTGAATCCTAGTAGGTTTCTAGTTCCGATAATCCTACCCTATAAATAGGTGATGACATTCACAATTTATAATCAATCAATTCAAGTATTCATATAGTTTTAAGGTTAAAACTAAAGTTAATAATTTGCCACAAATTATTTTCGAATAACTTAAAACTTTAGGTTGAATTCTAGTTAATTAAATCTAAGGCGGATCCAAACGTGTTGTGGAATATCTACGGAGGGACTACACTTGGAGTCCTAAACTTGTTCTTGTTCGGTTCGGGAGCAGCTAGGGAGGGCACGCTACATAATTAAGTATGTATCCTAAATTATGCTAATTGTTATGTGGCAATTAATTTGGATTCCTGGCTTTATGGTTTTTCCGCATGAAATATATATGCTTTATATTTGTCATAACCTAACAGACAAGCGTACACAATCAAAACGGTGCGAGTATTACGAAACGCGCGTAGCGAGTAATTTGGTTAGTAAAATTAACCAAAAATTGACAAGTTATAAATAACAATCGAAATAGTACGGTATTATAAGAAGAAAAAGCATATATTCCGTACCTTTTCATCTTTTATACGCTGCCAATAGAAGTTTGCACCTAGTTTTACTTTGCTATTGTCATACACTAGATTTCAAGTCGCGCGCTATCGCGCGCGAATGCCTGCCAAAAAAACGATAAATCTTAATTTTCAAATTAAACACGATGCAACAAAGAAAAAGACGAAGAAAAAGAATAAAGTATACAAAAATAGCCCATTTAAAAACCGTGTTTAGATCCTGTAGAGTTCTAAAATAACGCTAAAAGATAGAGTTGAGCAATATCAACCATTGAATGAAAAATCAATGGCTCATATATTATCTTTTCAAAATTTCCCCTATTTTTTCTCCTCAATATCCACCCCCTGATTTGTCTTCCCACTAATATGAGTCATTGATTTTAAAATGTATGGTTTAGATACAACTCTACTTGTAGAATTTTATTAAAACTCTAGAGGGTCCAGACCATTAAAAACTACTTCCTTTGTTGATTTTTATTCTTTGCAATTGGTAGTACACTATCATGCACGTGATTTAACAAATAATTAATATGGATGAAGATTATTTTTTTATTTACTTAAATAATGCAAATTACGTTTATTAATATTGTTTTCACTTTTATCCAAAGTCTAACATTGGAAAACTGAGATAGATCTAATACCTTAATAGGTAAATGTGATAGATTTAATGCGCTAATTAATGAATTTCGTTGATTAAATAATAACTGACACGATTTTTGACATAATATTGGGGGAAAGATTTTTTACATACTTTGTATAAAAGAAAATATTTCAAATACAAAGACTAAAATAGAAAAATCAAAACGGATTACGTAAAGAATGAAAAGGGGACGGAGGGAATGTAGAATTTAACTTGTACTCCTTATCTGGAAAATATCAAGTACGAAGCGTAAAATGTTACCATTTCTTTTTAAAAGATGACAAACCCTAGTTAAAAAACTATACGAGGTGCGGAGTATATTTTATGTTATAATATAAAATGAAATTTTCCAAACGTAAAAATTAAAATAGAGCACTAAAAACGGATTACAGAAAAATAAAAAGGGATGGAGGGATAAATACGAAAACAATAATCAAATACAAAGCGTAAAATTATCTCGCTTATAAAAATATAACAAAATCTAGTCTAAAAGCTACAAAAACTATAACTTACACAAAATTGGCTAAAGAAAGAGGGCTAGATTGTAATCTATACTATTATTAAAACTCCAAAGCAAAGAATGTCATCTCGCCACATGTCGCTTCCTATATGGCGCATAGTCATTTTTGACATGGAAACTCGGTCATAGAATTTTCTTAATCATGAAAAAATGGTAGTTGTAGGTTTTGAACCTATGACCTGTTATTTGAGACTCACAGTTTTTAACCACTATGCCACAACTCATTTTATTGTTTCTTATACGTCCAAAATTATATTAAATCAATATAATTAGAAAAGTGATTTGATTAATTTCTAATATTCTCGCATCACTAAGTAATCATTACTTTTACGAGTTACTAATCCTTACATGATAAAAATTTAACAAAACATACTCAAAGCAATATACAATTGTATTCTAACAAATTAAATTAGACTCAAAACTAGTTATATAATAATCTAATTGATCAATTCTTCTACTATCCGGGGCATCGCCCGGGGCACTAACTAGTTGGAGTATATAAGGCTAAATAAGTAAAAACACTATTCCTAAGAAAAACTTAGTGTTTTCAAAGAAGGATTTTAGGGACAAGGTCGTAATTTTACTGTTCCAAAACATGAGTTCTTGCTTTTAAAAGGGTTTATGATTTATCACATTCCTACAATCATCCATATATATGAGTCTCTAGATGGTTACAAACTTACAAATTCAACTCTGATGGTTTAAAAAAGATGATGATAAAGTGCTCTAGGGTTTATCATTTGTGACCATAATGGTAACCTTTGTTTAGATAAGGTTAAATTTTCTTTACCATCTCATTTGCTCGATCCTTCAAGCTAAATAAGATAGCTTAATTCTTGTGGTTACTAAAAACCTTGATGTTAAGAAAGATAACCTTGTCTTTTTTTTTTTGCTAGGCAAGCAAGATCGAATAATATTAAACTCAAAACAGATTTACAACCTAAACTAACTCAAGGATGAAACAAACCAACTAGGTTGGACCATTCCATCAAAGAGCTAGAAACAGAAAGCTATCTTACAGAGTAGCAAACCACAAGCTATCTCTCCTAGATACATGTTTAGGTAAAACAACCAAAATTCGATCTCTAACATTTTGCTTAACTCTAGCTACCATATTCTGAACAGTTGGAAAGGAAGTGATAATCACTATAATGTGAAAACTTTATTAACCTTACATATGTAGACATGGACCATTACAAGATGACATATCCAACTCATCTCCACTTTCAAGAGGCAAAACAAGTGCTCAATTTAATTTCAAGGTAATTCAAGTAACAAATTTCATGGTAATTCAAGGACATTCTTTAATGTGTAGTACTAAGGTAATATGATTCAAATGTAATGGGAATCCCTCACTTATCATCTAAAATAAAATGTGTCAAGTTCCACTCCTACGGGCTACGGGTTAACAAATCAATGATAAACTTAGACTCGTGATATGTGAGTATACTTCCTTGAAATCATGTATTGCACAATTGTATAAAAAATAAGCCACCAATATATCCACAATTTAAAGTTTAGTCTTACACTATTAACACCACTCCATTGAGTACTCTAACAAGCAACAATAATATCAGAACTCTACTAAACTTGGCCTCTTTGAGAGGATGAGAAGTCGAACCCTTTATGATCACAATTCACGATACGATAAAGTGTGATAATATAACATGATTTTATTTGGTCGGAGAAAAAAGTAGAGTTTTAAGTGAGTTTTAGATTTTCAAACCCACTTCCTAACTTGTTGTACTCTTTTACCACATATCCCACGAGTCTAGCTCCAAACTCCCTTTTAGACTCCCTTCCAAACTAGGGATAACTTAGGGTGAGTAACTCACATAAAACATTCCCTATTTTTACACATTATTCCCTAACTAACCTCAGAATCACCTAAACTACTAAAAGAAAATAATTAAGTATGACAATAAATAATTAAAAATTCAACCTCTACTCTTCCCCAACCCCACCCCTTTACACATTTCCCACTAACTACATTAAAATAATACCCCACTATCAACTACTACTTATTAAATTAAATAAGTCAATTCAAGTCCCTTAAACTCTGTGCCGGTCAAACCGGGTCGAGTATTCCGGGACGGAGGGAGTACTATTTAACTGTACTACGTATTCCACTAGCAAATTTATACCATACTAAAAGAGACCAAATATAACTAAGTATGTATATTATCTCATATATTGGACTAACATATTAATAAATAGATTAGACTAATATTACAACTTTTAAATGTGATATTCTATTACATTCGATAATTCTACATAACTTCCAGAAAAAGAAAAGCTAATTTAATCTATATACCGAGTACTATTTAATTGTACTACGTATTCCACTCGCAAATTTATACCATACTAAACGAGACCAAATATAACTAAGTATGTGCTTTGTCTCATATATTGGACTAACTAACATATTAATAAATTAGATTCGATATTACAATTATTAAATCTAATATTCTATTACAATCGATAATTCTACGTAGATTCCTAGAAAACAAAAGCGAATTAATCTATATACTATTTGATTGTACTACGTAACTAGCAAATTTATACTATACTAAAAGAGACCAAATATAACTAAGAACTAGTGTGTGGCCCGGGCGATGCCCCGGTTGCTACATTGAATAACTAAAGTTTTAGATTTTTCTTGAGCTCATAATTGACCAAAATACTTGTGTTCTATAGAATGAAAAATATCTGTTAAGTTCGTCAAACACAGACATGCAAAGTCATTTTTCATGGCAAGTAAGTTTTCAATCATATCATCTTACAATTTGTATAATTTGTTTTCTCGTGGAACTAAGTGCGTCAAATTAATAAACACCAAATTAAATATATATATATGCAACTATGTAAGGCAATCCTATAGTTGATTCTTATGAGACTTAAGGCAATCCTATAGTTGATTTTTATGAGACTTAAGACATTGTGTTTCTTCATGGTTGTCTTAATGCTTTAATTTTTTTTTTCTTTTCAAAATAGTCCATAGACATTAAAAAGTCACATAAAAATTTATTTGTTTTAGACTTCATGTGAACATTTATTTATAAATTAATGTGAAGAGATAAACCACAAAAGGTGGTTGGTTAAGATGGTAATGAGAACTATCATCCACACTTGAGGTCTGGTGTTCAAACCTCATCGTATTGATTTTTGGTTGTCTATTACATAATATTTGGTGAGTGGATGATGTGGCTTGAGGAGAGTACTACGTGACACATATACATTTTTCACAACGCCTTTTAATATATTAGTATAGATGTACATTATCTCATATATTGGACTAACATATTAATAAATAGATTCGAGTAATATTACAACTATTAAATATGATATTTTATTACATTCGATAATTCTACGTAGCTTCCGGGAAAAGAAAAGTTAATTTAATCTATATATTGTTTAACTGTACTATGTATTTCACTATCAAATTTATACTATTTTCTAGAAAATTTTAAACTTATAACACTACATATAAAACAAGTTACAACAGTTTTATGAGTAAGTGAAAAAATATATAAAAAAACCTAGCTATGTATAGTTGTGTTTTTTCACGCCATGCTTACAAGATGTTCACGGTACAAAAATAAGATATGTAAGGTATAAAATAATTTCGTAATATATATATATATATATATATATATATAAATATATATATATATATATATATTTATATATATATATATATATATATATATATATATATATATATATATATATATATATATATATGCACGGTATAAAAATTGTATTTATGTTTGTCTCACATCCATCCTAGCTAGATGGATAGCGCAGAAAAATAAGGAAAAAAGAACTCAATATGGTTGTATGCATGTGAAGATTGAGTTTAAGGTTCCATACTCACCTTATACATATTTACCCACCTATAAGTTAAAAGGTGATAGGTGATAGACTATTGCGATTTTGACGAAATTAGAGCTCAATGTTTTCATTTTACCACGATTGATAATAAATGTATAACTTTATTGATCGATATTGAGACGGAATTATTGTGACGGTCTAACAAAGAGTCGCAAGGAAATTGGGGCGCGAATATTAATTTGTAAATTGCGACGCTTTAGAGAGCCGCAAAATATTTCGACGTTCTAAAGCGTCGCTATTTACAAAAAAAAAGACACGTGTGTTGCACGTGTTTGTGAGGCAACAATGCAACTGAATTTTTGGGCAAAAAATCCCGCCTAACTCTCTGTTTTTTTCGCAGAATCCCGCCTAACTCTCAACCCACCTCCCACGTTTCTCTCAACCTCCTCCCACCGACATACCTTGCTGAAACTAACCACCCTCGTCAGATTTCCGATGAATTCGTATCTCTCCTCCTCACCTTCAGCACCGGCCATTAACGAATTCCATGAATTCCGTCTTCAACCTTTACGTTAGCAAAGTCAAATCTCCCAGTATAAGCTATCTCACTCCTCATCCTATAAATTCATGAAAAAGCCCAATTATTGAATTCACAATTCGCTCAACAAATTCAAGATAAATTCGTTGCTCTCTCTGGTTTTTAATTGGAGAAATTCAAGCATACTCTGGTTTCTTAATTGCTGCTTCATCCTCGGTGTTGCCGGATATATTCGCCAGGTATTTTTGGTCTGCTTCACGCCTTCACTATTTGATTTTTATCATATAACAATGTTTAGGTTTGATTCACTATTTTAATTTCCGTCATATATTGTTAATTCACGTTTTTTCATGTCAATTTCTAATGTCAATCATATGCCTTTAAGTTTTCCATGTTATATTGCATCCTTAATTCAAGAAAAAAACTAGAATGGGTCTTCTTAGTTTCTGTGATTTTCTATATACCGCTTACAGAGTGTTTGCTATTTCATTTATTTTAGTTTTCAATTGCAGATAGTTGGTAATTTGGACGATAGTTGGAAAGTGGTGAACGTCTGACTTCTTCTTCCGTGTTGTTACTACTGTAGGTATTGTCTATCTATTTCTAATTTTCATAGTTTTAAATTTGCAACTTTTAGTTGGCCTAGAATCTTTGAAATTTGGATACATGGCAATGCTTTGTATAAAGACACACAGACATTTAGTGAGATTTAGGTGATAATCTCTGACCAAGATATCTGGTACTTAGTATGAAAAATCTGTTGTCAATCTTTAAGACACCTAGCTGTACTTGGTTAGTTTAGGTTGTCTTTAGTGAGAAACTTGGTGCATCAAATGAGCATGTTGGATGAGTTTGCAAAATTATTTGTCGCTATAGAACTTATACTAATTATTTGAACCCTTTCACTTAGCATTTTCTACTGTTATCTATAACTTCTTTTGAGGCTACACTGTTTTCTGTGACTGATTATGTGAAATGTGTGACCGATGGACTGACTGTAAGTAGAAAAGAACTGAACAAACTTTGCACAAAACAGAACTGAGCTTTACAAAGCAGAACTTAGTATTAGGCGACTGATAAGCTCATTGTCTGTCTGTCATCGTTATGTTAAGCTACTGCATGCTTTCTATATGTCATAACTGTAGTATTAGGTAGTGGCAGTGTATCGCAGTGTTAAATATCTTATCTTATCAGCACTTTGCTTGTCTTTATTATAAATTTCTTTGCCTTTCCCTGCTTTAGTTGGCACCAAATATAGGTTTGACTACCAGTTGTATGGAGTAAGGAATAAACCTATGCAGTAAGCACCCTAATCTGAATATATGCAGTTCAAAACACAGAGAAGTGAGAGTAGCTTTGAACTATAGCTTAACTGAGTTAAGGGATAGAACATCCGGTTTTGATTTTTGAACTGTCATAGCTGGGATGATAAACTCAGATAACCATTTCTGAGTTTCTATCATCCGGTTTTGAACTGTCATAGCTAACCAAATATTATCTTATCAGCACTAGCTTATTGTTTATCTGGGTTTATCATGCCAAGTTGAGAGTAGCTTTGAACTATAGCTTATCATCCGGTATTATTTATCTGAGTTTGCAAAATTATTTGTCACTCTAGAAAGATCAAGCGCCAACTGGTGGACAACCTTAAAAGCTAGCTTCTTCCTTCGATTATCAATGAGGTATTTCTTTAGGGCACCTCTAGGAAGATATTTCACAACAACACATCAGATATTACTAGGGATGCTAATTAGGCCACTTTCTGTTTGTATTTGTAGTCCTGAGGCCCCCATCTTTGCCCCGATAAACTACAGCATGCATAAATGGTTTTTATGACTACGAGCTTTGATAATAACATATCAGTTAGTTTCAACATGTATCGAGTTAAAAGTAACAGTAGCAAATTTTTGAGATGGATGGTTTGGCTACACTTTAGGTTCTATTGTTAGAAAGAACGACATTGTATTCTTCTGTTGAATTATTTTGAACTTGCGAGTAAGGGTTTATGGAATTATAGTAAAGAGTCGTTACCTAGCTTTTTTTAGTGCTTCTCTATAGAGTTGTTTAGAGTATTTTTTATTACATACCTGAACTTTTTATCTCTATTGATTTTAGAAAATAGATCATGCATTACATGACAATAGATCATGCATTACATGACAATAGATCAGTCCTAGGCTATTTACGACATAGAAAATAGATCAGTCCTGCTCTGATCAATCCTGATCAGATCAGTCCTGATCGGATCATTCCTGATCAAATCAGTCCTGATCAATCCTTACTGATCCATCCTGATCAGTTCTGATAAGTTCACTTCTGATCAGTTCACTTCTTCTCCTGATTTGTGTTGGTGTTGTTTAGGTTTAATTACTTTATCCCACACATAAATAATGTAATTGGAATTGGAAAACATCCCAATTTATGTTGGTTTGCTAATATAACTATCGAACCTTAACTATATACATCATGTGTTGCGCATAACCGGGAAAAAATGGGAAACATTAACAGAAAACATTTTAGAGGCTATGCAATTGCACCGGATAGGAGTGTTTCACTAAATCAGTTCAAGCTCAATCATGAGATTATCGTTCTATTTGAATAACTCTATTCTTAACAAATTAATAGAATCTAATCCAAAATTGTGATTACTATTCTTATTTCATTATTCAAACAAACACTAGCTAAGAGCTTAAGAAGTGGAGTAATACATACTGATTGCTACGGTGTACAAGTTATAAATAATTGATCGTGGAATTGATGAGTCATAATAGAAGAGTAATCTATAATGACTAATATTTAGATTAGACATAACAAGGTAGGATTAATATTATTATAAAACTTTTGGGAGTCTTTTTAATTATGTGTTGTGTTCTGTCAACTTCCTTGAATATGAGATAATATGGCTGCTTAATACGGAGTATGGTGATCACTTTTGAGTAATAAATGGAATAGCTAGCTTTCTATGGACGGTGACACTTGCACTCTCAGACGACATAGAAAATAGATCAGTCCTGATCAGATCAGTCCTGATCAGATCAGTCCAGATCAGTCCTGATCAGATCAGTTCTGAACAGTCCTTACTGATCAATCCTGATCAGTCCTGATCAGTTCACTTCTGATCAGTTCACTTCTGATCAGTTCACTTCTGATCAGTTCATTTCTGATCAGTTCACTTCTGATCAGTTCACTTCTGATCAGTTCACTTCTGATCAGTTCACTTCTGATCAGTTCACTTCTTCTCCTGTCCCTCTACGTTCACCACTATCTCCTTTCTCTCTCCTCTGGTATTTTTGTCGCCCCACAATAACGACTTTCGTAAACTCAATTGCTTGATCCCCTTATCGCGGAGTAGATTGCAGATAATATTTGCTTTTACTTTCCATGTAGAAAAAACACCCTTCTTTGACCTGCGCTTAGCACATTGCTTCCCTACATTTGTTCATTTTCATGGAGCATTCATGGTCATGAATTGATATGTTTGTAGTGTTTTCTGTTTAAGTTGATAACTTCATCTACTATATTTTTTAGATTTTAAATTCCTGATAATGTTGTTGTCCTTATATTTTGACCATAATTTATCAACATTATCAGGTTTCGCCGACCACACCGGTTCAAGGTTTCCTGTGATTCTTTAGCGTTGTTCGTAGGTTCGTGCATCAGTTCGTGCGTTGCTACACCGGTTCAAGGTTTCCTGCAAGTCTTTAGCGTTGTTCGTAGGTTCTGCATCGGTTCGTACGTTGCATATGCTCTTTGATACTAGAGGTATGTATACTATAAAGTCCCTTTTAGGTTTTTTATTGGACAATTGTTATTTCCCTAATTTTGTATGGACAAGGGTGGGCTACAACTCTGCAAGTTAGGTTTGTTAAGTGTTAGAATATAATTTCCGTGGCTTTACATTTCCTCGATGTCCAATATATATACAATGAGCATATACCGACGTTTATTGTGCTATCATAACTTACGTCAATCATGCAAAAGTTGGATCTTTCTATTGTATTCCTGTTGATTTAATTTCAAATGTTTTGATATAATAGCTTCAAATTTGTAAGTACGTATTTTTGTTAGCTTTGGCATTTTGTGTTGGTATTGTTTGTCTAATTACATTATCCCCACTACATAATTTTGCTTAGCTTAATTACATTTAATCCAAGAAATTTTACCATAAATTCTGATTATGTGATGCCACGTTACTTAAGGTACTCTTACTCTTTTTAAAAAATGGATTTATATTGTTGTCTTCGTGTGAAGTTGAAAATATCACCTTGTGCGCTAAAATCACATGCTTTATTTTCCTTGCAAATTCATGTGAAGTTGAAAGTATGATCTTGTACGCAAAAAGAAAATATAATATGGAAGTGATATAGGGTAATAACTTTTAGAAGATGAAGATAGATCACAAATATTAGTCACTAAGGAAGAATGATTAAACAAAAAACCATAAGTTATGGTATGAATTAAGAAGAGTTGTGTACGGAGGTGTTATGTGACTTAAATTAATCTCGTGTTATATATCAAGGTTCTAAGAATGATTATAATATTTTAATAAGTACATATAAAAATTTCCTATTCTGCGACCGACGTATATTACTAATT
The DNA here is from genome assembly GCF_020520425.1 of Spinacia oleracea. Lineage (NCBI taxonomy): Eukaryota > Viridiplantae > Streptophyta > Magnoliopsida > Caryophyllales > Amaranthaceae > Spinacia > Spinacia oleracea. The sequence goes on from NC_079488.1 coordinate 27,624,273, forward strand.
ACTCAACTAATTTCGTATAGATATGGATAAAAGTTGGATCGATCTACCCACTGGTCATCATGAATATATCGACGGTTGTATGGAATTTATTGAGTTTGCCAAGCAAGATCTAGTCGAAGGAAAAATTAGATGTCCATGTAAGAACTGTAAGGTAGAGAAATGGTTCTCCGTAAATGAAGTGGAGAGGCATATTTTGTTTAAGGGATTTTATAAGCCATATAAGGATTGGATTTTTCATGGTAAAGGGGATACGTTTCAGCGTATGTTTGAGAGTGATGGAGGGATTACTAGTGAAGGATCCCTTGATAACCAAAGTGGGTTTGTAGGTCGAGATAATATGGGAGGGCTATTAAGATCAGCATTTAGTGTTAATATGCCTCCCAATTGCCCAAATTTAGAAGCACGAGAGGATGATGAATGGATTGAGGAGCCCTTGGCCTATGACACAGATGTAGAATATGATTATTCTACAATAGAAGAAGATGTGACATATAAGAAGTTGCTTGAAGCTTCTGAGGAGAAATTGTACGAGGGGTGTATCAATTTTTCAAAGTTATCTTTTCTGTTACACTTGTTTCACTTGAAGTGTATGAATCACTGGTCCATAGAATCTTTCAATATGTTGTTGAAGCTAATTCTAGATGCATTTCCTCAAATACTTGATTTTCCCTCATCTTATTATTACAGTAAGAAAATGATAAAAGACTTGGGCCTTGGGTATGAAAAGATTGATGCTTGTCCGAATAATTGCATGTTGTATTGGGGTGAATTTTTAAAGAAAGACAAGTGTCATGTTTGTGGTACATCGAGGTGGAAGAAAACTAAGGATAGGGGCAACGTTGTAAGTGATCAAGGTACGGATACTTGTAAGAAAGGTGTGCCAGCTAAGGTAATGCGATATTTTCCTCTTATACCGAGACTAAAAAGAATCTACATGTCATCATCAACAGCAGAAGATATGAGATGGCATGATACAGAGCGATTGGGTGAAGATGATAAGAAGATTTTAAGGCATCCTTCAGATGGCTTAGCATGGAAGGAATTTGATGAGCGTCACAGTGATTTTGCATTAGACCCTCGTAGTGTTCGATTAGGTCTTGCGAGTGATGGTTTTAATCCTTACCGTTTAATGAACACCACTTATAGTACGTGGCCAGTGATGTTGATTCCTTATAATCTTCCACCATGGTTATGTATGAAACCGTCTTCTTTCATTCTGTCCACGCTTATTCCTGGAAAATCAGGTCCCGGAAATGATATTGACGTTTATCTGCAGCCATTAGTGCATGAATTGAAATTGCTGTGGACAGGGGTTGAAGCTTTTGATGCTTTTGCCGGAGAGAAATTTAATTTGCGTGCGGCTTTGCTTTGGACTATTAATGACTTTCCCGGCTATGCAATGCTCTCTGGTTTGAGCACAAAAGGTTACAATGCATGTCCTATATGCTTAGATTCCACGCCTTCTGATAGATTTGGGAGCAAGATTTGCTATTGTAGCTATAGAAAATGGTTACCTGCAGATCACCCATATCGATGTCAAGGTGACAAGTTTTGTGAGAAGTTTGGAACTAATGAGTGGGGTAAAGCCCCATCTCGTCCTAGCGGCACTGATATATTGAGGCAGCAAGAAAAGGTGAAGCATGTTTACGGAAAGTCGAAGGCACCACCGAAAAAGAGGCAAAGAGGACACGATGATGACGATGATGTCCAAGATGAAAGTGACTTTGGTACCAAGAGAAGCATATTCTTTGATTTGGTGTATTGGGAGCATAATCTTCTAAGGCATAATTTAGATGTGATGCACATTGAGAAAAACGTGTCTGAGAATATTTTGGGAACTCTTCTTAGCATGGATAAGAGTAGAGATAGTAGGAATGATCGAGAAGCCCTTGAAGCATGGAGAATAAAGTCTCACCTTTGGCTGAGTACTAATCCTAACGGAGGTGAATGCATGCCTCCGGCTTCCTATTCTATGTCTACGGAGGAGAAGGAGAGGTTCCTAAATGTTTTGCAGAAAATTAAAGTTCCTGATGGATATGGATCCAACCTTTCTAGTTGTGTGAATATGAAGCAAAGGAAGTTGATTAACCTCAAAAGTCATGACAACCATGTTCTAATGCAGGATATCCTTCCCGTTGCCTTAAGGGCCTCTAAAGCTACAAAAGTAATTGACTTGTTGGCTAGATTGTCTTCCTTTTTCAAGAAGTTGTGCTCTACAACTATTGATCCAGATGATTTAGATGGTCTTCAAAATGAAATTATTTTAACTCTTTGTGAGTTGGAAAAGGAGTTTCTGCCTTCATTTTTCACAATCATGGTCCATTTGTTGATTCACTTAGTGGAGGAGGTTAAACTTGGTGGACCAGTGCAATACAGATGGATGTATCCCATTGAAAGGTTAATATCTTACACGTCTAAATTATATTCTTTTTATTTAATATTTCACATTTATCATATATTAAGTACAAATGTTTTATTTGAAAGGTACTTGTCCCATTTGAAATCACATGTAACCAATAAAGCCCAACCTGAAGGATCTATTGCAGAAGGCTTCCTTTTAGAGGAGACAATTAGGTTTTGTTCGAGATATCTTCAAGGTGTTAAGACCATTTTCAACATACCTAAAAGGATGGATGATGACATTCCAAATCCCAATGATTACTTGTTTAATTCTGGTGGTCGAGTTATTGGGAAGGAGGTCAGCATTCGCCTTGATGACAAAAGCTTAAAACAAGCTCATCGCTACATTTTGCTTCACTCTGATGAGATAAAAGGGGATCTGGAGTAAGTATTATGTTGGTTTTCTTTTGAATTATCAATTGTTATAATAGATGATTTTTAATTTTGTTCTTCTTCCATGAAGTGAATTTTTAACCGAGAAACGTCAAATGAACTTACAAAATCCTGTCACGGAGAGTGATGAAAGTAACTGGATCATCAATGAGTTTGGAGGGTGGCTGCAAAATAAGGTTACTTAAGTTCTTTTAATGTGAATACATACTTCTTTTAAAAAAAATGTATTTGATTTAATGATGTATCATCGTAGGTACATTACATAGATGCAACCACCGAAGATGGGAAACTAAGAAAAGCTTTGGCGGGTGGTTTGCATTCTTATGGTAGAAAATTAAAAGGATACATAATCAATGGATACAAATTCCTTTCCACGGATCGCGATTCTCGTCTTTTGACACAAAATTCTGGAATTATGGTCGAAGCGGATGGAGATGCCTACTATGGAAAAGTGAAACATATCTATGAATTAGATTATTACGGAGATTACAAAGTTGTATTGTTTCGTTGTGATTGGGTAGACATTCATAGGGGTGTAAAAGCATATCCAAATGGCGGAGTATGTGTCAATTTCTCTAAATTGATGCATTCTGGACGATTGTTGCAAGATGATCCATTTGTATTCTCATCTCAAGCAAAACAAGTTTTTTACATAGAAGATGAGATACAAAAGGGATGGTTGCATGTTGTTAAGAACAAGCCTAGAGATGTGTTTGATTTAGGGGATTCTTTACCAGTAGAGGAAGAGGGTGGGACCAATTGATCATGCTTATTTTTTATTGTTTTGCTTTGGATTTGTATTTGTTCATGACATTGTGAGTCATATTGTTTAATCTGGTTGAATAATGAGTTATATACTTAATCTATACTCACTTATTTTATTGTCTACTAATGTCCAAGTACCCTACTACTAGTTTCTTTGATGGTGATACAGATATTTTTATACCGTTATTCCGTGAAAAGGGGGCAATTTATCTTTATTTTTTGTGATTTCCCCCTTTTGTATTTGATTTGGTTCATTGTTGTTGCAGTGTTGTTGTTGCTTTTCTTCCCTTTTTTGTTGCGCCTGTGGTACACAAGAAAATGTGTGTCAGGGGTGGGTTGGTCCATTATAACTAAACAATAAGGTTTATTGGGAAAAGATTGATTCTTGTTTGTATGCATCTGTCTTGGTTCTGAAAGTTTTACCCCCCTTTGACAAAGCGTATCTGTCAGAGTTGCCAAAATATTATGCCTGGCTATCTAAGGAGAACCACACAGACAAACCGGTTTTGAATCTGTAAGATTAGTGAAATGCTATGAGTTAATCATGAAATGACTCCAATGTAAAATATTGCTAAAAACAATTCACTAGATTTCATTGTTTATAACAGTAAACATCACTCCAGTAGTTTCCAATATTACACAAGTATCAACACGTTACCTCTTTACTTCTTCATTTATGTTTCTGTCTGTTTCGAGTTCTGCAATTTAGGCTTGATTCTCCCTTAGATGTTTGTGTTCTGCATTCATGTTAACAATTAACAATGTGCATCCACCTCTTCAAAGCTGCCATTTACTACTATACTAAGCTGCTGGATCACCCATTGGATCCTCTTTCTATGTCTTTTGACTTTGAGAATCATATGTGACCACCGACTTTATATAATTATAGCTAGCTTTTTTCAAGCTTCTCTAAGCTCATTTGTATTGTAATATTGATCCTTTTATCGCCTGTTTTCTCTCCTATGGAATGTATAACTCTCTTGATAATCATTTTCTTAAAACTACAGGCTCAGGATATTACTGATTTAGGCTCTCTGAATCAAGCAGCAAAGATCTTTATTCTAGGTATGGTTCCCCTCCTTTCTTTTCAAAACAGAATGGGGAATAACTAATAAGGTAGCCAAATCATTTTGTTAATACATGTCAGACATGCAACTGTTGCTTGATGTTGTTTTGCTGGTTCACAGCTTCCTGATTTGTTTGATGACTTGTTTTAGATTGTTCTTTAGCTTTTTCCTGGTGCCATGATAATATAAAAATTGAGAGTTTTCACTGTAGTCTGAATCTCAGAAAAGGAGCGTGTAGCAGGTTCATCTTGCCCTTTCCCTCATAACTGTAGAGCAAAAGTGTAGTAAATGAGTGTAGGCCAACTAAAATATTGCTTATAACTTCAGTCTAAACTACACCAAAAAAAAAGGAAGTGTGCCAGCTATGAGATCATCTCTTTGATCCATCAGAACTGAAAAAATTGTTTTTTGGCAACTGACAATAAGCTAGCTAGCAGATTTCTCAACCAAAACAGTTAAAATCAGAAATTGAGAAAGTACCTTGAGCTTCTTTTCTATATAGCGTGCATAGTCAGTCCACAAATCACTAGATATAGGAAACTCAGTGATAGCACGTTCATATAGAATCTGAACACGCGCAGGGTCACCTGCAGATTCTTCAAATTTCAAGTATCTCTGCAGAAACAAAATACATGTTAAAACCAATAAAGGGATAATTTGAGTTCAAGGGAGATAAACAAAATTCTTGCTACCCTCATTATCTTGATAGCTTCCTGTTCGTGCACCCAAAGATGTGAGATCAATCCCTCCAAATGCCATCCATCACCCTCCTCATTCCACCAAGCTGCTACACACTCATTCGCATCCACATTCGTAGGGGCCATAGTGCTAATTCGACCTCCAGGGAGATTTGGTAGCCACCTGGAGGTTGGTTGTTTCCATAGTGCTAATATCTTCACTTTCTGATAATATCTTCAGTGCATTTCCGTTAGTTGTTTCCTTTCTGGTTTGCCTTCTCTATCTTGTTTCGTGCTTATGCTTGTAATGTGACAGGTTATAATGAAACTTAATAAAGGGATGAACGGAGCAAAAGGCCTTCCAATATAAAGTTTTCAAGTTCCTTGAAGGTTTCAGACTTTTGAGTCTATGACTTGTATATTCTAGACTCTAGATCACTTAGTGAGCTAACGACCAATTAGAGCCAGGATGAATTTCTTTTTCTCAATCAGATTTGCACTTTGCTTCTATATTTACGGAGTTTTCTGCTCATTGTAATTCTTGTTTATGTGAAAATGTTAAACTGATTTAACGTGTATGATTGTCACTTTGAGTGAATACCTATTATCCTATTTAGTGATTCATTCTTGTAGCAATTGAGTTGGTTTAATGACCTTTTTATTCATGGCTGGTTGTGTTTCTTACTTTCTGAACAGGAACTAAAATATGAGTTACAGGACTAAAAGAACATTGGTAGCTATTGACGAAGGGTCGAGCATTGCTGCATCCAAGTCCCCAAAATCTTCTGATCCATCCACCCAAAACTGGGGACCGTTCAGTCCTCCAACACTTGGAGTGTCACAGACATTTGGGACGGTATCACAACCCATTAAGCAACCAGTAGCTGCTAAAAAAACCATGGTTGCACCACAATCATCCTTGCCTCGGCCTACTTCCATGGTTTCAAAGCCACAACTGAAGGCATTATCAAAACCATCCTTTACCCAGACAAAACCATCCTCTAACCCATTACAACAACCAATTCCGCCCACTCTTACAGGAACAACACAAAGTAGATGGTATAAAGGACCTACGTTTCCCAATCTGACTGAAATTGCAACACAAAAAGCGTCAACACCGAATCCACACCAGCCTACTATGCAGCCTGTGTTGCAGCCTTTCAAAGCTACCTTGCAGCCTTCTTTGCAGCCTTTCAAAGCTTCCCAACAGCCTCAAACAGCTACCAATCAGCCTCAAAAAACTACCCATCAGCTTCACAAAGCTACACAACAGCCTCAAAAAGCTACACAACAGCCGGTATCTTCTTTTACAAGTGTCAAACCACATTTAGAGAAAAGAGCATTTGTTGCACCTTTGGGAGCAACAAAACATGTGATGTCACAATCTCCTACACCACCAGACACCATGGCAATGAAAAAGAGAACCGGGAAGCAAGAAGGTCAGTTGCCTCCAACATACATGCATGTGAGTGAGAATGCATTTCAACCTCTGCGATCTCCTCCATCCAATCAGGTTGAGAGTGAAGTTATGCCAAACTACAACTGGGACGAATTTGAAGAATCGGCTTCTGAGAGTGAAAATGAATTTGATCAAGGAGAAGGAAGTGATACTGCTGTGAAGAAAGCAACACTTCGACATCGAATCATTATTCCAAATTGGCCAGAATCGAGGGAGTTTGATGAGAAGGTGGAGGCTATAGCTATAGGTAAACATGTCTCTACATCAAATATGCAAACTGTAAATTATCGATCTTGGTGATTTTTTAGTCTGATTTAGCTCCTGTGACAGATGCTGATGGAATACGACATCTGGTAAAGGGACCAGTTCTGCCTCGAGACGTTTGGCATGATGCAAAGGGGTTCAGATACATTGTCAAGCTCAATGAATTCAACCAACCTATTCGAAAAGGTGGGAAGATCCTTGTGAGCTTCCTTGGAGATATTGCAAAAAATGATTCACTTTGTCCAGTGGGAGTCCCAAGTTGGCGTGCTGTGAACAATCAGTTAAAAACTAATGTTGTTACAATGATTCCGGTATGTGGATTTATTGTTCTTAACACTTATGTTAATTGTAGTTTTATTTTAGCTTGGTTAACTGTGTAATTAGCTTTAAATTTATTCTGTTTCCATCTGTGTTCATCAATCAGTTGCCCGTTTTTCAGGTTTTTATTTGGTCATGGGGGTTCCGACCCCGGGTTAAGTTTCTGCAGAATCACTAAGTTCACCTAGCTAGTTCTGATCAGATCAGTGCTGATCAGATCAGACAGATCAGTCTGATCTGATCTGATCAGAACTAGCTAGGCAAATTATTTTGTTAACATTGTAACTTAATTTTTCCTTTTTTTTTTTTTGAAGAAACATTTTGTGTTACCTGATGGACCTCTAGTTAACAAGGCACTAGTGATGCGTATTGACAAACCATGGAACAATCATCGATACAAATTGAAGAGGGATTTTTTCGATCCAGTGAATAAATCTCGAGAAGAGAACTATGCCAACGTGCCTGATGGAGTGTCCACTAGGAGTTGGACGGAATTGGTAGATTATTGGCTTTTACCAGAGGCCATGGTTTGTGACCCCAAAATATCCTAAATTTAGTAAGTTTTATTTGTTTCACCTATATATGCTAACATTGGTTTCATGAAACTAGGAAAAATCTGAAATGGGAAAAAATGCTCGAGCTTTACAAGGCAATAAGCACAACAGTGGTGCTACAAGCTTTGCTAATCGAAGAGTTGATATGGTATGCTTTTCAACCTAGCTATTTGGTTTGTAGCATTTCAATTGCTATAGGTGCTAAGTCTAAAATTCATAAACAAATAAGAGTGATATAAAAGTCTAAAATTCATAAACAAATAAGAGTAATATTTACTCGTATATGCATATCTAATCTCACACATAAGGACATTCTTTAGTTTTCTAATGTTAAAGTAGAGAAATGTAGAAAAGTTGGCTATGCGGGCAAATGGAATTGAAAGCAGCAGCTGGGAAAATCTTCCTACTTTCCGTTTCTGTTATAAACCATGTTGCAGAAGTATACATTATGTGACTCTTCAAACGTTTTGGAGATAGTTGTCCTAGATTCTCATGAACTTAGAGCTTTTAGGATCAGGAAACGGGGTTACCTGACACTATTACTGTCAAATAGAGTCAACTATTACTGTCAGTGCATGAAGCTGCAAAAACTATTCAATTTAAACAACAAAGGCAGTATTTCATTCTATTACATTATCCCCATAAACTTAAGGCGATAAAAAATTGTTCACAAAGTTCTAACTAAAAGTCAATAACAAAGAATAAAAATTATGCATAATTAAGCATAACTAATCATTATTCGATCTGCATTTTTACAACAAAAACCCTGCAATGATAATCAATTAATTGTGAACGAAACATGTTTAGCTGTTAGTCTGTAGGTGTAGCCTGTAAATTACATTGTTGGTCTTAGTGAGAACAGATCAAGTAAGTAGCTGTTAACAGATAAATTGTTATGGAGATCTATGTTTGAGATAGGCCAGCAATTAATGGTTCTTGCATTTGCTCTGAACACACTAAAATGCAAATTCACAATGAAATGACAAAGAGTTGATTCTGCTACGTATCCAATAACATATTCTGGTATTACACAAATGGAAGAAAAGTCATATACAGAGTAGTCATATATTCTGGGATTAGTTATCTTTATCTACTTTCTTGAAATCCAGGAAGCAACAATGGAGTTAGGGCAACTGTAGGCAGAAACTTTATCGGAGATGCGGCCTTGTGAGCTGCATATGCAAGTGAAAATGTCCCAACTTTCTCACTTGTTTCAGTTGATGATATTCCCAGCTATTGAAGTAAGGCTGAGACATCAAAACCAGCATTAATAAGAGCATAGCATAATGTAAATAAAATTAGAGATGATGTGAAGTGCGGCCTTGTGAGCTGCAAATGTTGCAAATCAACACCATTATTATTTCTAATTTGAGATTAATCAAGCACAACAGCCTAAACATGACTAATTCAAGAGTAAATCAATTACACAAATTCAAACCTATCCAATCAACAAACAACCAACAACATTCCTTTCTCTATTAACATTTCAACCAAAATAACAAAGCTTCACCTCACCACCACCAGTCCACCATATAATTTATTCCCGAAATAATGTCTTTGATCCTTTAAAATGAGTTTTTGATAATTGGTCAAGCCATTCAGCACTAAAACTCACTAATTTAGCTAAATTCTAGCTGACATCAAAAGTTAACAACCAACTAACTAATATGGTTCTTTCCTAAACATCTCACTCGAAACCAATTAAGTATTCATTCAGCAAACCATATATGTTCCAGGAAATTCTAATCCCCTTCATGATGACATACATTGTTCTAGAACTTTTGATAATTGATCAAGCCATTCAGCACTAAAACTCACTAATTTAGCTAAATTCTAGCTGACATAAAAAGTTAACAACCAACTAATCCGGTTCTTTCCCAAACATCTGACTCGAAACCAATAAAGTATTCATTCAGGAAACCATATATGTTCCAGGAAATTCTAATCCCCTTCATGATGACAATACATTGTTCTAGAACTGAAAACCAACAGGAAATCCAAGCTCGCTAAAGGATATACAGAAGCCAAAATCAATAAACACAACAATAACAGAATAAAACGTATGTAAACGGCTGCAAGAACAACATACCATACAGAGAACATCCATGACACTCTTGGCCACCACTTTCAGGCAACAGCTTGACCCTAAACTTCTGAACTCCACTCTTAGCATCGGTATTCGACTCTGCCTTCGGCGCTGCCCTCACAACCTTCAAAGAGTTAGGCTTTTCCTTCTCCTTCTCCTTCTTATGAGGGGAAATCGGAACCCTATGGTGCCCGTGGGACAGCGTCGAAGTCGTCCAATTGGTCTGGGTTTTCATTTTATTTACTCACTTAGTAGTCAAATTATCTGTCAATGTTTACATTATCAGATTATAAGAATCGATAGATTATCTGTTAGTCCTCTGTCAAAAGCATAGAGGCCAGCTGGGATCATGGGATTCATCAATGTCCATATTGATTTTAATTATTGGATCATGTAAGATAAACTAAAAACAATGCAAAGAAAATGTACCTGCAAACAAGTTTGCAAAAACTTATTTACCTAATATCTTAATAACTAGAACTAATATTTGCCACTTGTTACAGAAACAAAACAAACTGAATACAGGTATAAAGCAACTATTGGCTGATATTTCTTCTGTTTATTATCTTCCCTGCATCTACACGGAAACGTACTCCTGAATTCCCCTTAGCCTGACACAATTAGCAGAGAGCTTGCTGATGTCACTGCCTCTGTTGCCGACTCTGTCACCCCTTGCAAAGTGGCAATGCACCCAGCAACCCTACTACGGGGATAACAACTCAAAGTGTTAAACAAATATAGTGATAGTCGGTTTAAGAACTTCAAAATTTCAGTTTTCAATTTATTTTTTTCCTGAAATTGCAGAAAGAGAAGAAAGGAGTGTTTAGCGAATTGGCATTTTTCAAATCAGTTTACGCCAAAGAAGATGGAAGCTTTAAAGAGGGCACACTTCCTCATCAATTTGTGGTATCATTGCATTGAGCTAATTCTATAAATCAATCTTGTCTCTTGAAGTCTATTTATTTTTTTCTTTGCTTGTACATAGTATTCTTGGTTAATAGATTTTGAGTGATCTTTTCATATTATATAACAGGAGGATGCCAACAAAAAGGTCCAAGAAAATCTTGCGAGTTCCTCTTCTTCAAAGCCCGTAATTGAAATTGAGAATGCAGTCTTTAATGAGCTCATGTATAAAGGTGAAGTACCTAAACGTCCTCTGAATTATGGATTTGGAGTGAAGCAAAGCGACATCTTTGGAGTGGAAGGTTTGCTGAGGAAAGAAGGGTCAAGCTATGTTAACAACAATGCTATGGAAGTGGAGAACATGAAAGGTGAAATATCAGTTGTCAAGAAGCAAAATGAGGACCTTGCGCAACAAAATCAAGTTCTAAACACCAAGTTTGAAGAAACAACACAATCATTTAAAATGATTGCTTCTTTTTTGGGACAAGTTTTGAAGGAAGTACGCAAAGGGAATGTTTCATCGAACCTTTTAGATGGTGCGGAATCAGCAATAAATATGGTTAGTTATTTCTGGAAATTATTCTGATTGAGCATCATGTATCATTACCTGAAATGTGGCATATCTAATTTACATATTAAAATGCTTTTTGTAGATTACTGATGATTCTGGTGGCAATGGTGACAACCAGGCCGAGAAATGAGACTTTGACACTATTGCCAAATGCAAGGTAATTTCATATGGAATTAATTAACTGCATTTCATGCTTTATAGATAAACTTATAGCTGAAACAAGCTTTATAGTTGTCGATTATTTATGGATGATGGTGAGATTAGAAGGTAGATGTTTAGATTTAGTATTATCATAATAAGGTATTATGTTGATATTAGCTGAAACACGAGTTTGGTGTTAGGTCTGGGTTGTTAACAAACTATGGTTTCTGTTAGTTAATTTATGATGCTCCTTCTGTAACGCGTAAAGAAAACACAGTGTTAAATGTCAATCCAAGACAGCAGCGACTCCGACTTACTCTCCTAATAAAACCTCATTCAAACTCTGACCATGAGTGAGAGATAAGTCTGAAATCAACTACTATAAAAAGTTTTAGTTGCCATAGAAATTGCTCATAGTATAAGCTTGTTTTCTGTTTGATTGACTTCTATAGTCTGTTTCGTTTTTGGTCTGTTCACTCATAGTACTATCTTAGAAAAATCGTATCAATCTGTTTTTCCTTATCCGTTTCTGGTTGTAACTGTTGCTTCGCCCTCTCAAAGTTGTCCACCATTGGAAGAAGACTCTCAATTACTTCTCCCTGTGCATCGCTTCGAACTGATAGTCTCTCTTTACCTGATCTCCTTCTAAAGTTATCAAAGTCAGCTTGCAGGCGGATAAATCTATCCTTTCCAGAAGTTATCTCTTCTGTCAAAGTTGATAATTTCTCAACCAACTCGTTCTTTTCTGTTTCTAGTCGGTAAACAGCGATCTCTATTCTGTAATGGTCTGATAATCCCCAGTTAAACAGCCTCCTTATAATATTTAGTGAGAGTTTCCACACTTTCCCACATATTCTTGGTACTTGTCTCTTCTTCTGTTTCCCCAACTTCCTCCTCTAGCATTTCCTCATCCATCTAAAATCACCAGTAAAAAGAAAATCATAAGAAATGAATACCAATTACCAATAAATGAATACCAAGTACAAATTCTTTAGCTATTGTACTTGTAAGCATCACTTGCTTTGCTTCTCATCACGCCTGAATATTATATCAAAGGAAAAAAGAAAGTTCTTGGGGTCTTAATCTAAATCTATAACTGACAAGAGGAACTAAACTCGAAAGATTAAGAATCTACAGCTTTGATAACATGAGAAAACTGAATCTGCTGCTACTGCTACTGTTGTTGAGGTCCTGATGTTGAGGTCCTGCTACTGTTACTGAATCTGAAAACTGAAAGTTCTTGAGGTCCTGCTGTTGTAGCTGCTGCTACTGCTCAGTCTTGGTGTTGCGTAGTTTTGCAGGTTTGCAGTCAGTCAGGCATACTGTTCTGCTCAGGCTGGCTTGCTGTTGTGCAGTTCTTTTGTGCAAACCTTGTGTTGTTCAGTCTGGTTCTGCTGTGTAGCTTGTTGGGCTGGTGTCTTGTTTTTTTTTTTGGTTTTCAAATGGGCAAGCGTGATAATTAAAGAAAGTCACAGTTTAAGCAGCAAGTTAATGAACATCAGAGGCTAAGGATAAGAAAGCCATTATGACTAAGGTAAGACTATATACCTTTTTCCTTCCTAACTTGTCACCTAACCACCCAAAGATGAGTTGCCCAGCAAAGGTACCACACAAGGCCACATTCATGGGTATAAACCCTGGGCTAGTTGGATTTGGCTCAGTGTAATAGAGACGGCCTAAGATTTTGGTCACCACAGATATGGAGAAAAGCTCATAGACATTAGTAAAGAAGCCCATACCAAGAATCATGAAAACTTTCAAGTGGTACCATTGTGTCTTTGCTACGTCAAGTACACTTAGCACTTTTAACTTTTGTCTCTTCGCCATTGATTAGGAAGTAGGAACTAACCTTTAATTCATACAGGGAAAAAACAAGGCAAAAATCAAATGTTAATGTTTAAAGTGTTATTATACAAGCATTGCAAATTTGTAAAAAATGACCTTTTATAACTCAAATTTTGCGAGTTTGGCTGGTGTCGTTGTAGAATGTTTTAGTGTTTTTTGTTTTTGCTTGGGTGCGGGCTGTGCTCCCTTAGCTTTTGTTTCCCTTGTTGTTTTCTGTTGGTTGTTGTTTGGGTTTCTACCTTTGGTAATTAAGTTAACTAATTTACCAATAATATATATATATATATATATATATATATATATATATATATATATATATATATATATATATATATAAATATATATATATATATATATATATATTCATTGTTCATGTCTATATTTCTAATAGTCATGCATTTTTCCCTTGATTAATAGTTGATATTATTTTGAGAAGACGACTAGTAGTTAGGATCAAGCTGGTTAGGATTACTGTTAATTTTCCCTTGATTTTATGGAATGTTCATCATACTATATTTGACATTAAATTTTCTTTGCAGATTATTGATGATTCAAGTGGTAATAGTAAATGTAGATCAAGAGATGAACAAGTTATCTTGAAGCTAAGCTAGCATAACGATATGTTTACTTGTTCGTAGTCAGGAAGTTGTTTTTATTTAGTTTTGGACTATCTTGTAGAAAAAATGATAATGCTAGTTAGAAAGTTATTTGTTTTAAAATATCGCTTTTATTTCAGTTTGACTAGACTCTGCGAATTAATTTAATGTATAGATGATTTTTATCACTTTTCCTAAATTAACTACTTAAGTATATATGAATCATAGCAAGTTAATATGTTGCTTTAAGATATATAGTGTACGTACGTAGTAAGTTAATGTATTTGATTATGATTAATTATCTATGGTCGATATATATTTTTATAGATAATTCATGATTTTAGATTTATATATATATATATATATATATATATATATATATATATATATATATATATATATATATATATATATATATATATATATATATATGAAAAAAATATGATGCAAATTGTGACGCTCCAAAGCGTCTAAATTATTATGTATATATGAAAAATAATATGATGCAAATTGTGACGCTCCAAAGGGTCTAAATTATTTTGGAGGGAATGGGGGGACCTCGCACGAAAGTGAACATATAGTGACTCTAATAAGAGTCTATATATTTCGGGTGTCTAAAGCGTCTCTATGTGGTTTATAGTGGCGGAAAAATGTGTCTATACACGTGCAAATAGTGACGCTTTATACAGTCTAAATATTGCGACTCTCTAAAGAGTCACTATATCCCAAATAGCGACGGAGAAATATGTCGATATTTTGCAAATTGTGACGCTCTAAAGCGTCGGTAAATAGCGGCAATGAAAATAGCGACCCTCTCCCAAAGCGTCGCTATGTGTTTTTTCACGCCATGCTTACAAGATGTTTACCGACTATTGGTTAGAGTAATAAATTAGACTATTGCAAAAAACACAACTATGCTTACAAGCTATGTATAGTTGTGTTTTTTCACGCCATGCTTACAAGATGTTCACGGTACAAAAATAAGATATGCAAGGTATAAAATAATTTCGTAATATACATATATATACATATATATATTATATATATATATATATATATATATATATATATATATATATATATATATATATATATATATATATATGCACGGTATAAAAATTGTATTTATGTTTGTCTCACATCCATCCTAGCTAGATGGATAGCGCAGAAAAATAAGGAAAAAAGAACTCAATATGGTTGTATGCATGTGAAGATTGAGTTTAAGGTTCCATACTCACCTTATACATATTTACGCACCTATAAGTTAAAAGGTGATAGGTAAAACGAATCTTTGGTCGGACACATTGGGTGGACTTCTTGAGGTAGTGGGGCAGTGATAATTTAAAATTTGGTACTCCACAAAAGACTTTATAATAGTATATAAGTATCTTATAAAGATTTATAACGAGTTATTATAAATAAAATTGTAACTAAATATATTGTTAATATGTTAATGTAAAAGCTTTTAAGATCACTTTTATATAAAGTTTAATCCAAAGCTAACATTTTGGTACATAAATCGTAGATCACCTTGGTGATGGGGTTGCTTTGGATTTTAGATTCGGTTGAAAACGAAAATAAACATAGATAGTTGGATAATGTTGAATAATAAATAGAGAATTGATGTTGGTGGACGGGTATAAGGATAGCAGTACGTGTACCTAACTTGGTGATGGAGCGTGTTTGAATTTATTGACTTTAAAAACATTCTCCCCATCCTAATACATATAGTCACTTTTAAAAAAAAATACCAACATTATAGCTAATAATAAAATAGATTTTAAAAATAAATTTATATCAATATATACAAAATATTAATCGAAAAGATAAGGTAGATTATTAATGAAATATAGGGATGTCAGATTGTCAGTGGTGGGGGTTTGTGAAAGACCCCCACTACATCCATCCCAAGCGGGAGGGAATGGAGAAAAGTTTGGTGGATGACGGAGATAAAATGTATTCACCGCGGGTGACTGGGCGATGAAGGATTTTAGATTGGACCCGTGCGCGTAACTGTTCTTTCATCTAAGGGATTATGTATATATCAACATTTTTTTTTTTCAATTAACCTATATATTATAATGATTTGTTTATTTTCTTAATTAATCTGACCAGACAACCGAATTGTCAAATACTCTATCATAAAGCTCTACAATTCTAAGCTCTTACAATAAAAATCATCGGGTTTAGGGGTGGGTTTGAGGTGGGTGATGGAACGAGAATGTATTTTATTTTGTACCTTGCCAAGCAGAGATTTAGATAGGGATGAGTACCATACCCCTCGTATTTAGCAAGGATGGAGATAAAATTTTAGGTGGGTACAGACGTGTAGAGACCATCTCGCACCCGCCCTGCCTTGAAGTCGTCTTTAACCGAATAAAGTGGATGGTTGAGTACTCAGTAGGTGTTAGTGATCGAGTAATTAAATGGTGGATATGACTATTGAAGTAAAGGTTGGATAAATATAACTTTATGTATGACACGGTTGATAAACGGGGATGAAATTAATTTTATTTACGTACGCATGTCTGTTTTATTGTTTTAGATAGATACGACAGATAATGGGGCAATAATAACATGTCTATCCATGATTAAATTTAATTAGAAGAATATTTGTAAACTCTATTCTGATAATTATTGTTTATAATTATAGTTTAGATTTCTTGCAAAATTAATATCAAGATTATAAACCGTGCATCGCACGGGTACTATACTAGTTAGTTATCCTAATTTCACCACCACTAATAAAATTATATTTTGATAGCCACGTGGCATTCACACATAGGAGACTACATGCTAGAAACAATTCGAGAAAATCCTTTTTGATAAGCCGCGGCTCCCAAGAACCCAATCACCCAAACCAAAAATGGACAAAAACTTCTTCACACAGAGAAAACTGTGACCCATCCAACAATCCTTGAAAGAGAAACCCAAGCAAAATTAAAAAGATAGAATGTGAATGTTGTCTTAAGTTTCTATCATCTATTTTTCATGTAATTTTAATTTTATTTATTTATTGAATGGTCTATAATAACTTGCCTTCTAGCTAGCTCTCCCTTCTTTCTATTCTATTTGTTTTCTTTGTCTTTCCTTCAAACCTCTTAACACTTCTCTTGTGTCACCTTATCCTCCTATCCTCCTATCTTTCCTCGTCTCGTGTCGATTCGACTACCGCCTTTTCATCACTTCTTTTCAAGTATACATTTATATATCCTCTACATAATTTGAATGAACTAGAGTTTCATGCAAGGTTTTTGTTTGTAATTTCCAAACAAATAAGTATTCTTTTAGTTCATTAATTATTGATTGAATTATATATTGTGACTTTGTGAGAGTTTGAAGAAATAAAAAGGTGGTTAAGAAATGGCTCCAAAGGCTAGTAAGGCTAAGCAAAACAAGGTTAAAGGAGAGAAGAAGAAGAAGGAGGAAAAAGGTATATTCAACTCATCAATTCATCATCATTGTTTATTTTCTTTGATGAAGTATATATGTTCATCATCATCGGAAAAAAGTTCATAATAACACAACGGTTATACCACGTCTGTAATGTTGTAATCCTCTTTTACAACCCCAGAAAATTCAAAGGTCGTGGAAATTTAGATTAAAAATTTGCTAAAATGTATATGCGTTGAAAGGTAATTGGTTACGTCACGTAAGAAATATATGTCAATATATTATTCTAAAAAAGTCTCATTTTGTTATAGTTGAAACAGAGTAGACTTTGTTCTACGTCCATTTGGGATTACTATACTATACATATATGGTTTTTTAACTTAATTTTGATTTGTTTTTACAGTTTTACCAACAGTAATTGAAGTAACGGTTGACACACCAAACGACGGTCGAGTTACTCTTAAGGTATGCACGTAACTGTACCTCTTTGTTCTGAATTACATTAC
This sequence comes from Spinacia oleracea, assembly GCF_020520425.1. Taxonomy (NCBI): domain Eukaryota; kingdom Viridiplantae; phylum Streptophyta; class Magnoliopsida; order Caryophyllales; family Amaranthaceae; genus Spinacia; species Spinacia oleracea. Next base: position 27,642,211 of record NC_079488.1, read on the forward strand.
ATTACAATAAACCTATTGTATACAAAATATGCCGGAAATTTGGAAAGGATGAAATGGTTGTGTTGTTATTGGGGATGAGATTTTCGCTAAGTAATGTGTGGGCACTTTTGGATGTAGGGGATATCTACTGATAAGATTTTGGATGTGAGAAAGTTGTTGGCTGTGCATTTTGAGACATGTCATTTGACCAATTATTCTCTATCTCACGAGGTTCGTTTGTTTCTTCTCTTTACATTCTCCTTATTGGACCCTCCTTTCTTCTTTTGTTCGTTCTTTATTAATGGGATACATCAAAATTAATAAATGATATGGTGATTATTGATGGATTAACAACATGTTTAATTATCCCGAATTAGATAGAAGTTACTCTTTGCGAAGTTAACTTTAATGTAATTTGAAGCATGAATATATAAAGTCTAGTATAGTCTTTTAATATTTTTGATTAAAAACATGATTAATGATCTGAAATTAGATAAAAGTCAATAAGTTAACTTTTATGTAATTTGAAGCGTGAACCTACATAGTATACTCTTTTATATATTTTTATTAGCAATATGATTAATTATCCCAAATTAGATAAAAGTCCCTCTTTGCGAAGTTAATATTTTATGTAATTTGGAGCACGGATACATAATGCGTAGTATACTCTTTTTATGTATTTAAAAATTGTATGAAGAAAAGATTTAAATGTAGTAACAACCGTATAACCTCGTAGCTATCACTGTGCCAATGTCATAATAACAAAAAAAAGTACGGAGTACCATCTTAGTTTTATAGATTTCTTTTTTTCTCAATTTATTGGTACAATCACATTATTAATTGAATGCTTAAATATGATACAAAACGTCAAAAGTGAGTTGTTTGTTAATAAAGCACCGATGATTAACCATTTAGCTCCATTTTTTTTAATGAATTTAGCTTCATGTAAAATTATCTTATTTTTATCTATTACTTCATACTATAAATTTATAATGACAGAAGTGAAGTAAATGCAATTATGTTGAACTATTTAACTCCATTTATTTCAAAATGAGTCAGTATGCTATTAGGCCGTTTAACACTTAGGTAACTCTTATATTGTGTCTAATAGTATGCAAGGTAGGTAGGAAATGAGTGACATGAAATGCGGTCTGATAGTTTAACAAGTGCCAAAAGATCTTTTGCAAGAAGTTGTATTTCAAAATGAAGACAACATTTGACATTTATGATTGCATTTTGTCTAACTTTAAAAAAAAAATCATTATTAATGGAGTAGTTAAATTCGGAAAATAACTTTAAAATAAATGTAATGCCTCACATTCGAAGTCTTTTTGTCCTTTGCACAAAACAAAAATTGTTGGTAAATATATTTCTTTCACCTCATAGAATAGTCATTTTTTTCTTTTTCTGTCACGAGACCCATCCTTGAGGATAGGGATGTCAGTGGGGCGGGCTTTATGGGAGACCCTGTCCCGCATCCGCCCCAAATAGGCGAGGTTTGAGGGAGGTTTGGCAGGTAATGGGGGGATGGGTATAAAAATCATACTCATCATGGGTGATGGAGCGGGTGTGAATTTTGTGTACCCACCCCATCCCCAACCGCCTTGCTTGATACTCGTCTGACCTACTCGAGTATCATTTTCAATGTGAATTAAAATTTTTAAAAAAGATAAAAAGTTGAACAACTTTTTTTACGCGTTTGGATTTGTTTGTAGTATGTCATAATATAAATTAAGGCAAAACTTTTAATTTTGTTTGTTTGAATTTTTTTGTTATGGAAGTTACTTTTTACCACAATGTTTGCTAAACAAGAAAAACTAGGTGGGTCTTGGCGCGGATATGGGTCGGGGATGAGAGGGGATGTATAACAAGGCGGGTGGTGGGGCGGTGATAAATTTTTGTTTGTACCCGTTGGGGCGGGGATGAGGATGAATTTTGTACCTGCCATGGGTGATGGGGCGGGGATGAGAATGTAAATTTTAGATGGGGATGGGGATGGAGGAACCTACATCCGCATCTGCCTCTCCCCATTGACATCCCTGCTTGAGGAGAGGTAATGGCTCGTTCGGTAACGGTCCGTCTTCAATTTTTAGCTTTTAGGTTTTATAAGTCATATGAATTAGATTGAATCATGAACTAAAAGATAATTGTACCTATATTAATCATGTTGATTTTGAAAAATGGCAACAAAAACTGGAAACAACTTTGTATGATTTTCATATTTTGGTTTTAGTTTTATAAAAACAGAAAACTAGGGAAAAAAAATTGAATGGAAACTTATCAATTAAATATTTCTAACGAAAGCTTACACTAAATATTGTGGACCATTTATTATACACTCGGGTGTACCTAGTTTACAATCAATTCCAACGGAAATTTAAAATTCTTGTTAGAGTTTAATGAACTAACTTTTAAAAACATTAAAAAAAAAAACAGGTGAGGGGACCAAAGCTCAAAGATACGGTGGAGATCTTTTCCCTCAAGCCTTGCCATCTCACCATCTGTGAAGGTATTCTTTGATCTAACGGTTCATATCTCAACTCATACTGTGCACCTGCGTCACACCTGATTACACTTTCTTTTGCCTTTCCCAAAAATCAAACAGCAGAGGACTACACCGAAAACGACGCCGTCGTACATGTCAGGCGGCTGCTGGACATTGTGGCATGCACCACAGCGTTTGGGCCGAAACTGGCCCGGAAAGAACCCGGCTCGACGAAAGATGAGGGAGAATCGGAAAGTGAGAAGAAATATGAGGTGGCGGCAGCGGCGGCGGGAGGAGAGAAGGGAGAGGTTAATATGTGTCCGCCACCGCAGTTGGGGCAGTTTTACGACTTCTTCTCTTTCGCTAATTTGACTCCTCCTATTCAATGTCAGTTCTCTTTTCTCTCTCCTCTTTTTTTCGATTTTTTTAATTAACTATTATGATCAAATGGCTGCGTTTTTTCATTAATCGGTGTTAATTACTTAAGTATGCATGAAAATCGTCACATTTGCTTTTTAAATGTTTGATTAATGCTTAAAAAAGTACGAGTAATGACTTTTAGCTTCTTATAGATAGCTATACTAAGTAGGATTTCAGACAAGAAGTTCAAATGAATACCAATGGCAATAAGTTTAGGTATGTTGTAGAAAGAGCTACTCTAGGTCAATCAACATAAAATAATATGGTTATGATTAGTCGAATCAGGTGAATAGAACGCACTCTAAGCATGGTCGATTTTGGAACAAAATCATGCAAGGTTTGATCATTTGAGATTAATCATTTTCTAGTCTTAGACTCTTCTTAGGAATTAGGAATCATAAAATATGGAAGTCAATAGACTAGCTCAATGTCAGTGCAATCGCCATAAAATGGTTTGTTGATATGAATCATTGTTGCTGCTTTTACCTGCTATGTGATTTTGAAAACTGTAATAAAGTTTAGAAATTACAGAAAGTTAACTGAAAACAAGCTGAAAACCCCAAACTGTTACTAATTGTGTACTTAGTTCGCAAATTATTACTTTAAATAGACGTTAAATAGTTGAGCTGAATCTGTATTTTGGCCTTTTGGGAGGCAGGCGAATAAGTGAATAACTTGTGTAGGGTTGCAAACAACTTACTTTTGGTGAAGTGTTATTGGAAATGAAATGTGAGGTTTAAGAGTGGCATAGGCCGTAATTTGCTAAAGAGAGCCTCAAGACAACCATAGGAATGCCCATCAACCAGTGGTGGCACTAGTAAGGGTTGAGTGGGTTCAACTGAACCCTTACTAGTTTCGTGAAAAATTGACAAGTTAACAGCAGAAAATGAAGAGATAAGTAAACGCGGAATGTAACACTAATTATCCGGTGCTTTGGTGGCAGTCGATGGAAAATGTTAATTATTTTGATTTCCAATTATCAATTTTTTCTCTTTTGTTATTTTTTTAAAATCTTTACATTTAAAAACCAAAACATATAAAATCTCTCCACTACTTTTCTTGATTTTTAATTTGTAATTACTTTTTGCAAATTTGTTCAATCGAATTATTTTGTTAGTAATTTGAACAATAGAATGTTAGATTTTAGTTTAGAGTTATAATTTATTTGTTTCTTTATTGAAACTTATGATTTTGAATAGGATAATACTACGTATAAGATGAAGACTTTAAACTAAGATACCCTTTCATGTGTTCAACGGTAATTTCTTTTAATGTTATTATAATAGCATATATGCACCAGCGTTATTAGATGTAATTTTTTTTTTTGGATTATGATGATTGATTTTATTATATTTATCTGAGAATTTCGAACCCTTAGTCAAGGAATCCTGGCACCGCCACTGCCATCAACGTACTCAAACACCAATCTTTTCGTTGTTTCGTTTGGGTGTTAGGGTGCATGTTTGATCCTTGCTTACCTACGAAGCCACTGATCAAGAAGAAACAAGAAAAGAGTGCTAATCATTTATTATTAGCAGGATGAGCAAGTGATAACAATCTTTTAATTAAGTTTACATTCGTGTGCCTCCAAATAAATGTCAAACAACTTCTTTCAGCTTATTTTCTATCAACATTGTTCTAATATGTTGTTATTAGCTGTGTTTTTTCTACTGGATTATTGATTTACTTTCCACTTTACTATCATTTTATTGTCTAGCTTTTCCTTATTTAGACATCTCTTGAAGGTCTCTATAATATGTACTTTTTATATCCTGTAGATATTAGAAGATCTAATCGCCCATTCCTTGAGGACAAAACAGAAGATGATTTTTTTCAAATCGATGTAAGAATTTTTCTAATTAGTCTCTACTGTTTATTGAAATACCTGCAGGTTTCTTCCTGTCTTTCATTAAGAGTTTCTTTTTAGCCTAATATAGGTGAGTTTATTTATGTGTGATGTATATCTTAAGGTCCGGGTTTGTAGTGGAAAGCCTATGACAATTGTCGCCTCAAGAGAAGGATTCTATCCTTCAGGGCGCCGACAACTCCGTTGTCACTCATTGATTGGCCTACTGCAGCAAATTAGCCGCGTGTTTGATGCGGTAATGTGATGTTACCTCCTTAGTCTGACATCATGTTGTTTGGTTGCACTGTCAAGCTCTTTACCAGGTTACCTCTATTTTTGCCATTTATGCAGGCATACAAGGCTCTTATGAAAGCTTTTACGGAACATAACAAGGTAATTAGACTTTCAATATAATTGCCGAAGATAGAAATTAAGAGGAGATGAATGTATAATTTGTATCTCTCCTTTCAGTTTGGCAACCTACCTTATGGTTTTCGCGCAAACACATGGGTTGTCCCTCCAGTGGTTAATGATAACCCTTCTGTTTTCCCACCTCTTCCTGTGGAAGATGAGAACTGGGGAGGAAATGGAGGTGGCCAAGGAAGAGATGGTAAGCATGACCGCAGAAAATGGGCAAGAGAGTTTGCAATCTTGGCAGCAATGCCTTGCAAAACAGCAGAGGAGAGGCAAGTACGAGACAGGAAAGCTTTCCTCCTCCATAGTTTATTTGTCGACGTTTCCGTCTTTAAAGCTGTTGCTGCTATTAAGAATATCATCCAAAGCAATCCCAGCTCTCCTGTTGAGGTACATGAGGAACAAATTGGAGATTTGCTAATTACGGTAACAAAAGATGTAGCTGATGCTAGTAAGAAGTTGGACTGCAAGAATGATGGTAGCCAAGTTCTTGGATTGCCCCAAGTGGAGCTTGCCCGTAGAAATTTAATTAAGGGAATAACTGCTGATGAAAGTGCTACAGTTCATGTAAGTAACTTCCTATCGTCTGTATAGCTATGATGATCCGATTAAAGCATTTCATTGTTTTTCTCATAGAAGTTCTTGAATGATCAAATTATAAGTCTTTTATCATGTCAGGACACTCCTACACTGGCTGTTGTGGTTGTTAGACATTGTGGCTACACAGCTGTTGTGAAAGCTTCTGGTGAGGTAAACTGGGAAGGAAAACCTATTCCCCAAGACATCGAGATTGAGGACCAACCTGAAGGTGGTGCCAATGCTTTGAATGTAAATAGGTTAGTGCATTTAGTTATTGCACATTAGCTATATTTCTTCCAACATCTCAACATCCGTGGTTGGATGGTTAATAAATCATTCTCTAATTGGCTGTTTTACCAGTTTGAGAATGCTGTTGCACAAGCCATTATCTTCACCATCTACTTCTGCTCCACGATCACAAAGTACCGACCTTGAAGAACTGCGTTCTGGTAGGTCTTTGGTCAGGAAAGTGATTGCTGAGAGTATATTGAAGTTAGAGGCAGAAAATACTAAATCTGTGAAGCCCATAAGGTGGGAGCTTGGTGCTTGTTGGGTACAACATTTGCAAAATCAGGCTTCAGGAAAAGCAGAGTCCAAGAATGCTGAGGAGGCTAAGGTTGAGCCAGCTGTAAAGGGTCTTGGGAAGCAAGGAGGACTACTGAAGGAAATTAAAAAGAGAATTGATGAAAAGCACGGTAAAGAAGTTGGTACAGATAATGGACTAGACATGAGTAAGAAATCAGATGCAGCTGATCCAAAGGAGCTAGAGAAACTTGATGCGGAGAGAGAAAGCCTATGGAGGAAGTTAATATCTGAAGCAGCTTATTTACGTTTGAAAGAATCAGAAACTGGTCTTCATTTAAAGGTCATCTCCCTATGAATTCTCTATTAAAAGTTTTCAGTTCGTTTCTTTGTCGTGTTGCTTTAAGTTCATAGGAGATTCTCATGTTCAATTGACTCAGTTGATAACCTGAAAGACTAGCGTGGTGATGATCCATACTGATGTTATACTATTTACACTGTCAGGCCCCTGATGAACTTATTGAAATGGCACATAAATACTATGCTGATACAGCCCTCCCGAAACTGGTTGGTCCTTCTCTCTTGGTTGTTTCTCTACTTCCGCATGGTCTAAGTATATGATGTGAATTATGACTTCCATTTGTTTAGGTGTCAGATTTTGCCTCTCTGGAACTTTCTCCAGTCGATGGAAGGACACTAACTGATTTTATGCATACAAGGGGCCTGAAGATGTGTTCTTTAGGACAAGTGGTAATTCTTTCATACTTTTCCAGTTATTTGTTATCCTCGTGTTTAGGAATGCTGTGTTTAAAATTGCTTCCATTATGCCATGGATAGAAGTTGAAGATTTATTGTAATATTCTAAGAAATCAAATACACCACTAAGTTTTCTAGGGAGGATTAGAAGTTGTCCTGGAGAAGTTACTTGATCCAGTGTTGCTCTGGTGCTTGACTGTTATACAGCTAGTTAGTTTTGATCCCAATGCTTCAGAAATCTCCAGGAAGCTTGCATTTAGGGCATTGAAAGTGTCACCGTGGTTTAATCTTTCCCAAGTGCTTAATTAAGGCATGATTTGCTTGGATTTTAGCATCAACATCAAAACCCAGAACGGAATTAGTTTGGAACTTTGCATTTATATCATACAATTTTGGCACACCCACTGTGAGAGCACAACTTTTTGAGCTCAACTCACAAGGAGTGCCAAAATCAATCTAAGGTGCGCCAAATCAGTTACCTTGGTTTACATATAACATGTTGACAAAGGTGAGTTTTAGAAAATTTGTCTGCAGACTGACACTTAAGATATTACCTGAAGTGTACAGAAAAATAGACAGGGAGTGATCCTACTAACCTACCTGTTATGGAATTAAAGCATATGTGTAATTTAATTTCTGGATGGACCTGCCATGGAAGATAATAGTGCAAGGGTTATCTTTTTAATTTCTTCGTTACATTCTTCTCAATTACTTTATGCTTTATGATCAGCATAGTTCTAGAGTCCATATCTCACTGTTTTTGCCTCCCTTTCCAGGTTGAACTTGCCGACAAACTCCCACATGTACAGTCATTGTGTGTGCATGAAATGATTATTCGAGCCTATAAGCATGTATTGCAAGCTGTGGTTGCGGCAGTGAATGATGCTGCTGAATTGTCGGGTGCAATAGCAGCATGCTTAAATGTGTTGCTTGGATCACCATCATCTGAGAATGCTGATGAAGAAACTGTCAATGATGATAACCTGAAACAGAAATGGCTGGAAACATTTCTTTTGAAGAGGTTTGGTTGGCAGTGGAAACAAGAAATCTGCCAAGATCTTAGAAAGTTTGCCATCCTCCGCGGGATTAGCCATAAGGTTCCTTTTGTTAACTACCTCCATCCTGAATTAATAGTCACAATGTTCCAAACTACCAACCTGTCATAAGCGAGGATATGACATAATTTTACAAAAAATTTCTTTACATTTAAGATATGATTTCCCCATCCTTAAATTTAAGTAGGGCATATTAGGAAACCCAATCATAAATCATTTTTATTTTAGGAAAAGAGGACAACTTTTTTTGGAGAGAATTGTTGGCATCAGCTTACCCTCTAAAACATATTATAAGTTTGCCATTGATTTTCTCTTGTGCTCTATTTCTCTGAACTTTTGGAGTTATCTTTTGCAGGTTGGACTTGAGCTCATTCCAAGAGACTATGAAGTGGACACCACCTGTCCATTTCGGAAGTCGGACATCATAAGCATGATTCCAGTTTATAAGGTACAATGAGGTGCACAAAAACTGATCAGATTTTTTTAGCTATCCTTCTGTAATGTTTACATATAAGTTTGATTCTGCAGCATGTCGCTTGTTCTTCTGCTGATGGGCGTACACTCTTAGAGTCATCAAAAACTTCCTTGGACAAAGGCAAATTGGAAGATGCTGTCAACTACGGGACTAAGGTTTCAAACATTTTCTTTCCCATGCAAATTATGTTAAGAAAAGCTTATACTAAAGCTAATTTCTGTTTTTATATGAAGGCACTCTCCAAGCTTGTTTCCGTTTGTGGTCCTTATCATCGCATGACAGCCGGAGCATATAGTCTTTTAGCTGTAGTGCTCTACCATACAGGAGATTTCAATCAGGTAACTGACTTGTGAACTAAAGTCTTTATTGTTAAGGAACTTAATATATATACTTTGTAAAACAAATTGAGTGAGCCATCAGTGGTTTACTTGTGGACTTGTGGTGAGTGTTGACCCTCGTCCAACTTTTGGGGCAATTTCCTCTTCGTATTACCAAAATATTAGATTCTTTCCAAATCCAAGTTTGTCGTTCCTGCTTGAATTAAGTCTGTAGTTCTGGAGTCGGACAACAAGTTGTGAAACTTGAATGTATCAAAAAACACTTTAGATTATTCGTCGTTTCTTCTCAGTTCTGACTGATTCAGCATGAAGCAGTGAAGCATTTGCTAAATGATAATAGGAATCTGAACAATTCCTGTGAATGTTATTCCTAGTACCCAAAATAAAATAAAATTGATGCCAAACCATCTCCCATTTTAGCACTATCAATAATTGGCTTACTTAATCTACATGATATCTTTTAGGCTACCATTTACCAGCAAAAGGCATTGGACATCAATGAAAGAGAGCTTGGACTTGATCATCCTGACACAATGAAGAGTTATGGAGATTTGGCCGTGTTCTATTATCGTCTTCAGCATACAGAACTGGCCCTAAAGTGAGCATTCAATTTTTTTCAAGTGAGGCTATTTTTTGCAATGTTACAAAATAATGATTTGCTGCAAAGCATTTCTTAATTTATTATTTCCTTAAAGAAAGAGAAGAATATTGGATATTTCTATGAAAATTTAACTGCAAGAATGCTGAAAACCGCTGTGATCTGTGGTAAAGCCTGAGTTAGTTTCCTAGTCCTATTGATTCTGGGTCAACAACTAATCAACCATGGCCCTTATGGGTTTCATGATTGACTTGGCATATGCCTTCCTATATTTTCAGGATGTCCAAAGGAAAAATCTCAAGTTTTACCAATTTTCTGATATTATTCAGGGATAATGTCAAGTTTTTTGGGCACTTTCTCAAGATAGTCCGAAGTGTTGTTTTTCTTCTTCTCGTCGAGTCAGTTTGAGTCTGGTGCATATAGGAATAATAACATTTCAGACCATTCTGAGACTTAACCCCGAAAACTATAATTAAGCCTAAATAGCTAGGATGTCATCTGTTGCCTTCTACAATATTAGCTTTTGCTGAAAATTAAAGATTACACTTGCTGACCCAGGTATGTCAATCGTGCACTATATCTCTTGCATCTAACTTGTGGTCCTTCTCATCCAAACACTGCTGCCACATATATTAATGTGGCAATGATGGAAGAAGGTTTGGGGAACGTTCATGTTGCATTGAGATATCTTCATGAGGCTCTAAAGTGCAACCAGAGACTGCTTGGAGCTGATCATATCCAGGTCATCTTTCTCATCACCCCCTTCTCGTTCCCATCATCATTCATCAGTCGTCAACTTTTGAAACCGATCCGGACGGAAAAATGGACCGGACCGGACCGACCTCGGACCAGACCGTAGACAATCGGTCCGGTCTTTGGGTCGAGAAATATTAATTTTCGGTCCAAAACCCTTTAAAACCGGGTTTCGGACAGGATCAGTTTTTCCTTAGAAAAATATAATATAAACTATTTAAAAGGTTAATTTTCTCCTTTATTATGCTGTAAATATTATTATATTGTGAGATATTTTATTTTAGCTTCAAAAAATGGCTTCAAATAAATAGTTTTTTATATGTAAATTTTCTTTTCTACCGTATTTTGTAGAAAAAATAAAAAATAAATATAAATAAATAGGTCTACAACCGGTCCGGTCCGGGTATTGGACCGATTTTCCGGTCCGGTCCTTGTCCGGTCCAAGCATAACCGGTCCTGTCTCCGGGTCTTGGACAGATGAACACCCCTAGTGACTCTAAATCTAAATTTTCCATCTTTCTCATGCAGACTGCAGCGAGTTATCATGCCATTGCAATTGCTCTATCTTTGATGGAAGCTTACTCCTTAAGTGTTCAGCATGAGCAGACCACTCTGCAAATTCTGCAGGCAAAACTCGGATCAGAAGACTTAAGAACTCAGGTGAATATTTTGAACTCCCAAGATTTGTCATCAGTCATCACAGCTTCTCAGAGTATTTGACTCAATCCATGACAATTTTGCAGGATGCGGCCGCCTGGCTTGAATATTTTGAATCTAAGGCACTAGAGCAGCAAGAAGCTGCTCGCAATGGCACCCCAAAGCCAGATGCCTCCATTTCCAGCAAAGGCCACTTGAGGTATCTAAAATTTCAACGAGCCCTTATTTTCTAGCATCATGTCTCAAAACTAATAGCAAGCAGCAGTCTTCACATTATTTGTCCCCTGACATTGCCTTCTAAAACATATTGATGAAGAATGGTTGCAAGTTGTTTCCAGTTTAATGCTATTCGCCTTCATTACTAATCTGATACTCCCTCGATGGTTCCATCCCTGAATAATAGGCGACATTAATATTTTAGTACGTCCCAAATAGTAGGCCATTAGGCCCCTTTTTAACTTTTAACCTGCCTGTACTACTTGTTGCTTGGCGAATAGGTAAATCTTGTATCGAGAAGAATATAATATGCAATTTTGTTTCAATTCTTGATAAATGATATTCTATAAAAGAGGGGAGGAAGTTGTTTTGTAATCTCACGGGGCACAACCAGTATGACTGCTAGATATTGAACTGTTTGTAACAACAAATAATTTGTGGCTTATGTTTTCATAACTAAATACTCATATTTGGCTTTACGAACTTCCAAAACAGTGTATCAGATCTTCTGGACTATATAACCCCAGAAGAAGAACTAAGAGCAAGAGAAGCCCAAAGGAAACTAGCTCGTGCAAAGGTGACGATAGCTAATTTAAGTACTACTTGTTCCCAGCAAAGATTTCTCTAGATTGAAGTTAGATATTGATGAGTAAGTATATTTATAGGTCAAGAACAAAACTGAGCAAACCTGCGAAACGGTTGAAGATGAATCGCCCAAGGATGAAAATATATCAACGAGCTATAAACCTGAGAGCATCAGTGACAAAGAAAACAAATCTGAACCTATTCTTGTTGAGCCTGCACATGAGAAAGAAGATAATTTGAGTGTCCAAACAGTCACCGTCCTGAACGGTGATCTATCACAAGATGACAATTCAGATGAAGGATGGCAAGAAGCTGTTCCTAAAGGCCGGTCAGCCACAGGCCGCAAGCCTTCTACTTCAAGGAGGCCAAGCCTAGCAAAACTCAATACAAATTTCGTGAACCAACAACAGCCACGATACCGAGGGAAGGCTGCAAATTTTACATCCCCACGAACTCCATCAAATGAGTCTACTGTTATTAGTCCATCAGTCCCGAAAAAGTTTTCCAAGAGTACAAGCTTTAGTCCAAAGCAGAATAACACCACAACCACCTCAGCTGCTGCAACAACTGAGAAAGTAGTGAATATCAAGTCTGCACCAACTAGTCCAGCTTTGGTTGAGCAAGTTCCCAAGTCATCTCCTCTTGCAAGTTCAGTTAATGTTCAGACAGCTGGAAAGATGTTCTCCTACAAAGAGGTTGCTCTTGCCCCACCTGGAACAATCGTGAAGGCAGTTGCAGAACAATCAACTAAGGAGGAAAACACTAGTTCAGAATCAGCTCAATCTGAAGAAAAAGCACCAGTTAAGGTTTCAGAGAAAGAAACAACTCAGAAACCGAAGGATGAGAAATTGGAAGAAACTACCAGTAATGAAGAAAGAAAATCTGGAGATGAGCCAGAAAAGGTACTACCAAATGAAGTTAAAACCAGTCCGATCAAGGATACAACAAAGACTGAGATCCAAACAAGTGCTGAAGTTGGAAGTTTGAGTACCTTATTGACCTCAGATCTGAAGGATGGTGAAGTTGTGGAAAAGAGAGAAACTGAAACTATCCAAGTCTCGGAATCAAGTGGAAAGGATGCTGAATTGACAGTGGAAAGCAGTGGAATTCCTTCTCCAACAGAAGGGGAGAAACATGAAGGAGAAGAAGGTGGGAAGGAATCAACCAAGAAACTTTCTGCATCAGCTCCCCCGTATAATCCATCAATAATACCAGTTTTTGGGTCTGTTCCAGTACAAGGTTTCAAAGACCATGTTGGATTACTACCTCCACCTGTAAATATAACATCTATGATGGCAGTTAGTCCTGTCCGTAGATCACCCCATCAATCAGCTACTGCAAGAGTTCCTTATGGTCCACGGTTATCTGGAAGTTATAACAGGTCTGGGAACAGGGGTGTCCGCCTCAAACCTGGAATTCACAACGGAGAACATATTGGGGATGTAAACCACTTCAATCCTGCTTTAATCATGAACCCACATGCGACAGAGTTTGTTCCTGTTCCATCGTGGCTTCCGAATGGATACCCGGTAACCTCAAATGGTTATATGGTTCCACCAAATGGGATGCCAATGTCCCCAAATGGTTATGCTACTATGTCTCCAAATGGTGTTGCTACATCACCTAACGGTTACCTGCCCTCCTTAAATGGCATTCCAGAGGCTCAACATGGGTTCCCAGGATCTCCTGATGGTTCCCTGGAGTCTGCTGATGCTGCAGCTGTTGCTCAAAACAATGATCAGATTGTGACTCAAGAAATATCAAAGAACTCTCCGATAGAAACTGCTGCCGAAGTCAATATTCAGGTTATGACTGAAGAAAAGTTGGAGTACTCTTCGTCAGAAACTGCTGTTGAAAACGTCGATCAGGTTGTGACTGAAGAAAAGTCAGAAAACACTTTGTTAGGAACTGCTGCTGAAACAAAAGACCAGGTTGTGACTGAAGAATATTCAGAGAACTCTTCACTCGAAACAACTGCCTCTGATAAGCAAGGAGAACAAGAAAAAACAGCAGATGTGAATGGTACAACTGCGACTGAAGAGTCTCCTGTTGCAGAAGCAGCTCTATCTGATATAGTTGAGGAAAAATCCAGTAAAACTTTGGGAGATAACAGTGACAACCAAGTTGAAATTGTTGAGGTTACTAGTTGAACGAGATAGGTTTGTTGATAGAGGAATTCTGCCACCACATTCAACAGCTCCGTGATGTGCAGCAGCCGTCTAACAGGTGAGTGAATCAATAGGAGCATATTTTGACAAAGCAGTATGCTTTTGGTTCAGATCTGACTTGATTATGTAAAGCATACATTAATACAGCTGCTTTTGACTTATACTCAAAGTAGTGTATAGTGTATACCAAGTGTTTCAAGTTAATGAGCATGCATGCTTGCAATGGAGGTTCAACCATGGCGGCTATGGGACTATGGACCGCGCCATATTTATGCTAGTTAATACAAATTATTCAATGTAGTACCATTCGTGTAATATTTTGTTGATAGAGATTGTTTAACGTACAAGTAGAGAACAAGATAGAGCTGGGATAGAGTTTTTTTTTTTTTTTTTCTTTTTTCTTTTTTCTTTTTTTTGCAATTTTGCATTGATTATTTATTTTTCTTCCCTTTTTGAGCCTCTGTGAAAGACCTCTTAACAGTAATAATAAGCAATGCTGTGCTTTCAATTGACCAAAACGTTTTCTATGATCGTCTACATCTATGAAACTTACATTGATCTCTGAATTTTACATTTTTTTTTTCTATTGTTTGTGCAGGAGCATTTTTCCAAGGCAGGAAGCCATGAGCATTTTCCATCAAAATTCCATCTTTGAATTTAATGTATTTACCAAAGAAAAAAGCTTAAGATAAAAGCCTATTAATTACCCTTTTAAATTTGGTCTTGACCCTGACCCTAGGGATGTCAATGGGGCGGGGCGGATGCGGATGTAGGTCCCTCCATCCCCATCCCCACCTAAAATTTTCATCCCCATTCCCGCCCCATCACCCATGGCGGGTACAAAATTCATCCCCATCCCCGCCCCAACGAGTATAAACTAAAATCCATCCCCGCCCAACTGGGTATCCATCCCCGTCTTATCCCCGCCCCATCACCCAACTGGGTATCCATCCCCGTCTTATCCCCGCCCCATACCCGCGCCAATACCCGCCTAATTTTTCTTATTTAGCAAACATTTTCCATATATACCGAGTAATGAAAGTTAACTTTAGAAAAAAAAATCTTATGACTAAAGTATCGTATGTAATCGGAAAAAATACCCATCATTACAAAAAAAAAAAATCAAAATAAAAAACTCAGAAATCTCACCTAAATTCATATTATCACCTAAACATGCAAATAAATCCAAACTAACTCCATCACCCATAGTGGGTATGAAGCGGGGCGAGTGGGGATGGGGCGGGGAGGGCGGGGATGGGGCGGGTTCAACACAAAATCCACACCCGCCCCATCACCCATGACGGGTACGATTTTTATACCCATCCCCGCCCCATCACCCGCCAAACCTACCTCCATCCCCGCCTACTTAGGGCGGATGCGGGGCGGGTCTCCCATGAAACCCGCCCCACTGACATCCCTACCTGACCCTGACACTATCATTAACACATTTAAGTGACCCGCCCCGCTATTGACCCGTTCCAACCCTCCCAATAACCAGGCTTACGTGCATGCAGTTGAACAAAACGTTTTCTCTGAATTTGCATTGAGCTCTGAATTTTACATTATGCAATATGCACACACCAAAAGGAAGCTCGAGAGTTAAAACCTACAACCAAGTGATGTTTCTTGAATCAAATATATCCACAGTCGTCTGTTCAAGAGCACGTCAATCAAACAATTACACAATCTATTACATTTCCTTCTCCGCCTTAAGTTTACGATCTCGTGTGACAATAGAAACAGTACAAGAATCTTTCTCCATTCTGTTAAGAATGTTGGATAACTCTGCTACAAGTATCTGATTCCAGTCGAAACAGCTGGAATTTTCCGCTTCTGTTATCCGTTGTTTGCAACTAAAGTAATGTTTGGTTGACCATAGGAAGTAAATGTATTAACGTTTCCTAGGAAGTAGAAAATGTTTGGTTGAACATGGGAAGTTCCACTTACCTATAAGGATCTAGGTAAGCAACTTCCTCAATTTTGTGGAAACTAGAAGTTCCTAGAAAGTCTGACTTCCCATATTTTCGCAAACCAAACAACACTACAACCTTCCACTTCCTATGAAGAAGTTACACTTCCCATGTTTTTTCATGTCAACCAAACAACACCTAAAAACAAGTAGCCATTCCCTGTCTCCAGTGCAGAATAATCATAATAGCTGCACTGTGAGTGAGAGCACCACCAACAACAAACATATGAAAAATCTGATGACTGTGACCAGCAAGATCAAAAACACCTGGTTTCCAACGTTCAGGGACCCTACTAACATAAAACCAAGCTCCAGTTGCATACAAGATACCCATAAGTACCTCATACACAAGGGCTATTAACATCTGTGGATGATCCCAATGGAGTGCAGCTGCATGAAGAGCAGGGATCAGCCCGAAGAAACCCATGCCAAGGAAAAGGGTGGCCCGAAAAGCCCGGAAACGTGGGGAACAAAGAGAGGGAGTGATGAGAGTAGTGGTAGCAAGAATCCCTAGAATGGTTATGGAAGTGAGGTAGAAGAGGCTAAACAAAGGTTGGCAATAGAAGGAGTAGTAAACTGGTGCATAGAAGGAGCAGACTATCATGACTGAGATTCCTGCGTAGTCTAAACGCCAGAAGAAGAGGGTTAGACGCTTTGAATGGCAGGCGAGGAGGTGAGAGATTGAGCTGAAAACTAAGCAACACATTGCGCCTGCTAAAAAGAGGAACCATGGCCACATTGGTATGGGTTCAGTGCCTTCTTTGCTGGTGTTCAATGGTGAGGATTCTGAGAAGTGTCTGTAATGTGCACCCTGCAGGAAAAATAAGCATTAGCATTTAACAACACTTCAGTTCAAGACTGAACAACTTTTAAAATCTTGAATGTTTCGACCCAAAGTAATTTAAAAAGTCAAGGTCATAATCAATTCAAACTCCAGAATGTGTTGATGATGAAGTCATGAAGGCAAAAGTCCAAAACCCAATGACAGAAACACTTATTTTTATATACCAATTTGACAATATGATGGGTTCGGCTAGCTTTTATGGTTCATATGTTACATATAACACAGAACATTGTTTTACATATATTTTAATCTCTGAATCTACCAAGGGTGATAGTGATCATTATTTCAGTGTTGATTGATAAAACGATAACAACTGAATACTAAACATTTAAGTTTCTAACTGAGAAATTCTCCATAAGTCACAATCTTGAAGAAGTTTACTAAATTATAAACTCTATGACTTGTTTTTCTTCATTTATGTTGATTAATAGGATCCCATCACATTCGTGATTATGACAAATTGACAATATTGATAAATGATAATTAATACTTCTCTTTACAAGTCCAACCGTTGAGAAGTAAACGGTATGTATAGAATTCTATTAGTTGATGTGCATAACTACTCGTATAATGAACATACATGCTGTCCAAATCATGTAAACAAGAGCCTTAGTGCCTCACGTGTAGAACAGGTAGAAAGCAGGAATTTACAAAAGATGCTGTCAAAATCAAGAGCCCACATTTTCGTTTTTTGTATCTTCGTGGGTCAATATCCACCCAGCCACATGTTGGGTAGGACCCGTAGGAGTGTCGGACATACCGGATGAGGTTGTTTTTTCGCATATCAGATATGTGTGGCAACACACATATCAACTAAAAAACAAATAGCTAAAAGACAAAAAAGGAAGTACCATTCATATTAAAAAAGTACCATTCTGTAAAAAAAAGTACCATTTTTGTTTAAATAAGTACCATTTAATTTCATTTTTGTCCTTTTGCCTATTTTGTCTTTTGTTCTGATATGTATTTGCCCATACATATCTGATATGCGCAAAGACTTCCTCCATACCGGATGAGTCTAGGCGATAAAATCTAGAATCTGCACTATTGACGCAAGCCCCCGATGTTCATTGACCATCAAATGACACAACTCTATACTACTTTTCGTTTCATTTCGTTTTATAATATTTTTTACACTTTGTTTTATTTTATTTCCGTACATAAAAATTTACTACATCACCCTTTTAACCTAATAATATTTAAAATTTCATTTATTTTATTCATTTTTTCTTACACTCGATGTCAAAGAACCAACCCAACTAAAAACTTAAGCAGATGGTTGAAGCCCTAATATTAGTTTTATGCTCTATCACCCAACCACATTTTTATACATTTCTCTTACTTTATCCATCCTTTTATTATATTCAACCAACTTTTTAACTTTTGTCTCAATATTTGTGCAAATAGTAACCATAAAGATTTTTATAAAACGGAGGAGTATTAATGTAAAAGAAAAATACCCGTTCTTTGAATATTGAATCATGTTAACTTTTACACTCCATAACACACGATGACTTGACTGACTCTTAATATCTCGAATTTGCATAAGTGATTGTTTTTTAAAGGAAATAATCTGAAGTAAAAAAAATGAGATGAAATGAGTAAAACTCACCGGAGTAATATTCCTCGAGCCATTGTTGTTCCAGTCCATCGTCAACATTGTCATTAATGGTTTCACGACTATAGTATTCCTGGGGGGTGCGCAAACAAATACAAGTACTTAGATTCCCTATCGTAGAAGTATTATATTGTACTTATCTATATATAATATATTAAAAGGCGTTGTGAAAAATGTATATGTGGCACGTAGTACTCCTTCTTTACGCCACATCATCCACTCACCGAGTGTTATGCCATGTCATAGACAACCAAAACTAATGCAATGAGATTCGAACACAAGACCTCATGTGTAGATGATAAGTTTCATTACCATCTTAACCAACCACTAATTGTTGTTTATTTATTCACATTAATTTATAAATAAATGTTAACATAAGTCTAAACACAACTAAATTTTTACATGACATTTTATTTTCTTTGGACTATTTTGAAAAAATTAATAATAATTATAGCATTAAAACAAGAAAAACATGTTGACGTAAACTTTATATATATATAATTTGGTGTTTAATAATTTGAAGAACTTAGTTCCACTAGAAAAAAAAATTATACAAATGGTAAAATGATCTAATTGAAAAATTACTTAGCATGATAAATGACGTAGTGTGTCTTTGTAATTGACGAACTTCATGGATGTTTTCACTTTATGAAATACATGTACTTTGGTCAAATTTTGAGCTCAAGAAAAATCTAAAATTTTAAGTATTGAATGTAGTAACCGGGGCATCGCCCGGGCTACACACTAGTTGCATATAAAATGATTGACTATTTGAATAATCACAGGAGTAATATATAATGAACAACTCCGTAATTTAATGACATCTTTTTTTAAGGTGTACTACGTGTCTACGTACGCTGATAACGAGATATTCTCTTTGTACTTTTTCATTTTTAAATGAAGGAAAACAAACATCTTATATAGGATCCGATCCGATACCACGAAGCATTATGCACATATTAGATCAGGGCTCATCGTGTCAATGTATACACTCGTGTGGCATGCATGGCACGTGTGAGTGAGCAAAATATGGTTTATGTATCCGGGTGGACAATGTTCACTGAGTCACTGTGCATCCTGTTTTTAAATGAATAAATAGTTCAAATACAAATAACATATTGTTTATATTCAAAGAACATATAACAATGAACATATAGTTCAAATCCAAATAGCATAAAGTTCAAATATCTTACTTGTACATTTATATTGAAATAATTCTCCATGTTTATTACGTAGTAGATTCTCAATAAATATTCATCAGAATACACAATAAGTACTGATGAGTGTGGCCTTCGGGGTGGCGGCCTGACGGGAGGAGCGGTAATCACCTAAACAAGTACTATACTTGGCCGTCTATTATTTATCACTTAGATGGCGGTGGATTATCCAAGTACATGTTTTTCTTTGTTTCCTACTCTCGTGGTACGATCCTATAGAACAGACCATGTTCGAAAAAGATCATTGGTCCCAATTCTCTTAGAATTGAAGCACTTTTTGTACAACAAAAATTAAGCGATGTGCGTGGCAATTTTCTAAGTACAAGCGATTTGGTAAGTGCTGAATTGCATTGCATCAAATATAGTCACTATAATTTGATTTCGGATGTTTCTTGATCTTATCACCGTAATTTGGTATTTTCGAAATACCAAAAACAATTTGTTGTTTTCTACCTACCAATTAGTGTAGACAACTCTCTTTGCCTTTTTTTGTCATACAACGAAAGTGTCTTTAAAACAAATTAATTTCCCACCAACTGTATCTAAAATTCTAATATTAATGTATCAGATTGTAATATTCATTCAAGAATTACAACAACCTTCTGTTAATTGAAGAAGGTTGTTGTAATTCTTGAATGAATATTACAATCTGATATCCAACTTATTTATACAACAACCAAACTAAACTAACTTTGCTAACAACCTATATAACTAGTTTAGACTAACTGACTATAGAAGAATCTCGGCTAAGCTCCCCTAACATTCCTCCCTCCTTATACAGTAGAACTTGTTGTAAGGAGCCAGCAAAACCGACTGATGAAACTCACTCATGATGGATTGATGTCATCAAGGTAACCAGGAAATCCATCGAAATTCTGGACCCACCTCCTTATTTTCTCTATTGAATGCACCAAACAACTGACATTTAAACTAATTAGGCTAGCATATTTCTTCTTTGATTGCTTCTGCTGACATATAGTTTGCCATTAAAGAGGATGTGGAGGAGGAGGCCAAGGAAGAGGCCTATCTGATCTATGTTGATCAGCTTGTTGTTTCAGCCTAGTTTGTGCCCTCATGTTGATTAGTACTGCCACAGAGAGTATGATACATTGATCCCGTTCCTCATGACTAAACTTATGACCCACATCACCTTGTTGACCATCATAGTAATGCAACCCTATTTCAGTTTGAAGACATAATGAAACATTAGCCACTTTTCCAAGACAACTTGGTTCACATTTGGCCACGATTGCTTGTTGATTAACATATGATGGTGTAGGCTGAAAGAATTGCTTAGAATTAGGAAGGCAAGTATCGGCTTGTACTAATTCTGGAGAGGGAATTGACACAGAATATTGAGTACTAACCATTGAATATTTCAATGGTTCTTCTGCATCAAGAACCTTGTTCTTGGCTACTGCAGAACTTACTTCTTCTTGAACGGTAGTTCTGCTTGACAATTAATCAAACACCTTTGGTGCATCCCTATTATTGAACTCCAATGCAATCACATAATCACCTTCTTCATCATATACCACAACAAAATCCCAATTATCACCACTATGGCTGCACTCATGTACTGGAAGTAATGGTTCATCACACCATTCACAAAATCCTTTATTCCAACTATCAAAACATTCACTCTTCAAAAGCTTTTTGAATGATTTTATTACCTTTTTCTGTTGAGCAACTTCAAGTTGTGGAATGATTGGTTCTTCTGGTTGAAGGTTGTTGTAAAAATCATCAAGCCCCATTTTGCAATGTGCTAGAACAAGATTCTGGTTCAAATATGATTGGAAAAACGTCAAGAACTCAAAGCTTCTTGGCTGAGAATTTAATCGAACAGGTTGTGTGCAAGCAGAATTTCTCAAGAACGGAAAATAGTCTGAGGAAAGAACGGCTCTGATACCAATGATGCATGACACTAAGTCACTGCTGATAATTCTCTGAAAGAGATGATAGAATGTAGAAGAAGAAGGCAGAATATAGAAGAAGATCAGAAGAAGAATTAGAATGCTTTAGAGAGAGAATAGAGAATAAGATGAAGATGTTTGTATTAATTCTTGAATGAATATTACAATCTGATATCCAACTTATTTATACAACAACCAAACTAAACTAACTTTGCTAACAACCTATATAACTAGTTTAGACTAACTGACTACAGAAGAATCTCAGCTAAGCTCCCATAACATAGTATATGAATGTCATGTTATTTACTTTTTGACACATTTTAGTTGTCATATTTTGAAGGTCGTAAGTTGCGATAATTAGAGTCACAATTAGACTTATGAATATTTAGCTTGTGTCATGGTACAAATTTATGAATTTTTAGCTCCTTCCATGGTACAAGCTTAAACTGCATAATTCAATACCATGGCCGAAGCTTAAAACTCAAAAGCCTGTACCATGGTACAAGCTTAAAATTCATAAGTATGTGCCATGGTACAAGCTAAAAATGCATAAGTTTCTAAAATAAATTCCGGACAAAAAAAAAAATCTTGTGAAGACTCAGCCATTTTGTCGCCTACGACGTGATGGTAGTGGCCGGCGATGGTGGCCGGGAGTGGTGGTTAGATTTGGGGCGGGTATATGAGTAAATGTTGAATGAGGGGGTAAATAAAGAAGGGTATATGAGTAAATGAATGGGGCGGTTTTGAGTAATATGGGGCGGTAAATAGTAAGCCCCATTCTTTATGTAACTCTTTAATTTGTACTATCACAAAAGTGTCACATAAGCCGCGATTAATCAAATTATTTTTACTATAAAAATATTTAAATAATGTAGTTCATCAAAAGTAAAAAAGGAAACAAATTTTATTATAGTTATAGCATATATATTTCTGTTTATCTCTTGTAAATTAAAATTAAAAATTACTCCGTACAATGTATTGTTATGTAATGTTGTAGCTGATTGCCTTGTAAAACAAGGTCTGCTGCCCTGGATGTAGTATCTTGTAACTGCTCTTTCAATTTTTCAATTTTAGTTGTAACCAATCAGGCAACTATATAAATAAAGTTGAAAATTATCAAAAAAAAAAAATTATACAACACAAATAATTTGTCACAAGTTGCGACACCTATTACTTCGCAATTCTGAAACTAATGCATGACATACAACATTTGGCCTTACAAACTTAATTACTTAGCAGTACGTCTTTAGATTTCGTAGAAATTTTCATAAACGATCATCATCCGATCAGTTTTATAATTGTCACCACATGCCACATCATTCAAATAAGTATAGAATGTCTAATAGGACACGAGTTGAAGTTGTTGCTAAGGAGATCGTCCAAAGTAAAAATATTAAGCATATAGTTAATTAAGCCTTAACAATACTGACTGATGCATGCTTTTATCATGCGTGCTTTTATCATGCATTGATTCGTACCTAACAACTACCGCACACATGTTGTCTTAATCATTATACCAAAATATCATTGGTAGAGTTGATTATCTATATTTCCACATTTGAACTACTTTTACCAATGAGGTCTTCGTCTCTCGACTTATAACGGCAAACACCCCATAATCTGTATATTACAGGTTACAAGTTCGAATTCAACTTTGTTTAACTTTTTCTAGTATGGAATTTCAATTTACGAGAATGAAAAGAAGAAGAAAAAAAAAAAAAAAAAAATTTGACAACTAAAATTAGAAAATGAATATCTGAATTTATTTTTTAAAAAAGGTACCTTAAAATACTGGAAACAGGTCCATCGCCCTTTGCGTTCTCCGTCATACTCGCCACCGCCATTATCGCAAATATCAAAAAGCCTCCTAAATGCCTGTTTCATATCATCACTCAATCAAAAAAATCGCCAAAAAAAATTCAATCAAAATTCAATTATAATTGCAAAAAAAAAATGATTGAAATAGAAACGAAATTAGTTACTAACGTCCAAATGTTGAGCGTTTCATTGTGCCAAGCAAAAACGCTAAGAAACGTATCTTTCAACGGCCATTCACAGCGATAATAATCTAATATAAACTCATTATCCTTTAAATACTCCGGCAACTCCTCGTACTTCTTTAATCTCTTCTCCGCCTTCTTCTCTATCCCTATTGCCGTCATCATCGAAACTTGCCCGATTCTCTCTCTTCGATTAACTACTCTGCGGCTCATCTCTCCCTAACTCTGCTTTCAATATGATCGGATTTTTCGCCGGAACATTTCTCGTTTTCCGGCGATGAGTCAACGGAATGTTGAATCTACGGAGGATTTTCTTTCTCTCTCCTCAACTACGGAGTATATGAGCGATATTTTGGTGTTTCTGTTTTTCGCGTCTTTGGTGAGCTAATTTATTTGGAGATGAGAAAATGAAAATGTGGCAGCAGATTTGTTTGTTCTTTTTGTTTTTGTTTTTTCGTTTATTTATACTAGTTACAAAAACAGAGAAAGTTTATGAATTTTAACGACAGATTTGGTTGGTTAAAATCTGGTGATTGCCTCATCTATTTTAGTCTAACACGTGTCGACATAAGATTGTCGATTGTGATGTTGATACCAAATTGAGTTTCGACACCTATTTTTCTTCATAGACTTGATGGTACCCGATTATTAATGTGGAGCTATCTCTTACTCCCCATCCCTCAATACTCGGTACGGAGTTTAAGACATTTGAATTGACTTATTATTTAATAGGTGTTAATTGGTAGTAGAGTATTTTTAAATAGTAACTATATGCGTATTACAGTAACTATGTGTTTTAAAGAGTTACTATATATTTTGTACAACTCATATGCGATTTGTGTCTAGCCTATTTTATTTACTTTTTATATTTTTCAAAATTTAACATCCGTATTCTCACTAAAAAAAAAAACTCATATAGCGACGGACCAAATCCGTCTCTAAATTGACCAAACCCGTCGTTGTATGTGCTTAGGGACGGATTTAGCGACGGATTTAGGGACGGATTACATCCGTTATTAAAAACCTTACCGCTAATTCAAGTTAGGGACTGATTCCATAAAATCCGTATTTAATATTTACGGACGGATTTTTGAATCCGTCTCTAGAATTTAGGAACGGATTTTTGAATCCGCCTCTAAATTTAGCAACTAAAAATAGTTGCTACCTATTTTTAGATGTTCAGTTCAATGGGTCCCATTACTGGTTCAGAATCTCTCTTAGGTCAACCCGGTCCAGTTTTGCAGGGGGAAAGGATAAGGGGAATCAAACTTTTGACCTCAAAGTCACAAGAAGAAACTCCAGTCAACTACACCAAGTATAACTTGTATGCTTCTATAGTTCTATGTGTGAAATTGATAATAATCCTAACACTTATAAAGCTTCACACTTTAATTACTATTCACACAATAGTGAATTACCTGTATTGCCCTCAATTTCCTTCATATTTATTTTTTTGTCTTTTCCTTAAGAATAGTGTACTTACGTTTATAACTTTTGGCTTATTGATGTTGACACGTTTTTCTCTTTCTTTGGGATGATCAGATGAGATATTCACCTCCTCAACCCCTTTCATTTTCAAACCAAGCCCTCATCTATTGCATTTCACAAATTATAATATTTTTTTTAATTCTAGGGGTAACAACATAAACTGTGTTTATTATATTTGACTTTTCTAAAATGTGTTAAGACTTTTGGAAAACATGATTATAGAGTGTGGATACGATTCGCAGGCCTGATTCTTTGTTTGGCTCAGGTCTCGGGATATGTTTATGGCATGGACTTGTTATCAAATTTCAGAAAACATGGGCATTGTTTTTCTCGTGCTTATGCTCTGTATTACAATGATATTTTCATAAAATGATTCAGGAGTTTTTTTTTTTATTCAATGATGGTTAATGTTTGGGACATAGAAATAAATGATAACTGATGTGGAATAAAATACAGTGTGTATACAATATCAAGGTAATGTGAACATTGTTCAAATTACTTTTCCATTGATTGTTAAAACTTTGTTAATAATTAGGTTTCTTGACCAAAATATTTTGGCAGAAGGTAGCATTAGCACAATCTGTGGATGACAGCAAGATTCAAATGCAATCCTTGGATTTTGAGATTGCTGATGCCCGTGAAGAAAATAATTCCCATGCTAAAGCAAGACCATGGACTTCTTCTCAAAGGCATGCTCGTACAAACAATGGTGTTTTACCTCCATCTTCTCAGAGCTATAGTATTTCCACTTTCTTTTGAGAAATGGTAGCCGCTTAAATTTTGGTGTACCACACTCAAGGACGCGATCTTATTACTATAATCACATGATTTTTCGACTTATTTTTAGTTTTCATTTGACCAGTTGTAAAATTTATGGCCTTTCTCATTGAATAGTTTGATTAACACAATGTACTCATAAATTTTTCCTTAGAAACACGTTGCTAATGTTTATTGTAAACATATTATGATTTTGTATTATCAATTATATGCAAATCAAACTTTTATTTTTTTATAGAATTTACCATAATTTTGTAAATATCGATCTTTTACGCAATATTTCTACAAAATAATTTTGTAAACCTTGGGGGATCGTGCGCGCTAGCGCACGGTCCAAAACTAGTTAAAAGAAATATTAGAAACAAATCTAGAATCAGGGACAGATTTAAAATTCCGTCCCTAATTTAGACATATTTAAAATTCCGTCTCTAATTTAGAGAAATTGCTAAAACACATTAGGGACGGATTTAAAATTCTGTATCTAATTTAGATCTAACTTTCTACGAAGAGTGTAAGAGAAATTGCTAAAAAACATTAGGGACGGATTTTAAAATCCGCCCCTAATTTAGAGACGGATTTTAAAATCCGTTACTAATTTAGAGACGAATTTTGAAATCCGTCCCTAACTTAGAGATGGATTTATAAATCCCTTGATAAAAGTAACGACGGATTTACAATATCCGTCTCTAAATAATTTTAGAGACGGATGATGAGTATTCCGTCTCTAAATTAGAAACGGGTATAAATCCGTCTCTATAAATCCCTCTATATAAGGTTTTTTTTGTAGTGTCTGTTCATTTCTTTTTCTTTATTTCTCTCTATACTTTTCAGATTTTTGCCCAAATTTCTAGGGTTTGTTCAATTTTGTTCGATTTTCTTCGTAATTATCTTCTAATTCTAATAATTGGATCTATTAGATAAGGAAAAAATGGAGGAAGTTGTAGATCAAGAAGGAGGTTCAATTCGTCGTTACCAAAACCGAATCAAAGAATTTGCACTCGTCTACAAATCATCGAAAGAAATTTGAGAGATCATATCTCGGTTCATTGTTTCTCAAAATATTTTAAGTATATTTTTGTTTAAAATTGAAAATATTTGTTGTTTTGGAGAAATTAATTAACGATTGTGTTTTGCTGAAATATCGTTTTCACTTCGCGAATTTGATCAGTGATTTCACGATTTTAAATAGTAACTTTATGGTTTAAAGAGGTACTATGTGATTTTTAGAGTTTCTATGCGATTTAACTATAACATTTGCTTATCATATGTTATAATGATTTATCGACTATATTTGAATATAAATTTCATGATTATGTGACTATAATCCAGAAGGTTTGTGCTCTTCTACAAATCGATGCAAGAATTCGGAAAAGGATTGGGCCTACAAATTCCCCAGTTGCTAAATTACTATATGTTTGAAATAGTTAATATGTTACTTTATTATGTTCTGTGCATGTTTTTTATGCTATTATATATTTTTAGTGATAGAGTTACTATATTATTATCACACCAACTATGTCTGCCACTCTGTGACTAAATGACCATCAATAATATTTATAGGTACTATAAAGTAGTAACTATATGTTTGGTATACTTATTATGTATATTATAATGTTCTTTTTATGTTTTTTGTTGTCCTCTATGTTATTGTTTGTTCCTTCATGAATCAAGTGAAGGAAATAATGCCCTTGGTCCAAGTATGCATTCAATGTTAAGTCTAATAAATGCGGTTCAGTATTAATTAACAAGTTAATAATTCAGTGAGATCAAGTGAGCTGAATGCCTAGCTAGAGGCCGCTTCAGTTCAAGTGGAATTAATGATATTAATCCACAAGCTTACTCTTGACTGAACCCGTAGGGTCACACAAATAGTACGTAAACGGATCAAGTATTTAATGGCATTAAATACTCTATCTATGGATATTCGGAATCGACGGATCTTGGTTTCAGTGGGAGCTGAGATCGTCACAAGCAAGAAATGAATACTCCGGAAACGATGATATTGCCGGAAACGGAAATATGGATCGTATCGGAAATATAAATATTATCCAAGTCGTAGATGTTGCCGGAAACGGAAACATGGTACGTATCGGAAAATATTATCGGAAATGGAAATATTGCCGGAATCGGAAATATTGCCGGAAACGGAAATATTGTCAGAATCGGAAATATTATCGGAATCGGAAAATAGTTCCGGAAACGGAAATATTAAATATTTGTTCGAAACGGAAATTAATTCCGGAATCGGAAATATTAAATATTGTTCGTATCGGAAATGAATTCCGGAACCGGGAACTTAATCGGAAGCGTATCGTACAAATAAGCATCGGACGAGGCCTGCCGGACGAAGGCCCAGCACGAAGCCAGGCCATCGCCCAGCAAGCAAAGACGCGCGCCAACCCCCAGCCCAAGGCAGTGCCAGGCCCACCGCAAGGCAGGCCCAGCGCGCCAAGGCAAGGCTGCCCAGCGTGGGCTGCGTGGGCCGAGCGCACGCGTGCGGGCGCCCTCGTGGCTCCGTGCGTGTGTGTTTGTGTCCATGCACAATTCCTAAATCTATTAGGATTTGGTGTATGATTAAATTCCTATTCCTATTAGGATTATTTAATTAATTAGAGTCCTTGTAGGATTCTAAGTTTAATTAAATCGTATCCTACTAGGATTCCAATTCCCTTTCCAAACCTCTATAAATAAGGGCCTAGGGTCATAATTTATAAATACGATTGAAGTATTCAAAAGGGTAAGTTTTGAAAGAAAATTCAGCCACACTCTTGCACAATAATAGCCGAAAATTCCTAAGCACCTTAAGGGCGATTCTAGTTGGTCAATCTTGAGGCGGATCCGGACGTACTGTGGACTATCTACGGAGGGACGACACTTGGAGTCCTAAAGACTTGTTCTTGTTCGGTTCGGGCGCAGCTAGGGAAGGCACGCTACAAAGTGTATGCATCTATACAATGCTAAATGATTATGTGTAAATAATATGCTTTCCTGGCTTTATGGTTTTTTCCGCATGATTTATGTATTGTCATATGTATCATAACCTAACAGTGGTATCAAGAGCCTCTTATTATTTTCATTATCTAAATTGCATAAACATGGTTAAATATTACAAATTTGCAAGAATTAAAAGGGGTGATTAATTTTCGTAATTGTTAATTAATTGCAAATTGCGTTTATTTAATTATATGTACGCAGTTTTTCGGCAGTTTCTTCGTTACTCATCCAAATGGAGTGAATTTTGTGTCAATTCCGCATGTAAAAGGCATTCTAAATTTTTGACAAAAATAGTAATTTTCGGCCGAACCCAGAATTCTCAAATTCGAAGCCTAATTATGACTTTTCGGAGGTTTTAGTTTTTCGAACGCAAAATTTCGTAAATTTAAGATGTTAAATTAAATATTTGCGATTCTTGTTGTTAAATCTTGAATTTTTGATTGACCTACAGTATATGTTTAACAAGTTTGAATGCCTAGCCTTGTTAATTATGCAATCTAATTTGTAATTATGATTAATTTGTTGAAAATTGGAATAATTTAGAATTAATTTGATTTTCATAATTAGTTAATAATTTAATTAGATACCTATGATTAAAAACCACCATAAAAATTGTAAATTTGTGTTAAATTTTAAATTTTTATGACCTAGACTTGAATCCATGTTAATCGGAAATCAATTAATTAATAAATTTTTGATTTTTCGCCCTAAAATTATAAAATTAATATGATTTATTAATTTGTCATTAATTTTGAAAATAAAATTTTTAATTTTTATGCGATTCGCTCATATAACTTGCACGCACAAAGCAATGGACGCTACGTGTTACCCTTAAGGGGTGTTGTATAGTGCGGGCATGCGACGACGAGCAAGGGAGCTCGTCGCCCATGCGGTACGAATGCAATGAGCAAGGCTATGGTGCACGAGCACAAGGCAGCAGCCCTGCCTTGTGTCGTGTGCTGTGTGCGTTGGGCGAGTGGGCAAGGGCGAGAGCAAGGCAGCGAGCAGTCGCGTGCAATGCACACTGCCTCGCGCAGTGATCGAAGCCTCGCGCGCAGCGAGCGCTGGCTCGCGTGCGACGAGCGCTACGACTGCATCGAAGCATCGTGCGCAGCGAGCGCTGGCTCGCGTGCGACGAGCGCTGGCGCGCGCCCAGCGATGGTGAGCAGCGAGCGTGCTTCGATGATGCCTTGCGATGGTGAGCAGCAGCAGATGCGACGCAGCACATAGGCTGCGCGCACATGGCCAGCGATGGCTGCGTGCGTGTGGCCTATGGCTGTGCGTTGCGTGGTGATGTTGCGTGCCTTGAGTTACGATTAGATCGTTTTAAAATTTTAATTTGAAAATTTCTGTTTACGTAATTTTAATTAATTTTAAAATTAATAATTTAAATTATTTTCTTGGATTTTAATTTTGAATATTATAATTATAATAAATTTCATTTATTCTAATTATTTTACTAAAATTAAAATCATGAATTAATTTAAATACGACTGAAAATAAATTAAATATGTGGATTCAATTATAAATTTATATGAGCTTTAAATTTTAATTAAATTTGTATGTTTCCGGTTAGACTAGAAATACATTTTTATGTTTAAAATTAGTAAAGCATATGAATTTATTGGTTTAAGTGGGAGCCCTTTTAGTCATAAAACTCTTGATTAGGTCTACAAATCCTTAAGGTTAAAACAACTTGATTAGAATTAATAAGGACTGAATAATTTGTAGATTATTGGTGCCCTTGATTAATTGCTGCAAATATTTATGTGATGCATAACGTGTTTTACTAACCAGCTATGTGGGCCATTCATGATAATGAATGGGTGAATGGTATATATTGTATATGTACTGTTTTGCAGGTTATGAAGTGACTAGTATGGCCCAAATAGGATAGAAAATATGGTATGCGTACCATTAATTTGAATGTAATTGGTCTAAAGTACCAAAATTGTTTTTCAATTCAAATATGGTCTGCGTACCATCAAATAGTTGTAATTAGTTTAATTATAGCTTATCCTATTTGAAGAAAATGGTGCCTCCCACGGAATTTTCGAGACGGACTTTGAAGTTGAAGCTTCAAGATGAAGTCGGGCCATACTAGATCACATTTATCTTATGCATGCTTTAAGTTATTTATTGCTTTAAATATGTCTTAATTATGCATGAGATTGTGGCTTGATTATGTTGCATGATTAAGGATTTTAGTTCACTTAAAATCTAACCAACATAGTAAGAGCCTTAAGTTCCAAACTTAAAAATTGAGTTAAAAGGTGCCATGCCAAAATATACACTTTCTTAGCTTGGATATCCTTTACATCAATCTAGTAATAGTTTTCTCTCAGCGAGGTGTTACTTATTGGTCCTAAAGGGGCAAGGTACACAAATAATTGCGAGTACACGTTAGTTTTGGTGAAACTCAACGATATAAGTAAGGAGTCCTTTTATGTCGTGGCAAAATCGATAGGTTTACCTAATAAGTTCTTAGACGTATCTATCAACCAAGAGTAGTTTTTAAACTATTAGCAAAAGGTTTTTGCTTACCTAAAATGTTTTAGGATTGAGTCAACAAACTGTGCTTAATTCTTCAATGGTTTTAGGGTCTTGGAATCATTTTATTCACACCTGCCGGAACAATAAATTCGAATAAAATGCCAATAACTTGTTCAAATTGCATGATTGCTTTAATTTTCAAGTTATTACTCATGATAAATGTTTAGACTTTGCATGCTTCAATGTATGTTTTAATTATTGTTTATAATTAAATATCTTGCACTGCAGTAAATCCTTTTAGAAAGGTAACAGTAAATTTCCTCGATTGGTAGTGAATCCAAGAACGATTCACGGAAAAGAGAGAAAATGAGCAATTTAAATGTACATTTCTTATAGCGACTTTTATGGTTGTTTTCGAGTACCAAAGTCGAATGGCAAACCGATTGGTGCTTGTGAATTCAAAATACAATGTAGTTTTGAGATCATAAAGCATTGAGTTTAAACACTGAGCTTTACCAATGGTTAACAACCTAATATTGTTTTGGATTAAGTAATGGCATTTACTAAATCAAACACGAAATACTCCATTGGAGATATTTGACCCATGTGAATAAATCTAAGTAAAAGAATGTTTGAACTATGTATAAGCATTTACTAAGTTAACATCAAAGAATTTAATGAGATTCTTCACCTATATTATATGTCAAAGAATTTAGCTGGATTCAGTATCTATTGAAATTGAATGAGCTAAAGTTACATGAATAGAATTCAATTGGGAATTATTCTGCAAAAGAATTTATCATGTATGATATAATATGAGTATCGCCAAAAACGTATCGTATGACTTTAGGCATGACGAACATATACCAATCTCTATTGGCCTAAGTAAAGATCAACTAGAATTGAGATCAAGAAAAACTTATGGTACTTGAAAAGGTACATAGGATTAGTTCTTGATTCAAGGAAATAAAGATATGCTAAACTTTGATGCTACACGCATAAAACACTGGCAAAGGATCAAGCAAGATCCCTTTGGAGTTAACCATTGACAAGGACGAGCTATAGAGCATCGTGTTTTGAAATGGCAACATGGATTGGAGACCATGAGTTGTTGCGTGAGAAATTAAATATTAATTTCTATGTTCTAAAGATACAGCTGGAAAGACTTCCACATATCTGTGAACTACTTGGATAAGTAAATCCAAACAAAGCATCACTAGCAACCTAAACAGTTGAAGTAAAAGTACTTATTGCCTAAGAAAGCAATAAAACAGGGTTGTTTATGTTAAAGAGTTCTTTACTGAACTTGGGTGGATCATATGTCTGCTGACTTGATAGTTCTTCATTGCAAAATGCGTAGAACCACTCTTGTAGCTAGAAAGAATAGATCACAAACTAAACACACTCGAAAGATCTTATCATCCTATCTCGAAAAGAAATTCGATGAAAAGGATATTAAGATTGGCAAAGCATGATAACTAAACCTATGAAACAAGTGAAAAGCAACACTCACATCGTAGCACTGGAAATCAAGCATAGCTTTGAATTCCATGAACTGTTTTAAAGATGGGTTTGAGGCCCATGGTTGTAAAACATTGGGGTTGAACATTTATCATATATGAAATGTTATTTCATATTCCATTTAATCTTGGTTTAGTATTAAATGATGAGTCCCTTCAATTTGACGATATATTCAAGATAGACTGTCAGGACCAGTCCTGTGACTAAGAAATGTCTATCAAGTGAACTTGAATGTCAAAGGTTGAAAATGGTCCCTGGTCGGAGTTTTCTATAAAATTGGACGCATAGAAAACGTTAGACGACTAGAATGCAAGATGACTAGTAGTTCTGTTTCTTGAACTATGTGGACATGGCAATGTCGTAATCATTTGCATAGATACTTACTTTGGGAAGACTAGTATCGGACAGACCTATGAAACTTTACTGTAAGAGATGTAAATCTGTCATAAGTAAATTTCATTAAAATTATTAAACACTAAATCCTCAATACCTGAGTGATTTGAGATTACTTGTTTGAGAACTGGTTACTTTGACGTTGACCAACCGTCGCACCGTAAAAGGAGGCTATAAAGGCAACGCTCAGGTAATGACCTATCAAACGAAGTCTAATCTCAAGATCGCAAGATTGGGATTGTCCTCCCATAAATCGGGATGAGATGCTGAAAGTTGTACAAGGCCACTCGGAGAGCTAGAAACTGTAAAATGCATGGCCGTTCTCAGATGAATCATAGGCTATGTTTATCTGTTTTATTTGATCAGTTGAACTCTGAAACCGAGAAACACCTCTGTACATAATAAGGATGACAACTCTTACCTTATGTTCAAGAGCAAGCATCGAGTGACAAAGGAATTAGGAAATGCACACTTGTCCCCTTGGTCCAAGTATGCATTCAATGTTAAGTCTAATAAATGCGGTTCAGTATTAATTAACAAGTTAATAATTCAGTGAGATCAAGTAAGCTGAATGCCTAGCTAGAGGCCGCTTCAGTTCAAGTGGAATTAATGATATTAATCCACAAGCTTACTCTTGACTGAACCCGTAGGGTCACACAAATAGTACGTAAACGGATCAATTATTTAATGGCATTAAATACTCTATCTATGGATATTCGGAATCGACGGATCTTGGTTTCAGTGGGAGCTGAGATCGTCACAAGCAAGAAATGAATACTCCGGAAACGATGATATTGCCGGAAACGGAAATATGGATCGTATCGGAAATATAAATATTATCCAAGTCGTAGATGTTGCCGGAAACGGAAACATGGTACGTATCGGAAAATATTATCGGAAATGGAAATATTGCCGGAATCGGAAATATTGCCGGAAACAGAAATATTGTCAGAATTGGAAATATTATCGGAAACGGAAAATAGTTCCGGAAACGGAAATATTAAATATTTGTTCGAAACGGAAATTAATTTCGGATTCGGAAATATTAAATATTGTTCGTATCGGAAATGAATTTCGGAACCGGTAACTTAATCGGAAGCGTATCGTACGAATAAGCATCGGACGAGGCCTGCCGGACGAAGGCCCAGCACGAAGCCAGGCCATCGCCCAGCAAGCAAAGACGCGCGCCAACGCCCAGCCCAAGGCAGCGCCAGGCCCACCGCAAGGCAGGCCCAGCGCGCCAAGGCAAGGCTGCCCAGCGTGGGCTGCATGGGCCGAGAGCACGCGTGCGGGCGCCCTCGTGGCTCCGTGCGTGTGTGTTTGTGTCCATGCACAATTCCTAAATCTATTAGGATTTGGTGTATGATTAAATTCCTATTCCTATTAGGATTATTTAATTAATTAGAGTCCTTGTAGGATTCTAAGTTTAATTAAATCGTATCCTACTAGGATTCCAATTCCCTTTCCAAACCTCTATAAATATGGGCCT
The DNA here is from genome assembly GCF_020520425.1 of Spinacia oleracea. Classification (NCBI taxonomy): domain Eukaryota; kingdom Viridiplantae; phylum Streptophyta; class Magnoliopsida; order Caryophyllales; family Amaranthaceae; genus Spinacia; species Spinacia oleracea. Next base: position 27,676,773 of record NC_079488.1, read on the forward strand.
AGGGTCATAATTTATAAACACGATTGAAGTATTCAAAAGGGTAAGTTTTGATAGAAAATTCAGCCACACTCTTGCACAATAATAGCCGAAAATTCCTAAGCACCTTAAGGGCGATTCTAGTTGGTCAATCTTGAGGCGGATCCGGACGTACTATGGACTATCTACGTAGGGACGACACTTGGAGTCCTAAAGACTTGTTCTTGTTCGGTTCGGGCGCAGCTAGGGAAGGCACGCTACAAAGTGTATGCATCTATACTATGCTAAATGATTATGTGTAAATAATATGCTTTCCTGGCTTTATGGTTTTTTCCGCATGATTTATGTATTGTCATATGTATTATAACCTAACATCAAGTACATCCTTGGCAAACCTATAGGATGGGTCCTCGTGTTGACCCTCCTCATGAATTTAATATGGAGGAAATAAGTTGGGATAAGTCAGTCGTGGGTCATTTCTTTGATACCAATCCTCCAAGTCAATCCATGGTTCAACATCTGGTGGATTCTAGATGGATGAAAAGAAAAATTATAATTGTTTACCGTACAGGGGAGTAGTATGTTTTTGTTTGCTCTCATCAAGCTGATGTTAAAGCCCTAATTGAGCTCCATTCTACCATAATCGACGGTAGAGTCATCACTTTTTGCAGAGGCAGTGTGAGTACCATTCTGCCTAATATTGACTTCAGCAAAGCATGGCTATTGATTCGAATTGTACGCCTGCCTCTTGGGTTGCTGGACCCTGAATGGGCATTGAAATGCCTTAATCTCATTGGTCATGTAGAGATGATGGAGCAGGATGGTGATGCTCTTCCCTCAATCCCAGAATTCAGAGCAAAGGTATGGTTAGACTTGACAAAACCATTAATTCTTGGTTGTTTTGTTCCTGTTCCTAAGGGCATCTTGTGTGGGTTTATTTTCGCTATGAGGGGGTTTACAAATTCTGTAAGAAATGTGGTTTGGTGGGTCATTATATGTGTAATTGTGATTACACAGCTTACCATGCTTTTCGTTTAATACTGATAGAATAGAGGGTTTTGAATCTGCTGGTTTAACTGTGATTCATGGTCCTATGGAAACACCATTATATTCGAACATGATAGAAGGCCTTTCTGATAGATATAGGAATAGGAATTTCCGAGTCAATTTTTTATTACTTGGGTTAGATACGGAGTTAGGGAATAAAGATGAGGATGATGGAGGAGAGCCTGATGTTGGTGATGACAATCAAGATAGTGGTAACTCTTTGGATGATAATAATATGGAGGTGGGGGTGATTTGCAGAATGTAGTCTATCAGAATGGTGATGTTAACCTTCCACATGGTCCTGGTCACAATGAGGTTCATGATGGGTTCAATGAGATGAACGTGGGGGAGGCTCAGAATGGTCCACTTGAGGATGAATTTCTTCAAGTTGTGTCGGATAATTCAACAGAAGTATTAGTTGGTAGTTCTGGCTCGAAAAGTCATGCTAGTGTAGAAGAAATTTCTACTGAAGAAGATGATGAAGCTGAGTTAGGGAATGGTGGTCTTATGCTTGAAGAGTCAGATCCTCTTACACATGTAAATTATCATCATCTAGTGCATTTTAATGTGCACAGGCCCACAACACCACCCTCTACTTTTCCTAGTGACCCATACCAGCCCTATTATCCTTCTCAAAATCAACATTTTAATCCCAGTTTCCATACGCGAGCTCCTTCAATGCGTAGTGATAGCAGTGGTAGCAACATTTCTGAGGCTGAATAGGACTGATTTAAACTCCACTGTCGAAGTAGGGGAGCCATCACATTTAGTTCAACAGGTTTCTCATTCGAACCAACCTGATCAAGCAGTTTCAGTGGCAGCTATGTCTTATTATTCAGAAGTATTTGTTGAAGGCAAGCCACAAGTGTTTAGGGATAATGTGTTTTCTACTATACCAGTTGCTCCCTTTGGTTTTCTTGGTCCAGATTCTAGGCCTTCGACTTCTACTCAGCCAATTGATGATGAGTTGGGAAATGTTGAAGCCTTTTCTGGTGGGAATTTTGGAACTTCTGATCGTGCAAAGACTTATATCCCTTCTCGAGGGTTTTCAGATTCATTTCAGAAACGTTCTACTGCTGTTCAAAGAACCTCCTCCTAGTTTAAAAATTCTAGGTACGTATATCAATTGTTGGAGATGATCTTAATGAATTGTCTACTGATCCATCAACGCCATCAGTTTGCGAGTTTCAGTCTGCAAAGGATGTCAATGACACACATGTTAAGTTGACTGCTTGTCCAGCTATGGTCTTTTCAACTCAGAGAATTTCTCAACTGGTGTCTAAGAAACGAAAAAAAACCACACCATTTCGCGCGTTCAAGATCCTATGATAATATGCTACAACAAGGCTATTCAAGTTGCTCTTGGACTTACAAGAGACATAAAAGCTTTGATAATTTCGGGTTGTTGTCTTCATATGGGACAAACTCTATGCAACATATTCCAACCAGATTTCAGGCTCAGTTTTCTAGTCCTTCTAAGAGTCCTTATGATTGTGGTAAGGGTGCATATGGTGTCAGTTTTAAGATGCAACAAACAGAAAGAGGAAATAAGCATTATTATGATTATAATCTGTTTTCAGCTGGTAAAAGGCCAAAGAATCAGTCTGGTTCTCTTGGTTTATTTGCAGGGGACTTTCTTTCCACCAACAGTGATACCAGTTCAGGTTTCTCTCCTGGGTTCTCTAGCAAACCTTCTTCTCAATCCAAATCAGGTTCGCCAGCTGGCCTCTCACAGCTCCCGAGTGTTAAATGAAAGTGATCTCGTGGAATTGTAGAGGTGTAAATAATCCTATATCGTTAGTTCGACCCTATGCTACTTGGTTGGTTAAAACCTTTTTGCCAATGTTTTTGTTTGTTTCAGTAACTAAGAATATTTTGCTAATGTGTCTAGTTTGTTAGGGGGTTGTAACCCTACTTGTATTTTTAGTATAGATAGTGTGGGCTCTAGTGGTGGTTTAGTAGCTTTTTGGTGGACATCATTTGATGTTAGTTGTCTCTTTGTTTCTTCACATATTGTTCTTTGTAGAATTTTAGAACCTAATGGAAATATATGGGTAGTAATGTTTGTTTACGGTGCTCCAATAGTAGAAGATAGGGAAGAAGCATGGAATCAAATTTTAAACCTATTGATGTCATCCCCTACTTGTTTATTAATTAGAGATTTTAATAAAGTTGAATTTTATTCTGATAATTTAGGAGGTTCCTCAGTTATTAAAGGTTGGGAGGTGGTTTCACAATGGAGATTAGATACTAATTTAGCCGAGGTTCCTTTTTCGGGATCACCTTTCACTTGGACAAACAAAAGAGAGTCAACATCCCTAATTATGAAAAGGTTAGACTGATCTTATATGACATACTCATGGTTCACAAAATACCCAGATACAAGGATTATCAATCAACCAATTTTAGTATCTGATCATGCTGCCATTATTTTATAAACTGAGGAACCTACCTTTTCAAGGAATCACCCTTATCAGTTAGAAAATTGGTGTTTTTCTTTTCCAGAGGATAAAAGTTCGATTCAGGATTTCTGGAACCTTCATATTTAGGGTTCACCAATGTATTCCTTATCTCGTAGGAAGAATACTATTTGAAAGGTTTTGCGAAAGTGGTGTTTGGAAAATAAAAAATTATGGGGTATTAATTGGCATCATTTTACGGATAAACTTGCTTCAGAAGGACTTGCTGTTGATAATTTACAGAAAGGAAACCACTACAATACTATTATTCAACAGACAGATGAGCAAGCAATTAAAGCTAAGCTATCAATATTGGTCTCTGAGAATGAAGGAATTATGGATAAAAAGTGGGGATTGCCCGTCAAAGCTGCTATTTTCCAAGGTTAAAAAAGACAAAAAAGAAATGAAGTTTTGCGTTTGAAAGATAACCAAGGGATTTTTAAGGAGGGACAAGACAATGTTCAACAATTAGTGGTCGACAATCTTAAAATGGTTTTCAAATCAGATGATCCAGAGATAGATTATGATGAAGTGGATTACGTTCTTCGGGAAATGGATTTGCCTCAACTCTCAACAAATGATATATCTAGGCTTACAACTACATTTTCAACAGTGCAGATTACAAAATCTATGTTTGATATGAAAGGTTGTAAATCTCCTGGACCAGATGGAATGTCAGTTGATTTTTTCAAGAAAAATTGGCAGACAGTGGGTGGCTCTGTTATTGAAGGAATTCAAAGTTTTTTCAGGATTGGTTTATTGTTAACAGAATGGAATCATTCGCTGCTAGTTATGATTCCAAAGCTCGCCTCCCCATAAGAGACAAATCATCTCCGCCCCATTAGCTTGTGTAACACTATTTACAAGTGTGCGTCAAAATGTCTGGTTAATCGTCTAAAGGTTAATCTCAATGCACTCATTGATGAACCCCGGCCCAACATGCCTTTATACCGGGACGTTACATGAGTGACAATTTATTACTCAGCCACGATATTCTTCATTTTATAAATGGAAGGAAGGTTGCAGGTCCAAAGTTGGATGCAGCCAAGATTGACATGAGCAAAATTTATGATTGAATACACTGGGGTTTTCTGTTGCGTGTTCTTAAAGCTTATGATTTCCCACCTAAATAGATTCATCTAATATACCAATGCATTTCAACGTACTGTTTCTTTCAAGGTTCTTATTAATGGGAGAACTTCGCCGCCTTTTAAACCTAAGTGTGGTTTAAGGAAAGGGGATCCTTTGTCTCCGTATTTATTCCTCTTCTACATGGATATTCTAGGGAGAATGTTATCGTTTGGTCAAGATATTAGGTTATTTCAAGGGATTAAACTTGCAAGGGAAGCGCCAAATATTTCGCATTTGTTCTTTGCCGATGATGCTATGATCTTTTTTCGAGCAACAAAAAAATCTTGCGAGAATATAGGTAGTATTCTTGATCGCTACTATCGGATATCAGGTCAACAACTTAATCTTGCTAAGTATTTTATCAATTTCAGTCCAAATACTTCTCTCCCGCAACAACAACTTTTCAAATCTATTTTACGAATGCCACAATTCAAGTAGCACACTTTGGACAACATCTAGGTGTTCCTATTGATGGTATGGGTTCTAAACGTTCACATTTTAATTACTTAATGATAAGATGTTTGATCTGTTAACCTCATGGAATGGAGTGTTGATTTCCCAGGCGCAAAAGTTAGTTTTAATTAATACAATCATCGTTGCAACGGTTTCTCATGTGTTGATGAGCTTGGACATTCCTATATCAATTTCGAATAAAATTGATTCAATGATTGCTACTTTTGTCTGGGAAAAACAAGGTCATAATGGAATGCATTGGATCTGTAAGAGTACTTTACATTTTCCTCGAGGGAGGGGAGGCTTGGATATTGTGAGGGGGTCGAAAAAGCACGAGGCTAATGCGTGACCTCGTGCCTCGTGGGCGTGACGTTTCTTTTTCTCAAATCAAGTGTAATTGGATTTCCTGTGAGTTTACACTCAATTGACTAGTAATATAGGAGTCGCCATTCAGTTTTTAACGACAATGAGAAAAACTGACAAAACCCGGTTATCGTGACATAAAGGGAGTGCAATTATGTTTGACCACGACGGCCATAGGTTCCCTTGTGATCCCTGGTGTGGGGACCGCTCAACGTACACCCGCAGGGCAGAGATTGAGGGTTCGGGGGACTGTAACTACCGAGAGGAGTACTCGCTCTTCGATAACTCCGGAGGCAGGATATCCTTACTAGCTCAGCATAAATAATTGAAGGGACATGCGTTAACTATTAAACTAACCTGAATTGATTTTAGCAATATGCAACACATAATACTAGATCGATCGTGATTATCTTGTTTAGATTGATTTAAGGGACCTAGCATGATAGTTCAATTGTCCAGGATATTATCTTTATTAGGCGTGATAGAACAATCAGATTTAATAGTTTAACAGTTTTATAAAAGGGTGATGAAAGCGATTAAATCATGCGAAGGGACACATTACGACGCACCCTTGAGAGGTGCGTCACGGTTCTCAGAAAACTAACCACTTTGGCTTTGTTATTTGTCCTTTTTTTTAACGAATCTCAAGTTTTCGGGCAAGGTTCCAGTATCCGGGCTTAATTATTCAGCTACAAGGGTCAGGATACGTTCTGTTCGATTTTTGGATCGATTGCGATAGAACGCGGGATCAATTTCGCAACGTGAGGCTTAGGCTTAGGGGGTTGGAGTCAATACTCCGAATATGAATTGTGTGTCGGTTTCACGTCGAATTCGGGGCTGTATTTATAGAAAAGAGTTCGTGGAAAGATAGAATTTTAGAGCACTAATCCAAGAAGAATTAGAAGAGAACACGTACCCAGGTAATTTCAGCGCCCAGGGCTGGGCGCCGAAGATTTCGGCGCCCAGAGCCAAGCGTTGAAAATAGGGTCTGGGCCGTATTTCCTTGTCAGATTTGGACTCGTGGAATACGGAGTCTTTGAGACTTATCCGAGTCTTTTAGTGCGTATTAACTTTATGACGGAATGCGTCTGGGCCCGTTACGAACTCTAGGTTCGTTAGGATTTTAATTAATACGTAACTCTTATTTTCGAATTATACTAGGAATAGGATTCCTCTTGCAAATTCTATCTCTTTTAGGATTTATGTTGGAGTGCAACACCTAATTCTGACAGGTTTCCATCTTTTATGTCTTGCCACTTTTAGCAACTACCCGTTACGGCAGTTACTATTTTTAGCAGGTTTCTATAAATAGCAGGTTCGGCTGAAATGAAAAGGGTGATCGAGATTCGTTATTTTATAGGAGATGCGTTGCCAAGTGGAGATTTATGTTCTCATCATCGAACCTTCCCTTTCGGGAATGGGGACAAAAGTAGGTGTCTACAGTTAGCCCCCACTTTGACTGAGTCTCGAGATGAGACGATGGTCAAAGTACTAGACGGAGCGCGTCACACAAGCCATAGTGTATATGACTTGTTTTGCGAGGGTCTCACGAGCCCCCGAGTGATAACATTTGACTTAAGGGTCATCACTTGAAGTGTCGACATATCCTTCACGTGTCATTGGGATTTGTCAACGGATAGTATAGAAACTCCCTCACTTTGTCATTGGAAGTATCTAAAGATGCGTAGAAACTCCCTCACTTTGTCATTGGAAGTAGCTACAGATGTTTTCGAAATCAAAGCTATAAAGTATAATTGGGCCTGGCCAAGCCCAATCACGAGGTAAAAATGTTTTTAAAGATTCTCATTTTCAGGGTTAGCTAAACGAGAAAACCCCCTTGTTTTCATGGGACGTAAAACGAAGGAAAATCCGGCACATCGTTCTTTTTTGGAAAAACGGAAAACCAATCCTTTAATTTTTGGAAAAAGGGAAAACCGATCCTTTAATTTTTGGAAAAAGGGAAAACTGAAAAAATTTATCGCTACGGCGACTAAGGACCTGCGCGGTTAGTGGCGCAGACCCCGCCGGCTAAAGATGGCGAGCCTGTCCGCTGAGGGTGGACACCCCGTCCGATAGAAGTGGACGAATCTATTTTGAAATTTTTTTGTGCTTTTTTTTGAAAATAAGGACCTACGCGGTTTGTGACGTAGACCCCGCCGGCTGAAGATGGCGAGCCTGTCCGCTGAGGGTGGACACCCCGTCCGATAGAAGTGGACGAATCTATTTTGAAATTTGTTTTGAAGATTTTTTTTTCGAAAACTAAGGACCTGCGCGGCTAGTGACGCAGACCCCGCCCGCTGAAGGTGGGCGAGCCCTGTCCGCTGAGGGTGGACGTCCCTGAATTCGTTTTTTCGATTTGGAACTTGCGTGGTTCGTGACCCGATCTTGCCCGCTGAAGATGGGCAAGTTCCTATTTCTTTTGTTCATCGTGATTTCTTTTGAGAATTTCTTTTCTTATTCATTCTCGCAGGAGCGAATTCTTTCGAGGGATGCTCGGACTTAGTTGCAACCTCAATGTGGGTTGACAACGGGCTTAGACGGACCATTGTCTTGTGGTCATCATCTTTCATGGTTTTGAGCTAGTCTTTATGGCTCAATTTTTCCACTACCTGGGTCCTTGATTAGGGAACTATGTATAAGTATCAACGGCGACCTTTGTCTTGAGGTCGTAATCCGGTTTTATTTTTTTAAGATTATCCAAACATGGGACTTCGTACAGCATAGTCTGGGAATATTGTTTTAACCTTGCATACTCTCCTTTGAGATATATATTTTCTTTCGAGCCCCCAAGCACTCGTGCTTGACGGTCAGTTCTTGTCAAAGAGGTTCTTTGGGGATACGCATTTTCTAATGTCCTTGATTGTGTTTGGGATCGTGCTCGTAAGTGCGAGCGATCTTTGAAGTGGTGTGCTACTCTTAACAAAGCCGTGAGGTGCGACTTTCAGTAAAGAAATCGGCAATTTTCGAGTCGAATGGATACGACAGGGGCCTATAGAAGTTAGGGCCTTTCTTGAGCCTGGGTTCATTTTCGGCGCCCAGGCCTGGGCGTTGAAATAATTCACGCCCTAGGTTGGGCGTTGAAAATGTTGTTTGGGCTGGTCTTTTGATGACACAGTTGGCCTCTTTTTTACTTGGAAATTCTACGTATTCTCTTCTCTTTTGTTTTTTTCCTTTTTTTTGGAACGTAGAATTTTGGAGATCGCAATGAGTTGAGCTGATTTTCAGCGCCCAGGGCTGGGCGTCGGAATATCTGGCGCCTGGTCCTTGGCGTTGAAAGTGCGTCCCAGGGAGGACTCTCTCGTGATGATTTCTCGAGAAGCCGTAGCCGATTGGTGGACTACGGTGTTTGTCGCTCTTAAGGCGTACAGTTATTGCAATAGTCGGGCGAGTCTATATGGCCCGAGGAACATACCTTGAGGCGTAAGACTTTGATCGCTCTTGTTGTTATTTTGAACGTATATATTTTTTTTCTTTTGAACGTGTTCGTGAATGTTCGATACTTAGAATGTATGTGCGAACGAGCGTTCATAGAATGGCCGTTGCGTGCGGTCCATTAATCAGTTCGCTTGAATCATTTTTTTTTGAGCAATGACTGATGTTGAATAGTTTGCTTAGAAGCTTGATAGGGTTCAGGCCCATTCATGAAGTGGGCTCAAGCATCGTGCCCTTTTTTTATTGTTCAAACATTTGTTTTAAGACCTTTTTTTTTTATTTTGCTATGGTCGTTTCGTAGCTTGAAGCCCCCAAGTATGCATGTTGGGACGCTTCCTTCTGGCGTACGATTTTTGTAGGTTCTTTCCAGAAAGATGCCTTGGGGTTCCGCTCGTGTAGGTGCGAGCTATCCCTTCCATGGTAGGTAATGATTTGCTACCTTTAATCCTTAATGTAGAAGTCGTGTGGCTTGCATTTGGAATTTGGGCGATAAGTAGTCTTTGCCTCTTTTACACATGCTCTTGGTCGTGCCCGCATTAGTGCGATATGCCTTACTCTTTTTTTTTTTTAGACTTGTACCGTGGGACGGTTGAACTTATGGTGCGACGTAGGCTTGTGTGGCCTAACGGCGTGTCTTAGAACATTCCTCCAAGTGTTGGGATATCATTATTATTTTTTGCATTGGAGTACTTCATCACGCCTCGTTCAGGTCCTCGAACAAGTGTAGCACCTTCTGCGTGGGTGTGCACGGCTTATTACTTCGTTCGATGCGAGGATTCATAGATGTTCCTTTTTTTTGTTTATCCTTGAGTTTTCTTTCGCTTTTGCTTTGGAACGGCGTAGAATGTGTAACGGGCGCTTGTAGGGCGAGCGTTATGTGCAGTAGTTTGATCGGAGTTTTGGTGACTCGCGATTTTCAGTTACCCTTGTTAGTGGGGTGACTTTATATATTCTAAGTAGCGCTTAGAATTTGGGAGGGGTTGTAGCCATTCTAAGTTTCGATTTACACGATCAAACCTTAGGATTATGCCCCTATGACGTGTGTATAGCATTAGCGTCGAGAATTTGCGATAAAATCGTCATTTCGAGCATTTTTAGAGTGTTTTTCTCAAGCCCCCAATTGTAGCTACGGGATTGGCTTGGTGCTATAATGCTTGGCATACGTTTTTATGCGTTCATGGTGACATGGATCATGAATAGTTTGAACCAGACTCGTTTAGTGCGAGGTACGTTCGAGTAGTGATTTTCTACTTCTCTTGTAAATATCGTATTGTGCGACATTGCCATGGTCAAGGTAGTCACATGTTGAAGTGTGCCTTGACCAAAAGCTAGGTGCCTTTTTTTACCCATAATCATATTTAGAAATATCTTTGACTCACTTGCAACATCGAGATAAACGCATATTTAGCTTAAACCAATGACACTTTATTATGTTCGAAGAGGTCTTTGAAAATTATCCGAGTCCAACTGTGTACAATCCGAGGTGTCCTAAGTAAGTTGAATTATAGAAGGGTTCGTACAGATTACATGAGTGAATCAAAATACTGTTACGATTTTTGGAATGCTGTCTAAGGATTTGCTGGAAGCCAGGGTGCAGGCGTCAAGATATTACTTGTGCCCGTGTGGCACGTGCTTTAGGTTTTTAGGGCCATCATTTCCAGAATTGCGAGAATATAAACCGCTTTCAAATTGACTTAGATTTACCTGGTGTATGTCTGTACAAAAGGTCAAGGTATACTTAGTTCTTTCCCTAGTTCTTTCATTTCAATCTTTAGCCCCCAGTTGCTATTATGTCTTCTCATTAATGATGCTTTCAGATTTCGATTTTAGATGCCCGTGTCATATGTCTGAGTAGGGTGAGCCTTGGTTAAGTGCCAAGTCCTATTGACAATGTCTGATTTTTTCAAAGGGGATTCGCAAGCATTCGAATTACCATGAACGGGTGCCCTGAGTTCGAAGGAACGATGGGGCGATGCCGTAGAACAATCCTCTTTATTGCAAGCTTACTGCCTTTACTACTTGTTGGCGGTTATGACTGTGTCTAGTGGTGAAAGAAGGTCTTTAAGTGAGTTACTTTGCTTTAGGGAGGGTTAAGTCGAGTACTTTAGAGGTCATGGACGCTTGCGCTAGCCCCCATTCAATTGAGGCAAAGCGATCTTTTGAGTCTTGGCTAAGTGCCTAGGAGTGTGAGTGCTCCTTCTGGCAAGGGTACGTGCCCTTATTATTTTTCGATGTGTGCTCGTTTTGGCATCTTGATGACTTGGATTCTTCCTTTGACTTAAATTTTTTTTTCGACTTGGGTTGCAAGTAATTAAATTTCAATAAGGGACTCTATTTCTTATTCTTGTTATTCTATAGGCTTTAACGTTTTTGCAAATTGGTTGGACCGAATCATGGATTCCTACGTATGCGCCTTAAATAAATTTAATTTGGAATCAGGTCTTGCGTAGTCCTTAGCCAGAAAATGGTTTCTTAGAATGCCGATTTAAAACAAGTACGTTATGAGGTGGAATAGTAATGTTTGAAATAGGATGAGATAAGTGAAGTTCATTATTATTTGATTGCTGCTTTGCCGTAAGCCAAAATTTTGTTTTATTTTTTAAGTACATGTATTTGCACAAAAATCTTTTCATGTGTTTTTTGGTACGTATATCTGAATACGTGTTGTACCCCTTGTGAGGGGGTCGAAAAAGCGCGAGGCTAATGCGTGACCTTGTCCCTCGTGGGTGTGACGATTCTTTTTATTCAATCAAGTGTAATTGGATTTCCTGTGAGTATACACCCAATTGACTAGTAATATAGGAGTCGCCATTCAGTTTTTAACGACAATGAGAAAAACTGACAAAACCTCGTTATCGTGACATAAAGGGAGTGCAATTATGTTTGACCACGACGGCCGTAGGTTCCCTTGTGATCCCTGGTGTGGGGATCTTTCAATATACACCCGCAAGGTAGAGATTGAGGGTTCGGGGGACTGTAACTACCGAGAGGAGTAATTCGCTCGTCGATAACTCCAGAGGCAGGATATCCTTACTAGCTCAGCATAAATAATTGAAGGGACATGCGTTAACTATTAAACTAATCTGAGTTGATTTTAGCAATATGCAACATACAATACTAATTCGATCGTGATTATCTGATTTAAATAACATTAAGGGACCTAGCATGATAATCCGATTTCCCATAAATATTATATTTGTTAGGCGTGATAGAACAATCATATTAGGTTAGTTTAACAGTTCATAAAAAGGGCGAGGAAAGCAGTTAAATCATCGAAAAGGGACACATTACGACGCACCCTTGAGAGGTGCGTCACGGTTCTCAGAAAACTAACCACTTTGACTTTGCTATTTCTCCTTTTTATTTAACGAATCTCGATTATGGGACAGGATACGTTCTGTTCGATTTATGGATCGATTGCGACAGAACGCGTGAACAGTTTCGCAGCGAGAGGCTTAGGCTAAGGGGTTTAGAGTCAATACTCAGAGTATATTATGTGTTGTTGTTTCACGTCGAAAACTAGGGGCCTATTTATAGGGAAGAGTTCGTGGAAAGATAGAATCGCAGAGTTCTAATCCGCAACGAATTAGGAAAAGAGACGTACCCAGGTATTTTCAGCGCCCAGGCCTTGGCGCCGAAGATTTCGGCGCCCAGAGCCGGGCGTTGAAAATAGGGTCTGGGCAGCTTTGTTTTAGTCAGATTCGGATTCCTAAAATCCGTAGAGTTTGAGATTTAATTCGAGTCTTTTAGCGCGTATCAATTTCATGACGGAATGCGTCTGGGCCCGTTACGAACTCTAGGCTCGCTAGGATTTTAATTAATACGTAACACTTATTTCCGAATCCTATTAGGAATAGGATTCTCGCGGTTTTCTATCTCATTTAGGATTTATGTTGGAATGCAACACCTAATTCTGACAGGTTTCTATCTTTTATGATTTGCCACTTTTAGAAGCTACCTTTTACGGCAGTTACTATTTTTAGCAGGTTTCCATAAATAGCAGGTTCCGAGTGAAATGAAATAGGGAATCGAGATTCGTTTATTTTATAGGAGATGCATTGTCAAGTGGAGTTTTTATGCTTTCATCATCGAACCTTGCCCTTGCGGGAATGGGGACAAAAGTAGGTGTCTACAGTTAGCCCCCACTTTGACTGAGTCTTGGAGTAAGACGATGGTCAAAGTATTAGACGGAGTGCGTCACACAAGCCATGGTGTACGTGACCTGTTTTGCGAGGGTCTCACGAGCCCCCGAGTGATAACATTTGACTTAAGGGTCATCACTTGAAGTGTCGTCATATCCCTCACGCGTCATTGGGATTTGTCAACTGATAGTATAGAAACTTCCTCACTTTGTCACTGGAAGGATCTAAACATGCGTAGAAACTCCCTCACTTTGTCATTGGGAGTAACTACAGATGTTTTTGAAATTAAAGCTGTAAAGTGTAATTGGGACTGGCCAAGCCCAATCACGAGGTAAAACGTTTTTAAAGATTCTCATTTTCAGGGCTAGCTAAACGAGAAAACCCCCTTGTTTTTATAGGACGTAAAACGAAGGAAAATCCAACAAACCAATCCTTTAATTTTTGGAAAAAGGGAAAACCAATAAAAGTTATCGCTGCTGAGACTAAGGACCTGCGCTGTTAGTGACTCAGACCCCGCCCGCTGAAGGTGGGAGAGCCTGTCCGCTGAGGGTGGACCCCCCGTCCGATAGAAGTGAACGAATCTGTTTGATGTTTTTGAAAATAAGGACCTACGCGGTTTGTGACGTAGACCCCGCCGGCTGAAGATGGCGAGCCTGTCCGCTGAGGGTGGACCCCCCGTCCGATAGAAGTGGACGAATATGTTTGATGTTTTTGAAAATAAGGACCTACGCGGTTTGTGACGTAGACCCCGCCGGCTGAAGATGGCGAGCCTGTCCGCTGAGGGTGGACCCCCCGTCCGATAGAAGTGGACAAATCTGTTTTGAAATTTTTTTTTGTTTTTTTTTTTGAAAATAAGGACCTACGTGGTTTGCGCCGTAGACCCCGCCGGCTGAAGATGGCGAGCCTATTTTAAATTTGAAGACTTTATTTTTCGAAAACTGAGGACCTGCGCGGCTAGTGACGCAGACCCCGCCCGCTGAGGGTGGGCGAGCCCATTTTGAATTTCTTATTTTGCCTATGTAGAAGGGCTTTTGTGATTACAACCTGTTGGTGGGCCGTAATATTTCCTGATTAGATGTGTCCTATAAGTGGGTCCACATTGTGTATTTTTTGTTTAACAATATTTTTGTTTATATATTTTTCTTTTTTTTTTGGGATAGAAATATCAAGATAACGGATATCTTACACAAAATAGGGGAGTACGCGTGCCCGACAACGAATATTCGCTGTCTAGGAAGCATTTTCAGCGCCCAGCAGTGGGCGCGAGAATTTCTAACGCCCAGAGCTGGGCGTTGAAAATGCGAAGGGGGGGCTGGTCTTTAAATTCGCGGACCGTCTCCTTCCTTTCCCATTTCCACCATTTTCGCTCAAACTTCTTCACTTCTCTCTACTGATTTTTGCTCGTTTCCTTCACTTTCCTTCACGAATTCTACTCCAAATTACTTCCCAATCTTCCCAATGTAAGTAATTTTCAATAATTTTGAGCTTTTCTGTCAATTTCAGTATTTTTGTCAAGTATTTTCGTGCATGAAATTGATTTGGGGGTTTTTGATTTTGTGCCCCTTTTCTCCAATTAGATAGTTGGAAATGTTCCACATAACATGTTAATTAGTTTGTGCATGTTAATTTTTGCAAGTATGTTGATTTTTGTTGAATTTGGGCATTTTCATGCTAGCCCCCAAGTATACCTACGAATCTAGTATTTTCTTATAATGTAGGTGTTCTTGGTATATTGCTTGCGTTCCTCATAATTCATGAATGACAAATTATGGGAGAATTTTGATTTTGCTGGAGTTAATTTTTACTTAGGGAATTTTGCTAAGTATGAACTTAGTATCATGTTTTTTAGGGAACAAAAATTGTATGACTCCATTTCATGAGTGAAATGCACTCTTTTTAGGGATCGGTATGAGTGCCGATTTTGTCAAAGGTATAATGCCTTGTTGTATTGTTGATCAGCATGTCTGACGAGTCGTTACCCCCTCCTGGTGGCCACGAGGTGCGTGGCATGACGCGTCAGTCGACTGGCCCGGGTCCCCTATGGGTGGGCCCTGAGCTTTACGATGGTCGTGATCTGCACTACGACCTAGAGCACCATGTGACTTCCCGCCTTCACTCGAGGAGAGAGACTACGGTTCGCGGCTATGGCGCCCCGACGAGTGAGACCCTTTTTAGCTATCTGAGCTCGGACGCCCAGGCCTTGGTGAGGGCGCGCTCACTGTTTCCGGTGGTTGAGACCTTCTGGGAGATACTGCGGCTCAACATCTCCCTGTCCTTTCTGCGGTCGTTCATGAGGTGGTGGTGGGATACCACCAACACCTTCCATTTTCCTTGGGGCGAGATGACGATCACTCCTGAGGACTACACAGCTTTGACGGGTTTGACCTTTACAGGGAACCCCGTTCGTCTGAGGTCGGACGGCCCATCGCCGACTGTTGCTGAGGGTACCAGGCTCCTGGGCTCGTGGATGGTGTTAGGTTATGATACATATGACATTTACATAGATCATGCGGAAACAACCATTAACCCAGGAAACATATTATTTACACATAATCATTTAGCATAGTTTAGATGCATACTCTTTGTTGCGTGCCTTCCCTAGCTGCGCCCGAACCGAACAAGAACAAGTCTTTTTAGGACTCCAAGTGTCGTCCCTCCGTAGAAAGTCCACAGCACGTCCGGATCCGCCTTAAGATTGACCAACTAGAATCGCCCTTAAGGTACTCAGAAAATTCGGCACTTTTGGGGCAAGATGGGTGTTTGAATTTTCTCTCAAAAAACTCACTTTTGAATACTTTGAAACTTGTGTATAAATTATGACCCCTAGGCCTTTATTTATAGAGTTATGGAAAAGGAATCGTAATCCTAGTAGGATGCGAATTAATTGGAATTAGAATTCTACATGAATTCTACTTAATCAATTTATCCAATAGGAATAGACATTTAATCATACACTGACTCTTGCAGATTCAGGAATCTCGCATGAGCTCAAACTCACACACACACGGCAGCCACAAGGGCTGCCCACGCATGCGAGCAGCAGCCCACGCAGCGCGGCCCACGCATGCGTGGCCTTGTGCGCGCTGGGCTGTGGCGTGCGTGCTTGCTGGGCGATGGCCTGGCTTCGTGCTGGGCCTTCGTCCGGCAGGCCTCGTCCGATGCTAATTCGTACGATACGCTTCCGATTAAAATTCCATTTCCGGAATCTATTTCCGATACGAACAATATTCAATATTTCCGATTCCGGAATTAATTTCCGTTTCGAACAAATATTTAATATTTCCGTTTCCGGAATTATTTTCCGATTCCGGTAATATTTCCGATTCTGACAATATTTCCGTTTCCGGCAATATTTCCGATTCTGGTAATATTTCCATTTCCAACAATATTTTCCGATACGTACCATGTTTCCGTTTCCGGCAACATCTACGACTTGGATAATATTCATATTTCCGATACGATCCATATTTCCGTTTCCGGCAATATCATCGTTTCCGGAGTATTCATTTCTTGCCTGTGACGATCTTAGCTCCCACTGAAACCAAGATCCGTCGGTTCCGAATATTCATAGATGGAGTATTTAATGCCATTAAATACTTGATCCGTTTACGTACTATTTGTGTGACCCTACGGGTTCAGTCAAGAGTAAGCTGTGGATTAATATCATTAATTCCACTTGAACTGAAGCGGCCTCTAGCTAGGCATTCAGCTCACTTGATCTCACTGAATTATTAACTTGTTAATTAATACTGAACCGCATTTATTAGACTTAACATAGAATGCATACTTGGACCAAGGGCATTATTTCCTTCAGTCTCCCACTTGTCCTTAGGGACAAGTGTGCATTTCCTAATTCCTTTGTCGCTCGATGCTTGCTCTTGAACATAAGGTAAGAGTTGTCATCCTTATTATGTCCAGAGGTGTTCCTCGGTTTCAGAGTTCAACTGATCAAATAAACAGATAATCACAGCCTATGATTCATCCGAGCACGGCCATGCATTTCACAGTTTCTAGCTCTCCGAGTGGCCTTGTACAACTTTTAAGCATCTCATCCCGATTTATGGGAGGACAATCCCAATCTTGCGATCTTGAGATTAGACTTCGTTTGATAGGTGATTACCTGAGCGTTGCCTTTATAGCCTCCTTTTACGGTGCGACGGTTGGTCAACGTCAAAGCAACCAGTTCTCAAACAAGTAATCTCAAATCACTCAGGTATTGAGGATTTAGTGTCTAATAATTTAATGAAATTTACTTATGACAGACTTTCATCTCTTACAGTAAAGTTTCATAGGTCTTGTCCGATACTAGTCTTCCCAAAGTAAGTATCTATGCAAATGATTATGACATTGCCATGTCCACATAGTTCAAGAAACAGAACTACTAGTCATCTTGCATTCTAATCGTCTAACGTTTTCTATGCGTCCAATTTTATAGAAAACTCCGACTAGGGACCATTTTCAACCTTTGACATTCAAGTTCACTTGATAGACATTTCTTAGTCACAGGACTGGTCCTGACAGTCTATCTTGAATATATCGTCAAGTTCAAGGGACTCATCATTTAATAAACCACAAATTAAATGGAAAAATGAATTCCTTTCATTTATTGTGAATGATTAACCAATAATGTTTTACAAAGATTTAAACTCTAAAACTTTAAAACATTAAACAGAGACATCAAAGCCATTCTCCAATATGCTTGATTCCCATAGCTGCAGTGTGCGAGTTGTGCTTCGCTTGCGGCAGAGGTTTAGTTAATGGATCTGATATGTTGTCATCAGTTCCAATTTTGCTTATCTCGACTTCTTTTCTTTCAACGAACTCTCGTAGAAGGTGAAATCTACGAAGTACATGCTTGACTCTCTGGTGGTGTCTAGGCTCTTTTGCCTGTGCAATAGCTCCGTTATTATCACAATACAGGGCTATTGGTCCTTTAATGGAGGGGACTACACCAAGTTCTCCTATGAACTTCCTTAGCCATATAGCTTCCTTTGCTGCTTCATGTGCAGCAATGTACTCCGCTTCAGTTGTAGAATCCGCAATGGTGCTTTGCTTAGCACTTTTCCAGCTTACTGCTCCTCCGTTGAGGCAGAAGACAAACCCAGACTGTGATCTGAAATCATCTTTGTCGGTTTGGAAACTTGCGTCCGTATAGCCTTTAACAATTAATTCATCATCTCCACCATAGACCAGGAAGTCATCTTTGTGCCTTTTCAGGTACTTCAGAATATTCTTGGCAGCAGTCCAATGCGCCTCTCCTGGGTCTGACTGGTATCTGCTCGTAGCACTGAGTGCGTACGCAACATCCGGGCGTGTACATATCATAGCATACATTATTGAACCAATCAATGATGCATATGGAATCCCATTCATTCGTCTACGCTCATCAAGTGTTTTTGGGCACTGAGTCTTGCTTAGAGTCATTCCATGAGACATGGGTAGGTAGCCTCGCTTGGAGTCCGCCATCTTGAACCTATCAAGCACCTTATTGATATAAGTGCTTTGACTAAGTCCAATCATCCTTTTAGATCTATCTCTGTAAATCTTGATGCCCAATATGTACTGTGCTTCTCCTAGATCCTTCATCGAAAAACATTTCCCAAGCCAAATCTTGACAGAGTTCAACATAGGAATGTCATTTCCGATAAGCAATATGTCGTCGACATATAATACTAGGAAAGCAATTTTGCTCCCACTGACCTTCTTGTATACACAAGATTCGTCCGCGTTCTTGATGAAACCAAAGTCACTGACTGCTTCATCAAAACGTATATTCCAGCTCCTGGATGCCTGCTTCAATCCGTAGATTGACTTCTTTAGCTTGCATACCTTTTTAGCATTCTTTGGATCCTCAAAACCTTCAGGCTGTGTCATAAACACAGTTTCTGTTAAAACGCCGTTTAAGAAAGCAGTTTTGACATCCATCTGCCATATTTCGTAATCGTAATATGCAGCGATTGCTAACATTATTCGAATAGACTTTAGCATTGCAACTGGTGAAAAGGTTTCATCGTAATCCACACCGTGGACTTGCCTGTAACCTTTCGCAACCAATCTAGCTTTGAAAACTTCAAGTTTCCCATCCTTGTCCTTTTTCAGTTTGAAAACCCATTTGCTTCCAATGGCTTGGTAGCCATCTGGCAAATCGACCAAATCCCATACTTGGTTTTCAGACATGGAGTCTAATTCAGATTGCATGGCTTCTTGCCATTGCTTGGAGCTAGGGCTCGTCATAGCTTGCTTGTAAGTCGCAGGTTCATCACTTTCAAGTAATAGAACGTCATAGCTCTCGTTCGTCAAAATACCTAAGTACCTTTCCGGTTGAGATCTATATCTTTGCGATCTACGCGGGGTAACATTTCTAGATTGACCATGATTCTCACCAGATTCTTCTAAAGGTCTCTGAGTTTCATCCTGAATGTCATCTTGAGCATTCTCTAGAGTTTGTTGTTCGACTCGAATTTCTTCGAGGTCTACTTTTCTCCCACTTGTCATTTTGGAAATATGATCCTTCTCCAAAAAGACACCATCTCGAGCAACAAACACTTTGTTCTCAGATGTATTGTAGAAGTAATACCCCTTTGTTTCCTTTGGATAGCCCACAAGGATACATTTGTCAGATTTTGGATGAAGTTTGTCTGAAATTAATCGTTTGACGTAAACTTCACATCCCCAAATCTTAAGAAAAGACACATTTGGAGGCTTTCCAAACCATAATTCGTATGGAGTCTTTTCGACAGCTTTAGACGGAGCTCTATTTATAGTGAGTGCAGCTGTATTTAGTGCATGTCCCCAAAATTCTAATGGAAGTTCGGCCTGACCCATCATTGACCTGACCATGTCTAGCAAGGTTCTGTTCCTCCGTTCTGACACACCGTTCCATTGTGGTGTTCCAGGAGGAGTCAATTCTGATAGAATTCCACATTCTTTCAGATGGTCATCAAATTCATAGCTCAGATATTCACCGCCTCTATCAGACCGCAGTGCCTTGATCTTCTTGCCTAATTGATTCTCTACTTCACTCTGAAATTCCTTGAATTTGTCAAAGGATTCAGACTTATGCCTCATTAGGTAGACATAACCATACCTACTGAAGTCATCAGTGAAAGTGATAAAGTAGCTGAAACCACCTCTAGCATTTGTACTCATTGGTCCACATACATCTGTATGGATTAAACCCAATAGTTCATTTGCTCTTTCTCCAACTTTAGAGAAAGGTTGCTTTGTCATTTTGCCAAGTAAACATGATTCGCATTTACCATAATCCTCTAAGTCAAATGGTTCTAGAATTCCTTCCCTTTGAAGTCTTTCTAAGCGTTTCAAGTTTATATGGCCTAATCGACAATGCCACAGATAGGTGAGATCTGAATCATCCTTTTTGGCCTTTTTGGTATTTATGTTATATACTTGTTTGTCGTGATCTAATAAATAAAGTCCATTGACTAATCTAGCAGATCCATAAAACATCTCTTTAAAATAAAACGAACAACTATTGTCTTTTATTATAAAGGAAAATCCCTTAGCATCTAAGCAAGAAACTGAAATGATGTTTTTAGTAAGACTTGGAACATGGAAACATTCTTCCAGTTCCAAAACTAGCCCGGAGGGCAACGACAAATAGTATGTTCCTACAGCTAATGCAGCAATCCGTGCTCCATTTCCCACTCGTAGGTCGACTTCACCCTTGCTTAACTTTCTACTTCTTCTTAGTCCCTGTGGATTGGAACATAAGTGTGAGCCACAACCTGTATCTAATACCCAAGAAGTTGAATTAGCAAGTATACAGTCTATAACGAAAATACCTGAAGATGGAACGACTGTTCCGTTCTTCTGATCTTCCTTTAGCTTCAAGCAATCTCTCTTCCAATGCCCCTTCTTCTTGCAGTAGAAGCATTCGGATTCAGAAGTGGGTTGACTGACCTTCCTCTTTGCAGATTTGGCGCCAGTTTGCTTAGTTGGGCTGGCTTTGTTGCCACCTTTCTTAGCATTCCTCTTCTTTCCAGATTTCTTGAACTTGCCCCCACGCACCATAAGCACATCCTGCTTATCACTTTTGAGCGTCTTTTCAGCGGTCTTCAGCATACCGTGAAGCTCAGTGAGCGTTTTGTCCAGACTATTCATACTGTAGTTCAGTTTGAACTGATCATACCCGCTATGAAGAGAATGGAGGATGGTGTCTATAGCCATTTCCTGAGAAAATTGCTGATCCAGCCGACTCATATTCTCAATGAGTCCAATCATTTTGAGAACATGTGGACTTACGGGCTCGCCTTTCTTAAGCTTGGTCTCAAGAATTTGCCTATGAGTCTCGAATCTTTCGACTCGAGCCAGATCTTGGAACATGTTCTTCAACTCACTGATGATTGTGAAAGCATCTGAGTTGATGAACGTTTTCTGCAGATCCGCACTCATGGTGGCGAGCATTAGACATTTCACATCCTTGTTGGCATCAATCCAACGATTGAGGGCTGCCTGAGTGATCCCGTCGCCTGGAGCTTCGGGCATCGCCTCATCTAGGACATACTCCTTTTCTTCCTGCATAAGAACTATTTGCAAGTTCCTTTGCCAGTCAAGGAAGTTTTTCCCGTTCAACTTCTCCTTTTCGAGAATTGATCGAATGTTGAATGAATTGTTGTTTGCCATATTAAAAACTACAATTGAAAAGAATAAACAAATAAATAACCATTCACAGTTTCTCTTAATAAACTTAAATTCTAGCATACATGCATAATTCAATGTTTATTAAGCATTTTATTCAAGTTATGTGTTCCGGCAGGTGTGAATAAAATGATTCCAAGATCCTAAAATCATTGAAGAACTAAGCACAGTTTGTCGACTTAATCCTAGAACATCTTAGGTAAGCAAAAGCCTTTTGCTAATAGTCTAGAAACTATTCTTGGTTGATAGGTACGTCTAAGAACTTATTAGGTAAACCTATCGAATTTGCCACGACATAAAAGGACTCCTTACTTATATCGTTGAGTTTCACCAAAACTAACATGTACTCACAATTATTTGTGTACCTTGCCCCTTTAGGACCAATAAGTAACACCTCGCTGAGCGAAAACTATTACTAGATTGATGTAAAGGATATCCAAGCAAGTGTATATTTTGGCATGGCACCTTTTAACTCAATTTTTAAGTTTGGAACTTAAGGCTCTTACTATGTTGGTTAGATTTTAAATGAACTAAAATCCTTAATCATGCAACATAATCAAGCTTTTGATCTCATGCATTTTAAGACATATTTAAAGCAATAAATAACTTAAAACATGCATAAGATATTTGTGATCTAGTATGGCCCGACTTCATCTTGAAGCTTTGACTTCAAAGTCCGTCTTGAAAATCTCCGTGGGAGGCACCATTTTCTTCAAATAGGATAAGTTATAACTAATTACAACTATTTGATGGTACGCAGACCATATTTGAATTGAAAAACAACTTTGGTACTTTAGACCAATTACATTCAAATTAATGGTACGCAGACCATATTTTCTATCCTATTTGGGCCATACTAGTCACTTCATAACCTACAAAACAGTACATATACAATATATACCATTCACCCATTCATTATCATGAATGGCCCACATAGCTGGTTAGTTAAACACATTATGCATCACGTAAACATTTGCAGCAATTAATCAAGGGCACCAATAATCTACCAATTATTCAGTCCTTATTAATTCTAATCGAGTTGTTTTAACCTTAAGGATTTGTAGACCTAATCAAGAGTTTATGACTAAAAGCACTCCCACTCAAACCAATAAATTCATATGCTTTACTAATTTTAAACATAAAATTGTATTTCTAGTCTAACCGGAAACATACAAATTTAATTAAAATTTAAAGCCCATATAAATTTATAATTGAATCCAAAATTTAATTTCAATTTCAGTCACATTTAAATTAATTTATGATTTTAATTTTAGTAAAATAATTAGAATAAATGCCATTTATTATAATTATAATATTCAAAATTAAAATCCAAGAAATTAATTCAAATTATTAATTTTAAAATCAATTAAAAAATTACGTGAACTGAAATTTTCAAATTAAACATTCAAAACGATCTAATCGTAACGCAAACACCCTACGCGTTGCACGCCCATGGGCTGTACGCACACAGCCATTGCTGGCCATGTGCGCGCAGCCCATGCGCTCGTTGCATAGCTGCTGCTGTCCCATACGCAAGCCTCCGCACAGCGCCCACCGCACGCGAGCTATCGCTCGCAGCGCGCGCGCGTTACCGCGCTCGCTGGTGCGCGAGATCGCTCGCTGGTGCGCGCGAGCCATCGCTCGCTGGGGCGCTGCATCGCTCGCTGGCGCGCGAGATCGCTCGCTGGTGCGCGCGAGCCATCGCTCGCTGGGGCGCTGCATCGCTCGCTGGCGCGCGAGATCGCGCGCTGGCGCGCGAGATCGCTCGCTGGTGCGCGCGAGTGATGCTGGGCGCAGCGCTCGTGGCACGCGAGCTTGCGCTCGCTGCGCACGAGGCTGCGCGCTGTTGTGCGAGGCAGCGCGCGCTGTGGCGCAGCTCGCTTGCTGCCCACACGCGACTGCCTTGGCTCGCCCCCTCGCCCATGCCCATACGTTCATTGCTCATGGCACACGACACAAGGCAGGGCTGCTGCCTTGTGCTCGTGCACTACGGCCTTGCTCATTGCATTCGTGCCGCACGGGCGACGAGCTCCCTTGCTCGTCGTCGCATGCCCGCATTATACAACACCCCTTAAGGGTAACACGAAGCGTCCATTGCTTCGCGCGTGCAAGTTATTTGAACGAATCGCATAAAATTTAAAATTTATATTTAAAATTAATGACAAATTAATAAATAATATTAATTTCATAATTTTAGGGCGAAAAATCGAAAATTTATTATCCAATTGATTTCCGATTGATATGGATTCAAGTCTAGGTCATAAAAATTTAAAATTTATCGTAAATTTACAATTTTTATGGTGGTTTTTAATCATAGGTTTCTAATTAAATTACAATTAATTATGAAAATCAAATTAATTCTAAATTATTCTAATTTTCAACAAATTAATCATAATTACAAATTAGATTGCATAATTAACAAGACTAGGCATTCAAACTTGTTAAACATATGCAATAGGTCAATCAAAAATTCAAGATTTATCAACAAGAATCGCAAATATTTAATTTAACATCTTAAATTTACGAAATTTTGCATTCGAAAAACTAAAACCTTCGAAAAGTCATAGTTAGGCTTCAAAATTTTAGAATGCCTTTTACATGCGGAATTGACACAAAAATCACTCAATTCGGATGAGTAATGAAGAAACTGCCGAAAAACTACGTACGTATAATTAAATAAACGCAATTTGCAACTAATTAACAATTACGAAAATTAATCACCCCTTTTAATTCTTGCAAATTTGTAATATTTAACCATGTTCATGCAATTTAGATTATGAAAATAATAAGGGGCTCGTGATACCACTGTTAGGTTATGATACATATGACATTTACATAGATCATGCGGAAACAACCATTAACCCAGGAAACATATTATTTACACATAATCATTTAGCATAGTTTAGATGCATACTCTTTGTTGCGTGCCTTCCCTAGCTGCGCCCGAACCGAACAAGAACAAGTCTTTTTAGGACTCCAAGTGTCGTCCCTCCGTAGAAAGTCCACAGCACGTCCGGATCCGCCTTAAGATTGACCAACTAGAATCGCCCTTAAGGTACTCAGAAAATTCGGCACTTTTGGGGCAAGATGGGTGTTTGAATTTTCTCTCAAAAAACTCACTTTTGAATACTTTGAAACTTGTGTATAAATTATGACCCCTAGGCCTTTATTTATAGAGTTATGGAAAAGGAATCGTAATCCTAGTAGGATGCGAATTAATTGGAATTAGAATTCTACATGAATTCTACTTAATCAATTTATCCAATAGGAATAGACATTTAATCATACACTGACTCTTGCAGATTCAGGAATCTCGCATGAGCTCAAACTCACACACACACGGCAGCCACAAGGGCTGCCCACGCATGCGAGCAGCAGCCCACGCAGCGCGGCCCACGCATGCGTGGCCTTGTGCGCGCTGGGCTGTGGCGTGCGTGCTTGCTGGGCGATGGCCTGGCTTCGTGCTGGGCCTTCGTCCGGCAGGCCTCGTCCGATGCTAATTCGTACGATACGCTTCCGATTAAAATTCCATTTCCGGAATCTATTTCCGATACGAACAATATTCAATATTTCCGATTCCGGAATTAATTTCCGTTTCGAACAAATATTTAATATTTCCGTTTCCGGAATTATTTTCCGATTCCGGTAATATTTCCGATTCTGACAATATTTCCGTTTCCGGCAATATTTCCGATTCTGGTAATATTTCCATTTCCAACAATATTTTCCGATACGTACCATGTTTCCGTTTCCGGCAACATCTACGACTTGGATAATATTCATATTTCCGATACGATCCATATTTCCGTTTCCGGCAATATCATCGTTTCCGGAGTATTCATTTCTTGCCTGTGACGATCTTAGCTCCCACTGAAACCAAGATCCGTCGGTTCCGAATATTCATAGATGGAGTATTTAATGCCATTAAATACTTGATCCGTTTACGTACTATTTGTGTGACCCTACGGGTTCAGTCAAGAGTAAGCTGTGGATTAATATCATTAATTCCACTTGAACTGAAGCGGCCTCTAGCTAGGCATTCAGCTCACTTGATCTCACTGAATTATTAACTTGTTAATTAATACTGAACCGCATTTATTAGACTTAACATAGAATGCATACTTGGACCAAGGGCATTATTTCCTTCAGATGGGTAGTAGGTTACCTTCGTACCAGCCTCGTGGGATACCTTTCGCTGACCTGATGTGGGCTTTGGAGCACAGGGTAGAGGAGTCGCCTTCGAGACAGGCTCGGTTGTTCTACCTCCATTTTATTACTTCCACTTTTCTATCGGGTCCGACTGACACCTTTGACCCGAGGTGGATAGGCATGGTGGAGGACGTGTCTACACTGGGTGACTATCGCTGGGGCGATTTGGGCTATGCGACGCTTGTCGGCCAAATGAGTTTGTCGGTGCGCGTCTCGGACCCGAGTATACGTCACTTTGTGATTACATTAGCGGGAGTGCCGCGTTTGATCGAGGTATGTGCCTAGACTTTCTTTTGTTTTTCTCGCTTTTACCCGGCCCCCCTTTTTTTTAACGTTTTATTATCCTTTTCTTTTGCAGCTGTGGGCCTTTGAGCACTTACCCTGGCTGGCTCCCCGAAAGGGGCAGAGGCCTTTGGAGTTCCCTGCCGGTCGCCGTTGGGGTTGGAAGAAGAAGCTGACAGTGCGTCCGCCGCCCGATACCGTGTGGGATCTTATCCGGGACGGGAACCCTGAGCATGTACAGAATCTTATCTTCTATCTCGTATTTCGTCATTCTTTTTATGTGCGAGATCTGACTGCGTTTTGTACGAAAACAGGTGGTTTGGACCCCATGGCTCTCTTTTAGGGGTGCCCATGCTTCGGTCAGGGAGAGTTATGCCATGAGCCAGATGCGGGTCTTGTTCGTTGGCCGCCGGGACCCTGTCTGGTACCTGGGAGAGCGGGTACGTATGCAGACGGTCGGGGTTTTTTCGGTGCCCAGGCCTCCGCCTGCGACCATGCTGTCTACTCGCTTGATAGGCGAGTCGTGGAGGGTCCACTCGAGGACTGGTGTGCCGGCGACAGAGTTGGAGATAGAGGGAGCTAGCTATTACTAGTTTATCCAGGATTCTCTTCGTCTCCCGGAGCCTGGCGCTGTAAGTTGCCTCCTCTCTTTGTATTGATTTTAGTGTTTTCATGTTCGTGCCCATGTGTTTATGCCTACTGTGTTTTGTGCAGGAGGGTCCTGACCCTTTGTTGGGGGGATGGGTGCTTCCCGATGCTCGGATCTCGTATACCGGAGAGAGTGGATCCGAGATTGTGGAGACTTTCCCGGAAGACCGGGTTTTCCATGCTCCGCTCCCTGAGGGAGTAGAGGCGGTATGCACCTTTCATTTGTGTACTCTTCTTTATATTTTTTCTTTCTTTTTTACTGACATTCTTGTTTTAGGTTCCGGCCCGTACGGCCAATGCGATGGTGGGGGTGATCAACCGGTTGAAGTCCGCGTTGGTTCGAGCTCGGTCTGCACTTTCTTGAAGGAGCCCTCACTCTACTCGGGTAATGTGCCCTCTCTTTTTTTCTTTTGATCTGTACCTTTGGTTTTGCTTTCGGTTATTCACTCTTTTTTTTTATCCCTTTTTGCAGACGGCTACTGGGCGTGCTGGGGCCGACGGCGCGGGTCCCTCGGGCTGGGGACACGGTCGTCGCGAGAGAGAGAGAGCACAGCACTCGCCCCTACGGCATCGCCGTTCTGACGCGGGGGTGAGTTCTTCCGGGGAGAGGTCCGAGCCGGAGCGTAGGCGGCGTTCTGTGTCGGTGGCCCGAGAGCTTAGCCCCGAGTTGCAGTCGCAACCTCATTGTTGGGGTGACTCTGGCTGGGGTCCCTCATACCACGGGGATTGGAGTGGATGGACCGGCGAGGCTTGGAGACATGGAGCCGATGACGAGTCTTAGGCTTACCTCCTGTTTTATACATATTCATTCTTGTGTTCCGCATGTATATATATATTTTTTTTGCGATTTTTGGTGCAAGAATGTTTTGAGCCTTCCGTGGGCTTTGTTTTAGCATATTATAGCAATATTAGCTTCCTAAACCAACGACGAATTTTTAAAAGGAAAAGACTTTCGTAAAAATAATGAGTTCATATAAGAGTGCACATATATTTTTAGACTAACCGACTACTTGGGGTATTACATATGCATGTTCACTATTTTTGTTTTTTGCCGACTCGTGTCATACTCCTTTGTTGGGCTTGTTCCTGGAAACTCTTGTGGCTTTTTCATTTTATTTGGTCTTGCCCGTGCATGGGTTAGGGTAGAGTGCCCTTTGCGATATCTTTCCTTCTTGATGCGTTGCATGACTTTATTATTTTATAATTTTTTATTGGACCGAATCCTTGAGAAGGATTGCCTACGTATCTTGTCAGAATCAGGTCGCGCGTAGTTCTAGCTTTTTAAAAAAAACTTTTGAAAGGGTGTTCATTACTCGTCTGCTTCCCCCCCAAGTGTTCGTGGTTCTTTTGAGTGTTAGAAAAAGGAGTACGAACACTTTGTAGAAGCGGGAGGGTAGGTGGCAAGAGAGAACAACGCCCCATTTAGGGCGAAGGAAATATCGGCGCCCAGGCCTGGGCGTTAGAAATAACAGCGCCCAGTCCTGGGCGTTGAAGTTTTGTCCTTCGCTTTTTCTACTTTATCGAGTTTTATGCCGTTTGTTTAGAGTAATGCGCAGAATGTTTGCTTATGAGTTTTAATGTGTTTTATTAGATGCCTTAACTCCGGACTGGATTTTATTAAATATAGTACTTTTTCAATTGGTCTAAGTTCGTGAGGCTAGCGAATTCCGCTCCATCTATGTCGGCTAGTTGAACTGCTCCGCCAGGTAGGATGGTCTTTACAAAATATGGTCCTGTCCATTTAGGCAGGAATTTTCTTCGAGGGTCCGTAGTAGGTGCGCGGACTTCTTTTAATACAAAATCGCCTTCTTTGATGTTTCGAGGTTTGACTCTTTTGTTGAATTGCCTTGCGATGCGCTTTTGATACACTTGCACGTGATGTAGAGCTCTCAACCTCCGTTCGTCTAAAAGGACGAGTTCGTCGTACCTAGCTTGAACCCAATCAGCTTCGGGTAGCTTGCTTTCTAGGACGATCCGGAGGGAGGGAATCTCCAACTCGACCGGTTGGACTGCTTCCATTCCGTATACCAAGGAGTAGGGTGTTACTCCAATGGAGGTGCGGATTGAGGTTCGATAGCCCCATAATGCGAAGTGTAATTTGTTGGGCCAATCCTTATAATTTTCGGCCATTTTTTCGATTATGACTTTAATATTTTTGTTGGCCGCCTCTACCGCGCCGTTCATTTGCGGCCTGTAGGGAGAGGATTTATGGTGTTTGACATGATATTTTTTGAGCAGGTCTTGGACTTCGGCCCTGAAGTGGGAACCTTGGTCACTTATGATTTCATGTGGAACCCCGTATCGACAGAATATGTTCTTTTCTAGGAATCGGGCGACATGTTTGGCTATTAACTTTGCATAGGAGACTGCCTCTACCCATTTAGTGAAGTAATCAATTGCAACTAAAACGTACTCGTGTCCCCCTACGCCTGTTGGTGTTACCTTGCCGATTATATCTATACCCCAGGTGGAAAAGGGCCATGGAGAAGTGAAGGTGTATAGTTCTGAGGGAGGTAAATGGTTAAGGTTACTGAAGATTTGGCATTTTGGGCAAGTTTTTACAAAGTGATGGCAATCGGTTTCCATAGTGGTCCAATAGTACCCTGAGCGGGATATTTTTCGAGATAGCATTTTTCCGTTCATATGGGGTCCGCACACGCCGTTATGGTATTCTTCCATTAGTCGTTGGGCTTGGTTTTGATGGACACAAAGTAACTTGATTTTATTCGGCGTGTATTTGTACAGTTCTCCCAGAATTATGCTATATTGTGAAGCGAGGAGGCGCAGGGCCTTTTGTGCTCGCGGGGAAGTGTTTGGGGGGAATTCCCCACTTGTTTTGTAACGAAGGATGTCCGTGTACCATGGTTCTTCCTCGGTGTTTTCAGGTTCGGAGTCTATGGCACAACAATAAGCCGGCTCTTTCCTTCGCTCGACCCGAAGGGTCATTCCGTCCCATTCATTCGGGATGTTGAGCATTGAAGCTAGCTTCGCTAGTGCATCCGCGAATTGGTTGTCGTCTCTTGGCAAGTACGTATACTCGATTTTTTCAAATTGCTCGACTATTTGGTCCAAGTGAGCTTGATATTTTGAGAGACTAGTGCTTCGGACCTTCCATCTTTTGGATATATGGTTGATTATTAGGGAAGAATCCCCGAAGACTTGTAGGTATTTGACTCCGAGGCTAACTGCGGCCTCTAGCCCAACTATGCAGGCCTCGTATTCGGCGGCATTGTTTGTGGCCTCGAAGTCAAGTTTGACGGAAATTGGTATATGGGCTCCTTCGGGACTGACTAGGAGAACTCCGACGCTGCATCCTTTTTGGTTGGATGCGCCATCGAAGTATAGTGTCCAATAGTCGTCTTGTATCATCAGAAGTTCCTCGTCGGGGAGGAGGTAAGCTTCCGGGGTTTCCTCATTCGTGGCATGTTCGGCCAGGAATTCGGCTACCGCTCTTCCTTTGATTGTTTTTTCCGGCATGAATTTTAGGTCGAATTCTGAGAGCGTGACTAGCCACCTGGACAGGCGACCACTCAGGGCGGGCTTTTCGAACACGTATTTTAAGGGATCTAGTTGTGACACTATATGAACAGTGTGGGCCAATAGGTAATGTCTGAGTTTTTTGGATGCCCAGACGAGGGCGAGATAGGTTTTCTCAAGTTCTGTGTATCTCATCTCGTACTGTATGAACTTCTTGCTCAAGTAGTAAATGGCTCACTCGGATCCATGTACACATTGTGAGAGCATAGCTCCTGCTGCAGTATCCGTGACGGTTAGGTATAGGCGTAAAGGGATTCCAGGCAAAGGTGGGGAGAGGACGGGTGGCTTGCTTAGGTATTCTTTGATTTTATCGAAGGCAGTTTGGCATTGTTCATCCCATTCGGCTTTTTCTTCTTTTCTTAATTTTTTGAATATTGGCTCACAAGTCATAGTAAGCTTGGAAATGAACCTACTAATGTATTGCAGTTTTCCTAGGAAGCCCCTTATCTTTTTTTCAGTTTTTGGTGGGGGCATTTCGGTAATGGCTTTGATCTTAGATGGGTCAATCTCGATTCCTCGCGTACTAACAACATATCCTAGCAATTTTCCCGAGGTTACCCCGAACACACATTTTTGTGGGTTTAGTCTCATGTTATATTTCAAGATTCGGGTGAAGAACTTTTTAAGTGCCGGGA
This sequence comes from Spinacia oleracea, assembly GCF_020520425.1. Classification (NCBI taxonomy): domain Eukaryota; kingdom Viridiplantae; phylum Streptophyta; class Magnoliopsida; order Caryophyllales; family Amaranthaceae; genus Spinacia; species Spinacia oleracea. Next base: position 27,707,745 of record NC_079488.1, read on the forward strand.
GGTGACCGCGCCGGTCTTTAGATTTGACGATCATGTCGTCCACGTAGACCTCGATTTCTTTATGTATCATGTCATGGAGTAACGTGGTGGCTGTTCTTTGATAGGTGCCCCCGCGTTTTTCAAACCAAAGGGCATTACAGTGTAACAATATGTTCCCTTAGGGGTAATGAAAGTTGTTTTTTCCATGTCTTCTTCTGCCATGAGTATTTGGTTATATCCGGCGTACCCGTCCATAAAGGAGAGGAGCGCGTGTTCTGCGGTGTTGTCTACTAGTATGTCAATGTGAGGTAGAGGGAAGTCATCTTTAGGACTGGCTTTATTGAGGTCTCGAAAGTCTACGCACATTCGCACTCGTCCATCTTTTTTAGCTATGGGGACAATATTGGCCACCCATTCTGGGTAGTTGGAGACTTTTATAAAGCCGGCGTCTAATTGTTTAGTGACTTCTTCTTTTATTTTCAAGGTTATCTCTGGTTTGAGCCGCCGTAGCTTTTGTTTTACTGGCGTCATTTTGGGATCTAGCGGAATTTTATGCTCAGCGATTTCTCGATCTATTCCCGGCATGTCTTACTCTCGATCTAGCGGACTTCTGGCCCTTTGCGTTCTCCGTCATACTCGCCACCGCCATTATCGCAAATATCAAAAAGCCTCCTAAATGCCTGTTTCATATCATCACTCAATCAAAAAAATCGCCAAAAAAAATTCAATCAAAATTCAATTATAATTGCAAAAAAAAAATGATTGAAATAGAAACGAAATTAGTTACTAACGTCCAAATGTTGAGCGTTTCATTGTGCCAAGCAAAAACGCTAAGAAACGTATCTTTCAACGGCCATTCACAGCGATAATAATCTAATATAAACTCATTATCCTTTAAATACTCCGGCAACTCCTCGTACTTCTTTAATCTCTTCTCCGCCTTCTTCTCTATCCCTATTGCCGTCATCATCGAAACTTGCCCGATTCTCTCTCTTCGATTAACTACTCTGCGGCTCATCTCTCCCTAACTCTGCTTTCAATATGATCGGATTTTTCGCCGGAACATTTCTCGTTTTCCGGCGATGAGTCAACGGAATGTTGAATCTACGGAGGATTTTCTTTCTCTCTCCTCAACTACGGAGTATATGAGCGATATTTTGGTGTTTCTGTTTTTCGCGTCTTTGGTGAGCTAATTTATTTGGAGATGAGAAAATGAAAATGTGGCAGCAGATTTGTTTGTTCTTTTTGTTTTTGTTTTTTCGTTTATTTATACTAGTTACAAAAACAGAGAAAGTTTATGAATTTTAACGACAGATTTGGTTGGTTAAAATCTGGTGATTGCCTCATCTATTTTAGTCTAACACGTGTCGACATAAGATTGTCGATTGTGATGTTGATACCAAATTGAGTTTCGACACCTATTTTTCTTCATAGACTTGATGGTACCCGATTATTAATGTGGAGCTATCTCTTACTCCCCATCCCTCAATACTCGGTACGGAGTTTAAGACATTTGAATTGACTTATTATTTAATAGGTGTTAATTGGTAGTAGAGTATTTTTAAATAGTAACTATATGCGTATTACAGTAACTATGTGTTTTAAAGAGTTACTATATATTTTGTACAACTCATATGCGATTTGTGTCTAGCCTATTTTATTTACTTTTTATATTTTTCAAAATTTAACATCCGTATTCTCACTAAAAAAAAAAACTCATATAGCGACGGACCAAATCCGTCTCTAAATTGACCAAACCCGTCGTTGTATGTGCTTAGGGACGGATTTAGCGACGGATTTAGGGACGGATTACATCCGTTATTAAAAACCTTACCGCTAATTCAAGTTAGGGACTGATTCCATAAAATCCGTATTTAATATTTACGGACGGATTTTTGAATCCGTCTCTAGAATTTAGGAACGGATTTTTGAATCCGCCTCTAAATTTAGCAACTAAAAATAGTTGCTACCTATTTTTAGATGTTCAGTTCAATGGGTCCCATTACTGGTTCAGAATCTCTCTTAGGTCAACCCGGTCCAGTTTTGCAGGGGGAAAGGATAAGGGGAATCAAACTTTTGACCTCAAAGTCACAAGAAGAAACTCCAGTCAACTACACCAAGTATAACTTGTATGCTTCTATAGTTCTATGTGTGAAATTGATAATAATCCTAACACTTATAAAGCTTCACACTTTAATTACTATTCACACAATAGTGAATTACCTGTATTGCCCTCAATTTCCTTCATATTTATTTTTTTGTCTTTTCCTTAAGAATAGTGTACTTACGTTTATAACTTTTGGCTTATTGATGTTGACACGTTTTTCTCTTTCTTTGGGATGATCAGATGAGATATTCACCTCCTCAACCCCTTTCATTTTCAAACCAAGCCCTCATCTATTGCATTTCACAAATTATAATATTTTTTTTAATTCTAGGGGTAACAACATAAACTGTGTTTATTATATTTGACTTTTCTAAAATGTGTTAAGACTTTTGGAAAACATGATTATAGAGTGTGGATACGATTCGCAGGCCTGATTCTTTGTTTGGCTCAGGTCTCGGGATATGTTTATGGCATGGACTTGTTATCAAATTTCAGAAAACATGGGCATTGTTTTTCTCGTGCTTATGCTCTGTATTACAATGATATTTTCATAAAATGATTCAGGAGTTTTTTTTTTTATTCAATGATGGTTAATGTTTGGGACATAGAAATAAATGATAACTGATGTGGAATAAAATACAGTGTGTATACAATATCAAGGTAATGTGAACATTGTTCAAATTACTTTTCCATTGATTGTTAAAACTTTGTTAATAATTAGGTTTCTTGACCAAAATATTTTGGCAGAAGGTAGCATTAGCACAATCTGTGGATGACAGCAAGATTCAAATGCAATCCTTGGATTTTGAGATTGCTGATGCCCGTGAAGAAAATAATTCCCATGCTAAAGCAAGACCATGGACTTCTTCTCAAAGGCATGCTCGTACAAACAATGGTGTTTTACCTCCATCTTCTCAGAGCTATAGTATTTCCACTTTCTTTTGAGAAATGGTAGCCGCTTAAATTTTGGTGTACCACACTCAAGGACGCGATCTTATTACTATAATCACATGATTTTTCGACTTATTTTTAGTTTTCATTTGACCAGTTGTAAAATTTATGGCCTTTCTCATTGAATAGTTTGATTAACACAATGTACTCATAAATTTTTCCTTAGAAACACGTTGCTAATGTTTATTGTAAACATATTATGATTTTGTATTATCAATTATATGCAAATCAAACTTTTTTTTTTTTATAGAATTTACCATAATTTTGTAAATATCGATCTTTTACGCAATATTTCTACAAAATAATTTTGTAAACCTTGGGGGATCGTGCGCGCTAGCGCACGGTCCAAAACTAGTTAAAAGAAATATTAGAAACAAATCTAGAATCAGGGACAGATTTAAAATTCCGTCCCTAATTTAGACATATTTAAAATTCCGTCTCTAATTTAGAGAAATTGCTAAAACACATTAGGGACGGATTTAAAATTCTGTATCTAATTTAGATCTAACTTTCTACGAAGAGTGTAAGAGAAATTGCTAAAAAACATTAGGGACGGATTTTAAAATCCGCCCCTAATTTAGAGACGGATTTTAAAATCCGTTACTAATTTAGAGACGAATTTTGAAATCCGTCCCTAACTTAGAGATGGATTTATAAATCCCTTGATAAAAGTAACGACGGATTTACAATATCCGTCTCTAAATAATTTTAGAGACGGATGATGAGTATTCCGTCTCTAAATTAGAAACGGGTATAAATCCGTCTCTATAAATCCCTCTATATAAGGTTTTTTTTGTAGTGTCTGTTCATTTCTTTTTCTTTATTTCTCTCTATACTTTTCAGATTTTTGCCCAAATTTCTAGGGTTTGTTCAATTTTGTTCGATTTTCTTCGTAATTATCTTCTAATTCTAATAATTGGATCTATTAGATAAGGAAAAAATGGAGGAAGTTGTAGATCAAGAAGGAGGTTCAATTCGTCGTTACCAAAACCGAATCAAAGAATTTGCACTCGTCTACAAATCATCGAAAGAAATTTGAGAGATCATATCTCGGTTCATTGTTTCTCAAAATATTTTAAGTATATTTTTGTTTAAAATTGAAAATATTTGTTGTTTTGGAGAAATTAATTAACGATTGTGTTTTGCTGAAATATCGTTTTCACTTCGCGAATTTGATCAGTGATTTCACGATTTTAAATAGTAACTTTATGGTTTAAAGAGGTACTATGTGATTTTTAGAGTTTCTATGCGATTTAACTATAACATTTGCTTATCATATGTTATAATGATTTATCGACTATATTTGAATATAAATTTCATGATTATGTGACTATAATCCAGAAGGTTTGTGCTCTTCTACAAATCGATGCAAGAATTCGGAAAAGGATTGGGCCTACAAATTCCCCAGTTGCTAAATTACTATATGTTTGAAATAGTTAATATGTTACTTTATTATGTTCTGTGCATGTTTTTTATGCTATTATATATTTTTAGTGATAGAGTTACTATATTATTATCACACCAACTATGTCTGCCACTCTGTGACTAAATGACCATCAATAATATTTATAGGTACTATAAAGTAGTAACTATATGTTTGGTATACTTATTATGTATATTATAATGTTCTTTTTATGTTTTTTGTTGTCCTCTATGTTATTGTTTGTTCCTTCATGAATCAAGTGAAGGAAATAATGCCCTTGGTCCAAGTATGCATTCAATGTTAAGTCTAATAAATGCGGTTCAGTATTAATTAACAAGTTAATAATTCAGTGAGATCAAGTGAGCTGAATGCCTAGCTAGAGGCCGCTTCAGTTCAAGTGGAATTAATGATATTAATCCACAAGCTTACTCTTGACTGAACCCGTAGGGTCACACAAATAGTACGTAAACGGATCAAGTATTTAATGGCATTAAATACTCTATCTATGGATATTCGGAATCGACGGATCTTGGTTTCAGTGGGAGCTGAGATCGTCACAAGCAAGAAATGAATACTCCGGAAACGATGATATTGCCGGAAACGGAAATATGGATCGTATCGGAAATATAAATATTATCCAAGTCGTAGATGTTGCCGGAAACGGAAACATGGTACGTATCGGAAAATATTATCGGAAATGGAAATATTGCCGGAATCGGAAATATTGCCGGAAACGGAAATATTGTCAGAATCGGAAATATTATCGGAATCGGAAAATAGTTCCGGAAACGGAAATATTAAATATTTGTTCGAAACGGAAATTAATTCCGGAATCGGAAATATTAAATATTGTTCGTATCGGAAATGAATTCCGGAACCGGGAACTTAATCGGAAGCGTATCGTACAAATAAGCATCGGACGAGGCCTGCCGGACGAAGGCCCAGCACGAAGCCAGGCCATCGCCCAGCAAGCAAAGACGCGCGCCAACCCCCAGCCCAAGGCAGCGCCAGGCCCACCGCAAGGCAGGCCCAGCGCGCCAAGGCAAGGCTGCCCAGCGTGGGCTGCGTGGGCCGAGCGCACGCGTGCGGGCGCCCTCGTGGCTCCGTGCGTGTGTGTTTGTGTCCATGCACAATTCCTAAATCTATTAGGATTTGGTGTATGATTAAATTCCTATTCCTATTAGGATTATTTAATTAATTAGAGTCCTTGTAGGATTCTAAGTTTAATTAAATCGTATCCTACTAGGATTCCAATTCCCTTTCCAAACCTCTATAAATAAGGGCCTAGGGTCATAATTTATAAATACGATTGAAGTATTCAAAAGGGTAAGTTTTGAAAGAAAATTCAGCCACACTCTTGCACAATAATAGCCGAAAATTCCTAAGCACCTTAAGGGCGATTCTAGTTGGTCAATCTTGAGGCGGATCCGGACGTACTGTGGACTATCTACGGAGGGACGACACTTGGAGTCCTAAAGACTTGTTCTTGTTCGGTTCGGGCGCAGCTAGGGAAGGCACGCTACAAAGTGTATGCATCTATACAATGCTAAATGATTATGTGTAAATAATATGCTTTCCTGGCTTTATGGTTTTTTCCGCATGATTTATGTATTGTCATATGTATCATAACCTAACAGTGGTATCAAGAGCCTCTTATTATTTTCATTATCTAAATTGCATAAACATGGTTAAATATTACAAATTTGCAAGAATTAAAAGGGGTGATTAATTTTCGTAATTGTTAATTAATTGCAAATTGCGTTTATTTAATTATATGTACGCAGTTTTTCGGCAGTTTCTTCGTTACTCATCCAAATGGAGTGAATTTTGTGTCAATTCCGCATGTAAAAGGCATTCTAAATTTTTGACAAAAATAGTAATTTTCGGCCGAACCCAGAATTCTCAAATTCGAAGCCTAATTATGACTTTTCGGAGGTTTTAGTTTTTCGAACGCAAAATTTCGTAAATTTAAGATGTTAAATTAAATATTTGCGATTCTTGTTGTTAAATCTTGAATTTTTGATTGACCTACAGTATATGTTTAACAAGTTTGAATGCCTAGCCTTGTTAATTATGCAATCTAATTTGTAATTATGATTAATTTGTTGAAAATTGGAATAATTTAGAATTAATTTGATTTTCATAATTAGTTAATAATTTAATTAGATACCTATGATTAAAAACCACCATAAAAATTGTAAATTTGTGTTAAATTTTAAATTTTTATGACCTAGACTTGAATCCATGTTAATCGGAAATCAATTAATTAATAAATTTTTGATTTTTCGCCCTAAAATTATAAAATTAATATGATTTATTAATTTGTCATTAATTTTGAAAATAAAATTTTTAATTTTTATGCGATTCGCTCATATAACTTGCACGCACAAAGCAATGGACGCTACGTGTTACCCTTAAGGGGTGTTGTATAGTGCGGGCATGCGACGACGAGCAAGGGAGCTCGTCGCCCATGCGGTACGAATGCAATGAGCAAGGCTATGGTGCACGAGCACAAGGCAGCAGCCCTGCCTTGTGTCGTGTGCTGTGTGCGTTGGGCGAGTGGGCAAGGGCGAGAGCAAGGCAGCGAGCAGTCGCGTGCAATGCACACTGCCTCGCGCAGTGATCGAAGCCTCGCGCGCAGCGAGCGCTGGCTCGCGTGCGACGAGCGCTACGACTGCATCGAAGCATCGTGCGCAGCGAGCGCTGGCTCGCGTGCGACGAGCGCTGGCGCGCGCCCAGCGATGGTGAGCAGCGAGCGTGCTTCGATGATGCCTTGCGATGGTGAGCAGCAGCAGATGCGACGCAGCACATAGGCTGCGCGCACATGGCCAGCGATGGCTGCGTGCGTGTGGCCTATGGCTGTGCGTTGCGTGGTGATGTTGCGTGCCTTGAGTTACGATTAGATCGTTTTAAAATTTTAATTTGAAAATTTCTGTTTACGTAATTTTAATTAATTTTAAAATTAATAATTTAAATTATTTTCTTGGATTTTAATTTTGAATATTATAATTATAATAAATTTCATTTATTCTAATTATTTTACTAAAATTAAAATCATGAATTAATTTAAATACGACTGAAAATAAATTAAATATGTGGATTCAATTATAAATTTATATGAGCTTTAAATTTTAATTAAATTTGTATGTTTCCGGTTAGACTAGAAATACATTTTTATGTTTAAAATTAGTAAAGCATATGAATTTATTGGTTTAAGTGGGAGCCCTTTTAGTCATAAAACTCTTGATTAGGTCTACAAATCCTTAAGGTTAAAACAACTTGATTAGAATTAATAAGGACTGAATAATTTGTAGATTATTGGTGCCCTTGATTAATTGCTGCAAATATTTATGTGATGCATAACGTGTTTTACTAACCAGCTATGTGGGCCATTCATGATAATGAATGGGTGAATGGTATATATTGTATATGTACTGTTTTGCAGGTTATGAAGTGACTAGTATGGCCCAAATAGGATAGAAAATATGGTATGCGTACCATTAATTTGAATGTAATTGGTCTAAAGTACCAAAATTGTTTTTCAATTCAAATATGGTCTGCGTACCATCAAATAGTTGTAATTAGTTTAATTATAGCTTATCCTATTTGAAGAAAATGGTGCCTCCCACGGAATTTTCGAGACGGACTTTGAAGTTGAAGCTTCAAGATGAAGTCGGGCCATACTAGATCACATTTATCTTATGCATGCTTTAAGTTATTTATTGCTTTAAATATGTCTTAATTATGCATGAGATTGTGGCTTGATTATGTTGCATGATTAAGGATTTTAGTTCACTTAAAATCTAACCAACATAGTAAGAGCCTTAAGTTCCAAACTTAAAAATTGAGTTAAAAGGTGCCATGCCAAAATATACACTTTCTTAGCTTGGATATCCTTTACATCAATCTAGTAATAGTTTTCTCTCAGCGAGGTGTTACTTATTGGTCCTAAAGGGGCAAGGTACACAAATAATTGCGAGTACACGTTAGTTTTGGTGAAACTCAACGATATAAGTAAGGAGTCCTTTTATGTCGTGGCAAAATCGATAGGTTTACCTAATAAGTTCTTAGACGTATCTATCAACCAAGAGTAGTTTTTAAACTATTAGCAAAAGGTTTTTGCTTACCTAAAATGTTTTAGGATTGAGTCAACAAACTGTGCTTAATTCTTCAATGGTTTTAGGGTCTTGGAATCATTTTATTCACACCTGCCGGAACAATAAATTCGAATAAAATGCCAATAACTTGTTCAAATTGCATGATTGCTTTAATTTTCAAGTTATTACTCATGATAAATGTTTAGACTTTGCATGCTTCAATGTATGTTTTAATTATTGCTTATAATTAAATATCTTGCACTGCAGTAAATCCTTTTAGAAAGGTAACAGTAAATTTCCTCGATTGGTAGTGAATCCAAGAACGATTCACGGAAAAGAGAGAAAATGAGCAATTTAAATGTACATTTCTTATAGCGACTTTTATGGTTGTTTTCGAGTACCAAAGTCGAATGGCAAACCGATTGGTGCTTGTGAATTCAAAATACAATGTAGTTTTGAGATCATAAAGCATTGAGTTTAAACACTGAGCTTTACCAATGGTTAACAACCTAATATTGTTTTGGATTAAGTAATGGCATTTACTAAATCAAACACGAAATACTCCATTGGAGATATTTGACCCATGTGAATAAATCTAAGTAAAAGAATGTTTGAACTATGTATAAGCATTTACTAAGTTAACATCAAAGAATTTAATGAGATTCTTCACCTATATTATATGTCAAAGAATTTAGCTGGATTCAGTATCTATTGAAAATGAATGAGCTAAAGTTACATGAATAGAATTCAATTGGGAATTATTCTGCAAAAGAATTTATCATGTATGATATAATATGAGTATCGCCAAAAACGTATCGTATGACTTTAGGCATGACGAACATATACCAATCTCTATTGGCCTAAGTAAAGATCAACTAGAATTGAGATCAAGAAAAACTTATGGTACTTGAAAAGGTACATAGGATTAGTTCTTGATTCAAGGAAATAAAGATATGCTAATCTTTGATGCTACACGCATAAAACACTGGCAAAGGATCAAGCAAGATCCCTTTGGAGTTAACCATTGACAAGGACGAGCTATAGAGCATCGTGTTTTGAAATGGCAACATGGATTGGAGACCATGAGTTGTTGCGTGAGAAATTAAATATTAATTTCTATGTTCTAAAGATACAGCTGGAAAGACTTCCACATATCTGTGAACTACTTGGATAAGTAAATCCAAACAAAGCATCACTAGCAACCTAAACAGTTGAAGTAAAAGTACTTATTGCCTAAGAAAGCAATAAAACAGGGTTGTTTATGTTAAAGAGTTCTTTACTGAACTTGGGTGGATCATATGTCTGCTGACTTGATAGTTCTTCATTGCAAAATGCGTAGAACCACTCTTGTAGCTAGAAAGAATAGATCACAAACTAAACACACTCGAAAGATCTTATCATCCTATCTCGAAAAGAAATTCGATGAAAAGGATATTAAGATTGGCAAAGCATGATAACTAAACCTATGAAACAAGTGAAAAGCAACACTCACATCGTAGCACTGGAAATCAAGCATAGCTTTGAATTCCATGAACTGTTTTAAAGATGGGTTTGAGGCCCATGGTTGTAAAACATTGGGGTTGAACATTTATCATATATGAAATGTTATTTCATATTCCATTTAATCTTGGTTTAGTATTAAATGATGAGTCCCTTCAATTTGACGATATATTCAAGATAGACTGTCAGGACCAGTCCTGTGACTAAGAAATGTCTATCAAGTGAACTTGAATGTCAAAGGTTGAAAATGGTCCCTGGTCGGAGTTTTCTATAAAATTGGACGCATAGAAAACGTTAGACGACTAGAATGCAAGATGACTAGTAGTTCTGTTTCTTGAACTATGTGGACATGGCAATGTCGTAATCATTTGCATAGATACTTACTTTGGGAAGACTAGTATCGGACAGACCTATGAAACTTTACTGTAAGAGATGTAAATCTGTCATAAGTAAATTTCATTAAAATTATTAAACACTAAATCCTCAATACCTGAGTGATTTGAGATTACTTGTTTGAGAACTGGTTACTTTGACGTTGACCAACCGTCGCACCGTAAAAGGAGGCTATAAAGGCAACGCTCAGGTAATGACCTATCAAACGAAGTCTAATCTCAAGATCGCAAGATTGGGATTGTCCTCCCATAAATCGGGATGAGATGCTGAAAGTTGTACAAGGCCACTCGGAGAGCTAGAAACTGTAAAATGCATGGCCGTTCTCAGATGAATCATAGGCTATGTTTATCTGTTTTATTTGATCAGTTGAACTCTGAAACCGAGAAACACCTCTGTACATAATAAGGATGACAACTCTTACCTTATGTTCAAGAGCAAGCATCGAGTGACAAAGGAATTAGGAAATGCACACTTGTCCCCTTGGTCCAAGTATGCATTCAATGTTAAGTCTAATAAATGCGGTTCAGTATTAATTAACAAGTTAATAATTCATTGAGATCAAGTGAGCTGAATGCCTAGCTAGAGGCCGCTTCAGTTCAAGTGGAATTAATGATATTAATCCACAAGCTTACTCTTGACTGAACCCGTAGGGTCACACAAATAGTACGTAAACGGATCAATTATTTAATGGCATTAAATACTCTATCTATGGATATTCGGAATCGACGGATCTTGGTTTCAGTGGGAGCTGAGATCGTCACAAGCAAGAAATGAATACTCCGGAAACGATGATATTGCCGGAAACGGAAATATGGATCGTATCGGAAATATAAATATTATCCAAGTCGTAGATGTTGCCGGAAACGGAAACATGGTACGTATCGGAAAATATTATCGGAAATGGAAATATTGCCGGAATCGGAAATATTGCCGGAAACAGAAATATTGTCAGAATTGGAAATATTATCGGAAACGGAAAATAGTTCCGGAAACGGAAATATTAAATATTTGTTCGAAACGGAAATTAATTTCGGATTCGGAAATATTAAATATTGTTCGTATCGGAAATGAATTTCGGAACCGGTAACTTAATCGGAAGCGTATCGTACGAATAAGCATCGGACGAGGCCTGCCGGACGAAGGCCCAGCACGAAGCCAGGCCATCGCCCAGCAAGCAAAGACGCGCGCCAACGCCGAGCCCAAGGCAGCGCCAGGCCCACCGCAAGGCAGGCCCAGCGCGCCAAGGCAAGGCTGCCCAGCGTGGGCTGCATGGGCCGAGAGCACGCGTGCGGGCGCCCTCGTGGCTCCGTGCGTGTGTGTTTGTGTCCATGCACAATTCCTAAATCTATTAGGATTTGGTGTATGATTAAATTCCTATTCCTATTAGGATTATTTAATTAATTAGAGTCCTTGTAGGATTCTAAGTTTAATTAAATCGTATCCTACTAGGATTCCAATTCCCTTTCCAAACCTCTATAAATATGGGCCTAGGGTCATAATTTATAAACACGATTGAAGTATTCAAAAGGGTAAGTTTTGATAGAAAATTCAGCCACACTCTTGCACAATAATAGCCGAAAATTCCTAAGCACCTTAAGGGCGATTCTAGTTGGTCAATCTTGAGGCGGATCCGGACGTACTATGGACTATCTACGTAGGGACGACACTTGGAGTCCTAAAGACTTGTTCTTGTTCGGTTCGGGCGCAGCTAGGGAAGGCACGCTACAAAGTGTATGCATCTATACTATGCTAAATGATTATGTGTAAATAATATGCTTTCCTGGCTTTATGGTTTTTTCCGCATGATTTATGTATTGTCATATGTATTATAACCTAACATCAAGTACATCCTTGGCAAACCTATAGGATGGGTCCTCGTGTTGACCCTCCTCATGAATTTAATATGGAGGAAATAAGTTGGGATAAGTCAGTCGTGGGTCATTTCTTTGATACCAATCCTCCAAGTCAATCCATGGTTCAACATCTGGTGGATTCTAGATGGATGAAAAGAAAAATTATAATTGTTTACCGTACAGGGGAGTAGTATGTTTTTGTTTGCTCTCATCAAGCTGATGTTAAAGCCCTAATTGAGCTCCATTCTACCATAATCGACGGTAGAGTCATCACTTTTTGCAGAGGAAGTGTGAGTACCATTCTGCCTAATATTGACTTCAGCAAAGCATGGCTATTGATTCGAATTGTACGCCTGCCTCTTGGGTTGCTGGACCCTGAATGGGCATTGAAATGCCTTAATCTCATTGGTCATGTAGAGATGATGGAGCAGGATGGTGATGCTCTTCCCTCAATCCCAGAATTCAGAGCAAAGGTATGGTTAGACTTGACAAAACCATTAATTCTTGGTTGTTTTGTTCCTGTTCCTAAGGGCATCTTGTGTGGGTTTATTTTCGCTATGAGGGGGTTTACAAATTCTGTAAGAAATGTGGTTTGGTGGGTCATTATATGTGTAATTGTGATTACACAGCTTACCATGCTTTTCGTTTAATACTGATAGAATAGAGGGTTTTGAATCTGCTGGTTTAACTGTGATTCATGGTCCTATGGAAACACCATTATATTCGAACATGATAGAAGGCCTTTCTGATAGATATAGGAATAGGAATTTCCGAGTCAATTTTTTATTACTTGGGTTAGATACGGAGTTAGGGAATAAAGATGAGGATGATGGAGGAGAGCCTGATGTTGGTGATGACAATCAAGATAGTGGTAACTCTTTGGATGATAATAATATGGAGGTGGGGGTGATTTGCAGAATGTAGTCTATCAGAATGGTGATGTTAACCTTCCACATGGTCCTGGTCACAATGAGGTTCATGATGGGTTCAATGAGATGAACGTGGGGGAGGCTCAGAATGGTCCACTTGAGGATGAATTTCTTCAAGTTGTGTCGGATAATTCAACAGAAGTATTAGTTGGTAGTTCTGGCTCGAAAAGTCATGCTAGTGTAGAAGAAATTTCTACTGAAGAAGATGATGAAGCTGAGTTAGGGAATGGTGGTCTTATGCTTGAAGAGTCAGATCCTCTTACACATGTAAATTATCATCATCTAGTGCATTTTAATGTGCACAGGCCCACAACACCACCCTCTACTTTTCCTAGTGACCCATACCAGCCCTATTATCCTTCTCAAAATCAACATTTTAATCCCAGTTTCCATACGCGAGCTCCTTCAATGCGTAGTGATAGCAGTGGTAGCAACATTTCTGAGGCTGAATAGGACTGATTTAAACTCCACTGTCGAAGTAGGGGAGCCATCACATTTAGTTCAACAGGTTTCTCATTCGAACCAACCTGATCAAGCAGTTTCAGTGGCAGCTATGTCTTATTATTCAGAAGTATTTGTTGAAGGCAAGCCACAAGTGTTTAGGGATAATGTGTTTTCTACTATATCAGTTGCTCCCTTTGGTTTTCTTGGTCCAGATTCTAGGCCTTCGACTTCTACTCAGCCAATTGATGATGAGTTGGGAAATGTTGAAGCCTTTTCTGGTGGGAATTTTGGAACTTCTGATCGTGCAAAGACTTATATCCCTTCTCGAGGGTTTTCAGATTCATTTCAGAAACGTTCTACTGCTGTTCAAAGAACCTCCTCCTAGTTTAAAAATTCTAGGTACGTATATCAATTGTTGGAGATGATCTTAATGAATTGTCTACTGATCCATCAACGCCATCAGTTTGCGAGTTTCAGTCTGCAAAGGATGTCAATGACACACATGTTAAGTTGACTGCTTGTCCAGCTATGGTCTTTTCAACTCAGAGAATTTCTCAACTGGTGTCTAAGAAACGAAAAAAAACCACACCATTTCGCGCGTTCAAGATCCTATGATAATATGCTACAACAAGGCTATTCAAGTTGCTCTTGGACTTACAAGAGACATAAAAGCTTTGATAATTTCGGGTTGTTGTCTTCATATGGGACAAACTCTATGCAACATATTCCAACCAGATTTCAGGCTCAGTTTTCTAGTCCTTCTAAGAGTCCTTATGATTGTGGTAAGGGTGCATATGGTGTCAGTTTTAAGATGCAACAAACAGAAAGAGGAAATAAGCATTATTATGATTATAATCTGTTTTCAGCTGGTAAAAGGCCAAAGAATCAGTCTGGTTCTCTTGGTTTATTTGCAGGGGACTTTCTTTCCACCAACAGTGATACCAGTTCAGGTTTCTCTCCTGGGTTCTCTAGCAAACCTTCTTCTCAATCCAAATCAGGTTCGCCAGCTGGCCTCTCACAGCTCCCGAGTGTTAAATGAAAGTGATCTCGTGGAATTGTAGAGGTGTAAATAATCCTATATCGTTAGTTCGACCCTATGCTACTTGGTTGGTTAAAACCTTTTTGCCAATGTTTTTGTTTGTTTCAGTAACTAAGAATATTTTGCTAATGTGTCTAGTTTGTTAGGGGGTTGTAACCCTACTTGTATTTTTAGTATAGATAGTGTGGGCTCTAGTGGTGGTTTAGTAGCTTTTTGGTGGACATCATTTGATGTTAGTTGTCTCTTTGTTTCTTCACATATTGTTCTTTGTAGAATTTTAGAACCTAATGGAAATATATGGGTAGTAATGTTTGTTTACGGTGCTCCAATAGTAGAAGATAGGGAAGAAGCATGGAATCAAATTTTAAACCTATTGATGTCATCCCCTACTTGTTTATTAATTAGAGATTTTAATAAAGTTGAATTTTATTCTGATAATTTAGGAGGTTCCTCAGTTATTAAAGGTTGGGAGGTGGTTTCACAATGGAGATTAGATACTAATTTAGCCGAGGTTCCTTTTTCGGGATCACCTTTCACTTGGACAAACAAAAGAGAGTCAACATCCCTAATTATGAAAAGGTTAGACTGATCTTATATGACATACTCATGGTTCACAAAATACCCAGATACAAGGATTATCAATCAACCAATTTTAGTATCTGATCATGCTGCCATTATTTTATAAACTGAGGAACCTACCTTTTCAAGGAATCACCCTTATCAGTTAGAAAATTGGTGTTTTTCTTTTCCAGAGGATAAAAGTTCGATTCAGTATTTCTGGAACCTTCATATTTAGGGTTCACCAATGTATTCCTTATCTCGTAGGAAGAATACTATTTGAAAGGTTTTGCGAAAGTGGTGTTTGGAAAATAAAAAATTATGGGGTATTAATTGGCATCATTTTACGGATAAACTTGCTTCAGAAGGACTTGCTGTTGATAATTTACAGAAAGGAAACCACTACAATACTATTATTCAACAGACAGATGAGCAAGCAATTAAAGCTAAGCTATCAATATTGGTCTCTGAGAATGAAGGAATTATGGATAAAAAGTGGGGATTGCCCGTCAAAGCTGCTATTTTCCAAGGTTAAAAAAAGACAAAAAAGAAATGAAGTTTTGCGTTTGAAAGATAACCAAGGGATTTTTAAGGAGGGACAAGACAATGTTCAACAATTAGTGGTCGACAATCTTAAAATGGTTTTCAAATCAGATGATCCAGAGATAGATTATGATGAAGTGGATTACGTTCTTCGGGAAATGGATTTGCCTCAACTCTCAACAAATGATATATCTAGGCTTACAACTACATTTTCAACAGTGCAGATTACAAAATCTATGTTTGATATGAAAGGTTGTAAATCTCCTGGACCAGATGGAATGTCAGTTGATTTTTTCAAGAAAAATTGGCAGACAGTGGGTGGCTCTGTTATTGAAGGAATTCAAAGTTTTTTCAGGATTGGTTTATTGTTAACAGAATGGAATCATTCGCTGCTAGTTATGATTCCAAAGCTCGCCTCCCCATAAGAGACAAATCATCTCCGCCCCATTAGCTTGTGTAACACTATTTACAAGTGTGCGTCAAAA
This sequence comes from Spinacia oleracea, assembly GCF_020520425.1. Taxonomy (NCBI): domain Eukaryota; kingdom Viridiplantae; phylum Streptophyta; class Magnoliopsida; order Caryophyllales; family Amaranthaceae; genus Spinacia; species Spinacia oleracea. The sequence goes on from NC_079488.1 coordinate 27,724,046, forward strand.
TGTCTGGTTAATCGTCTAAAGGTTAATCTCAATGCACTCATTGATGAACCCCGGCCCAACATGCCTTTATACCGGGACGTTACATGAGTGACAATTTATTACTCAGCCACGATATTCTTCATTTTATAAATGGAAGGAAGGTTGCAGGTCCAAAGTTGGATGCAGCCAAGATTGACATGAGCAAAATTTATGATTGAATACACTGGGGTTTTCTGTTGCGTGTTCTTAAAGCTTATGATTTCCCACCTAAATAGATTCATCTAATATACCAATGCATTTCAACGTACTGTTTCTTTCAAGGTTCTTATTAATGGGAGAACTTCGCCGCCTTTTAAACCTAAGTGTGGTTTAAGGAAAGGGGATCCTTTGTCTCCGTATTTATTCCTCTTCTACATGGATATTCTAGGGAGAATGTTATCGTTTGGTCAAGATATTAGGTTATTTCAAGGGATTAAACTTGCAAGGGAAGCGCCAAATATTTCGCATTTGTTCTTTGCCGATGATGCTATGATCTTTTTTCGAGCAACAAAAAAATCTTGCGAGAATATAGGTAGTATTCTTGATCGCTACTATCGGATATCAGGTCAACAACTTAATCTTGCTAAGTATTTTATCAATTTCAGTCCAAATACTTCTCTCCCGCAACAACAACTTTTCAAATCTATTTTACGAATGCCACAATTCAAGTAGCACACTTTGGACAACATCTAGGTGTTCCTATTGATGGTATGGGTTCTAAACGTTCACATTTTAATTACTTAATGATAAGATGTTTGATCTGTTAACCTCATGGAATGGAGTGTTGATTTCCCAGGCGCAAAAGTTAGTTTTAATTAATACAATCATCGTTGCAACGGTTTCTCATGTGTTGATGAGCTTGGACATTCCTATATCAATTTCGAATAAAATTGATTCAATGATTGCTACTTTTGTCTGGGAAAAACAAGGTCATAATGGAATGCATTGGATCTGTAAGAGTACTTTACATTTTCCTCGAGGGAGGGGAGGCTTGGATATTGTGAGGGGGTCGAAAAAGCACGAGGCTAATGCGTGACCTCGTGCCTCGTGGGCGTGACGTTTCTTTTTCTCAAATCAAGTGTAATTGGATTTCCTGTGAGTTTACACTCAATTGACTAGTAATATAGGAGTCGCCATTCAGTTTTTAACGACAATGAGAAAAACTGACAAAACCCGGTTATCGTGACATAAAGGGAGTGCAATTATGTTTGACCACGACGGCCATAGGTTCCCTTGTGATCCCTGGTGTGGGGACCGCTCAACGTACACCCGCAGGGCAGAGATTGAGGGTTCGGGGGACTGTAACTACCGAGAGGAGTACTCGCTCTTCGATAACTCCGGAGGCAGGATATCCTTACTAGCTCAGCATAAATAATTGAAGGGACATGCGTTAACTATTAAACTAACCTGAATTAATTTTAGCAATATGCAACACATAATACTAGATCGATCGTGATTATCTTGTTTAGATTGATTTAAGGGACCTAGCATGATAGTTCAATTGTCCAGGATATTATCTTTATTAGGCGTGATAGAACAATCAGATTTAATAGTTTAACAGTTTTATAAAAGGGTGATGAAAGCGATTAAATCATGCGAAGGGACACATTACGACGCACCCTTGAGAGGTGCGTCACGGTTCTCAGAAAACTAACCACTTTGGCTTTGTTATTTGTCCTTTTTTTTAACGAATCTCAAGTTTTCGGGCAAGGTTCCAGTATCCGGGCTTAATTATTCAGCTACAAGGGTCAGGATACGTTCTGTTCGATTTTTGGATCGATTGCGATAGAACGCGGGATCAATTTCGCAACGTGAGGCTTAGGCTTAGGGGGTTGGAGTCAATACTCCGAATATGAATTGTGTGTCGGTTTCACGTCGAATTCGGGGCTGTATTTATAGAAAAGAGTTCGTGGAAAGATAGAATTTTAGAGCACTAATCCAAGAAGAATTAGAAGAGAACACGTACCCAGGTAATTTCAGCGCCCAGGGCTGGGCGCCGAAGATTTCGGCGCCCAGAGCCAAGCGTTGAAAATAGGGTCTGGGCCGTATTTCCTTGTCAGATTTGGACTCGTGGAATACGGAGTCTTTGAGACTTATCCGAGTCTTTTAGTGCGTATTAACTTTATGACGGAATGCGTCTGGGCCCGTTACGAACTCTAGGTTCGTTAGGATTTTAATTAATACGTAACTCTTATTTTCGAATTATACTAGGAATAGGATTCCTCTTGCAAATTCTATCTCTTTTAGGATTTATGTTGGAGTGCAACACCTAATTCTGACAGGTTTCCATCTTTTATGTCTTGCCACTTTTAGCAACTACCCGTTACGGCAGTTACTATTTTTAGCAGGTTTCTATAAATAGCAGGTTCGGCTGAAATGAAAAGGGTGATCGAGATTCGTTATTTTATAGGAGATGCGTTGCCAAGTGGAGATTTATGTTCTCATCATCGAACCTTCCCTTTCGGGAATGGGGACAAAAGTAGGTGTCTACAGTTAGCCCCCACTTTGACTGAGTCTCGAGATGAGACGATGGTCAAAGTACTAGACGGAGCGCGTCACACAAGCCATAGTGTATATGACTTGTTTTGCGAGGGTCTCACGAGCCCCCGAGTGATAACATTTGACTTAAGGGTCATCACTTGAAGTGTCGACATATCCTTCACGTGTCATTGGGATTTGTCAACGGATAGTATAGAAACTCCCTCACTTTGTCATTGGAAGTATCTAAAGATGCGTAGAAACTCCCTCACTTTGTCATTGGAAGTAGCTACAGATGTTTTCGAAATCAAAGCTATAAAGTATAATTGGGCCTGGCCAAGCCCAATCACGAGGTAAAAATGTTTTTAAAGATTCTCATTTTCAGGGTTAGCTAAACGAGAAAACCCCCTTGTTTTCATGGGACGTAAAACGAAGGAAAATCCGGCACATCGTTCTTTTTTGGAAAAACGGAAAACCAATCCTTTAATTTTTGGAAAAAGGGAAAACCGATCCTTTAATTTTTGGAAAAAGGGAAAACTGAAAAAATTTATCGCTACGGCGACTAAGGACCTGCGCGGTTAGTGGCGCAGACCCCGCCGGCTAAAGATGGCGAGCCTGTCCGCTGAGGGTGGACACCCCGTCCGATAGAAGTGGACGAATCTATTTTGAAATTTGTTTGTGCTTTTTTTTGAAAATAAGGACCTACGCGGTTTGTGACGTAGACCCCGCCGGCTGAAGATGGCGAGCCTGTCCGCTGAGGGTGGACACCCCGTCCGATAGAAGTGGACGAATCTATTTTGAAATTTGTTTTGAAGATTTTTTTTTCGAAAACTAAGGACCTGCGCGGCTAGTGACGCAGACCCCGCCCGCTGAAGGTGGGCGAGCCCTGTCAGCTGAGGGTGGACGTCCCTGAATTCGTTTTTTCGATTTGGAACTTGCGTGGTTCGTGACCCGATCTTGCCCGCTGAAGATGGGCAAGTTCCTATTTCTTTTGTTCATCGTGATTTCTTTTGAGAATTTCTTTTCTTATTCATTCTCGCAGGAGCGAATTCTTTCGAGGGATGCTCGGACTTAGTTGCAACCTCAATGTGGGTTGACAACGGGCTTAGACGGACCATTGTCTTGTGGTCATCATCTTTCATGGTTTTGAGCTAGTCTTTATGGCTCAATTTTTCCACTACCTGGGTCCTTGATTAGGGAACTATGTATAAGTATCAACGGCGACCTTTGTCTTGAGGTCGTAATCCGGTTTTATTTTTTTAAGATTATCCAAACATGGGACTTCGTACAGCATAGTCTGGGAATATTGTTTTAACCTTGCATACTCTCCTTTGAGATATATATTTTCTTTCGAGCCCCCAAGCACTCGTGCTTGACGGTCAGTTCTTGTCAAAGAGGTTCTTTGGGGATACGCATTTTCTAATGTCCTTGATTGTGTTTGGGATCGTGCTCGTAAGTGCGAGCGATCTTTGAAGTGGTGTGCTACTCTTAACAAAGCCGTGAGGTGCGACTTTCAGTAAAGAAATCGGCAATTTTCGAGTCGAATGGATACGACAGGGGCCTATAGAAGTTAGGGCCTTTCTTGAGCCTGGGTTCATTTTCGGCGCCCAGGCCTGGGCGTTGAAATAATTCACGCCCTAGGTTGGGCGTTGAAAATGTTGTTTGGGCTGGTCTTTTGATGACACAGTTGGCCTCTTTTTTACTTGGAAATTCTACGTATTCTCTTCTCTTTTGTTTTTTTCCTTTTTTTTGGAACGTAGAATTTTGGAGATCGCAATGAGTTGAGCTGATTTTCAGCGCCCAGGGCTGGGCGTCGGAATATCTGGCGCCTGGTCCTTGGCGTTGAAAGTGCGTCCCAGGGAGGACTCTCTCGTGATGATTTCTCGAGAAGCCGTAGCCGATTGGTGGACTACGGTGTTTGTCGCTCTTAAGGCGTACAGTTATTGCAATAGTCGGGCGAGTCTATATGGCCCGAGGAACATACCTTGAGGCGTAAGACTTTGATCGCTCTTGTTGTTATTTTGAACGTATATATTTTTTTTCTTTTGAACGTGTTCGTGAATGTTCGATACTTAGAATGTATGTGCGAACGAGCGTTCATAGAATGGCCGTTGCGTGCGGTCCATTAATCAGTTCGCTTGAATCATTTTTTTTTTTGAGCAATGACTGATGTTGAATAGTTTGCTTAGAAGCTTGATAGGGTTCAGGCCCATTCATGAAGTGGGCTCAAGCATCGTGCCCTTTTTTTATTGTTCAAACATTTGTTTTAAGACCTTTTTTTTTTTATTTTGCTATGGTCGTTTCGTAGCTTGAAGCCCCCAAGTATGCATGTTGGGACGCTTCCTTCTGGCGTACGATTTTTGTAGGTTCTTTCCAGAAAGATGCCTTGGGGTTCCGCTCGTGTAGGTGCGAGCTATCCCTTCCATGGTAGGTAATGATTTGCTACCTTTAATCCTTAATGTAGAAGTCGTGTGGCTTGCATTTGGAATTTGGGCGATAAGTAGTCTTTGCCTCTTTTACACATGCTCTTGGTCGTGCCCGCATTAGTGCGATATGCCTTACTCTTTTTTTTTTTTTAGACTTGTACCGTGGGACGGTTGAACTTATGGTGCGACGTAGGCTTGTGTGGCCTAACGGCGTGTCTTAGAACATTCCTCCAAGTGTTGGGATATCATTATTATTTTTTGCATTGGAGTACTTCATCACGCCTCGTTCAGGTCCTCGAACAAGTGTAGCACCTTCTGCGTGGGTGTGCACGGCTTATTACTTCGTTCGATGCGAGGATTCATAGATGTTCCTTTTTTTTGTTTATCCTTGAGTTTTCTTTCGCTTTTGCTTTGGAACGGCGTAGAATGTGTAACGGGCGCTTGTAGGGCGAGCGTTATGTGCAGTAGTTTGATCGGAGTTTTGGTGACTCGCGATTTTCAGTTACCCTTGTTAGTGGGGTGACTTTATATATTCTAAGTAGCGCTTAGAATTTGGGAGGGGTTGTAGCCATTCTAAGTTTCGATTTACACGATCAAACCTTAGGATTATGCCCCTATGACGTGTGTATAGCATTAGCGTCGAGAATTTGCGATAAAATCGTCATTTCGAGCATTTTTAGAGTGTTTTTCTCAAGCCCCCAATTGTAGCTACGGGATTGGCTTGGTGCTATAATGCTTGGCATACGTTTTTATGCGTTCATGGTGACATGGATCATGAATAGTTTGAACCAGACTCGTTTAGTGCGAGGTACGTTCGAGTAGTGATTTTCTACTTCTCTTGTAAATATCGTATTGTGCGACATTGCCATGGTCAAGGTAGTCACATGTTGAAGTGTGCCTTGACCAAAAGCTAGGTGCCTTTTTTTACCCATAATCATATTTAGAAATATCTTTGACTCACTTGCAACATCGAGATAAACGCATATTTAGCTTAAACCAATGACACTTTATTATGTTCGAAGAGGTCTTTGAAAATTATCCGAGTCCAACTGTGTACAATCCGAGGTGTCCTAAGTAAGTTGAATTATAGAAGGGTTCGTACAGATTACATGAGTGAATCAAAATACTGTTACGATTTTTGGAATGCTGTCTAAGGATTTGCTGGAAGCCAGGGTGCAGGCGTCAAGATATTACTTGTGCCCGTGTGGCACGTGCTTTAGGTTTTTAGGGCCATCATTTCCAGAATTGCGAGAATATAAACCGCTTTCAAATTGACTTAGATTTACCTGGTGTATGTCTGTACAAAAGGTCAAGGTATACTTAGTTCTTTCCCTAGTTCTTTCATTTCAATCTTTAGCCCCCAGTTGCTATTATGTCTTCTCATTAATGATGCTTTCAGATTTCGATTTTAGATGCCCGTGTCATATGTCTGAGTAGGGTGAGCCTTGGTTAAGTGCCAAGTCCTATTGACAATGTCTGATTTTTTCAAAGGGGATTCGCAAGCATTCGAATTACCATGAACGGGTGCCCTGAGTTCGAAGGAACGATGGGGCGATGCCGTAGAACAATCCTCTTTATTGCAAGCTTACTGCCTTTACTACTTGTTGGCGGTTATGACTGTGTCTAGTGGTGAAAGAAGGTCTTTAAGTGAGTTACTTTGCTTTAGGGAGGGTTAAGTCGAGTACTTTAGAGGTCATGGACGCTTGCGCTAGCCCCCATTCAATTGAGGCAAAGCGATCTTTTGAGTCTTGGCTAAGTGCCTAGGAGTGTGAGTGCTCCTTCTGGCAAGGGTACGTGCCCTTATTATTTTTCGATGTGTGCTCGTTTTGGCATCTTGATGACTTGGATTCTTCCTTTGACTTAAATTTTTTTTTCGACTTGGGTTGCAAGTAATTAAATTTCAATAAGGGACTCTATTTCTTATTCTTGTTATTCTATAGGCTTTAACGTTTTTGCAAATTGGTTGGACCGAATCATGGATTCCTACGTATGCGCCTTAAATAAATTTAATTTGGAATCAGGTCTTGCGTAGTCCTTAGCCAGAAAATGGTTTCTTAGAATGCCGATTTAAAACAAGTACGTTATGAGGTGGAATAGTAATGTTTGAAATAGGATGAGATAAGTGAAGTTCATTATTATTTGATTGCTGCTTTGCCGTAAGCCAAAATTTTGTTTTATTTTTTAAGTACATGTATTTGCACAAAAATCTTTTCATGTGTTTTTTGGTACGTATATCTGAATACGTGTTGTACCCCTTGTGAGGGGGTCGAAAAAGCGCGAGGCTAATGCGTGACCTTGTCCCTCGTGGGTGTGACGATTCTTTTTATTCAATCAAGTGTAATTGGATTTCCTGTGAGTATACACCCAATTGACTAGTAATATAGGAGTCGCCATTCAGTTTTTAACGACAATGAGAAAAACTGACAAAACCTCGTTATCGTGACATAAAGGGAGTGCAATTATGTTTGACCACGACGGCCGTAGGTTCCCTTGTGATCCCTGGTGTGGGGATCTTTCAATATACACCCGCAAGGTAGAGATTGAGGGTTCGGGGGACTGTAACTACCGAGAGGAGTAATTCGCTCGTCGATAACTCCAGAGGCAGGATATCCTTACTAGCTCAACATAAATAATTGAAGGGACATGCGTTAACTATTAAACTAATCTGAGTTGATTTTAGCAATATGCAACATACAATACTAATTCGATCGTGATTATCTGATTTAAATAACATTAAGGGACCTAGCATGATAATCCGATTTCCCATAAATATTATATTTGTTAGGCGTGATAGAACAATCATATTAGGTTAGTTTAACAGTTCATAAAAAGGGCGAGGAAAGCAGTTAAATCATCGAAAAGGGACACATTACGACGCACCCTTGAGAGGTGCGTCACGGTTCTCAGAAAACTAACCACTTTGACTTTGCTATTTCTCCTTTTTATTTAACGAATCTCGATTATGGGACAGGATACGTTCTGTTCGATTTATGGATCGATTGCGACAGAACGCGTGAACAGTTTCGCAGCGAGAGGCTTAGGCTAAGGGGTTTAGAGTCAATACTCAGAGTATATTATGTGTTGTTGTTTCACGTCGAAAACTAGGGGCCTATTTATAGGGAAGAGTTCGTGGAAAGATAGAATCGCAGAGTTCTAATCCGCAACGAATTAGGAAAAGAGACGTACCCAGGTATTTTCAGCGCCCAGGCCTTGGCGCCGAAGATTTCGGCGCCCAGAGCCGGGCGTTGAAAATAGGGTCTGGGCAGCTTTGTTTTAGTCAGATTCGGATTCCTAAAATCCGTAGAGTTTGAGATTTAATTCGAGTCTTTTAGCGCGTATCAATTTCATGACGGAATGCGTCTGGGCCCGTTACGAACTCTAGGCTCGCTAGGATTTTAATTAATACGTAACACTTATTTCCGAATCCTATTAGGAATAGGATTCTCGCGGTTTTCTATCTCATTTAGGATTTATGTTGGAATGCAACACCTAATTCTGACAGGTTTCTATCTTTTATGATTTGCCACTTTTAGAAGCTACCTTTTACGACAGTTACTATTTTTAGCAGGTTTCCATAAATAGCAGGTTCCGAGTGAAATGAAATAGGGAATCGAGATTCGTTTATTTTATAGGAGATGCATTGTCAAGTGGAGTTTTTATGCTTTCATCATCGAACCTTGCCCTTGCGGGAATGGGGACAAAAGTAGGTGTCTACAGTTAGCCCCCACTTTGACTGAGTCTTGGAGTAAGACGATGGTCAAAGTATTAGACGGAGTGCGTCACACAAGCCATGGTGTACGTGACCTGTTTTGCGAGGGTCTCACGAGCCCCCGAGTGATAACATTTGACTTAAGGGTCATCACTTGAAGTGTCGTCATATCCCTCACGCGTCATTGGGATTTGTCAACTGATAGTATAGAAACTTCCTCACTTTGTCACTGGAAGGATCTAAACATGCGTAGAAACTCCCTCACTTTGTCATTGGGAGTAACTACAGATGTTTTTGAAATTAAAGCTGTAAAGTGTAATTGGGACTGGCCAAGCCCAATCACGAGGTAAAACGTTTTTAAAGATTCTCATTTTCAGGGCTAGCTAAACGAGAAAACCCCCTTGTTTTTATAGGACGTAAAACGAAGGAAAATCCAACAAACCAATCCTTTAATTTTTGGAAAAAGGGAAAACCAATAAAAGTTATCGCTGCTGAGACTAAGGACCTGCGCTGTTAGTGACTCAGACCCCGCCCGCTGAAGGTGGGAGAGCCTGTCCGCTGAGGGTGGACCCCCCGTCCGATAGAAGTGAACGAATCTGTTTGATGTTTTTGAAAATAAGGACCTACGCGGTTTGTGACGTAGACCCCGCCGGCTGAAGATGGCGAGCCTGTCCGCTGAGGGTGGACCCCCCGTCCGATAGAAGTGGACGAATATGTTTGATGTTTTTGAAAATAAGGACCTACGCGGTTTGTGACGTAGACCCCGCCGGCTGAAGATGGCGAGCCTGTCCGCTGAGGGTGGACCCCCCGTCCGATAGAAGTGGACAAATCTGTTTTGAAATTTTTTTTTGTTTTTTTTTTTGAAAATAAGGACCTACGTGGTTTGCGCCGTAGACCCCGCCGGCTGAAGATGGCGAGCCTATTTTAAATTTGAAGACTTTATTTTTCGAAAACTGAGGACCTGCGCGGCTAGTGACGCAGACCCCGCCCGCTGAGGGTGGGCGAGCCCATTTTGAATTTCTTATTTTGCCTATGTAGAAGGGCTTTTGTGATTACAACCTGTTGGTGGGCCGTAATATTTCCTGATTAGATGTGTCCTATAAGTGGGTCCACATTGTGTATTTTTTGTTTAACAATATTTTTGTTTATATATTTTTCTTTTTTTTTTGGGATAGAAATATCAAGATAACGGATATCTTACACAAAATAGGGGAGTACGCGTGCCCGACAACGAATATTCGCTGTCTAGGAAGCATTTTCAGCGCCCAGCAGTGGGCGCGAGAATTTCTAACGCCCAGAGCTGGGCGTTGAAAATGCGAAGGGGGGGCTGGTCTTTAAATTCGCGGACCGTCTCCTTCCTTTCCCATTTCCACCATTTTCGCTCAAACTTCTTCACTTCTCTCTACTGATTTTTGCTCGTTTCCTTCACTTTCCTTCACGAATTCTACTCCAAATTACTTCCCAATCTTCCCAATGTAAGTAATTTTCAATAATTTTGAGCTTTTCTGTCAATTTCAGTATTTTTGTCAAGTATTTTCGTGCATGAAATTGATTTGGGGGTTTTTGATTTTGTGCCCCTTTTCTCCAATTAGATAGTTGGAAATGTTCCACATAACATGTTAATTAGTTTGTGCATGTTAATTTTTGCAAGTATGTTGATTTTTGTTGAATTTGGGCATTTTCATGCTAGCCCCCAAGTATACCTACGAATCTAGTATTTTCTTATAATGTAGGTGTTCTTGGTATATTGCTTGCGTTCCTCATAATTCATGAATGACAAATTATGGGAGAATTTTGATTTTGCTGGAGTTAATTTTTACTTAGGGAATTTTGCTAAGTATGAACTTAGTATCATGTTTTTTAGGGAACAAAAATTGTATGACTCCATTTCATGAGTGAAATGCACTCTTTTTAGGGATCGGTATGAGTGCCGATTTTGTCAAAGGTATAATGCCTTGTTGTATTGTTGATCAGCATGTCTGACGAGTCGTTACCCCCTCCTGGTGGCCACGAGGTGCGTGGCATGACGCGTCAGTCGACTGGCCCGGGTCCCCTATGGGTGGGCCCTGAGCTTTACGATGGTCGTGATCTGCACTACGACCTAGAGCACCATGTGACTTCCCGCCTTCACTCGAGGAGAGAGACTACGGTTCGCGGCTATGGCGCCCCGACGAGTGAGACCCTTTTTAGCTATCTGAGCTCGGACGCCCAGGCCTTGGTGAGGGCGCGCTCACTGTTTCCGGTGGTTGAGACCTTCTGGGAGATACTGCGGCTCAACATCTCCCTGTCCTTTCTGCGGTCGTTCATGAGGTGGTGGTGGGATACCACCAACACCTTCCATTTTCCTTGGGGCGAGATGACGATCACTCCTGAGGACTACACAGCTTTGACGGGTTTGACCTTTACAGGGAACCCCGTTCGTCTGAGGTCGGACGGCCCATCGCCGACTGTTGCTGAGGGTACCAGGCTCCTGGGCTCGTGGATGGGTAGTAGGTTACCTTCGTACCAGCCTCGTGGGATACCTTTCGCTGACCTGATGTGGGCTTTGGAGCACAGGGTAGAGGAGTCGCCTTCGAGACAGGCTCGGTTGTTCTACCTCCATTTTATTACTTCCACTTTTCTATCGGGTCCGACTGACACCTTTGACCCGAGGTGGATAGGCATGGTGGAGGACGTGTCTACACTGGGTGACTATCGCTGGGGCGATTTGGGCTATGCGACGCTTGTCGGCCAAATGAGTTTGTCGGTGCGCGTCTCGGACCCGAGTATACGTCACTTTGTGATTACATTAGCGGGAGTGCCGCGTTTGATCGAGGTATGTGCCTAGACTTTCTTTTGTTTTTCTCGCTTTTACCCGGCCCCCCTTTTTTTTAACGTTTTATTATCCTTTTCTTTTGCAGCTGTGGGCCTTTGAGCACTTACCCTGGCTGGCTCCCCGAAAGGGGCAGAGGCCTTTGGAGTTCCCTGCCGGTCGCCGTTGGGGTTGGAAGAAGAAGCTGACAGTGCGTCCGCCGCCCGATACCGTGTGGGATCTTATCCGGGACGGGAACCCTGAGCATGTACAGAATCTTATCTTCTATCTCGTATTTCGTCATTCTTTTTATGTGCGAGATCTGACTGCGTTTTGTACGAAAACAGGTGGTTTGGACCCCATGGCTCTCTTTTAGGGGTGCCCATGCTTCGGTCAGGGAGAGTTATGCCATGAGCCAGATGCGGGTCTTGTTCGTTGGCCGCCGGGACCCTGTTTGGTACCTGGGAGAGCGGGTACGTATGCAGACGGTCGGGGTTTTTTCGGTGCCCAGGCCTCCGCCTGCGACCATGCTGTCTACTCGCTTGATAGGCGAGTCGTGGAGGGTCCACTCGAGGACTGGTGTGCCGGCGACAGAGTTGGAGATAGAGGGAGCTAGCTATTACTAGTTTATCCAGGATTCTCTTCGTCTCCCGGAGCCTGGCGCTGTAAGTTGCCTCCTCTCTTTGTATTGATTTTAGTGTTTTCATGTTCGTGCCCATGTGTTTATGCCTACTGTGTTTTGTGCAGGAGGGTCCTGACCCTTTGTTGGGGGGATGGGTGCTTCCCGATGCTCGGATCTCGTATACCGGAGAGAGTGGATCCGAGATTGTGGAGACTTTCCCGGAAGACCGGGTTTTCCATGCTCCGCTCCCTGAGGGAGTAGAGGCGGTATGCACCTTTCATTTGTGTACTCTTCTTTATATTTTTTCTTTCTTTTTTACTGACATTCTTGTTTTAGGTTCCGGCCCGTACGGCCAATGCGATGGTGGGGGTGATCAACCGGTTGAAGTCCGCGTTGGTTCGAGCTCGGTCTGCACTTTCTTGAAGGAGCCCTCACTCTACTCGGGTAATGTGCCCTCTCTTTTTTTCTTTTGATCTGTACCTTTGGTTTTGCTTTCGGTTATTCACTCTTTTTTTTATCCCTTTTTGCAGACGGCTACTGGGCGTGCTGGGGCCGACGGCGCGGGTCCCTCGGGCTGGGGACACGGTCGTCGCGAGAGAGAGAGAGCACAGCACTCGCCCCTACGGCATCGCCGTTCTGACGCGGGGGTGAGTTCTTCCGGGGAGAGGTCCGAGCCGGAGCGTAGGCGGCGTTCTGTGTCGGTGGCCCGAGAGCTTAGCCCCGAGTTGCAGTCGCAACCTCATTGTTGGGGTGACTCTGGCTGGGGTCCCTCATACCACGGGGAGTGGAGTGGATGGACCGGCGAGGCTTGGAGACATGGAGCCGATGACGAGTCTTAGGCTTACCTCCTGTTTTATACATATTCATTCTTGTGTTCCGCATGTATATATATATTTTTTTTGCGATTTTTGGTGCAAGAATGTTTTGAGCCTTCCGTGGGCTTTGTTTTAGCATATTATAGCAATATTAGCTTCCTAAACCAACGACGAATTTTTAAAAGGAAAAGACTTTCGTAAAAATAATGAGTTCATATAAGAGTGCACATATATTTTTAGACTAACCGACTACTTGGGGTATTACATATGCATGTTCACTATTTTTGTTTTTTGCCGACTCGTGTCATACTCCTTTGTTGGGCTTGTTCCTGGAAACTCTTGTGGCTTTTTCATTTTATTTGGTCTTGCCCGTGCATGGGTTAGGGTAGAGTGCCCTTTGCGATATCTTTCCTTCTTGATGCGTTGCATGACTTTATTATTTTATAATTTTTTATTGGACCGAATCCTTGAGAAGGATTGCCTACGTATCTTGTCAGAATCAGGTCGCGCGTAGTTCTAGCTTTTTAAAAAAAACTTTTGAAAGGGTGTTCATTACTCGTCTGCTTCCCCCCCAAGTGTTCGTGGTTCTTTTGAGTGTTAGAAAAAGGAGTACGAACACTTTGTAGAAGCGGGAGGGTAGGTGGCAAGAGAGAACAACGCCCCATTTAGGGCGAAGGAAATATCGGCGCCCAGGCCTGGGCGTTAGAAATAACAGCGCCCAGTCCTGGGCGTTGAAGTTTTGTCCTTCGCTTTTTCTACTTTATCGAGTTTTATGCCGTTTGTTTAGAGTAATGCGCAGAATGTTTGCTTATGAGTTTTAATGTGTTTTATTAGATGCCTTAACTCCGGACTGGATTTTATTAAATATAGTACTTTTTCAATTGGTCTAAGTTCGTGAGGCTAGCGAATTCCGCTCCATCTATGTCGGCTAGTTGAACTGCTCCGCCAGGTAGGATGGTCTTTACAAAATATGGTCCTGTCCATTTAGGCAGGAATTTTCCTCGAGGGTCCGTAGTAGGTGCGCGGACTTCTTTTAATACAAAATCGCCTTCTTTGATGTTTCGAGGTTTGACTCTTTTGTTGAATTGCCTTGCGATGCGCTTTTGATACACTTGCACGTGATGTAGAGCTCTCAACCTCCGTTCGTCTAAAAGGACGAGTTCGTCGTACCTAGCTTGAACCCAATCAGCTTCGGGTAGCTTGCTTTCTAGGACGATCCGGAGGGAGGGAATCTCCAACTCGACCGGTTGGACTGCTTCCATTCCGTATACCAAGGAGTAGGGTGTTACTCCAATGGAGGTGCGGATTGAGGTTCGATAGCCCCATAATGCGAAGTGTAATTTGTTGGGCCAATCCTTATAATTTTCGGCCATTTTTTCGATTATGACTTTAATATTTTTGTTGGCCGCCTCTACCGCGCCGTTCATTTGCGGCCTGTAGGGAGAGGATTTATGGTGTTTGACATGATATTTTTTGAGCAGGTCTTGGACTTCGGCCCTGAAGTGGGAACCTTGGTCACTTATGATTTCATGTGGAACCCCGTATCGACAGAATATGTTCTTTTCTAGGAATCGGGCGACATGTTTGGCTATTAACTTTGCATAGGAGACTGCCTCTACCCATTTAGTGAAGTAATCAATTGCAACTAAAACGTACTCGTGTCCCCCTACGCCTGTTGGTGTTACCTTGCCGATTATATCTATACCCCAGGTGGAAAAGGGCCATGGAGAAGTGAAGGTGTATAGTTCTGAGGGAGGTAAATGGTTAAGGTTACTGAAGATTTGGCATTTTGGGCAAGTTTTTACAAAGTGATGGCAATCGGTTTCCATAGTGGTCCAATAGTACCCTGAGCGGGATATTTTTCGAGATAGCATTTTTCCGTTCATATGGGGTCCGCACACGCCGTTATGGTATTCTTCCATTAGTCGTTGGGCTTGGTTTTGATGGACACAAAGTAACTTGATTTTATTCGGCGTGTATTTGTACAGTTCTCCCAGAATTATGCTATATTGTGAAGCGAGGAGGCGCAGGGCCTTTTGTGCTCGCGGGGAAGTGTTTGGGGGGAATTCCCCACTTGTTTTGTAACGAAGGATGTCCGTGTACCATGGTTCTTCCTCGGTGTTTTCAGGTTCGGAGTCTATGGCACAACAATAAGCCGGCTCTTTCCTTCGCTCGACCCGAAGGGTCATTCCGTCCCATTCATTCGGGATGTTGAGCATTGAAGCTAGCTTCGCTAGTGCATCCGCGAATTGGTTGTCGTCTCTTGGCAAGTACGTATACTCGATTTTTTCAAATTGCTCGACTATTTGGTCCAAGTGAGCTTGATATTTTGAGAGACTAGTGCTTCGGACCTTCCATCTTTTGGATATATGGTTGATTATTAGGGAAGAATCCCCGAAGACTTGTAGGTATTTGACTCCGAGGCTAACTGCGGCCTCTAGCCCAACTATGCAGGCCTCGTATTCGGCGGCATTGTTTGTGGCCTCGAAGTCAAGTTTGACGGAAATTGGTATATGGGCTCCTTCGGGACTGACTAGGAGAACTCCGACGCTGCATCCTTTTTGGTTGGATGCGCCATCGAAGTATAGTGTCCAATAGTCGTCTTGTATCATCAGAAGTTCCTCGTCGGGGAGGAGGTAAGCTTCCGGGGTTTCCTCATTCGTGGCATGTTCGGCCAGGAATTCGGCTACCGCTCTTCCTTTGATTGTTTTTTCCGGCATGAATTTTAGGTCGAATTCTGAGAGCGTGACTAGCCACCTGGACAGGCGACCACTCAGGGCGGGCTTTTCGAACACGTATTTTAAGGGATCTAGTTGTGACACTATATGAACAGTGTGGGCCAATAGGTAATGTCTGAGTTTTTTGGATGCCCAGACGAGGGCGAGATAGGTTTTCTCAAGTTCTGTGTATCTCATCTCGTACTGTATGAACTTCTTGCTCAAGTAGTAAATGGCTCACTCGGATCCATGTACACATTGTGAGAGCATAGCTCCTGCTGCAGTATCCGTGACGGTTAGGTATAGGCGTAAAGGGATTCCAGGCAAAGGTGGGGAGAGGACGGGTGGCTTGCTTAGGTATTCTTTGATTTTATCGAAGGCAGTTTGGCATTGTTCATCCCATTCGGCTTTTTCTTCTTTTCTTAATTTTTTGAATATTGGCTCACAAGTCATAGTAAGCTTGGAAATGAACCTACTAATGTATTGCAGCTTTCCTAGGAAGCCCCTTATCTTTTTTTCAGTTTTTGGTGGGGGCATTTCGGTAATGGCTTTGATCTTAGATGGGTCAATCTCGATTCCTCGCGTACTAACAACATATCCTAGCAATTTTCCCGAGGTTAACCCGAACACACATTTTTGTGGGTTTAGTCTCATGTTATATTTCAAGATTCGGGTGAAGAACTTTTTAAGTGCCGGGAGGTGACCGCGCCGGTCTTTAGATTTGACGATCATGTCGTCCACGTAGACCTCGATTTCTTTATGTATCATGTCATGGAGTAACGTGGTGGCTGTTCTTTGATAGGTGCCCCCGCGTTTTTCAAACCAAAGGGCATTACAGTGTAACAATATGTTCCCTTAGGGGTAATGAAAGTTGTTTTTTCCATGTCTTCTTCTGCCATGAGTATTTGGTTATATCCGGCGTACCCGTCCATAAAGGAGAGGAGCGCGTGTTCTGCGGTGTTGTCTACTAGTATGTCAATGTCAATGTGAGGTACAGTGTAACAATATCTTTAGGACTGGCTTTATTGAGGTCTCGAAAGTCTACGCACATTCGCACTCGTCCATCTTTTTTAGCTATGGGGACAATATTGGCCACCCATTCTGGGTAGTTGGAGACTTTTATAAAGCCGGCGTCTAATTGTTTAGTGACTTCTTCTTTTATTTTCAAGGTTATCTCTGGTTTGAGCCGCCGTAGCTTTTGTTTTACTGGCGTCATTTTGGGATCTAGCGGAATTTTATGCTCAGCGATTTCTCGATCTATTCCCGGCATGTCTTTGTAGGACCAAGCAAAGACACCCTCGAATTCCCGCAAAGTGGAGATTAGATTGGCGTTTTCAGTGGGAGTTAAGGTGAGGCCAATTTTAATAATTTTAGGATTTTCTTCTGTTCCAATATTTACCGATTACGTGTCTTCAATTATAGGAGTTTTGAGTTCTTGTTCATTTACAGCTTTTATTAGTTCGGTATATTCCTCTTCTGGCTCTTTTTCGTGCTCATTAGTGGCGAGACATTCTGCATGCACATACTCAAAAGTTTTGTTTATCTTATTAAAGTCATGAAGCATTACATCAAAAAGATCTCCCGGAGTAGAGATTTCCGGGTCTAACTATTTTTGGGAGGGGTTACAATTTTGCTAGGTTCGGACTCGGAGTCAGACTCGGATTCAGACTCTAATTCTTCGTACATCGGACCCTCTCCCGCAGATATCTTGAACTTTATCCCACGAGCATTAGTCCATTTGAAAGTCTTGCGCCACCCTCGTTGGATTTGGTCATCTTTTGAGGGTGATGGAGCGATCAACTTAGTAGGATCGAACACTTCATCTTGGAGAGCTAGTGCCATAATTTCTGTTTCTTTCTTCGCTTTTTTCTTTTCTAACCCAAACAATAGCCCGAAAGCATGTGAGTTGGGGAGCGTTTTTGGCATAGCATGGTTCTTTGGGGCGAGTGGCCTTTGAGAACGTAAAGGGTCGTGTCCCAGAGCATGCATCTCTTGGGTTTGTGCGACCTCTAGGTACAGATGTTCGGGATATGCTTCTTCCATCGTGTTTCTTGATGGTTATCACGGGCAAGTACTCAGGGGCCCTGCATTATTGTTGTGGAGTAGGAGACACATTAGTTTGTTTCGTGAGTCGGTTTTTTTTAGGCATTCTATGACTACCCTTAAGTCGGACTAGTATATTTGGACTGTTATGTGTGCACTCTGAACTCTTTATGTTTTTGAAAATCTCTGCCCGTGTGACATTCATGATTATTTGCATGGTCGACTTTTAGTGTCGAGCATTACCGTCGTAGGAGGCCTAACAACGACGCAAAGAGTTATTAATTTTCGCGAGTCGCTTTTGAAATCGAGTGCTTTTCTTACGCCCTCGTAGCAATTCCTTTTTTATGGATATTTTTTGCTTCGTATTTTCTTTTTGCTTGGGCACAGGGGCTGCTGCGCCTGACCAGAAAGCCAAGCAGCAACTTTAGCGCCCAGCAGTGGGCGTGAGAAATTTTGGCGCCCAGCCAGGGGCGTTGAAAATGCGTCCCTGCCTGGTTCTCGTTTTCTGTTTTCTGTTTATGCGACTTCGATTTGCGTGCTTGCCTAATAACGTCCTTTACGCGTAACAGCGTTTGTGGGATTCGTTATAGGCCATCCCGAGCGTCGCTTATTTTGTGGCGATCATTCGGGTTTGCGGAACACGTGTTTCGGTATAACTCTTTGGCAAATTAGTCTATGAATGTTTGGGCAATTTTAAGGTCATTGGTTTTCTAGGATAGTTTGTCACACACAATCACATATTTCGCTACACATAACTACATTAAAAACATGGATTTGAAAATTAAATATGCCACATAGTTCATGATAGGCTTCTATGGGTAGTTTATTTGCGCCTGGCTTGGTACCGCTTCTATCATAGATCCAACACATGCCCCGGTCGAGGTAGTGTCTTCAACAGACGAATTTCGCCCAAGAGGCCAACCCGCAAGTGCAAGCAAAGGGGGCATGCAGGCGAGAGGGACCTAATGGGAGGGCGATTGGGTTCGGGATAGGTGTACTACCTGCACAAGTACCGAGTGGGAAACATGCGCGGCGTATGCACCCCCCTATTGGCGAAAAAGGTATCCTTAGTCCCAACTCCCTGAGGGAGCCGAGATTCGTTATGATGTTCTGCCCGTTCACATTAATATGCTGATTTTCAGGTCGTCCCAACTTGATGGGGAAATAAACGCGGGGTAGGATCGTTTCACCCTTCGGCTATTTTGATTACCTACAAGCACGAGTATTTCCTTCACTATCCCCAATGGAGTCGCCACTGTGAGGGGGTCGAAAAAGCGCGAGGCTAATGCGTGACCTTGTCCCTCGTGGGTGTGACGATTCTTTTTATTCAATCAAGTGTAATTGGATTTCCTGTGAGTATACACCCAATTGACTAGTAATATAGGAGTCGCCATTCAGTTTTTAACGACAATGAGAAAAACTGACAAAACCCGGTTATCGTGACATAAAGGGAGTGCAATTATGTTTGACCACGACGGTCGTAGGTTCCCTTGTGATCCCTGGTGTGGGGATCTCTCAATATACACCCGCAAGGTAGAGATTGAGGGTTCGGGGGACTGTAACTACCGAGAGGAGTAATTCGCTGGTCGATAACTCCAGAGGCAGGATATCCTTACTAGCTTAGCATAAATAATTGAAGGGACATGCGTTAACTATTAAACTAATCTGAGTTGATTTTAGTAATATGCAACATACAATACTAATCCGATCGTGATTATCTGATTTAAATAACATTAAGGGACCTAGCATGATAATCCGATTTCCCAAAAATATTATATTTGTTAGGCGTGATAGAACAATCATATTAGGTTAGTTTAACAGTTCATAAAAAGGGCGAGGAAAGCAGTTAAATCATCGAAAAGGGACATATTACGACGCACCCTTGAGAGGTGCGTCACGGTTCTCAGAAAACTAACCACTTTGACTTTGCTATTTCTCCTTTTTATTTAACGAATCTCGATTATGGGACAGGATACGTTCTGTTCGATTTATGGATCGATTGCGACAGAACGCGTGAACAGTTTCGCAGCGAGAGGCTTAGGCTAAGGGGTTTAGAGTCAATACTCAGAGTATATTATGTGTTGTTGTTTCACGTCGAAAACTAGGGGCCTATTTATAGGGAAGAGTTCGTGGAAAGATAGAATCGCAAAGTTCTAATCCGCAAAGAATTAGGAAAAGAGACGTACCTAGGTATTTTCAGCGCCCAGAGCCGGGCGTTGAAAATAGGGTCTGGGCAGCTTTGTTTTAGTCAGATTCGGACTCCTAAAATCCGTAGAGTTTGAGATTTAATTCGAGTCTTTTAGCGCGTATCAATTTCATGACGGAATGCGTCTGGGCCCGTTACGAACTCTAGGCTCGCTAGGATTTTAATTAATACGTAACTCTTATTTCCGAATCCTATTAGGAATAGGATTCTCGCGGTTTTCTATCTCATTTAGGATTTATGTTGGAATGCAACACCTAATTCTGACAGGTTTCTATCTTTTATGATTTGCCACTTTTAGAAGCTACCTTTTACGGCAGTTACTATTTTTAGCAGGTTTCCATAAATAGCAGGTTTCGGGTGAAATGAAATAGGGAATCGAGATTCGTTTATTTTATAGGAGATGTGTTGTCAAGTGGAGTTTTTATGCTTTCATCATCGAATCTTTCCCTTGCGGGAATGGGGACAAAAGTAGGTGTCTACACCCCTCCAAGTGTTCGTTATTTTTCCGTGCATGTGCGGATAAAATGACGAGCACTTCTGGACAAAATTTGGCAAGCAGAGAGATTCAGCGCCCAGGCTGGGGCGTTAAAGATTTCGGCGCCCAGCTCTGGGCGCTGAAAATGATTTCTGGGCGGATCTTTTTTGGTGCGCTAAATGCTTTTTTTTTTAGACGAACTTTAAAGGTGTTTTGCAAAGTTTCTTTTGTATTATTATATTTTATTTTTTATACTTTTTTTTACGTTAAGCGTAGAATGTACTTTTCATTTGTCTCTTTATTTATTTATTTGTGACTCAAGACGGCTTGAAAGATGGGTTGAATGAGATAGGATAATTTGTATAGGTATTGGTCAAGCATGAGGATTACATCTGCTAAGACTCACAATTTGCAGCCTCAAGCTAGGGTCATGAGTTTACATCAACCAAGGCCAATGAGTAGCATGGGGACGGCTCAAGGGTATTTCAACAGGATGTATCCAAACAAGTTATATGGTCATTATGCTAATGGTGGTGTAAGAGCAGGTTTGGGCTTTGGAAATAATGGGTATGACACACGTGTCAATGGCCATACGTGGTTTGCAGTTGATAACAAGTTCAAGAACAAGAGTCAAGGTAATGGTTTCTTGGGTTATGGCAATGAGAACATGGATGGGTTAAATGAGCTGAACAGGGGCCCCAGAGCGAAGGCGTCTAAGAACATAAGCATTGGAAAGGGTAGACATCGTAGAACTTTATGTAGTTTTTGTGGCATGATTTGGATTGGTTGACTCAATTCTTTTCCCTTCGTTTACTTGGGTAAATTTCGCACTTTGGGAGGTACGGGCTAAGTATTTCATGGCTCGTTCTTTTCGCTCTCCATTTTCTCTTTCTATTTTTTCTTTTTGCTTGGGATTTCTCCCCAACATAAATCCTTCAATTTTTTTTTATTTGGGCTAAAAGGTAGATGGTTGTGGTCTTTGAGTCACGAGGCGAGACTAAGTGAGCCTCGTTTGGTAGGCCTATAGTGGACCTTTAACTTTAGTAGGCCTAGGGTGGACCTTTAGCTTTAGTAGGCCTAGGGTGGACCTTTAAATTGTCTTACTTTGTAAGCGTATTTAGTCGTTTCTTAAAATGTGAAAATAGCGTAGATTCAAAATGTTGTTTTTACTTTATTGAAATTTAAGGAAAGAATTACATCGAAAATAATTTTTTGTTTCTTTTTAGACTCCAGTTTCTGGGATTTAATTGGAAGTTGTGATTTAGACTCGAACTTTCATTAATCTTTCTGATTATAACCCGTGTATGAATATAAGGAGGTGACCTAGACTCAAAATAATGACGTGGCGTAAGCCTATAATACTTGACCAAGCAACTTTCAGACTTAGGCTAATTGGACCATAACTTTCGTTGGTTGACACTTTAGATTTTAACCCTTTGGTGTTCATTTGTCACGCGCCATTTTTCTTAATGTTGGCAAAGTAGTTAGTTGGGGAGATCGAATTTTCTTTTTTGCGAGACTAGAATCATTAGTGCGGTTTCCCTCTTAGTGTATATTGCTTTACCCCGATGGTAGCCTTATGGCATGCCGATTTGGGTATTTTCATGGTTCGTCATGTTGCATTCATGGAAAATCTTTTAGTCCGTACTTAGGAGTATTTCAAGGAGCGAGTGGCTCGAGAGGACTATGATAGTCGTGACCCAATGTGATCATAAGCCTTGAGGCAATAATTTTTTTTTGTTTGCCAATGGTATTGACACCTTAGGCTCACTTTGGGGGTTGTGCGACTATGGAGTAATGATTTTCAGAATGTGACTATTTCCATTTTGCAAATACTTGAATTACATAATATATTCTTTTTATTGGTGAGAGAGAGTATTGAGGCCGTAGATTCTTAGCAAGGGATGACAATTACATATGGGTGCTTATTGATTTCTTTTAAATGTTAGGAAGGGAGACTCAATATGGTTTAACCTTTTAACTTGCAGAACGACACCAAGCATTAGTACCGATTCTATGGATAAGACAACTAAGACTTAGGTTTTAGATTGTACTTTGGCATAGCCTAGTCTAGACTCGGATTTTTTTATTTTTTATTCGAACATTATTTTTCTTTGAAAACTCTATTTCAACATTATTTTTTGAATACTTTGCCCATGTGACATTCAAGGTTATTTTAATTAGCATCCTCAGTTTTGGTGTCGAACATTGTCGTCAAAGGAGGCCTAATGACGACACAAGGAGTTGTTTATTTTATAAGTCGTTCTTAGAATCGAGTGCCTTTTTCCATACGTCCTCGTAGCAGATTTGTTACGAATTTTTTATTGCTACGTATACTTTATGCGCGGGCACCGAGGCTGCTGCGCCTGACCAAAAGGCCAGGCAGCAACTTCTGCGCCCAGCGTAGGGCGTCGGAAAATATTGGCGCCCAGCTAGGGGCGCTGAAAATGCGTCCCTGACTGGTACTCATTTTCTATTCGCGTATCCTTTTTTGTACATGCGACTTAATTTTGCGTGTTTGCCTAATAACGTCCTTTACGCGTTATGCAGCGTTGTGGGATTCGTTACGGGCCATCCTAAGCGTCGCTTGTTTTTGTGGCGATCGTTCGGGGTTGCGGAACATGTATTTTGGTATAACTCTTTGGCCAATTGGTGGTTATGAATGTTTGGGAAATTTTTTAAGGTCGTTGGTTTTCTAGCATTATTTGCACACACAATCACATAATTCGCTACACATAACTAACATTACAACATGAGGCAAAATAATAATATGTCATGTAGTTTATGATAGGCTTCTATGGGTAATATTTGCGCCGGCTTGGTACCGCTTCTATCGCAGATCCAACACATGCCCCGGTCGAGGTAGTGCCTTCAACAGACGAATTTCGCCCAAGAGGCCAATCACGATGTAAGCCAAGGGGGCATGCACCAATGAGAGGGACCTAGTGGGCGAGCGATTGGGTTTGGGACGGGTGTACTACTAGCGACAAGTTCCGAGTGGACAACATTCGAAGCGTATGTACCCCCCGGTTGGCGATGGGTATCCTTAGTCCCAACTCCCGAGATGAAACATACCAAGGGAGCCAAGATTCGTTATGCGGTTCTGCCCGTTCACATTAATATGCTGATTTTCAGGTCGTCCCAACTTGATGGGGAAATAAACGCGGGGTAGGATCGTTTCACCCTTCGGCTATTTTGATTACCTACGAGCACGAGTATTTCCTTCACTTGCCCCAGTAGAGTCGCCACTGTGAGGGGGTCGAAAAAGCACGAGGCTAATGCGTGACCTCGTCCCTCGTGGGCGTGACGTTTCTTTTTGTCAAATCAAGTGTAATTGGATTTCCTGCGAGTTTACACCCAAGTGACTAGTAATATAGGAGTCGCCATTCAGTTTTTAACGACAATGAGAAAAACTGACAAAACCCGCTTATCGTGACATAAAGGGAGTGCAATTATGTTTGACCACGACGACCATAGGTTCCCTTGTGATCCCTGGTGTGGGGACCCCTCAACGTACACCCGCATGGCAGAGATTGAGGATTCGGGTCACTGTAACTACTGAGAGGAGTACTCGCTCTTCGATAACTCCAGAGGCAGGATATCCTTACTAGCTCAGCATAAATAATTGAAGGGACATCCGTTAACTATTAAACTAATCTGAATTGATTTTAGCAATATGCAACACATAATACTAGATCGATCGTGATTATCTTGTTTAGATTGATTTAAGGGACCTAGCATGATAGTTCAATTGTCCAGGATATTATCTTTATTAGGCGTGATAGAACAATCAGATTTAATAGTTTAACAGTTTTATAAAAGGGTGATGAAAGCGATTAAATCATGCAAAGGGACACATTACGACGCACCCTTGAGAGGTGCGTCACGGTTCTCAGAAAACTAACCACTTTGGCTTTGCTATTTCTCCTTTTATTTAACGAATCTCAAGTTTCCGGGCAAGGTTCCAATATCCGGGCTTAATTATTCATCTACAAGGGTCAGGATACGTTCTGTTCGATTTTTTGATCGATTGCGACAGAATGCGGGATCAATTTCGCAGCGTGAGGCTTAGGCTTAGGGGGTTGGAGTCAATACTCCGAATATGAATTGTGTGTCGGTTTCACGTAGAATTTGGGGCTGTATTTATAGAAAAGAGTTCGTGGAAAGATAGAATTTTAGAGCACTAATCCAAGAAGAATTAGGAGAGAACACGTACCCAGGTAATTTCAGCGCCCAGGGGCTGGGCGCCGAAGATTTCTGCGCCCAGAGCCAGGCGTTGAAAATAGGGTATGGGCCGTATTTCCTTTCAGATTTGGATTCGTGGAATACGGAGTCTTTGAGACTTATCCGAGTCTTTTAGTGCGTATTAACTTTATGACGGAATGCGTCTGGGCCCGTTACGAACTCTAGGTTCGTTAGGATTTTAATTAATACGTAACTCTTATTTTCGAATTATACTAGGAATAGGATTCCTCTTGCAAATTCTATCTCTTTTAAGATTTATGTTGGAGTGCAACACCTAATTCTGACAGGTTTCCATCTTTTATGTCTTGCCACTTTTAGCAACTACCCGTTACGGCAGTTACTATTTTTAGCAGGTTTCTATAAATAGCAGGTTCGGCTGAAATGAAAAGGGTGATCGAGATTCGTTATTTTATAGGAGATGCGTTGCCAAGTGGAGATTTATGTTCTCATCATCGAACCTTCCCTTTCGGGAATGGGGACAAAAGTAGGTGTCTACAGATATTCGTTATTTATCGACGCTTAATGAGGCTTTCTTGATGGAACAAGTGTGGTAAATGCAACAAAAGCCCCAGCTACTCATTTCAAGAGTTTATGCTGCAAAGGGGAAATTTGCTTTATCTACAGGCAAGCCAAATGGACGTGAAGGTCGTATTTCATGTGGAATGCGAGGACTTTGCCGAGAAGAAAACTTATTACTTCAGGGTTGTGCTTGGAAGGTTGGAGATGGAAGAATTATCATAGCAGGAAGGGATAACTGGGTTCATTGAAAGGTTCCTGTTTTTGCTTCCCATATTCGTTTAACAGATGCTAAGTTGTGGAGAGTCCATCATTTTATTTAGGCTTCGGAACTTCGATGGAATGCAGCTTTAATCAGAAACTCCTTTGAAAATAATGACGTAAATTCTATCATGTCGGTTGAGCTTCCATCTGGTTCTGGTTCTGGTTCTGGTTCAGTTCCAGATTGACTATATTGGCCTAAATACAATGCTGGGAATTTCACAGTCAAAACTTGTTATGCTTTTTTACAAGAGCAACTCATTGACCAAGATGCTAGTTTAGGTTTTAGGCAAAATAGGTTGGTTCCATTTTTTAAATTATTACTTTAGGCTCTTAAAATACTTCCTAAGTGGAAGCTTTTTATCTGGAAGATTATGGTTGAAGGCCTGCCAATGAAAGCTAGTCTGGAGTGGAGAGGAATTTCGTTAGATGTTTCGTGTGACTTATGCAATGACTTTTCTGAGGATGCGCAACACACGTTTCGCCATTGTAAATTGGCACAAGATGTGTGGAGGAGTAGTATGCTAGGCATATACTCAAATTTTAATGAGAATCATTCACTTCAACAATGGATTCTAACTGTATCCAGCTATTTATTAGCGAGGATGGCAAGTACGGTGATCGAGTAGTTACTTTCATAGGGATCTTGTGAGCATTATGGGTTACGCGAAATGCAAGACTATTTCGTTATGAGATTGGGGACATTCAAACAGTTCAAAACCATGTTAATTTAGCTTTGAAGCAGAATGCAATCTACAGGCAGAAAGATAGTGAAAATTTGGGTTTTTTTTACCCCCCCAGAGCACATGTAATTCTACCCACAATGGTTTTTCTTCGCGAATATAGGTAAGAAAATCGCTTATATGCCAGGTACGGTTATTTACATTGATGGAGCGTGGGACAAAATCACTTCAAGAGCTGGAATGGCTTGGGTCCTTCAACAACCACAAAAGTTGAGACATGAATTATTGGGGGCTGTGACTATGGTCTAGGGCATTCAGATTTACATGTGGAATCTATGGCTTGTCTGCATGCTTTACAATGGGCATTGACTTCGTCATTGAATGATATAGAAGTATATACTGACTCAGCGACCTTAGTTTCTTTCTTGCAAGGAAAAGATAAGTCCCATATCTGTGTTCGTTGGACGGTGAATGCGATTCTCGAGATAGGTAAAGATTTCAGGAGTTGCATGATTAATAAGGTAGATCGAAGTGATATACATTCTGCTCATGACCTGGCAAAAAGGGCAGCAAAGGAAGGATTGCAATTCTCTTCACCATTTAGTGTTAGGCCTCATGGTTAATTAGCTTTTTGTTTTGTGATTGTTGTTCATATTAAGTAACTTTATCCTATGTCAAAAAAAAAATGTTATTAGTAATAAGAATGACTATATTATTATGACAGTAACTAAATGACTATAACAATAACTATATCTGCAATTATGTGAGTATGCGAGTATCTTACCATCATTAATTCTAAAAGTTACTATATGTTTTACATAGTTACTATGTTATTATTAACTTAGTTTATATGTTATTGATTCAAAAATACAAAGATGATGCATTCAGAATTGAAGTCGGGCAAAGAATAACTTTTGCAAGGAAAACAAAAGCAGGAGAAGAAGAAGAAGAAAATTCTGACAACAATGAAAACCAAGGGCGCGGTAGAGGAAGGAGAGAACACGGACATGGAAGGAGAGGACGTGCTGGTGGAAGGAAGGGACGTGGACGTGGTGATTAATATTTTTTAGTTAAAAAAATATTTGGGGTTTAATGTGGTTTATTTAATAGATGCAAATAATTAGAATGTCGTAGCTAAAACAACTAACTACGTAGTTAATGTTTTTCATAATTATTGTTCAAGAGTTATAATTACTCTTATTTTTTATATACTTACTCTTTTTTATTTTAGAAATTATATGATATATAATAGTAACTATATAACAAAAAAAGTTACTATATGACCTCTAAAGCATCTATATCATATTGTTTATTTTATAATATATTAATTGTTCTATAGTTAAAATTAATTTTTTATATTATACAGTTACTTTTCGGATTGTATAGTTATTCTTATTGAAATGGCTATATATTTTTTTTTCATATTTACTATTCTGAAGATATAGTTACTTTATTGAACATATAGTTCTATAATTCACTCTTTTTGTCTGCAAGAATGAATATATAATCACTCTTTTTTTATTTTTATAGTTACTCTTTTTGATAACATTAATGATATACAATAGTAACTATAAGAGTTACTATATGATATAGAAGAATAACTATTTTTATACGATAGAAATATTTACTATATGATATAAAACAGTCAATATCTTTGTGTATAGATAATAAAATAATTGGATTCGTATCAAAATGACATCAAAAGTTTTTATATGACTATTAGAGTAATTGAAGGAAATAATGCCCTTGGTCCAAGTATGCATTCTATGTTAAGTCTAATAAATGCGGTTCAGTATTAATTAACAAGTTAATAATTCAGTGAGATCAAGTGAGCTGAATGCCTAGCTAGAGGCCGCTTCAATTCAAGTGGAATTAATGATATTAATCCACAGCTTACTCTTGACTGAACCCGTAGGGTCACACAAATAGTACGTAAACGGATCAAGTATTTAATGGCATTAGATACTCCATCTATGGATATTCGGAATCGACGGATCTTGGTTTCAGTGGGAGCTGAGATCGTCACAGGCAAGAAATGAATACTCCGGAAACGATGATATTGCCGGAAACGGAAATATGGATCGTATCGGAAATATAAATATTATCCAAGTCGTAGATGTTGCCGGAAACGGAAACATGGTACGTATCGGAAAATATTATCGGAAATGGAAATATTCCCAGAATCGGAAATATTGCCGGAAACGGAAATATTGTCAGAATCGGAAATATTATCGGAATCGGAAAATAATTCCGGAAACGGAAATATTAAATATTTGTTCGAAACGGAAATTGATTACGGAATCGGAAATATTAAATATTGTTCGTATCGGAAATGAATTCCGGAACCGGGAATTTAATCGGAAGCGTATCGTACGAATTAGCATCGGACGAGGCCTGCCGGACGAAGGCCCAGCACGAAGCCGGGCCATCGCCCAGCAAGCCAAACGCGCGCCACAAGCCCAGCCAAGGCAGCGCCCAGGCCTACCGCAAGGCAGGCCCAGCGCGCGCCAAGGCCACGTACGGCTGCGTGGGCCTCACTGCGTGGGCTGCTGCTCGCACGCACGCGCATGGGCGGCCCTTGTGGCTGCCGTGTGTGTGTGAGTTTGTGTTCATGCATGATTCCTAAAACTATTAGAGTTAGTATATGATTAAATTCCTATTCCTAAAAGGATAAATTAATTAATTAGAGTTCTTGTAGGATTCTAAGTTTAATTAATTCGTGTCCTACTAGGATTACAATTCCCTTTCCATAACTCTATAAATACGTGCCTAGGGTCACATATTTTCAGAGATTAATTCAAGTATTCAAAGTGAGTTTTGAGAGAAAAATTCAGCCACATTCCTTGCTCAAAAGTGCCGAAAATTCTAGTACCTTAAGGGCGATTCTAGTTGGTCAATCTTAAGGCGGATCCGGACGTGCTGTGGACTATCTACGGAGGGACGACACTTGGAGTCCTAAAGACTTGTTCTTGTTCGGTTCGGGCGCAGCTAGGGAAGGCACGCAACAAAGAGTATGCATCTAAATTATGCTATATGATTATGTGTAAATAATATGTATTCCTGGGTTAATGGTTGTTTCCGCATGATTTATGTAATATCATATGTATCATAACCTAACAATGGTATCACGAGCCCCTTATTATTTTCATAATCTAAATTGCATGAACATGGTTAAATATTACAAATTTGCAAGAATTAAAAGGGGTGATTAATTTTCGTAATTGTTAATTAATTGCAAATTGCGTTTATTTAATTATACGTACGCAGTTTTTCGGCAGTTTCTTCGTTACTCATCCAAATCGAGTGATTTTTGTGTCAATTCCGCATGTAAAAGGCATTCTAAAATTTTGACAAATTTTTTTTTTTTCTGCCGAACCCAGAATTCTCAAATTCGAAGCCTAACTATGACTTTTCGAAGGTTTTAGTTTTTCGAACGCAAAATTTCGTAAATTTAAGATGTTAAATTAAATATTTGCGATTCTTGTTGATAAATCTTGAATTTTTGATTGACCTACTGTATATGTTTAACAAGTTTGAATGCCTAGCCTTGTTAATTATGCAATCTAATTTGTAATTATGATTAATTGTTGAAAATTAGAATAATTTAGAACTAATTTGATTTTCATAATTAATTTTAATTTAATTAGAAACCTATGATTAAAAACCACCATAAAAATTGTAAATTTATGATAAATTTTAAATTTTTATGACCTAGACTTGAATCCATGTAAATCGGAAATCAATTGAATAATAAATTTTCGATTTTTCGCCCTAAAATTATGAAATTAATATTATTTATTAATTTGTCATTAATTTTAAATATAAATTTTAAATTTCTATGCGATTCGTTCATATAACTTGCACGCACAAAGCAATGGACGCTTCGTGTTACCCTTAAGGGGTGTTGTATAGTGCGGGCATGCGACAACGAGCAAGGGAGCTCGTCGCCCGTGCGGCACGAATGCAATGAGCAAGGGCGTGGTGCACGAGCACAAGGCAGCAGCCCTGCCTTGTGTCGTGGGTCACGAGCTATGAACAAATGGGCATGGGCGAAAGGCAAGCCAAGGCAGTCGCGTGTGGGCAGCAAGCGAGCTGCGCCACAACGCGCACTGCCTCGCGCAAGCGCGCGCAGCCTCGCGCGCAGCGAGCGCAAGCTCGCGTGCCACGAGCGCTGCGCCCAGCGTTGAACGCGCGCAATTGCTCGCGCACAGCGAGCGATGGCTCGCGCGCACAGCGAGCAATGGCTCGCGCGCACAGCGAGCGATGGAGCGCGCGCAGCGTGCGCTGGCGAGCGCGCACAGCGAGCGATGGCTCGCGTGCGTCGAGCGCTGGCGCGCGCACAGCAAGCACCACAGCGTGCGATGGCTTGCGATGGAGATGCAGCAGCTATGCGACGAGCGCATGGGCTGCGCGCACATGGCCAGCGATGGCTGTGTGCGTGCGGCCCATGGGCGTGCGATGCGTAGGGTGTTTGCGTTGCGATTAGATCGTTTTGAATGTTTAATTTGAAATTTTTCAGTTTACGTAATTTTAATTAATTTTAAAATTAATAATTTAAATTATTTTCTTGGATTTTAATTTTGTATATTGTAATTATAATAAATTTTATTTATTCTAATTATTTTACTAAAATTAAAATCATGAATTAATTTAAATACGACTGAAATTAAATTAAACTTTTTGGATTCAATTATAAATTCATATGAGCTTTAAATTTTAATTAAATTTGTATGTTTCCGGTTAGACTAGAAATACATTTTTATGTTTAAAATTAGTAAAGCATATAAATTTATTGGTTTAAGTGGGAGCCCTTTTAGTCATAAACTCTTGATTAGGTCTACAAATCCTTAAGGTTAAAACAACTTGATTAGAATTAATAAGGACTGAATAATTGGTAGATTATTGGTGCCCTTGATTAATTGCTGCAAATGTTTACGTGATGCATAATGTGTTTTACTAACCAGCTATGTGGGCCATTCATGATAATGAATGGGTGAATGGTATATATTGTATATGTACTGTTTTGCAGGTTATGAAGTGACTAGTATGGCCCAAATAGGATAGAAATTATGGTCTGCGTACCATTAATTTGAATGTAATTGGTCTAAAGTACCAAAGTTATTTTTCAATTCAAATATGGTCTGCGTACCATCAAATAGTTGTAATTAGTTATAGCTTATCCTATTTGAAGAAAATGGTGCCTCCCACGGAGATTTTCAAGACGGAATTTGAAGTCAAAGCTTCAAAATGAAGTCGGGCCATACTAGATCATATTTATCTTATGCATGCTTTAAGTTATTTATTTCTTTAAATATGTCTTAATTATGCATAAGATTGTGGCTTGATTATGTTGCATGATTAAGGATTTTAGTTCACTTAAAATCTAACCAACATAGTAAGAGCCTTAAGTTCCAAACTTAAAAATTGAGTTAAAAGGTGCCATGCCAAAATATACACTTGCTTGGATATCCTTTACATCAATCTAGTAATAGTTTTCGCTCAGCGAGGTGTTACTTATTGGTCCTAAAGGGGCAAGGTACACAAATAATTGTGAGTACATGTTAGTTTTGGTGAAACTCAACGATATAAGTAAGGAGTCCTTTTATGTCGTGGCAAAATCGATAGGTTTACCTAATAAGTTCTTAGACGTACCTATCAACCAAGAATAGTTTCTAGACTATTAGCAAAAGGCTTTTGCTTACCTAAGATGTTTTAGGATTAAGTCGACAAACTGTGCTTAGTTCTTCAATGATTTTAGGATCTTGGAATCATTTTATTCACACCTGCTGGAACACATAATTCGAATAAAATGCTAATGACTTGTTTGAATTGCATGGTTGCTTTAATTTCAAGTTATTATTCATGATAAATGTTTAGACTTTGCATGCTTCAATGAATGTTTTAATTATTGTTTATAATTAAATATCTTGCACTGCAGTAAATCCTTTTAGAAAGGTAACAGTAAATTTCCTCGATTGGTAGTGAATCCAAGAACGATTCACGGAAATGAGAGAAAGTGAGCAATTTAAAATGTACGTTTCTTATAGCGACTTTTATGGTTGTTTTCGAATATCAAAGTCGAATGGCAAACCAATTGGTGCTTGTGAATTCAAAATACACTGTAGTTTTGAGATCATAAAGCATTGAGTCTAATACGCTCAGCTTTACCAATGGTTAACAACCTAATATCTTTGTCCATTTAATTCTCGAATGAGTCTAGTCCCTAGACATTCGAATAGATCGATACTTAGAGAACTTTAGAAGCTTCTGGTAAGATCATCTAGTTGAAACAAAATATTCAACATAAATTAAAATGGTAAAGAACCTTGTTGGTGACATTGGACATGTCTAACAAAGTATAAAAGTCAACACTAAAGAATTCAATTCTTAAGATTATAAGAAAGGGTACAAGAAATAGGAAAACGAGGAACAAATGAAAGGAATTTACGATTCTGTTTCTACCTATAAGTTTATGTTTAAAGAGAAGTGACCTAGCAATCAAACTTCCTTGGTATCATATACCGCTTAAGGTTCTTACTTCGGTAATAACTCAAACAATGGAAGCTAGGCTACACTAATGACCTACAAGTGGGAAATGAAGCATGGCAATGCTACATTAGTTGTAGGGTCATCTAGTTTGTTTTAAGTCCTTTCAAAGGCTGGAACTTAATGGCTATTTTGTTCCATAATCAACATACCTAAATTTCTGTTTTCAAACACAGAAAGACTCACATTCAAGAAAACAAAAAACAATGTTTGTTTGTTTATTTGAATGAAATGGTCAATTATAGGTTGAGTCAATATGCTTGATTAAAACAAACAACTCTTTAAAGAACTTTACTAGGTTCAAATCAACCCCTTGATTTGAGTTCCACTAATCTTTGGCATTGTTGCTAAGACCATATCAACAAGTTAACATTCATAAGCTCTATTTTGATGGACTTTTGAAAGTTGATTGATTTCTAGATCATTTTAAGACAACTAGTCTTACTTGTTGAAAGTAACAAAAGATATGAACTATTGTTAGAACGCCTAGACAATAGAGTTCAAAGCTAAAGAAAGATTTTATGACTTTATTATTTCACATGTATTTGAGTGAATATAGGTTTATTTACTCAAATGATATAAGTTGAATCTATTTGGCTAGTTCAAAGATTCAGAAGTATAAAATCCACTTGGCAAGAAATCATAAAGATCTAGGTTAGATCATGTTGATGATTACTTGAGACCAAATATGATCATCAATGATTGTGTGTTGTAATTTCACAATCTAGGTCCATAAGATATGGCATATCTTAGTTGGAATAATCGAAGTCAATTAGTACTTGATTCGATCAATGATGAATCATAAAGACTTTTCCTATAATTTCTAAAACAAAATGCTCAACTACCACCAAACTAAACCAAATTCGTCAAAGCTATTGAAAAGTAATTTCAGGATATCTTTTCAATTATATATATCTAAAGAGTTGCTAAACTCAGTGGGAGCTTAGTGTTTGTTATTCAACAAACTAAGGCCCAAGTCTAGATATATGTTTCATTATGATTTATTCAAATGAGACACAAGGGTATTGTTTCTACCACGAATTTTTGAGAACATAATGTTTGTTTGCTCGAAATAATGTCCTTTTGGAGATTCGTTTCCAAAATGACAAGTGGGAGAAAATAGACCTCGAAAGTCTTCGAGGCGAACAACAAACATAAACGGACATTCCGGAGGCTTTTTCGAAGTGCTTCAGAAAAACCGAACGTATTCTTTAAAGACTTTAGAAGTGGCTTTAAAGAATAGACATCTCTTAGAAGACTTTACAAGTGCTTCAAGGAGAACAGAATATTCAAAGGACTTTTAAGTGGCTATTGATATTCTATTGTTTGATGTTCCATACCCAAGTAGGCATAGAGTTCAAGTCACCGAAACTATGAGATTCTTCTATTAGATAGTAAAGAAACATAGAGTTCTGGTCAATAAAACTATGAGATTCTTCTATTAGATAGTGAAGAAACCTACAACTTGCAGTCAAACTATTATCATGTAGATTAATGAGTTTGTGACTTGTAAGAAAGCTATGACGAAACCCAGATTCCCTAAAATGGTTAGAGGCCATATATAGACTCAAATGTTTTAAATGGTTAGAGGCCATAAAACATACTCAATGTTTTGATGACAAAATTGAAATTTTGTTGATTTGCAAGAATAGTTTCACACCTATTGGTTGCAAGTTTGTTTTAAAGATAAAAACCATCAAACATGAAATTGTGTTCACACACAAAGCTAGATTAGTTGCTAAAGGTTACAAGCAAATTCACGGCGTGGATTGTGTTGAAACCTCATGCATAATCGTAATGCTCAAGTCTATAATTCAAGCAATGATTGCATATTGGATGACAAAACGTATTCCTCAATCAAATGTTGGAATAAACTATGTACATGGTATGTCATAGGATTTGTGGATCCAAATAAATGCTTGAAAGAGAAAGCTAGCTTATAAAATCTAAGTACAGATTTAAGCAAGCAATTGGGAATTATAACTATATTTTAGCGAAGCTAATAAGTATTTTAGTTTCATAAAATGTACATGATTCTTATAGATATATAAGAAGTTTAGTGGGAGTATATAAAACTTAATTGGTCCTATGTGTATCACACACATATTTCTCTATTGTGAAATAATATTCAAATGCTAATGACTTAGATTTGAAATTATTCATCAATGATGGACCAAGGCGAAACTTAGTACATACTGGGTATTAAGATCTATTTACAAAGATCTTATGATATTGTTTTGGATTAAGTAATGGCATTTACTAAATCAAACACGAAAGACTCCATTGGAGTTATTCGATCCATATGAATAAATCTAAGTAATGAATGTTTGAACTATGTATAAGCATTTACTAAGTTAAACATCAAAGAATCTAATGAGATTCTTCACCTATATTATATGTCAAAGAATTTAGCTGGATTCAGTATCTACTGAAATTGAATGAGCTAAAGTTACGTGAATAGAATTCAATTGGGAATTATTCTGCAAAAGAATTTATCATGTATGATATAATATAAGGATCGCCAAAAATGTATCGTATGACTTTAGGCATGACGAACATATACCAATCTCTATTGATCTAAGTGAAGATCAACTAGATTGAGATCAAGAACACGTATGGTACTTGAAAAGGTACATATGAATAGTTTTTGATTCAAGGAAATAAAGATATGCTAAACTTTGATGCTACACGCATAAACACTGGCAAATGATCAAGCAAGATCCCTTTGGAGTTAACCATTGATAAGGACGAGCTATAGAGCATCGTGTTTTGAAATGGCAACATGGATTGGAGACCATGAGTTGTTGCGTGGGAAATTAAATATTAATTTCTATGTTCTAAGATACAGCTGGAAAGTCTACCACATATCTGTGAACTGCTTGGATAAGCAAATCCAAACAAAGCATCACTAGCAACCTAAACAGTTGAAGTAAAAGTACTTATTG
The DNA here is from genome assembly GCF_020520425.1 of Spinacia oleracea. NCBI lineage: Eukaryota > Viridiplantae > Streptophyta > Magnoliopsida > Caryophyllales > Amaranthaceae > Spinacia > Spinacia oleracea. The sequence goes on from NC_079488.1 coordinate 27,759,542, forward strand.
CCTAAGAAGCAATAAAACAGGGTTGTTTATGTTAAAGAGTTCTTCACTGAACTTGGGAAGATCACCTATCTGCTGGCTTGATGGTTCTTCATTGAAAAATGCGTAGAACCACTCTTGAAGCAAGAAAAAGGTCTACTAACATGATGGTTCTTCATTGAGAAATGCGTAGAACCACCATTGTAGTGAGAAAGACTAGATCACAAAATAAACATAATCAAAAGATCTTATCATCTATCTCGAAGAACATTCGATGAAAATGATATTAAGATTGGCAAAGCATGATAACTAAACCTACGCAACAAGTGAGAAGCAACACTCACGTTGTAGCACTGGAAATCAAGCGTAGCTTTGAATTCCATGAACTGTTTTAAGGATGGGTTTGAGGCCCATGGTTGTAAAACAATGGGGTTGAACATTTATCATATATGAAATGTATTTTCATATTCCATTTAATCTTGGTTTAGTATTAAATGATGAGTCCCTTCAAATTTGACGATATATTCAAGATAGACTGTCAGGACCAGTCCTGTGACTAAGAAATGTCTATCAAGTGAACTTGAATGTCAAAGGTTGAAAATGGTCCCTAGTCGGAGTTTTCTGTAAAATTGGACGCATAGAAAACGTTAGACGATTAGAATGCAAGATGACTAGTAGTTCTGTTTCTTGAACTATGTGGACATGGCAATGTCATAATCATTTGCATAGATACTTACTTTGGGAAGACTAGTATCGGACAAGACCTATGAAACTTTACTGTAAGAGATGAAAATCTGTCATAAGTAAATTTCATTAAATTATTAGACACTAAATCCTCAATACCTGAGTGATTTGAGATTACTTGTTTGAGAACTGGTTACTTTGACGTTGACCAACCGTCGCACCGTAAAAGGAGGCTATAAAGGCAACGCTCAGGTAATCACCTATCAAACGAAGTCTAATCTCAAGATCGCAAGATTGGGATTGTCCTCCCATAAATCGGGATGAGATGCTTAAAAGTTGTACAAGGCCACTCGGAGAGCTAGAAACTGTGAAATGCATGGCCGTGCTCGGATGAATCATAGGCTATGATTATCTGTTTATTTGAACTCTGAAACCGAGGAACACCTGTGGACATAATAAGGATGACAACTCTTACCTTATGTTCAAGAGCAAGCATCGAGCGACAAAGGAATTAGGAAATGCACACTTGTCCCTAAGGACAAGTGGGAGACTGAAGGAAATAATGCCCTTGGTCCAAGTATGCATTCTATGTTAAGTCTAATAAATGCGGTTCAGTATTAATTAACAAGTTAATAATTCAGTGAGATCAAGTGAGCTGAATGCCTAGCTAGAGGCCGCTTCAGTTCAAGTGGAATTAATGATATTAATCCACAGCTTACTCTTGACTGAACCCGTAGGGTCACACAAATAGTACGTAAACGGATCAAGTATTTAATGGCATTAGATACTCCATCTATGGATGTTCGGAATCGACGGATCTTGGTTTCAGTGGGAGCTGAGATCGTCACAGGCAAGAAATGAATACTCCGGAAACGATGATATTGCCGGAAACGGAAATATGGATCGTATCGGAAATATAAATATTATCCAAGTCGTAGATGTTGCCGGAAACGGAAACATGGTACGTATCGGAAAATATTATCGGAAATGGAAATATTCCCAGAATCGGAAATATTGCCGGAAACGGAAATATTGTCAGAATCGGAAATATTATCGGAATCGGAAAATAATTCCGGAAACGGAAATATTAAATATTTGTTCGAAACGGAAATTGATTCCGGAATCGGAAATATTAAATATTGTTCGTATCGGAAATGAATTCCGGAACCGGGAATTTAATCGGAAGCGTATCGTACGAATTAGCATCGGACGAGGCCTGCCGGACGAAGGCCCAGCACGAAGCCGGGCCATCGCCCAGCAAGCCAAACGCGCGCCACAAGCCCAGACAAGGCAGCGCCCAGGCCTACCGCAAGGCAGGCCCAGCGCGCGCCAAGGCCACGGCTGCGTGGGCTGCTGCTCGCACGCACGCGCATGGGCGGCCCTTGTGGCTGCCGTGTGTGTGTGAGTTTGTGTTCATGCATGATTCCTAAAACTATTAGAGTTAGTATATGATTAAATTCCTATTCCTAAAAGGATAAATTAATTAATTAGAGTTCTTGTAGGATTCTAAGTTTAATTAATTCGTGTCCTACTAGGATTACAATTCCCTTTCCATAACTCTATAAATACGTGCCTAGGGTCACATATTTTCAGAGATTAATTCAAGTATTCAAAGTGAGTTTTGAGAGAAAAATTCAGCCACATTCCTTGCTCAAAAGTGCCGAAAATTCTAGTACCTTAAGGGCGATTCTAGTTGGTCAATCTTAAGGCGGATCCGGACGTGCTGGGGACTATCTACGGAGGGACGACACTTGGAGTCCTAAAGACTTGTTCTTGTTCGGTTCGGGCGCAGCTAAGGAAGGCACGCAACAAAGAGTATGCATCTAAATTATGCTATATGATTATGTGTAAATAATATGTATTCCTGGGTTAATGGTTGTTTCCGCATGATTTATGTAATATCATATGTATCATAACCTAACAGTAATTATATTACATATAAGTACAACTATATCAACTTAACAGTTACTATATGATCTTTGCAATAACTATGTCACATATATTAATAATTATATTGTTAAATTTTACTGTATGACAAGTAGAGTAACAATATTACATATAAGTACAACTATATCAGCGTAATAATTACTATATGGGCCGCGCGTTTTTTTGGATCACGTGAACATTGTTGGTCCATGTCATCTTTAAATGCTGTAAAATATCTAAAATATCCTGGTCCACACTAATAATAGCGTGGACCTGGTCCATGCACGTGGGATTGTATTTTCCCGCTCTTAATCTCTCTCCTAATCTACCTCATTACCATTCTTGTTAAGCGTTACTCCAGGTATCAAGAATCTAAGAAATACACTTGCTCTTATACACTACTTCTTAGGTTATGAACAATATAAACAATATAATTCATGCAGAAAAACTATAAAGCCAGGAATCCAAATTAATTGCCACATTGTCAATTAGCATAATTTAGGGTTCATACAATGTGATGCGTGCCTTGCCTAGTTGCTCCTGAATCGAACAAGAACAAGTCTTCAGAGCTCCAAGTGTCGCCCCTCCGTAGATAGTCCACAGCACGTTCGGATCCGCCTTGAGTTAAACCAAATAGGATACTTACTAAGGTTTTATGCACTCGGGTTAGGCTATGAATTATGTTCTCCCTTGAACACAACCTATGTAAAGTATATGTTATATGGGTTGTATAAATTGTGAATGCTAATCACATTTTTATAGAGTAGGAAATAGAGAATTAGAGTTCTGCTAGGAAACCAATTACTAATCTTATTAGGATTATAATTCATTAGAATCATAGGATTAATTAAACACTTAGTGTTTGAATCTAATCCTAAATATCTAATTTTACTAAAAGTAGGAAAACTATACTTAAGGTCCAAATTACATGGCACCTAAGTAATCATACAAGTCTTGGTGCATAAGACGAACGCCACCAACGTAGCGACGAAGACCCACGTTGGCGCGCGAGCCTGGCCCAGGCCCAAGCGAGCATCGATGCTGGCCTTCGGCCCATTGTTGTGCTTCTTCGTGCCTTGCCAGTCGATGCTAGCCCATTGCTTGTTGCTGGCCCATCGCACAATGCTAGCGCCCAGCTGGGCGCACGGTCCAGCGTTGGCGCTGGGCCTTTGTGCTTGGCGTTGGCACTGGGCCTCGTGCCTAGCGATGTGCGTTCGACCCTTGCTCGTCGAGTGATGGGCCGGCTTCCTTGCCGGCTTGTCGCTCTTCGTGCTTCCGATTCGTTTTCCGATTCCGGAATTTATTTCCGTTTCGAACAATATTTCCTATTCTGACAATATTTTCGATTCCGGTAATATTTCCGTTTCCTGCAATATTTCCGATTCCGGCAATATTTCTATTTCCGATAATATTTTCCGATACGAACCATGTTTCCATTTCCGGTAACATCTACGACTTGGATAATATTTATATATCCGTCATGAACCATATTTCCGTTTCCGGCAACATCGTCATTTCCGGAATATTCTTTACTTTGTCTTTTGACGATTTCAGCTCCCACTGGAACCGAGATCCGTCATTTCCGAATGATCATAAATAGAGTACTTTAATGAATCATATATTCACTTAAATACTTGATCCGTTCACGTACTATTTGTGTGACCCAACGGGTTCAGTCAAGAGTAAGTTGTGGATTAATATTATTAATTCCACTTGAACTGAAGCGACCTGTAGCTAGTCATTCAGTTCACTTGATCTCGCTGAATTATTAACTTGTTTAATTAATACTGAACCTCATTTATTAGACTTAGCATTAAATGCATAAATGCAAACTTGGACCATGGGAATTATTTCCTTCAGTCCCCCACTTGTCCATAGGGACAAGTGTGCATTTTCTAATTTCTTTGTCGCTCGATGCCTGCTCATGAACATAAGGTAAGATTAGTCATCCTTATTATGTCCAGAGGTATTTCTCGATGTCAGAGTTCTACTGGTCAAATTAACAGATAATCATAGCCTATGATTTATTTGAGTACGACCATGCATTTTACAGTTTCTAGCTCTCTGAGTGGCCTTGTGTAACTTTCGGCTGAAGGAAATATGTCCTTCACCTAAGGTGCATTAAGTCTAATACCAAGGTTCAGATTAATTGCGAACAATTAATTCAGTGAGATCAAGTGATCGAAACAGCTAGCTGGAGCAATGCTTCCGATTAGTGAGTTCTAATGGATATTGAACTCACAACTTACTCTTGACTAAACCTACAAGGTCACACTAATGACACGTAACAGATCACCGGATTAAATGAATCGGAAATTCATTTAATAGCTTTTCGGGATTTAAGTTGGAAACGCATTATACGATACGACCTTGCATCGGAATCGTATATCGTATCGCGAATATTCGTAAGCTAGGCGAAACGAATAAATCGTATCGTACGACAGTGATTCGTCGTATACGAAACGATAAATAATATGTCGAAAATATATTAAACGCGGATACGAGGAGCGGCCCACGAGCCGAGTGCACGAAGCACTCAAGGCCCATGGGCGCGCGCGCTAGGCAAGCAAGCAAGGCGACACAACTGCGCTGGCCCATGGCTGAGCAGCTGTGTGCGCGCGCGGGCCAAGACCACGACACATCAGCAGCAGCGCGGCCCACGGCCGAGCTCGCTGTGCGTGTCCGTGTGATGCTGCGCGGGCTTGCTAGCCGGCCTTGCCTTGTGGCTTGGTCGGTTAGTAAGGTTATGTAAATAACCTTATAACCTAATTTCCAACTAAGGCAATCACAATTCAGATTACACACAACCCTAGGAGAAAACAGAGAACCCTAATTCTCTCTGTGCCTCCATAGTGTGTTCATCCCAAAAAGCAAATCTCTTGATCGATTGTCTAAGCTACGATAATCAAGACAGATCTGATCGTGTCGGTGAACCAAGTAGAGGAACGACAAGTGGAGTTCTTTGTTCGTGTTCGTTGACAGATTATTGTGGAAAACACGCTTCGAATGTAAGTTTGCTTAATCTTTGCTTTATACATGTTTCCTGGCTTGGGGATTGTTCCGCACATGTTATTATGTTTAACTGTATTCCCCTACAGTGGTATCAGAGCCTTATGTATTCAAAGCATGAATTAGCATGATTATTATTGTTTTTGCATTGTCGAAATTTTTGGAATTTTTGTTGATTTTTCGGAATTTTTTCAAATTATGGGATTAATTGCGAAATTGGCAGTTCCGAAATCAAAAATATTCGCTTTTTCAATTTTTAAAACCCTAATCTGATGGAAAACGATTTTCTAAGATCAACTCATGAGAATAGAATTGCGAAAACAGGCCTCGAAGCATCAGTTTTTGGGCGTTTTTGTTAATTTTTCATTAAAAATTAAATGTGTCGGACAGTAATTCAATTAAAAGGTCGACCTAAACTACTCGGAATTGCTTGAAATTTTGACAAAATGTTTCTGGGTACATGCTTGATCTATGGTAAAAATTTCAGATTTTTCCAGTAAGTATAAACCCTAATTTCGCCTTTCCCCAATTCGTAAAATTCACAACCCTAATTGATTTTTAATTAATTATGGATTAATAATTCGGTTAATTGGGGAAGGGGATATAATTGCATGGGTCAGTGGCTAATTTTAAAAATTATTGGATTAAAATTAATGGTTTCGTTAATTTTCATCACACTTAAACCAATTTATTAATAATCTGAAATTTAATTGTTTATGAACGATGTAAAATTTCGGATTTTGTTAATTAAAGGTTCAAATTTTAAAGTTGATTCGATCATTCTTAAAAGTTTGAATATCGTTAGCCCTTCATTTATTAATTTTACGAAATTGGATTGTCGTTAAAGTTTATTAAATCGTTAAAAATCGTTGTTTTTCGAAAAATTAAATCGTAACTTTTTTGAAAAATAAAATTAATGCAAGTTCGTGAATTAAAATTTAATTTTAATTAGGTTGGTCCGTTTTACGAACCAAAAACACGAACATGAGCATGATGGAAGTATGGCTCGTCGAGCCATACGAGGCCGTTACGCGAGCCGTGCCATGCGACACGGGCAGCAGCACGAGCTGCATGCCTCGTGCGCGCTAGGCAAGGCAGGGGCGGGCGATGCTTGCGGGGCTGCGACGAAGCAAAGCGCGATGCTTGCGACGTCGAGCGCCCACGATGCACAACACACACGCAACGCAGGGCAGCTAGGCTGCGGGTACGCGATGCGCATGCGCAAGGCATGGCGCGCGACGCGTGTGGGCGAGGCATGGCGCGCGAGAGATGGGTGATCGATGGCATGCTATGCGGTGCGATGGGCTGGGCGCGCGCGGGCAATGCTCGTGTGCTCTTGGGCCTCTCGCACGACGGGCTGGGCGCAAGCCTAGGCCGTTTGATTAATTTTTTTTAATCGTTTAATTAGTTGTGCTTCGTGTATTTGCATTAATTTGGGCTAACGGGATTTTTTTTTAATTTAATATTTTATTTGCTTGGCCCGGGCCGCGAGTTTTAATTTAATATTTCATAATTAATTATCCGGAATAATTATTGGTTTGAGTGGGAGCCACTAAATGAAATTAAAATGAAATAATTATTTTAATTATTTCGTAGGTCGCATTATTTTAATTAAATTCAATTTTAATTAGAATAAAGTCTAAGGATTAATAATTTGGAAATTGATTAATCTTTTAGGACGCGTTTATGTGAACGTGAATTTTAATTAATTCACGTAAATACTTGCATATTAACATGGGCCATTCGTTTTAGCATACGAATGGGTGAATGCGTAGAATATATATTTTATGCAATGCAGGTACTCCAAGTGACTAGTATGGCCAAATTTAGGATAGTTAAATACGGTCTGCGCACCGTTCTATCTTTGAATGTAAAGTTTTAAATATGGTCTGCGTACCATGGAAATTTTGATGTAATTTATTATTTTCAAGTATTTCTAAGTTTAGAACTTTAAGTTAGCATTTGAACGAAGATTCAAGACGATGCCAAGCTAACAAGGAGGTGATGAAGATTGGATGCTTCAAGACAAGAAGTTTTGGGCCATACTAGATCACCAATTATTTATGCAATTTAATATATATATTACGCGTGAATGTATGAATGTATGTATGCTTTGCATGATCAGGTTGTTTCCTATGAATCGATTAGTTTTAAGTTCACTAAATAATCGAACCAACATAGAAACAACTAGGTCCAAGTAATATTGAGTTTTAAAAATTGCCTTCCAAATCAACACTTACAAAAATCTAGGGATCTAAGATAGTAGGTTTACGCTAAAGCGAGGTGCTATTTTAGTTGACTTAGATGGTAAGGCGTCCTAAAGGAGCACGTTGATTGTGGTTATAACTCAAACAACAATGGCATTAAGTTGTGGCAATGGGATAAATTATGGCATTAATTTATTAACCAAGAGTAATTTGGAGATTACTAGCAATAGGTTTTGCTTACCTAAAATCTTAAAATACTTAAGACATGCTAAAGCTGCTTAAGGATTTAGGACTTTTGGGGTCTTGGAATCGTTTCATTCATTTCGGACCATGTTTTTTCTTTTTGCTTGAATGAAATGTTTTCATAGCTTTAATGATTGCATGTTTTTCTTTTATTTCAAAGTTATTGAATTGTATGAATGGTTATTTATTGCAAATTCTTTTCGATTGTAGTAATCAAAATGGTCGCAAACATAACAACAATCATATCATCTGAAATTCTGGATGTCGAGTTAGACTTGACTAATTTTCTTGAATGGAAAGGGAAACTTGTTGAAGTTTTGAAAGTTAATGGCATACATTATGTCATTGAACAACCTTTCCCTAGCTATGATGCGCGAGGCATGACTCCTGAAAGGTACAGAAGTTGGGCACTTCACAAGTACCTTGTCACGGAATTCATCCTTAAGTCTATCCTTGAGAGTTAGAGAGGGAGGTTCATTACTTTTGAACCTCAAGCTCTCCTAAGTAGCCTCGAGGATAAGTGTGCGGGTTTTCGACCCTTGTGCCAAACTGGTGGCAATGGGGTTGACGAATTGGCTAATCGATGAGCAATCTCAAGCTCATAACCCCACGCAAGTCGTGCCTAGAAGTCGAACTTCTGGAGGCACAAAGGCGCATCTACTCTGTCAAGATGGACAAAAACACATCAATTCGGTCTCATGTGGATATGATGTCTGGATTATTTTTCACAATTGAGAGACTTGGTGGTTCCATCAAAGAGTCGGTAGCTATTGCACTAGTGCTGAATTCTCTTCATAAGGATTATGAGGGTTTTAAGATGCACTATCTCTTTCATCAGAAAGAGAGCAGATTCTCTGAACTTGTGGAATTACTCATGAAATGTGAGAAAATCCTTAAGTTCAATCAATGTGAGGTGCACTAAATTCAAGAAAATAGGCAAGGGGAAGAAAAGCAAGGCTGCATCTTCGTCCACTCCTGGAGGGCATCTGGCGCCTTCTAAGAGCAAGATGAAGAGGAATGCTTCTCCTTCCACATCGCAATGCTTCAATTGTAATGAAATTGGTCATTACAAGTGATATTGCCCCAAACTAAAGGAAGAGAAGAAGGACGGAAACGTTGCTTCTCCTTCAGGTATGTATGTTATACACTGTAATCTAGCTAATTCTACTTCTTGGGTATTAGATACTGGTTGTGGCTCACACTTATGTTCCAATCCACAGGGACTAAGGAGAAGTAGAAAGCTTGATAAAGGCGAGATGGATCTACGCGTGGGAAATGGAGCACGGATTGCTGCATTAGCCGTAGGATCTTATTTTATTTCTTTGCCTAGTGGGTTTGTTTTGGAACTAGAAAACTGTTACTATGTTCCTAGTATCACCAGAAACATCATTTCCGTTTCAAGTTTGGATTCTAAAGGTTTTAGTTTTCAATTTAAAGACAATAGTTGTTCTTTTGCTTTGAATGGAATGTTTTATGGTTCAGCACAACAAGAAAACGGTCTTTACGTGCTAGATACGAGCAAACACATTTATAACATAAATACCAAAAAGGCTAAAACTGGTGATTCGAATCTCACATTTCTGTGGCTTTGTCGATTAGGCCATATAAACATAAAGCGCATGGAATTACTTCAACGGAAAGGAAATCTAGAATCATTCGACTTAGAGAAGATTGATCAATGCGAATCTTGTTTACTTGGCAAAATGATAAAGCAACCTTTCTCAAAGGTGGGAGAAAGAGCAAGCGAACTACTAGGGCTAATACATACGGACGTATGTGGGCCTATGAGTACGAAAGCTAGAGGTGAGTTCAGCTATTTCATAACGTTTACGAACGACTTCAGTAGATATGGCTATATTTACTTAATGAAGCACAAGTCTGAATCGTTTGAGAAATTCCGAGAATTTCAAAATGAAGTAGAGAATCAACATGGCAAGAAAATCAAAGCTCTAAGATCGGATCGAGGAGGTGAATATCTTAGCCACGAGTTTGATGACCATCTAAAAGAATGCGGTATTCTTTCTGAATTGACTGCTCCGGGGACACCTCAATGGAATGGAGTGTCGGAACGGAGAAACAGGACCTTACTCGATATGGTCAGGTCAATGATGGGTCAGGCCGAACTTCCTTTACAGTTCTGGGGACATGCGTTGCAAACTGCAGCACTCACACTGAATCGTGCTCCGTCAAAAGCTGTTGAAAAGACTCCATACGAATTATGGACTGGGAAACTTCCAAAGTTGTCTTTTCTGAAGATTTGGGGTTGCGAAGCATATGTCAAGCGATTAATTTCGGACAAGCTACAACCTAAATTTGACAAATGTTTCTTCGTTGGGTATCCAAAAGAAACTATGGGGTATTACTTCTACAACAAGTCAGACAACAAGGTATTCGTTGCTCGTGACGGTGTCTTTTTGGAAAGAAATCATATTTCCAAATTGACAAGTGGGAGAATAATAGACCTCGAAGAGATTCGAGACGAACAACGAACTCAGAACTCTTTAGAAGCAGTTCAAGTTGATGAACCTCCAAGGTCTTTAGAAGAGCCAGTGGGAGTAGTTCCTCAAAACGTTGTTGCCCCTCGTAGGTCAAATAGAATTATTTTTCAGCCGGACAGATGGACAGGCGTCCTCTTGACTGAAAACTTAGACGTTCTCATATTGGATAGTGATGAACCTTTGACTTACAAGCAAGCTATGACGAGCCCAAGCTCCATTAAATGGTTAGAGGCCATGCAATCTGAAATAGACTCCATGTCTGAAAATCAAGTCTAGGATTTGGTTGATTTACCGGATGGGTTCACACCTATCGGATGCAAATGGGTCTTCAAATTGAAGAAAGACAAAGATGGAATTGTATACATATACAAGGCTAGATTGGTAGCAAAAGGTTACAGGCAAGTTCACGGCGTTGACTACGATGAAACCTTTTCTCCAGTCGCGATGCTTAAGTCTATTCGGATAATCCTTGCGATTGCCGCTTTTCATGACTATGAAATATGGCAAATGGATGTCAAAACTGCCTTCTTGAACGGTGTTCTTGAAGAGACTGTGTTCATGACACAGCCGGAGGGTTTTGTCGATCCAAAGAACCAAGGAAAGGTATGCAAGCTTAAGAAGTCCATCTATGGACTAAAGCAGACATCAAGGAGTTGGAATAAACGATTTGATGAAGCAGTCAATAAGTTTGGCTTCATCAAGAATCAGGACGAATCTTGTGTATACAAGAAGGTTAGTGGGAGTAAAATTGCATTCCTAGTCTTGTATGTTGACGACATACTGCTTATTGGAAACGACATTCCTATGTTGGAGTCTGTAAAGACTTTGCTCGGGAAGTGTTTCTCAATGAAGGACTCAGGAGAGGCACAGTACATATTGGGCATCAAGATCTATAGGGATAGGTCTAAAAGGATGATTGGACTAAGCCAAAGCACTTACATTGACAAAGTGCTAGCTAGGTTCAATATGATGAAAGCCAAGAGGGGCCATCTACCCATGTCACATGGCGTATATCTAAGCAAGAATCAGTGTCCCAAAACATCTGATGAGCGTAAAAAGATGAGTGGAATTCCATACGCTTCGGCTATTGGATCCATCATGTATGCTATGATTTGTACAAGGCCGGATGTTTCGTTCGCACTCAGTGCAACGAGCCGGTACCAGTCAAGACCCGGTGAGGCGCATTGGACTGCTGCCAAAAACATCTTAAAGTACCTGAAAATGACTAAGGATCAGTTTCTGGTTTATGGTGGTACAGATGAGTTGATTGTTAAGGGCTATACGGACGCAAGCTTTCAAACCGACAGAGATTATTTCAGATCACAGTCTGGGTTTGTGTTCTGCCTCAACGGCGGAGCAGTAAGCTGGAAAAGTGCTAAGCAAAGTACTATTGCGGATTCTACAACTGAAGCCGAGTACATTGCTGCATCAGAAGCAGCAAAGGAAGCTGTTTGGATTCGGAAGTTCATCGAAGAACTTGGTGTTGTCCCCTCCATTAAAGGACCAGTGGCTTTGTATTGTGACAATAGCGGAGCCATTGCCCAGGCAAAGGAGCCTAGGAGCCACCAGAAGTCCAAGCACGTACTGCGGCGATTTCATATACTTCGAGAGATCGTTGAAAGAATGGAAATCGAGATTTGCAAGGTTGGAACTGACGACAACGTCGCGGATCCATTGACTAAACCGTTGCCACAAGTGAAACACAACGCACATGTAGCAACCATGGGAATCAAGCATGTTGGAGAATGGCTTTGATTTTCTAAGTATTGTTTTAGAACATCTGTTAGATCTATGTTTAAAACAATTGGTTTAACCATTTCATATTTATGAAATTTATTATTTCATATTCATTTAATTGTGGTTTAGAATTAAATGATAAGTCCATGTGATTCAAATCATTCAAATGGGATGTCAAGATGGATTCTTTGGCAAAGAAACACCCATAAGTGAACTTGAATATTGAAGTCACAAAGGATCCTTAATCCAGGTCATTGCAAGGTGGAGGACCAATGACTAATGAAGATTAGATTGCAAGTAGATTACTTAGTTCTGTTTCTTGAACTAGAGTGACTGGATGTCAGAATCTTTTGCATAGATACTTATTGGATCTTGTATCGGATTGACCATGAGAACGCTTTAAGAGATTAACGTCATGTCATAGGTAGTTCTCATTAATGGTGATTAGAAACCGTTCCTCAGAACATGAGGGATTATGTCTGCTCGTTTGAGAACTAGTTCGCTTTGATACTAGCTAAACGTCGCACCGTAAAAGGAGGCTATAAAAGCAGTTATTGGGCGTACTATGAATCAAAGTGAGTGTTCATAGATTGCAAGAATGGATTGTCCTCCTATCTTTGATAGGATATGGTGTTGTTGTGTAACAAGGCCTCTCGGAGAGTTAGATACTGTAAAATGCATGGCCGTGCTCAGAATGGTTAGGCTTAACCTTCTGCAAAAGTTTGACAGTTGAACTCTGTAATCCGAGAAACACTTCTAGACCTAAAAAGGATGGCTTGGATCTTACCTTATGTTCAGTAAGTAACACTAAGCGACAAAGGAATGTGGATGCACACTTGTCTGAATGACAAGTGGGAGATTGAAGGAAATATGTCCTTCACCCAAGGTGCATTAAGTCTAATACCAAGGTTCAGATTAATTGCGAACAATTAATTTAGTGAGATCAAGTGATCGAAACAGCTAGCTGGAGCAATGCTTCCGATCAGTGAGTTCTAATGGATATTGAACTCACAACTTACTCTTGACTAAACCTACAAGGTCACACCAATGACACGTAACAGATCACCGGATTAAATGAATCGGAAATTCATTTAATAGCTTTTCGGGATTTAAGTTGGAAACGCATTATACGATACGACCTTGCATCGGAATCGTATATCGTATCGCGAATATTCGTAAGCTAGGCGAAACGAATAAATTGTATCGTACGACGGTGATTCGTCGTATACGAAACGGTAAATAATATATCGAAAATATATTAAACGCGGATACGAGGAGCGGCCCACGAGCCGAGTGCACGAAGCACTCAAGGCCCATGGGCGCGCGCGCTAGGCAAGCAAGCAAGGCGACACAACTGCGCTGGCCCATGGCTGAGCAGCTGTGTGCGCGCGCGGGCCAAGACCACGACACATCAGCAGCAGCGCGGCCCACGGCCGAGCTCGCTGTGCGTGTCCGTGTGATGCTGCGCGGGCTTGCTAGCCGGCCTTGCCTTGTGGCTTGGTCGGTTAGTAAGGTTATGTAAATAACCTTATAACCTAATTTCCAACTAAGGCAATCACAATTCAGATTACACACAACCCTAGGAGAAAACAGAGAACCCTAATTCTCTCTGTGCCTCCATAGTGTGTTCATCCCAAAAAGCAAATCTCTTGATCGATTGTCTAAGCTACGATAATCAAGACAGATCTGATCGTGTCGGTGAACCACGTAGAGGAACGACAAGTGGAGTTCTTTGTTCGTGTTCGTTGACAGATTAACACGCTTCGAATGTAAGTTTGCTTAATATGTGCTTTATACATGTTTCCTGCCTTTGGGGATTGTTCCGCACATGTTATTATGTTTAACTGTATTCCCCTACATCGGCATCTCATCTCGATTTATGGGAGGACAATCCCAATCTTGTGATCTTGAGGTTAGACTTCGTTTGATAGGTGATTACCTGAGCGTTGCCGTTATAGTGTACTTTTATGGTGTGACGCTTGACAACGTCAAAGTAACCAGTTCTCAAACAAGTAATCTCAAATCACTCAGGTATCGAGGATTAGTGTCTAATAATGTAATGAAATTTACTTTTGACAGATTTTCATCTCTTACAGTAAAGTTTCATAGGTCTGTCCGATACTAATCTTATCAAGTAAGTATATATATGCAAATGATTACGACATTGCCATGTCCACATAGTTCAAGAAATAGAACTACTGGTCATCTTGCATTTCTAGTCGTCTAGCGTTTTCTATGCGTCCACCTTTATAGAAAACTTCCGACCAGGGACCAGTTTCAACTTTTGACATTCAAGTTCACTTGATAGACATTTCATAGTCACAGGACTGGTCCTGACATTCTATCTTGAATATATTGTCAAATTGAAAGGACTCATCATTTAATAAACCACAAAATTAAATGGAAAAATGAATTTTATTCATTTCTATGAATGGTTAACCAAAATATTTTACAAAGTATTAAACTTAAAAATTTAAAACATTCATTAAGGACATCAAAGACATTCTCCAACATGCTTGATTCCCATAGCTGCATTGTGCGAGTTGTGCTTCGCTTGCGGCAGAGGTTTAGTTAATGGATCTGAGATGTTGTCGTCAGTTCCAATCTTGCCTATCTCGACTTATTTTCTCTCCACGAATTCTCGTAGAAGGTAAAATCTACGAAGTACATGTTTGACTCTTTGGTGGTGTCTAGGATCCTTTGCCTGTGCAATAGCTTCGTTATTGTCACAATATAGAGCTATCGGTCCTTTAATGGAGGGGACTACACTAAGTTCACCTATGAACTTCCTTAGCCAAATAGCTTCCTTTGCTGCTTCATGTGCAGCAATGTACTCCGCTTCAGTTGTAGAATCCGCAATGGTGCTCTGCTTAGGACTTTTCCATCTTACTGCACCTCCGTTGAGGCAGAAGACAAACCCAGACTTTGATCTGAAATCATATTTGTTGGTTTGGAAACTTGCGTCCATATAGACTTAAATAATTAATTCATCATCTCCACAATAGACCAGGAAATCATCTTTGTGCCTTTTCAGGTACTTTAGAATAATCTTGGCAGCAGTCCAGTGTGCCTCTCCTGAGTCTGACTGGTATCTGCTCGTAGCACTGAGTGCGTACGCAACATCCGGGCATGTACATATCATAGCATACATTATTGAACCAATCAATGATGCATATGGAATCCCATTCATTCGTCTTCGCTCATCTAGTGTTTTTGGACACTGAGTCTTGCTTAGAGTCATTCCATGAGACATGGGTAGGTAGCCTCGCTTGGAGTCAGCCATATTGAACCTATCAAGCACCTTATTGATATAAGTGCTTTGACTAAGTCCAATCATCTTTTTAGATTTATCTCTATTGATCTTGATACCCAATATGTATTGTTCTTCGATCTCCTAGATCCTTCATCGAAAAACATTTCACAAGCCAAATCTTGACAGAGTTCAACATAGGAATGTCATTTCCGATAAGTAATATGTCGTCGACATACAATACTAGGAAAGAAATTTTGCTCCCACTGACTTACGTATATTCCAGCTCCTTGATGCTTGCTTCAATCCACAAATGGATTTCTTAAGCTTGCATACCTTTTTAGCATTCTTTGGACCCTCAAAACCCTCATGCTGTGTCATAAACACAGTTTTTGTTAAAACGTCGTTTATCCATCTGCTATATTTCATAATCGTAATATGTAGAGATTGCTAACATTACCCGAATAGACTTTAGCATTGCACTTGGTGAAAAGGTTTCATCATAATCCACACCGTGGACTTGCCTATATCCTTTTGCAACCAATCTAGCTTTAAAAACTTCTAGTTCCCCATCCTTGTCCTTTTTCAGTTTAAAAACCCATTTGCTTCCTATGTCTTGGTAGCCATCTGGCAAATCGACCAAATCCCAAACTTGGTTTTCAGACATGGAGTCTAATTCAGATTGCATGGCTTCTTGCCACTGCTTGGAGCTAGGGCTCGTCATAGCTTGTTTGTAAGTCGTAGGTTCATCGCTTTCCAGCAATAGAATTTCTTGGCTCTCATTCGTAAAAATATCTATGTATCTTTCTGGTTGAGACCTATATCTCAGTGATCTACGCGGGATTACATTTTTAGTTTGTTCTTTATTCTCACCAGATACTTCTAAAGATCTCTGAGTTTCAACTTGAATATCATCTTGATCATTCTCTAGAGTTTGTTGTTCGACTCGAATTTCTTTGAGGTGTACTTTTCTCCCACTTGTCATTTTGGAAATGTAATTTCTTTCCAAAAAGATACCATGTCGAGCAACAAACACATTGTTCTCAGATGTATTGTAGAAGTAATACCCCTTTATTTCCTTTGGGTAACTCACAATTAGGATACATTTGTCAGATTTCGGTTGAAGTTTGTCTGAAATTCATCGTTTGACGTATACTTCACAACCCCAAATCTTAAGAAAAGACACTTTTGGAGGAATCCAAACCATAACTCATATGGAGTCTTTTCGACAGCTTTAGACGGAGCTCTATTTAGTGTGAGTGTAGTTGTGTTTAGTGCATGTCCCCAAAATTCTAATGGAAGTTCGGCCTGACCCATCATTGATCGAACCATGTCTAGCAGTGTCCTGTTCCTCCGTTCTGACACACCGTTCCATTGAGGTGTTCCGGGAGGAGTCAATTCTGACAAGATTCCACATTCTTTCAGATGGTCATCAAATTCATAGCTCAGATATTCACCGCCTCTATCAGACCGCAGTGCTTTAATCTTCTTGCCTAGTTGGTTCTCTACTTCACTCTGAAATTTCTTGAATTTGTCAAAGGACTCAGACTTATGCTTCATTAGGTAGACATAACCATATCTACTAAAATCATCAGTGAAAGTGATAAAGTAGCTGAAACCACCTCTAGCATTTAAGCTCATTGGTCCACATACATCTATATGGATTAAACCCAATAGATCATTTTCTCTTTCTCCAACTTTAGAGAAAGGTTGTTTTGTCATTTTGCCAATTTTGATTATTATATCTGACGCATTAACGTTAAAACCAATTTCTCCACATACATCTGACGCATTAACGTTAAAATTAATAATTTAAATTGTTTTCTCGGGATTTAATTTTGATTATTATAATTATTATAAATTTTAATTTATACTAATTATTTTACTAAAATTAAACCTTGAATTAATTTAAATTCGTTTAATTCAACTGAAATAAATTAAATTAATGGATTCGATTATAATTTTATTTGAGCTTTAAATTTTAATTAAACTTATATGTTTCCGGTTAGACTAGAAATACATTTTTATGTTTAAAATTAGTAAAGCATATAAAGTTATTGGTTTAAGTGGGAGCATTTTTAGTCATAAACTCTTGATTAGGTCTAAAAATCCTTTAAGGTTAAACAACTTGATTAGAATTAATAAGGACTGAATAATTGGTAGATTATTGGTGCCCTTAATTAATTGCTGCAAATATTTATGTGATGCATACAATGTGTTTTAACTAACCAATTATGTGGGCCATTCATGATAATGAATGGATGAATGGTATATATTGTATATGTACTGTTTTGCAGGTTATGAAGTGAATAGTATGGCCCAAATAGGATAGAAAATATGGTCTGCGTACCATTAATTTGAATGTAATTGGTCTAAAGCACCAATTTATTTTTCAATTCAAATATGGTCTGCGTACCATCAAATAGTTGTAATTAGTTTAATTATAGCTTATCCTAGTTGAAGAAAATGGCGCATCCCACGGTGAAATTCAAGACGGAGTTTCCAATCCATTTTCAAGACGGACATTGAAGTTGAAGCTTCAAGATGAAGTCGGACCATACTAGATCACATTTATCTTATGCATGCTTTAAGTTATTTATTGCTTTTAAATATGTCTTAAATATGCATGAGATCGAAGCTTGATTATGTTGCATGATTAAGGATTTTAGTTCACTTAAAATCTAACCAACATAGTAAGAGCCTTAAGTTCCAAACTTAAAAATTGAGTTAAAAGGTGCCATGCCAAAATAACACTTACTTGGATATCCTTTACATCGATCTTAGTAATAGTTTTCCGCCGTAGCGAGGTGTTACTTATCGATACTAAAGGGGTAAGGTACACAAATAATTGTGAGTACATGTTAGTTTTGGTGAAACTCAACGATATAAGTAAGGGGTCCTTTTATGTCGTGGTAAAATCGATAGGTTTACCTAATAAGTTCTTAGACGTACCTATCAACCAAGAGTAGTTTCTAGACTATTAGCAAAAGGCTTTTGCTTACCTAAAAGATTTTAGAATTGAGTCTAAATACATAATGTGCTTAATTCTTCAATGGATTTTAGGATCTTGGAATCATTTTATTCACACCTTCCGGAACACATAACTTGAATAAAATGCTTAATGAACATTGAATTATGCATGTATGCTAGAATTTAAGTTTATTAAGAGAAACTGTGAATGATTATTTATTTGTTTATTCTTTTTCAATTGTAGTTTTAATTATGGCAAACAACAATTCATTCAGCATTCGATCAATTCTCGAAAAGGAGAAGTTGAACGGGAAAAACTTCCTTGACTGGCAAAGGAACTTGCAAATAGTTCTTATGCAGGAAGAAAAGGAGTATGTCCTGGAAGAGGCGATGCCCGAAGCCGCAGGTGAAGGGGTCACTCAGGCAGCCCTCAATCGTTGGATTGATGCCAACAAGGACGTGAAATGTCTAATGCTTGCAACCATGAGCGCAGATCTGCAGAAAACGTTCATCAACTCAGATGCTTTCACGGTCATCAGTGAGTTAAAGAACATGTTCCAAGATCTGGCTCGGGTCGAAAGATTCGAGACTCATACGCAAATTCTTGAGACTAAGCTTAAGAAAGGCGAGCCCGTAAGTCCACATGTTCTCAAAATGATTGGACTCATTGAGAATATGAGTCGGCTGGATCAGCAGTTCTCTCAGGAAATGGTTGTAGACACCATCCTCCATTCTCTTCATAACGGGTATGATCAGTTCAAGCTGAACTACAGTATGAATAGTCTGGACAAAACGCTCACTGAGCTTCACGGTATGCTGAAGACCGCTGAAAAGACGCTCAAAAGTGATAAGCAAGATGTGCTTATGGTGCGTGGTGTCAAGTTCAAGAAATCTGGAAAGAAGAGGAATGCTAAGAAAGGTGGCAAAAAGGCCAGCCCAACTAAGCAAATTGGCGCCAAGTCTGAAAAGAGGAAGGTCAGTCAACCCACTTCTGAATCCGAATGCTTCTACTGCAAGAAGAAGGGGCATTGGAAGAGAGATTGCTTGAAGCTAAAGGAAGATCAGAAGAACGGAACAGTCGTTCCATCTTCAGGTATTTTCGTTATAGACTGTATACTTGCTAATTCAATTTCTTGGGTATTAGATACAGGTTGTGGCTCACACTTATGTTCCAATTCACAGGGACTAAGAAGAAGTACAAAGTTAAGCAAGGGTGAAGTCGACCTACGAGTGGGAAATGGAGCACGGATTGCTGCATTAGCTGTAGGAACTTATTATTTGTCGTTGCCCTCTGGGCTAGTTTTGGAACTGGAAGAGTGTTTCCATGTTCCAAGTCTTACTAAAAACATCATTTCTGTTTTTTGCTTAGATGCTAAGGGATTTTCCTTTTTAATAAAAGACAATAGTTATTCGTTTTATTTTAAAGAGATGTTTTATGGATCTGCTAGATTAGTCAATGGACTTTATTTATTAGATCACGACAAACAAGTTTATAACATAAATACCAAAAAGGCCAAAAAGGATGATTCAGATCTCACCTATCTGTGGCATTGTCTATTAGGCCATATTAACTTGAAACGCATGGAAAGACTTCAAAAGGAAGGAATTCTAGAACCATTTGACTTAGAGGATTATGGTAAGTGCGAATCATGTTTACTTGGCAAAATGACAAAGCAACCTTTCTCTAAAGTTGGAGAAAGAGCAACTGAACTATTGGGTTTAATCCATACAGATGTATGTGGACCAATGAGTACAAATGCTAGGGGTGGTTTCAGCTACTTTATCACTTTAACTGATGACTTCAGTAGATATGGTTATGTCTACCTAATGAAGCATAAGTCTGAATCCTTTGACAAATTCAAGAGTGAAGTAGAGAATCAATTAGGCAAGAAGATTAAGGCACTGCGGTCTGATAGAGGCGGTGAATATCTGAGCTATGAATTTGATGACCATCTGAAAGAATGTGGAATTCTATCAGAATTGACTCCTCCTGGAACACCACAATGGAACAGTGTGTCGGAACGGAGGAACAGAACCTTGCTAGACATGGTTAGATCAATGATGGGTCAGGACGAACTTCCAATAGAATTTTGGGGACATGCACTAAATACAGCCGCACTCACTATAAATAGAGCTTCGTCTAAAGCTGTTGAAAAGACTCCATATGAGTTATGGTTTGAAAAGCCTCCAAAAGTGTCTTTTCTTAAGATTTGGGGTTGTGAAGTATACGTCAAAAGATTAATTTCAGACAAACTTCATCCAAAATCTGATAAATGTATCCTTGTGGGCTATCTAGAGGAAACAAAGGGGTATTACTTCTACAATACATCTGAGAACAAGGTGTTTGTTGCTCGAGATGGTATCTTTTTGGAAAACAATCACATTTCCAAAATGACAAGTGGGAGAAAAGTAGACCTCGAAGAAATTCGAGTCGAACAACAAACTCTAGAAAATGCTCAAGATGACATTCAGGATGAAACTCATAGATCTTTAGAAGTATCTGGTGAGAATCATGGACAATCTAGAGATGTAACCCCGCGTAGATCGCAGAGATATAGATCTCAACCGGAAAGGTACTTAGGTATTTTGACGAACGAGAGCTATGACGTTCTATTACTTGAAAGTGATGAACCTGCGACTTACAAACAAGCTATGACGAGCCCTAGCTCCAAGCAATGGCAAGAAGCCATGCAATCTGAGTTAGACTCCATGTATGAAAACCAAGTTTGGGATTTGGTCGATTTGCCAGATGGCTACCAAGCCATTGGAAGCAAATGGGTTTTCAAACTGAAAAAGGACAAGGATGGGAAACTTGAAGTTTTCAAAGCTAGATTGGTTGCAAAAGGTTACAGGCAAGTCCACGGTGTGGATTACGATGAAACCTTTTCACCAGTTGCAATGCTAAAGTCTATTAGGATAATGTTAGCAATCGTTGCATATTACGATTACGAAATATGGTAGATGGATGTCAAAACCGCTTTCTTAAATGGCATTTTAACAGAAACTGTGTTTATGACACAGCCTGAGGGTTTTGAGGATCCAAAGAATGCTAAAAAGGTATGCAAGCTAAAGAAATCAATCTACGGATTGAAGCAGGCATCCAGGAGCTGGAATATACATTTTGAAGAAGCAGTCAGTGACTTTGGTTTCATCAAGAACGCAGACGAATCTTGTGTATACAAGAAGGTCAGTGGGAGCAAAATTGCTTTTCTAGTATTATATGTCGACGACATATTACTTATCGGAAATGACATTCCTATGTTGAACTCTGTCAAGATTTGGCTTGGGAAATGTTTCTCGATGAAGGATCTAGGAGAAGCACAGTACATATTGGGCATCAAGATTTACAGAGATAGATCTAAAAAGATGATTGGACTTAGTCAAAGCACTTATATCAATAAGGTGCTTGATAGGTTCAAGATGGCAGACTCCAAGCGAGGCTACCTACCCATGTCTCATGGAATGACTCTACGCAAGACTCAGTGCCCAAAAACACTTGATGACCGTAAACGAATGAATGGGATTCCGTATGCATCATTGATTGGTTCAATAATGTATGCTATGATATGTACACGCCCGGATGTTGCGTACGCACTCAGTGCTACGAGCAGATACCAGTCAGACCTAGGAGAGGCACATTGGACTGCTGCCAAGAAAATTCTGAAGTACCTGAAAAGGCACAAAGATGACATCCTGGTCTATGGTGGAGATGATGAATTAATTGTTAAAGGTTATACGGACGCAAGTTTCCAAACCGACAAAGATGATTTCAGATCACAGTCTGGGTTTGTCTTCTGCCTCAACGGAGGAGCAGTAAGCTGGAAAAGTGCTAAGCAAAGCACCATTGCGGATTCTACAACTGAAGCGGAGTACATTGCTGCACATGAAGCAGCAAAGGAAGCTATATGGCTAAGGAAGTTCATAGGTGAACTTGGTGTAGTCCCCTCCATTAAAGGACCAATAGCCCTGTATTGTGATAATAACGGAGCTATTGCACAGGCAAAGGAGCCTAGACACCACCAAAGAGTCAAGCATGTACTTCGTAGATTTCACCTTCTACGAGAGTTCGTTGAAAGAAAAGAAGTCGAGATAAGAAAGATTGGAACTGATAACAACATATCAGATCCATTGACTAAACCTCTGCCGCAGGCGAAGCACAACTCGCACACTGCAGCTATGGGAATCAAGCATATTGGAGAATGGCTTTGATGTCCTTGTTTAATGTTTTAAAGTTTTAGAGTTTAATACTTTGTAAAATATTATTGTTTAATCATTCACAATAAATGAATAGAATTCATTTTCCATTTAATTTGTGGTTTATTAAATGATGAGTCCCTTCAATTTGACGAAATATTCAAGATAGACTGTCAGGACCAGTCCTGTGACTGAGAAATGTCTATCAAGTGAACTTGAATGTCAAAAGTTGAAAATGGTCCCTGGTCGGAGTTTTCTATAAAGATGGACGCATAGAAAACGTTAGACGACTAGAATGCAAGATGACTAGTAGTTCTGTTTCTTGAACTATGTGGACATGGCAAAGTCATAATCATTTGCATAGATACTTACTTTGGGAAGACTAGTATCGGAAAGACCTATGAAACTTTACTGTAAGAGATAAAAATCTGTCATAAGTAAATTTCATTAAAATTATTAGACACTAAATCCTCAATACCTGAGTGATTTGAGATTACTTGTTTGAGAACTGCTTACTTTGACGTTGACCAACCGTCGCACCGTAAAAGGAGGCTATAAAGGCAACGCTCAGGTAATCACCTATCAAACGAAGTCTAGTCTCAAGATCGCAAGATTGGGATTGTCCTCCCATAAATCGGGATGAGATGCTTAAAAGTTGTACAAGGCCACTCGGAGAGCTAGAAACTGTAAAATGCATGGCCGTGCTCGGATGAATCATAGGATATGATTATCTGTTTATTTGATCAGTTGAACTCTGAAACCGAGAAACACCTCTGGACATAATAAGGATGACAACTCTTACCTTATGTTCAAGAGCAAGCATCGAGTGACAAAGGAATTAGGAAATGCACACTTGTCCCTAAGGACAAGTGGGAGACAGAAGGAAATAATGCCCTTGGTCCAAGTATGCATATAATGTTAAGTCTAATAAATGCGGTTCAATATTAATTAACAAGTTAATAATTCAGTGAGATCAAGTGAGTTGAATGCCTAGCTAGAGGCCGCTTCAGTTCAAGTGGAATTAATTATATTAATCCACAGCTTACTCTTGACTGAACCCGTAGGGTCACACAAATAGTACGTAAACGGATCAAGTATTTAATGGCATTAAATACTCCATCTATGGATATTCGGAATCGACGGATCTTGGTTCCAGTGGGAGCTGAGATCGTCAAAGGAAAGAAATGAATACTCCGGAAACGATGATATTGCCGGAAACGGAAATATGGATCGTATCGGAAATATAAATATTATCCACCGGAAACGGAAACATGGTACGTATCGGAAAATATTATCGGAAATGGAAATATTGCCGGAATCGGAAATATTGCCGGAAACGGAAATATTGTCAGAATCGGAAATATTATCGGAATCGGAAAATAATTCCGGAAACGAAAATATTAAATATTTGTTCGAAACGGAAATTAATTCCGGAATCGAAAATATTAAATATTGTTCGTATCGGAAATGAATTCCGGAATCGGGAAATTAATCGGAAGCGCATCGTACGAATTAGCATCGGACGAGCTTGCTAGACGAAGGCCCAGCACGAAGCCAGGCCCGCGTCCAGCAAGCCAGCGCGCCACACGAACAACCAAGGCCATGCCAGGCCCAGCGCAAGGCCAGGCCCAGCAGGATGTGGCTGCGCGCGCAGCTGCGAGCAGTGGGCTGTGAGCAATGCTGCTGCGCTCACGTGGGCTTGTAGCTCACGTGGGCCGAGCGGCCGTGTGGGCTGTGCGCAGGCATGGCCTGCACGCTTGCGAGTCATGGTCGTGTAGAGTTTGTGTTCACATACGAAACCTAAAGTGTATAGGATTTGTTTAATGATTAAATTCCTAATCCTAAAAGATAAATTAATTAAATAAGAGTTCTAGTAGGATTCTAATTTAATTAATTCGTATCCTAGTAGGATTCGATTACTTATTCCATGGCCTATAAATATGAGTTAAGGGCTCATAATTTATATTGATAATTTCAAGTATTCAAACAATAAAAAGCTAAGATTTTTAAGTAGAAAAATCAGTCATATTCTTCCCCTATTAGCCGAAAATATATAGTACCTTAAGGGCGATTCTAGTTGGTCAATCTTAAGGCGGATCCGGATGTGCTGTGGACTATCTACGGAGGGACGACACTTGGAGTCCTAAAGACTTGTTCTTGTTCAGTTCGGGCGCAGCTAGGGAGGGTACGCTACAAAGTGTATGCATCTGAATTATGCTAAATGATTATGTGTAAATAATATGTTTCCTGGCTTTATGGTTTTTCCGCATGATTTATGTTTATTCATATGTATCATAACCTAACAGACTAGCCCAGAGGCCAACGACAAATAATAAGTTCCTACAGCCTGTGAGGGGGTCGAAAAAGCGCGAGGCTAATGCGTGACCGGTCCCTCGTGGGTATGACAATTCTTTTTATTCAATCAAGTGTAATTGGATTTCCTGTGAGTATACACCCAATTGACTAGTAATATAGGAGTCGCCATTCAGTTTTTAACGACAATGAGAAAAACTGACAAAACCCGGTTATCGTGACATAAAGGGAGTGCAATTATGTTTGACCACGACGGCCGTAGGTTCCCTTGTGATCCCTGGTGTGGGGATCTCTCAACATACACCCGCAAGGTAGAGATTGAGGGTTCGGGGGACTGTAACTACCGAGAGGAGTAATTCGCTCATCGATAACTCCAGAGGCAGGATATCCTTACTAGCTCAGCATAAATAATTGAAGGGACATGCGTTAAGTATTAAATTAATCTGAATTGATTTTAGCAATATGCAGCATATAATACTAATTCGATCGTGATTATCTGATTTAAATAGCATTAAGGGACCTAGCATGATAATCCGATTTCCCAAAAATATTATATTTATTAGGCGTGATAGAACAATCATATTAGGTTAGTTTAACAGTTCATAAAAAGGGTGAGGAAAGCAGTTAAATCATCGAAAAGGGACACATTACGACGCACCCTTGAGAGGTGCGTCAGGGTTCTCAGAAAACTAACCACTTTGACTTTGTTATTTCTCCTTTTTATTTAACGAATCTCGATTATGGGACAGGATACGTTCTGTTCGATTTATGGATCGATTGCGACAGAACGCGTGAACAGTTTCGCAGCGAGAGGCTTAGGCTAAGGGGTTTAGAGTCAATACTCAGAATATATTATGTGTTGTTGTGTTGTTTCACGTCGAAACTAGGGGTCTATTTATAGGGAAGAGTTCGTGGAAAGATAGAATTGCAGAGTTCTAATCCATAAAGAATTAGGAAAATAGACGTACCCAGGTATTTTCAACGCCCAGGCCTGGGCGCCGAAGATTTCGGCGCCCAGAGCCAGGCGTTGAAAATAGGGTCTGGGCAGTTTTTGTTTAGTCAGATTCGGATTCTAAAATCCGTAGAGTTTGAGATTAACTTGAGTCTTTTAGCGCATATCAATTTGTGACGGAATGCGTCTGGGCCCCTTACGAACTCTAGGTTCGTTAGGATTTAAATTAATACGTAACTCTTATTTCCGAACCCTATTAGGAATAGGATTCTCGCGGTTTTCTACCTCATATAGGATTTATGTTGGAATGCAACACCTAATTCTGACAGGTTTCTATCTTTTATGATTTTGCCACTTTTAGAAGCTACCTTTTACGGCAATTACTATTTTTAGCAGGTTTCAATAAATAGCAGGTTTCGGGTGAAATGAAATGGGGAATCGAGATTCGTTTATTTTATAGGAGATGCGTTGTCAAGTGGAGTTTTTATGCTTTCATCATCGAACCTTTCCCTTGCGGGAATGGGGACAAAAGTAGGTGTCTACAGTTAGCCCCCACTTTGACTGAGTCTTGGAGTAAGACGATGGTCAAAGTATTAGACGGAGTGCGTCGCACAAGCCATGGTGTATGTGACCTGTTTTGCGAGGGTCTCACGAGCCCCTGAGTGATAACATTTGACTTAAGGGTCATCACTTGAAGTGTCAACATACCCCTCACGTGTCATTGGGATTTGTCAACTGATAGTATAGACACTTCCTCACTTTGTCATTGGAAGGATCTAAAGGTGCGTATAAACCCCCTCACTTTGTCATTGGGATTAACTACAGATGTTTTCGAAATTAAAGCTGTAAAGTGTAATTGGGCCTGGCCAAGCCCAATCACGAGGTAAAACGTTTTTAAAGATTCTCATTTTCAGGGCTGGCTAAACGAGAAAACCCCCTTGTTTTTATAGGAAGTAAAACGAAGGAAAATCCAGTACCCTTGTTTTTATAGGAAGTAAAACGAAGGAAAATCCAGTAAAAGTTATCGCTGCAGCGACTAAGGACCTGCGCTGTTAGTGACGCAGACCCCGCCCGCTGAAGGTGGGCGAGCCTGTCCTCTGAGGGGGACCCCCCATCCGATAGAAGTGGACGAATCTGTTTGATGTTTTTGAAAATAAGGACCTACGCGGTTTGTGACGTAGACCCCGCCCGCTGAAGGTGGCGAACCTTGTCCGCTGAGGGTGGACACCCCGTCCGCTGAAGTGGACGAATCTGTTTAAAAGTTTTTTTGAAAATAAGGACCTACGCAGTTTGTGACGTAGACCCCGCCCGCTGAAGGTGGCGAACCTTGTCCGTTGAGGGTGGATACCCCGTCCGCTGAAGTGGACGAATCTGTTTTGAAATTTTATTTTGTTTTTTTTTTTTTTAAAATAAGGACCTACGTGGTTTGCGCCGTAGACCCCGCCCACTGAAGGTGGCGAGCCTATTTTAAATTTGAAGATTTTATTTCTTTCGAAAACTGAGGACCTGCGCGGCTAGTGACGCAGACCCCGCCCGCTGAGGGTGGGCGAGCCCATTTTGAATTTCTTATTTTGCCTATGTAGAAGGGCTTTTGTGATTACAACCTGTTGGTGGGTCGTAATTTTTCCTGATTAGATGTGTCCTGTAAGTGGGTCCACATTGTGTATATTTTTGTTTAACGATATTTTATTTTATTTTTTATTTATCATTATTTTTTCAAAATACCGTTTTTTTCTTTTTTGGGATAGAAATAAGATAATGGATATCTTTACACAAAGTAGGGGAGCACGCGTGCCTGACAGCGAATATTCGCTGTCTGGGAAGCATTTTCAGCGCCCAGGCCTGGGCCGAGAATTTCTAACGCCCAGAGTTGGGCGTTGAAAATGCGAAAGGGGGACTGGTCTTTAAATTCGCGGACCGTCTCCTTCCTTTCCCATTTCCGCCATTTTCGCTCAACCTCTCCACTTCTCTCTACTGATCTTTGCTCGTTTCTTTCACTTTCCTTCACGAGTTCTACTCCAAACCACTTCCTAACCTCCCCAACGTAAGTAATTTTCAATAATTTCGAGATTTTTTGTCAATTTCAGTATTTTGTCAAGTATTTTTTGTGCATGAAATTGATTTGGGGGTTTTTGATTCTGTGCCCCTTTTCTTCAATTAGATAGTGGGAAATGTTCCACATAACATGTTAATTAGTTTGTGCATGTTAATTTTTGCAAGTATGTTGATTTTTGTTGAATTTGGGCATTTTCATGCTAGCCCCCAAGTATACCTACGAATCTAGTATTTTCTTATAATGTAGGTATTCTTGGTATATTGCTTGCGTTCCTCACAATTCATGAATGACGAATTATGGGAGAATTTTGATTTTGCTGGAGTTAATTTTTACTTAGGGAATTTGGGTAAGTATGAACTTAGTATCATGTTTTTTAGGGAACAAAATTGTATGACTCCATTTCATGAGCGAAATGCACTCTTTTTAGAGATCGGTATGAGTTGCCGATTTTGTCAAAGGTATAATGCCTTGTTGTATTGTTGATCAGCATGTCTGACGAGTCGTTACCCCCTCCTGGCGGCCACGAGGTGCGTGGCATGACGCGTCAGTCGACTAGCCCGGGTCCCCTATGGGTTGGCCCTGAGCTTTACGATGGTCGTGATCTACACTACGACCTAGAGCACTATGTGACTTCCCGCCTTCACGCGAGGAGACAGACTACGGTTCGCGGCTATGGCGCCGCGACGAGTGAGACCCTTTTTAGCTATCTGAGCTCGGACGCCCAGGCCTTGGTGAGGGCGAGCTCACTATTTCCGGTGGTTGAGACTTTCTGGGAGATACTGCGGCTCAACATCTCCCTGTCCTTTCTGCCGTCGTTCATGAGGTGGTGGTGGGATACCACCAACACCTTCCATTTTCCTTGGGGCGAGATGACGATCACTCCTGAGGACTACACAGCTTTGACGGGTTTGACCTTTACAGGGAACCCCGTTCGTCTGAGGTCGGACGGCCCATCGCCGACTGTTGCTGAGGGTACCAGGCTCCTGGGCTCGTGGATGGGTAGTAGGTTACCTTCGTACCAGCCCCGTGGGATACCTTTTGCTGACCTGATGTGGGCTTTGGAGCACGGGGTGGAGGAGTCGCCTTCGAGACAGGCTCGGCTGTTCTACCTCCATTTTATTACTTCCACTTTTCTATCGGGTCCGACTGACACCTTTGACCCGAGGTGGATAGGCATGGTGGAGGACGTGTCTACACTGGGTGACTATCGCTGGGGCGATTTGGGCTATGCGACGCTTGTCGGCCAGATGAGTTTGTCGGTGCGCGTCTCGGACACGAGTATACGTCACTTTGTGATTACCTTAGCGGGAGTGCCGCGTCTGATCGAGGTATGTGCCTACACTTTCTTTTGTTTTTCTCGCTTTTACCCGGCCTCTTTTTTTTTAACGTTTTATTATCCTTTTCTTTTGCAGCTGTGGGCCTTTGAGCACTTACCATGGCTGGCTCCCCGAAAGGGGCAGAGGCCTTTGGAGTTCCCTGCCGGTCGCCGTTGGGGTTGGAGGAAGAAGCTGACAGTGCGTCCACCGCCCGATACCGTGTGGGATCTTATCCGGGACGGGAACCCTGAGCATGTACAGAATCTTCTCCTCTATCTCGTATTTCGTCGTTTTTTTTTTTTTTTTATGTGCGAGATCTGACTGTGTTTTGTACGAAAACAGGTGGTTTGGACCCCATGGCTCCCTTTTAGGGGTACCCATGCTTCGGTCAGGGAGAGTTATGCCCTGAGCCAGATGCGGGTCTTGTTCGTTGGCCGCCGGGACCCTGTCTGGTACCTGGGAGAGCGGGTACGTATGCAGACGGTCGGGGTTTTTTCGGTGCCCAGGCCTCCGCCTGCGACCATGCTGTCTACTCGCTCGATAGGCGAGTCGTGGAGGGTCCACTCGAGGACTGGCGTGCCGGGGACAGAGTTGTTGATAGAGGGAGCTAGCTATTACCAGTTTATCCAGGATTCTCTTCGTCTCCCGGAGCCTGGCGCTGTAAGTTGCCTCTTTTTTTTGTATTGATTTTAGTGTTTTCATGTTCGTGCCCATGTGTTTATGCCTACTGTGTTTTGTGCGGGAGGGTCCTGACCCTTTGTTGGGGGGATGGGTGCTTCCTGATGCTCGGATCTCGTATACCGGAGAGAGTGGATCCGAGATTGTGGAGACTTTCCCGGAAGACCGGGTTTTCCATGCTCCGCTCCCTGAGGGAGTAGAGGCGGTATGCACCTTTCATTTGTGTACTCTTCTTTATATATTTTTTTTTCTTTCTTCTTTTACTGAAATTC
Organism: Spinacia oleracea; assembly: GCF_020520425.1. Taxonomy (NCBI): domain Eukaryota; kingdom Viridiplantae; phylum Streptophyta; class Magnoliopsida; order Caryophyllales; family Amaranthaceae; genus Spinacia; species Spinacia oleracea. The sequence goes on from NC_079488.1 coordinate 27,789,823, forward strand.
TTGTTTTAGGTTCCGGCCCGTACGGCCAATGCGATGGTGGGGGTGATCAACCGGTTGAAGTCCGCGTTGGTTCGAGCTCGGTCTGCACTTTCTTGCAGGAGCCCTCACTCTACTCGGGTAATGTGCCCTCTCTTTTTTTCTTTTGATCTGTACCTTTGGTTTTGCTTTCGGTTATTCACTCTTTTTTTTTTTATCCCTTTTTGCAGACGGCTACTGGGCGTGCTGGGGCCGACGGCGCGGGTCCCTCGGGCTGGGGACACGGTCGTCGCGAGAGAGAGAGAGCACAGCACTCGCCCCTACGGCATCGCCGTTCTGACGCGGGGGTGAGTTCTTCCGGGGAGAGGTCCGAGCCGGAGCGTAGGCGGCGTTCTGTGTCGGTGGCCCGAGAGCTTAGCCCCGAGTTGCAGTCGCACCCTCATTTTTGGGGTGACTCTGGCTGGGGTCCCTCATACCACGGGGAGTGGAGTGGATGGACCGGCGAGGCTTGGAGACATGGAGCCGATGACGAGTCTTAGGCTTACCTCCTGTTTTATACATATTCATTCTTGTGTTCCGCATGTATATATATATATTTCTTTGCGATTTTTGGTGCAAGAATGTTTTGAGCCTTCTGTGGGCTTTGTTTTAACATACTATAGCAATATTAGCTTCCTAAACAAACGACGAATTTTTAAAAGGAAAAGACTTTCGTAAAAACAATGAGTTCATATAAGACTAACCGACTACTTGGGGTATTACATATGCATGTTCACTATTTTTCTTTTTTGCCGACTCGTGTCATACTCCTTTGTTGGGCTTGTTCCTGGAAACTCTTGTGGCTTTTTCATTTTATTTGGTCTTGCCCGTGCATGGGTTAGGGTAGAGTGCCCTTTGCGATATCTTTTCTTCTTGATGTGTTGCATGACTTTATTATTTTATAATTTTTTTATTGGACCGAATCCTTGAGAAGGATTGCCTACGTATCTTGTCAGAATCAGGTCGCGCGTAGTTCTAGTTTTTTGAAAAAAACTTTTTTTGAAAGGGTGTTCATTACTCATTTGCTTCCCCCCCCCAAGTGTTCGTGGTTCTTTTGAGGGTTAGAAAAAGGAGTACGAACACTTTGTAGAAGCGGGAGGGTAGGTGGCAAGAGAGAACAACGCCCGATTTAGGGCGAAGGAAATATCGGCGCCCAGGCCTGGACGTTAGAAATAAAAGCGCCTAGTCCTGGGCGTTGAAGTTTTGTCCTTCGCTTTTTCTACTTTATCGAGTTTTATGCCGTTTGTTTAGAGTAATGCGCAGAATGTTTGCTTATGAGTTTTAATGTGTTTTATTAGATGCCTTAACTCCGGACTGGATTTTATTAAATATAGTACTTTTTCAATTGGTCTAAGTTCGTGAGGTTAGCGAATTCCGCTCCATCTATGTCGGCTAGTTGGACTGCTCCGCCCGGTAGGATGGTCTTTACAAAATATGGTCCTGTCCAGTTAGGCCGGAACTTTCCTCGAGGGCCGGTAGTAGGTGCGCGGACTTCTTTTAATACAAAATCGCCTTCTTTGATGTTTCGAGGTTTGACTCTTTTGTTGAATTGCCTTGCGATGCGCTTTTGATACACTTGCACGTGATGTAGAGCTCTCAACCTCCGTTCGTCTAAAAGGACGAGTTCGTCGTACCTAGCTTGAACCCAATCCGCTTCGGGTAGCTTGCTTTCTAGGACGATCCGGAGGGAGGGAATCTCCAACTCGACCGGTTGGACTGCTTCCATTCCGTATACCAAGGAGTAGGGTGTTACTCCAATGGAGGTGCGGATTGAGGTTCGATAGCCCCATAATGCGAAGTGTAATTTGTTGGGCCAATCCTTATAATTTTCGGCCATTTTTTCGATTATGACTTTAATATTTTTGTTGGCCGCCTCTACCGCGCCGTTCATTTGCGGCCTGTAGGGAGAGGATTTTGGTGTTTTACATGATATTTTTTGAGCAGGTCTTGGACTTCGGCCCTGAAGTGGGAACCTTGGTCACTTATGATTTCATGTGGAACCCCGTATCGACAGAATATGTTCTTTTCTAGGAATCGGGCGACATGTTTGGCTGTTAACTTTGCATAGGAGACTGCCTCTACCCATTTAGTGAAGTAATCAATTGCAACTAAAACGTACTCGTGTCCCCCTACGCCTGTTGGTGTTACCTTGCTGATTATATCTATACCCCAGGTGGAAAAGGGCCATGGAGAAGTGAAGGTGTATAGTTCTGAGGGAGGTAAATGGTTAAGGTTACTGAAGATTTGGCATTTTGGGCAAGTTTTTACAAAGTGATGGCAATCGGTTTCCATAGTGGTCCAATAGTACCCTGAGCGGGATATTTTTCGGGATAGCATTTTTCCGTTCATATGGGGTCCGCACACGTCGTTATGGTATTCTTCCATTAGTCTTTGGGCTTGGTTTTGATGGACACAAAGTAACTTGATTTTATTCGGCGTGTATTTGTACAGTTCTCCCAGAATTATGCTATATTGTGAAGCGAGGAGGCGCAGGGCCTTTTGTGCTCGCGGGGAAGTGTTTGGGGGGAATTCCCCACTTGTTTTGTAACGAAGGATGTCCGTGTACCATGGTTCTTCCTCGGTGTTTTCAGGTTCGGAGTCTATGGCACAACAATAAGCCGGCTCTTTCCTTCGCTCGACCCGAAGGGTCATTCCGTCCCATTCATTCGGGATGTTGAGCATTGAAGCTAGCTTCGCTAGTGCATCCGCGAATTGGTTGTCGTCTCTTGCAAGTACGTATACTCGATTTTTTCAAATTGCTCGACTATTTGGTCCAAGTGAGCTTGTTATTTTGAGAGACTAGTGCTTCGGACCTTCCATCTTTTGGATATATGGTTGATTATTAGGGAAGAATCCCCGAAGACTTGTAGGTATTTGACTCCGAGGCTAACTGCGGCCTCTAGCCCAACTATGCAGGCCTCGTATTCGGCGGCATTTTTTGTGGCCTCGAAGTCAAGTTTGACGGAAATTGGTATATGGGCTCCTTCAGAACTGACTAGGAGAACTCCAACGCCGCATCCTTTTTGGTTGGACGCGCCATCGAAGTATAGTGTCCAATAGTCGTCTTGTATCATCAGAAGTTCCTCGTCGGGGAGGAGGTAAGCTTCCGGGGTTTCCTCGTTCGTGGCATGTTCGGCCAGGAATTCGGCTATCGCTCTTCCTTTGATTGTTTTTTCCAGCATGAATTTTAGGTCGAATTCTGAGAGCATGACTAGCCACCTGGACAGGCGACCACTCAGGGCGGGTTTTTCGAACACGCATTTTAAGGGATCTAGTTGTGACACTATATGAACAGTGTGGGCCAATAGGTAATGTCTGAGTTTTTTGGATGCCCAGACGAGGGCGAGACAGGTTTTCTCAAGTTCTGTGTATCTCGTCTCGTACTGTATGAACTTCTTGCTCAAGCAGTAAATGGCTCGCTCGGATCCATGTACACACTGTGAGAGCATAGCTCCTGCTGCAGTATCCGTGACGGTTAGGTATAGGCGTAAAGGGATTCCAGGCAAAGGTGGGGAGAGGACGGGTGGCTTGCTTAGGTATTCTTTGATTTTATCGAAGGCAGTTTGGCATTGTTCATCCCATTCGGCCTTTTCCTTTTTTCTTAATTTTTTGAATATTGGCTCACAAGTCATAGTAAGCTTGGAAATGAACCTACTAATGTATTGCAGCTTTCCTAGGAAGCCCCTTATCTGTTTTTCAGTTTTTGGTGGGGGCATTTCGGTAATGGCTTTGATCTTAGATGGGTCAATCTCGATTCCTCGCGTACTAACAACATATCCTAGCAATTTTCCCGAGGTTACCCCGAACACACATTTTTGTGGATTTAGTCTCATGTTACATTTCAAGATTCGAGTGAAGAACTTTTTAAGTGTCGGGAGGTGACCGCGTCGGTCTTTAGATTTGACGATCATGTCGTCCACGTAGACCTCGATTTCTTTATGTATCATGTCATGGAGTAACGTGGTGGCTGTTCTTTCATAGGTGGCCCCCGCGTTTTTCAAACCAAAAGGCATTACAGTGTAACAATATGTTCCCCAAGGGGTAATGAAAGTCGTTTTTTCCATGTCTTCTTCTGCCATTAGTATTTGGTTATATCCGGCGTACCCGTCCATAAAGGAGAGGAGCGCGTGTTCTGCGGTGTTGTCTACTAGTATGTCAATGTGAGGTAGAGGGAAGTCGTCTTTAGGACTGGCTTTATTGAGGTCTCGAAAGTCTACGCACATTCGCACTCGTCCATCTTTTTTAGCTATGGGGACAATATTGGCCACCCATTCTGGGTAGTTGGAGACTTTTATAAAGTCGGCGTCTAATTGTTTAGTGACTTCTTCTTTTATTTTCAAGGCTATCTCTGGTTTGAGCCGCCGTAGCTTTTGTTTTACAGGCGTCATTTTGGGATCTAGCGGAATTTTATGCTCAGCGATTTCTCGATCTATTAGGACCAAGCAAAGACACCCTCGAATTCCCGCAAAGTGGAGATTAGATCGGCCTTTTCAGTGGGAGTTAAGGTGAGGCCAATTTTAATAGTTTCAGGATTTTCTTATGTTCCAATATTTACCGATTCTGTGTCTTCAATTATAGGAGTTTTGAGTTCTTGTTCATTTACAGCTTTTATTAGTTCGGTATATTCCTCTTCTGGCTCTTTTTCGTGCTCATTAGTGGCGAGGCATTCTGCATTATTACTCTGATTTTTAAGCGGCATATACTCAAAAGTTTTGTTTATCTTATTAAAGTCATGAAGCATTACATCAAAAAGATCTCCCGGAGTAGAGATTTCCGGGTCTAAACTATTTTTGGGAGGGGTTACAATTTTGCTAGGTTCGGACACGGAGTCAGACTCGGATTCAGACTCTAATTCTTCGTACATCGGACCCTCTCCCGCAGATATCTTGAACTTCATCCCACGAGCATTAGTCCATTTGAAGTCTTGCGCCACCCTCGTTGGATTTGGTCAACTTTTGAGGGTGATGGAGCGATCAATTTAGTAGGATCGAACACTTCATCTTGGAGAGCTAGTGCCATAATTTCTGTTTCTTTCTTCGCTCTTTCCCTTTCTAACCCAAACAATAGCCCAAAAGCATGTGAGTTGGGGAGCGTTTTTGGCATAGCATGGTTCTTTGAGGCGAGTGGCCTTTGAGAACGTAAAGGGTCGTGTCCCAGAGCATGCATCTCTTGGGTTTGTGCGACCTCTAGGTACAGATGTTCGGGATATGCTTCTTCCATCGTGTTTCTTGATGGCTATCACGGGCAAGTACTCAGGGGCCCTGCATTATTGTTGTGGAGTAGGAGACACATTAGTTTGTTTCGTGAGTCGGTTTTTTAGGCATTCTATGACTACCCTTAAGTCGGACTAGTATATTTGTACTGTTATGTGTGCACTTTTAACTCTTTATGTTTTTGAAAATCTCTGCCCGTGTGACATTCATGATTACTTGCATGGTCGACTTTTAGTGTCGAGCATTGCCGTCGTAGGAGGCCTAACAACGACGCAAGGAGTTATTAATTTTTCGCGAGTCGCTTTTGAAATCGAGTGCTTTTCTTACGCCCTCGTAGCAATTCCTTTTTTATGGATATTTTTTGCTACGTATTTTCTTTTTTTTTGCTTGGGCACCGAGGCTGCTGCGCCTGACCAGAAAGTCAAGCAGCAACTTCAGCGCCCAGCAGTGGGCGTGAGAAATTTTGGCGCCCAGCCAAGGGCGTTGAAAATGCGTCCCTGGCTGGTTCTCGTTTTCTGTTTTCTGTTTATGCGACTTCGATTTGCGTGCTTGCCTAATAACGTCCTTTACGCGTGACAGCGTTTGTGGGATTCGTTACAGGCCATCCCGAGCGTCGCTTATTTTGTGGCGATCATTCGGGTTTGCGGAACACGTGTTTCGGTATAACTCTTTGGCAAGTTAGTTTATGAATGTTTGGGCAATTTTTAAGGTCATTGGTTTTCTAAGATAGTTTGTCACACACAATCACATATTTCGCTACACATAACTACATTACAAACATGGATTTGAAAATTAAATATGCCACGTAGTTTATGATAGGCCTCTATGGGTAGTTTATTAGCGTCTGGCTTGGTACCGCTTCTATCGTAGATCCAACACATGCCCCGGTCGAGGTAGTGTCTTCAACAGACGAATTTCGCTCAAGAGGCCAACCCGCAAGTGCAAGCCAAGGGGGCATGCAGGCGAGAGGGACCTAATGAGCGAGCGATTGGGTTCGGGATAGGTGTATTACCTGCACAAGTACCGAGTGGGAAACATGCGCGGCGTATGCACCCCCCTATTGGCGAAAAAGGTATCCTTAGTCCCAACTCCCGAGGGAGCCGAGATTCGTTATGATGTTCTGCCCGTTCACATTAATATGCTGATTTTCAGGTCGTCCCAACTTGATGGGGAAATAAACGCGGGGTAGGATCGTTTCATCCTTCGGCTATTTTGATTACCTACAAGCACGAGTATTTCCTTCACTATCCCCAGTGGAGTCGCCACTGTGAGGGGGTCGAAAAAGCACGAGGCTAATGCGTGACCGGTCCCTCGTGGGTATGACGATTCTTTTTATTCAATCAAGTGTAATTGGATTTCCTGTGAGTATACACCCAATTGACTAGTAATATAGGAGTCGCCATTCAGTTTTTAACGACAATGAGAAAAACTGACAAAACCCGGTTATCGTGACATAAAGGGAGTGCAATTATGTTTGACCACGACGGCCGTAGGTTCCCTTGTGATCCCTGGTGTGGGGATCTCTCAACATACACCCGCAAGGTAGAGATTGAGGGTTCGGGGGACTGTAACTACCGAGAGGAGTAATTCGCTCATCGATAACTCCAGAGGCAGGATATCCTTACTAGCTCAGCATAAATAATTGAAGGGACATGCGTTAACTATTAAACTAATCTGAATTGATTTTAGCAATATGCAGCATATAATACTAATTCGATCGTGATTATCTGATTTAAATAGCATTAAGGGACCTAGCATGATAATCCGATTTCCCAAAAATATTATATTTATTAGGCGTGATAGAACAATCATATTAGGTTAGTTTAACAGTTCATAAAAAGGGTGAGGAAAGCAGTTAAATCATCGAAAAGGGACACATTACGACGCACCCTTGAGAGGTGCGTCAGGGTTCTCAGAAAACTAACCACTTTGACTTTGCTATTTCTCCTTTTTATTTAACGAATCTCGATTATGGGACAGGATACGTTCTGTTCGATTTATGGATCGATTGCGACAGAACGCGTGAACAGTTTCGCAGCGAGAGGCTTAGACTAAGGGGTTTAGAGTCAATACTCGGAATATATTATGTGTTGTTGTGTTGTTTCACGTCGAAACTAGGGGTCTATTTATAGGGAAGAGTTCGTGGAAAGATAGAATTGCAGAGTTCTAATCCATAATGAATTAGGAAAATAGACGTACCCAGGTATTTTCAGCGCCCAGGCCTGGGCGCCGAAGATTTCGGCGCCCAGAGCCAGGCGTTGAAAATAGGGTCTGGGCAGTTTTTGTTTAGTCAGATTCGGATTGTAGAGTTTGAGATTAACTTGAGTCTTTTAGCGCGTATCAATTTGTGACGGAATGCGTCTGGGCCCGTTATGAACTATAGGTTCGTTAGGATTTAAATTAATACGTAACTCTTATTTCCGAACCCTATTAGGAATAGGATTCTCGCGGTTTTCTACCTCATTTAGGATTTATGTTGGAATGCAACACCTAATTCTGACAGGTTTCTATCTTTTATGATTTTGCCACTTTTAGAAGCTACCTTTTACGGCAATTACTATTTTTAGCAGGTTTCCATAAATAGCAGGTTTCGGGTGAAATGAAATGGGGAATCGAGATTCGTTTATTTTATAGGAGATGCGTTGTCAAGTGGAGTTTTTATGCTTTCATCATCGAACCTTTCCCTTGCGGGAATGGGGACAAAAGTAGGTGTCTACACAGCCAATGCAGCAATCCTTGCTCCATTTCCCACTCGTAGGTCGACTTCACCATTGCTTAACCTTCTACTTCTTCTTAATCCCTGTGGATTGGAACATAAGTGTGAGCCACAACCTGTATCTAATACCCAAGAAGTTGAATTAGCAAGTATACAGTCTATAACAAAAATACCTGAAGATGGAACGATAGTTCCGTTCTTCTGATCTTCCTTTAGCTACAAGTTATCTCTCTTCCAATGCCCCTTCTTCTTACAGTACAAGCATTCAGATTCAGAAGTGGGTTGGCTCACCTTCTTCTTTTCAGATTTGGTGCCGCCAGTTTGCTTAGGTGGGCTGGCTTTCTTGCCACCCTTCTTAGCATTCCTCTTCTTGCCAGATTTCTTGAACTTTCCACCACGCACCATAAGCACATTATGCTTATAACTTTTGAGCGTCTTTTCAGCAGTCTTCAGCTTGCCGTGAAGCTCAGTGAGCGTTTTATCCTGACTATTCATGATGTAATTCAGTTTGAACTGATCATACCCGCTATGAAGAGAGTGGAGGATGGTGTCTACAGCCATTTCTTGAGAGATCTTCTAATCTAGCCGACTCATATTCTCAATTAATCCAATCATCTTGAGAACATGTGGACTTACGGGCTCGCCCTTCTTGAGCTAAGGATTTGCCTATGAGTCTCGTATCTTTCGACTCGAGCCAGACCTTGGAACATGTTCTTCAACTCACTGATGATCGTGAAAGCATCTGAGTTAATGAACGTTTTCTGTAGATTTGAACTCATGGTTGCAAGCATTAGACATTTAACATCCTTGTTGGCATCAATCCAACGATTGAGGGCTACCTGAGTGACCCCGTCGCCCGCGGCTTTGGGCATCCCCTATTCCAAGACATACTCCTTTTCTTCCTGCATAAGAACTATTTGCAAGTTCCTTTTCCAGTCAAGGAATTTTTTCCCGCTCAACTTCTCCTTTTCGAGAATTGATCGAATGTTGAATGAATTGTTGTTTTCCATAATTGAAAATACAATTGAAAAGAATAAACAAATAAATAACCATTCATACTGAAGGAAATAATGCCCTTGGTCCAAGTATTCATTTAATTCTAAGTCTAATTGTAGACACCTAAATCGTGTCTCCCTATTATTATCCTTATTAGGTGGTTGGTACAACTCCGTCCCGATTGCTAAAATATATTCCAAAGTCCAAGATCCAAAGTCCAATTTCGAGCCCGTTCCCATTACGGAACTCGAATCCAAACACAATTTCACCCAATGGACCTTTCCATTGGCTTTACAAGGCCTTTTCCAGTCAAAATGACACTAAGCAATCCAAATTCGGGCGCCGACCCACAAAACCGAGCAAGCCGGGCCCCGTCCCGTAAAACTGAATTCAAAAACCCGATAACGGCTAGTTTTTAGTCGCAAAATCAAAGCCTTAATCATTAAGTATTCACTACGTGCAAAGTTCGTGCATTTCGTACAAAGGTACGTTTACAAAAGACAAATGCAAGGACGGTGTCATCGTCCTTGCTTTGCGTTTCCTGAGCCACGTCAGCGGCGCCAAACGCAGGGCCCTGCGCTGGGTGCAGCTGGCTTTTGGCATTTAGCCATCTAATTTTCTATTTAAACCCTGATTTCCAAGCATTTTAGGGCACCAAATCAGAAACATAAATTCGTAATTTTGAAATTCAATCTCAAAATCAAAATACAAAAATCAATTTTCAATCCTCAAATTCCTATACAATTTCAAGTGTTCAAGAAATTGGGAGTTGTAATCAGAAATCCAACCTAACCCTAACTAGGTAATTCCGAATCCCTACCTAAATCTACCATGTATTCTATTCTTCTACATTTCTAATACAAAATCCAATGATGTTACCATTTAGTGTTCATGCCTTTGGGTAACTAGGAAAGCCATACAAAGGTGTCATCTTTGGGGAGGTTTCATACTTGAAACCCTCTCCAAATGATTGTCCAAAAACACCATTTCAATTATGCCATGCAAGATTCGATTTTTCTTCATAAATGATTAGTAAAGTTGACACTTTTGCTCTCAAAAGTGTTACAACAATCACATATTTTTACAAAATCAACACTCTTTATGATTCAAGTACAAGTTATGGATTCCATGATGTTTAAGGTTGTTTGTAATCACTTCCTTAAACTAGAATCATTTTCAAGTTATGGAGCAAATTAAAGGTGAGGCATTTTTAACATTAAAAGGTCTAATCTTTGAGATTCAAGACTCCTCATTTCAATGTTCAAGTACAAGTTTCCTCTTCAAGATTTTATGATGTTTAAGGTTGTTTTTAATCACTTCCTTAAACTAGAATCAACGGATTTTTCATGAAATACCCCTGAATTTTTACGAAATTCACCAAATGCCTCCCGACTTTCAGAAATTCACCAAATGCCCCTCACTCTCACTAAAATACCCAAACTACCCTTACTACTGACGCGCCATTAGTCCTCCGTTAGCCTACTTTCTAATTCACCAGATGCCCCTAAATTTTAATTTAATTCACCAAATACCCTTATTTTGTAACTTAATTCATCAAATATCCAAAACTGAAAAATAAGTTTTTAAAGTCCAACGGCTAGTTTTGGGGTTTGAAAAGTAGCTGTTGCTTGTTGTTTGGTTATAAATAAGCCTGATCTGAGTGTTTGTTGTAGTTTCATCTCATTTAAGTCATGAGTTTTCATTCAAAATCTTCATCCACACACAATGAGTCCACATATATTAGACTTCCTGACCAATTTTGTTATTTTGGGAGGAAATTTACAATCCGGAGCTCCGATACAACACTCAACCCACAAAGGCTATACTACAAGTGTGATCCATGCAACAATCTGAGATGGTGTAAGGGTTTAGCTGAGCAAGAAAATAGGGGAAGCTTTGATGAAGGAGAAAGTGTCAAAAATCGGGGAAAAGGTAAGATGCAAGAAGAATTGAAGCAAATGAAGAAGATGCTAAAACAACAACAGAAAGTAGTTAATGTTGTAATTCAAACACTAGTAGAAAAAACCCTTGTTGCAGCGGGCTTTTAGACCCCTGTTGCAGCGTACATCGTATGCTGCAACTGGGGGGCCTGCAACAAGTATTGACTTGTTGCAGCGTACAATGTACGCTGCGAAAAGTACTTTTTTGCAGCGTACATTTGCATGTACGCTGCAACAAGTCGCAAAATTGTGGCAAAAATATGGGTCTTTTGCAGCGTACAAATTCATGTACGCTGCAAAAGACCCCACTTGTTGCAGGGTACATCTATTTGTACGCTGCAACAAGTCTGAAATTTTGCAAAATTTTTCACCCTTGTTGCAGCGTACATATATATATGTACGCTGCAACAAAGCACTTTTGGCGGGAAAATTTTAGTTTTATTTTAGTTTTGTTTAGGGATACCTAGAGTGCCTTGCACCAAATATAGAAACCTGTCACAACAATAATAGAATATCGCAACCTGTATAACAAATATAAAAACAATAACTGGTGTTTTGTATATATATCCCAAAACCAAAGTGCACGTACCATATATATACATTTAAATAAATATATGTACGTTCCAATTTCAACGTAAGCATACATTTCAACATAAAAAATTGTTCTATAACATCTAAACCAACTCGTTCAAGCGCCCTCAGATCAATAATAAATACATGCTGGTATAAAACTTAGCCCATTGCTCACGAACCACATCATTTTCCTCACTAGCATAAGGCGCAGTCTTCGGAGAATAGACCTTTACAAAAACAAAATTTTGATGGGATCATTAGATCGATTAAATGCAAATGAAATGTCACATTTTAACATTCAAGCAACTAATGACAATGTACTAATAGTCTAGAATACGAATCAATTAAGAGTAAGAAAAATTAATTGATTACCTATAACGACCCAAAGTTGGGAGCGGAAATGTCATTTTAGCTCTAAATATGACCTATAACGACCCAACGAGCCTTAAATGTGCATAAATAGGTTCGAATGAGTTTTAGAAAGTTAAAACTATGCATATTAGTCATGTAATAAGAATCAAATGTATCCTTAGGTTCTTTAGTTCAAAGTTGGGAGCATAAATGTCATTTTAGCCTAAATATGACCTATAACGACCCAATGAGCCTTAAATGTGCATAAATAGATTCAAATGAGTTTTAGAAAGTTAAATCTATGCATTTTAGTCATGTAATAAGAATCAAATGTATCCTTAGGTTCTTTAGTTCAAAGTTGGGAGCGGAAATATCATTTTAGCTCTAAATATGACCTATAACGATCCAGTGAGTCTTAAATGTGCATAAATAGATTGCAATGAGTTTTAGAGAGTTAAAACTATGCATATTAATCATGTAATAAGAATCAAATGAGTCCTTATGTTCTTTAGTTCAAAGTTGGGAGCGGAAATGTCATTTTAGCTCTAAATATGACCTATAACGACCCAATGACCCTTAAATGTGCATAAATAGATTCGAATTAGTTTTAGAAAGTTAAAACTATGCATATTAGTCATGTAATAAGAATCAAACGATTTCTTAGGTTCTTTAGTTCAAAGTTGGTAGCGGAAATGTCATTTTAGCCTAAATATGACCTATAACGACCCAATGATCTTGAAATGTGCATAAATAGATTCGAATAAGTTTTAGAAAGTTAAAACTATGCATATTAATCATGTAATAAGAATCAAATGAGTCCTTATGTTCTTTAGTTCAAAGTTGGGAGCGGAAATGTCATTTTAGCTCTAAATATGACCTGTAACGACCCAATGACCCTTAAATGTGCATAAATAGATTCGAATGAGTTATAGAAAGTTAAAACTATGTATATTAGTCATTTAATAAGAATCAAATGAGTCCTTAGGTTCTTTAGTTCAAAGTTGGGAGCAGAAATGTCATTTTAGCCTAAATATGACCTATAACGACCCAATGACCCTTAAATGTGAATAAATAGATTCGAATGAGTTTTAGAAAGTTAAAACTATGCATATTAGTCATGTAATAAGAATCAAATGAGTCCTTAGGTTTTTAGTTCAAAGTTGGGAGCGGAAATGTCATTTAAGTCAATTAAGTTAGTGCCTAACAATTTACGTAGTATTCCATTAGTTTATATATATATATAAATTTTCTGAATTTCCGATGTTAGATTTTAAATTTGGGAGGAGCAGCCCTATATAATTAAATTACAACATATCAAAATGTACTAAATCTTACCAAATACAAGTTATACTAATATAACTAACATTAATATATCAACAATTATGTTGCAAAACATTGTGCAATAAGGTACAAAGTTGTACAGTACGTGCCAATCATTAATTCCAAATACACATGTCAATTAAGACATCACAAACAAATATTGCTAGCTCATTTCCATTCCATCAGTTCATATACTAATCACATTGATAAATTTATGCAATATTTAATATTATATGAATTGATAAGACTTTTCTTCAATCAATTTCAAATTCGTTACATCTTAAATAAACAACTTGCATTCCCTTTTATTTCATCTTAAATAAGTGACCCTTAATTTGGTTTGCTAATCATACCGCGTAATCCAACCAACTTGCTAATAATACTCTATATCAATGCAGCAATCCAAAATGGGGTGAAATCCGTGAAAACAATAGCACATTAACACCATAAATGGTATAGAAATCCATATAGTCTTATACTCTATATCGATGTTTCTGATTCCTGATAATAAAAACAAAACAAATTCATCATCTACATTGAATCTACAGATGAAATAGAGGTTATAATAAAGTAATGATTGGTACCTAAAGTTTACTGATAACTTCTTGTTGTTCTCTTGCTCGCCTCGAAGCAGCATCTGATGCTCGTTTTAATTCTTCTTCAGCCTCGGACTGAACCCTTTGTAGTGAAGCTTTCAGATCTGCAGCAGTATTTTCTCGCTCTTCTCTTCTTTGGTCACGCTCTTCATCTAGCTGTGTTTTCAGTTCAGCTATAGATGCCTTCTGGCGCAACAAGCAAACCACAAAAAGGTTACTTTCTTTCTTGGACAATTACACATTTACACAGAATTTCTTATCCCTGCTTTAGACTACAATCAACAAATTCTTCTTGTAGAAGGAGAAAATAGGAAGAGAAAGAAAAGGAGATAAAAAGAAGTTTCCCCTTGTACCTTTTTTTTGTCAAGATCTTTCCTCATTCTTCTCGTTTCACTTTCAAGTTCTTCCATTCGCTAAATAAGAAGTGCAAAAGGGAAACTAGTCAGCTATGGAAAAGAAAATGTCATCAGCAATTAGCATTATATTGACAAATGAAGTTGGATATAGCACAAAAATACATACTGTTGTTTTGAGAGCAGAAGACTGTTGTTCGACTAATACTTGAGCCTCACGCTGGCGAACTCTGTTGTCAGAGAAGACCAAATTCTTTCTAGTGTCTTCCTGTTATGAGTCAAATTTTAAGTAACGGAAGATGTAACTGATGCAACCCAACCCCAGAACAAAAAAGGCCCAAAAGATAATAAAGCTTCCACTAGCAAATCCCTATTATGAAACATTTAGAATTCAAACAACCATATTGCACTGCCACCAATTATTGATCATTAATAAATGAGTCCAACCTTAACCGATGTACCTGATAAGCACTGTTAAAAAAGGGTAGCAATCCTTTTGATCTCATCAATTTCCTGATATTTTCCCAGTTTTGAATCTTTGGGTCCAGTTGGATTGTGAGCACACGCATGAAGCAGCAAAATAGCTCCTGAATCCTGATGGAGCTGAACCAAGGTCTTCTAAGAGGCCTGGTGTCCATTGACATTTCGACAGTTACGTACTTACGTACAAGTGCACAAATTGGGTAGGGAAAAACAGCAGTTCATCTATTAGGTTTTTCAGAGAGTATATTTATCACAACTTAGAACTTAGAAGAGAGAATCATGATTATGGATTTATGGGTTCAACAGATTTTTATCAATTCAAGTGACCATTAGTTGAGTAGCATATATGCATCATGATCATACGTACAGCGGTACAGTCGTGTTTGGCATTAAATTATCCATTAAATGCTCAAGGAGTCATGGTAATTACCTGTCTTCACCAAACATCAATTTAGCACTCAGTTTATTTAATTCTGCAAGCCCATTGATTGGGAGGTATTCTTTAACTCGAGACCTACACAAAAGAACATATATCGATCATTTTCCTTAGGATTTTTTGGTATTTACTACCTTGAAAATACACCACTTTTGTATTTACTACCTTATGAAAAAATTATTTTAAATTACTACCTTAAAGTTCCAATTTATTTTTATTTACTACCACTTTACAATTTTCTCATTTTAAAATTGAGATATCTCTTTTGTTTCTTAATCATTTTATGTGATTTAAAGCCCATTCTTCTCATTTATATGTAAGGATTCCATAGGGATCTTGCTTTTAAAATTTTGTAAAAGATAAAACGAATTAAATATTATTTGTAAAAGTTTAAAATATATATGAATTATCAAACGAATTGTTTTGAAATGTCATTCTCAATGAAATCCCTATAGAGAAAGGAGAATAATGATCTTTGAATCACATTAAACGATTAAGAAACGAAAGAGATATCTTAATTTTAAAATGAGAAAACTGCAAAGTGGTAGTAACTAAAAAAAAATTGGAAATTTAAGGTAGTAATTTAAAATAAAAATTTCATAAGGTAGTAAATGCAAAAGTAGTGTATTTTTAAGGTAGTAAATACCAAAATTTCCTTTTCCTTATCTAGATAGAGATTCAACTTATACTTACACGGTTACACCACCTAAAAGACTTGCCTATCATTAATAAGTTGATGCTCAGCTCGTCTCACTACATTTAAAACCAGAGGTTTACCTTCCTGAAATAAGAAGGAAAAGCTATTAAATCATTAACACAAGTCAGTAATTTATAACCTAAAAACTTATCAACATTAACTGTATGGAAAACTAGCTTCTCTGAGTAAGAAGAACCGGCCATCTATTTGTTTCAATCACTTTGATCAAATTTTCAAGGAGCATAATCTTAATGCAAATGGTAGTATTTGGTGCGCATTTACCAGAATCTATTTTAAGAAGCTATTGTGAAGTTAGGATATAGAAAACTCTGGTCATGGAGAACAAGAACTACCCTTAAACCTGAGATGTGAAATATCTTGAATACCGCCAGCTCACAAACTCATGATCAAATGAATATGAGAGAAATATGTACCTCAGTTCGATAAGCACCGACACCTCGATACTGTTAGGTTATGATACATATGATATTACATAAATCATGCGGAAACAACCATTAACCCAGGAATACATATTATTTACACATAATCATATAGCATAATTTAGATGCATACTCTTTGTTGCGTTCCCTCCCTAGCTGCGCCCGAACCGAACAAGAACAAGTCTTTAGGACTCCAAGTGTCGTCCCTCCGTAGATAGTCCACAGTACGTCCGGATCCGCCTTAAGATTGACCAACTAGAATCGCCCTTAAGGTACTAGAATTTTCGGCACTTTTGAGCAAGATGTGTGACTGAATTTTTCTCTCAAAAACTCACTTTGAATACTTTAAAACTCGTTATAAATTGTGAACCCAGGCCACATATTTATAGGGGTATGGAAAGAGAATTGGAATCCTATTAGGATACGAATTAATTAAACTTAGAATCCTACAAGAACTCTAATTAATTAATTTATCAAATAGAATTAGGAATTTAATCATTAACCGAACTCTACACGTTTTAGGAATCGTGCATGAACACAAACACTTACGCACACACACACGGCAGCCACGATGGGCCGCCCATGCGCGTGCGTGCGAGCAGCAGCCCACGCAGCGAGGCCTACGCGAGCTACAAGCCCACGCAAGCACCTGCGCGCGCTGCGCGCGCTGTGCGCGCTGCCACGGCCTGCTGGGCCTGGCCTTGCGCTGGGCCTGGCGTGGCCTTGGCTGTTCGTGTGGCGCGCTT
The DNA here is from genome assembly GCF_020520425.1 of Spinacia oleracea. NCBI lineage: Eukaryota > Viridiplantae > Streptophyta > Magnoliopsida > Caryophyllales > Amaranthaceae > Spinacia > Spinacia oleracea. The sequence continues at coordinate 27,806,698 of NC_079488.1, forward strand.
GGCTTGTTGGGCGATGGCCTGGCTTCGTGCTGGGCCCTCGTCCGGCAGGCCTCGTCCGATGCTTATTCGTACGATACGCTTCCGATTAAATTTCCGATTCCGGAATTCATTTCCGATACGAACAATATTTAACATTTCCGATTCCGGAATTAATTTCGTTTCGAACAAATATTTAATATTTCCGTTTCCGGAATTATTTTCCGATTCCGATAATATTTCCGATTCTGACAATATTTCCGTTTCCGGCAATATTTCCGATTCTGGCAATATTTCCATTTCCGATAATATTTTCCGATACGTACCATGTTTCCGTTTCCGGCAACATCTACGACTTGGATAATATTTATATTTCCGATACGATCCATATTTCCGTTTCCGGCAATATCATCATTTCCGGAGTATTCATTTCTTGCTTGTGACGATCTCAGCTCCCACTGAAACCAAGATCCGTCGATTCCGAATATCCATAGATGGAGTATCTAATGCCATTAAATACTTGATCCGTTTACGTACTATTTGTGTGACCCTACGGGTTCAGTCAAGAGTAAGCTGTGGATTAATATCATTAATTCCACTTGAACTGAAGCGGCCTCTAGCTAGGCATTCAGCTCACTTGATCTCACTGAATTATTAACTTGTTAATTAATACTGAACCGCATTTATTAGACTTAACATAGAATGCATACTTGGACCAAGGGAATTATTTCCTTCAGTCTCCCACTTGTCCTTAGGGACAAGTGTGCATTTCCTAATTCCTTTGTCGCTCGATGCTTGCTCTTGAACATAAGGTAAGAGTTGTCATCCTTATTATGTCCAGAGGTGTTCCTCGGTTTCAGAGTTCAACTGATCAAATAAACAGATAATCATAGCCTATGATTCATCCGAGCACGGCCATGCATTTCACAGTTTCTAGCTCTCCGAGTGGCCTTGTACAACTTTTAAGCATCTCATCCCGATTTATGGGAGGACAATCCCAATCTTGCGATCTTGAGATTAGACTTCGTCTGATAGGTGATTACCTGAGCGTTGCCTTTATAGCCTCCTTTTACGGTGCGACGGTTGGTCAACGTCAAAGCAACCAGTTCTCAAACAAGTAATCTCAAATCACTCAGGTATTGAGGATTTAGTGTCTAATAATTTAATGAAATTTACTTATGACAGATTTTCATCTCTTACAGTAAAGTTTCATAGGTCTTGTCCGATACTAATCTTCCCAAAGTAAGTATCTATGCAAATGATTATGACATTGCCATGTCCACATAGTTCAAGAAACAGAACTACTAGTCATCTTGCATTCTAATCGTCTAACGTTTTCTATGCGTCCAATTTTATAGAAAACTCCGACTAGGGACCATTTTCAACCTTTGACATTCAAGTTCACTTGATAGACATTTCTTAGTCACAGGACTGGTCCTGACAGTCTATCTTGAATATATCGTCAAATTGAAGGGACTCATCATTTAATACTAAACCAAGATTAAATGGAATATGAAAATACATTTCATATATGATAAATGTTCAACCCCAATGTTTTACAACCATGGGCCTCAAACCCATCTTCTAAAACAGTTCATGGAATTCAAAGCTATGCTTGATTTCCAGTGCTACAATGTGAGTGTTGCTTCTCACTTGTTGCATAGGTTTAGTTATCATGCTTTGCCAATCTTAATATCCTTTTCATCGAATGTTCTTCGAGATATGATGATAAGATCTTTTCGAGTTTGTTTATTATGTGATCTAGTCTTTCTTACTTCGATGGTGGTTTTACTCATTTTGCAATGAAGAACCATCAAGTTAGCAGACGTTTTTCTTGCTTCAAGAGTGGTTCTACGCATTTTTCAATGAAGAACCATCAAGCCAGCAGATAGGTGATCTACCCAAGTTCAGTGAAGAACTTTAAACAACCCTGTTTTATTGCTTCTTAGGCAATAATTACTTTTACTTCAACTGTATAGGTTGCTAGTGATGCTTTGTTTGGATTTACCTATCCAGGCAGTTCATAGATATGTGGAAGATTCTCCAACTATATCTTAGAACATAGAAATTATTATTTTAATTTCCCACGCAAGAACTCATGGTCTCCAACCCATGTTGCCATTTTCAAAACACGATGCTCTATAGCTCGTCCTTATCAATGGTTAACTCCAAAGGGTCTTGCTTGATCCTTTGCCAGTGTTTATGCGTGTAGCATCAATATTTAGCATATCTTTATTTCCTTGAATCAAGAACTATTCCTATGTACCTTTTCAAGTACCATAAGTATTCTTGATCTCAATCTAGTTGATCTTTACTTAGATCAATAGAGATTGGTATATGTTTGTCATGCCTAAAGTCATACGATACGTTTTTGGCGATCCTCATATTATATCATACATGATAAATTCTTTTGCAGAATAATTCCCAATTGAATTCTATTCATGTAACTTTAGCTTATCTAGTTTCAGTAGATACTAAACTTAGCTAAATTCTTTGACATATAATATAGGTTAAGAATCTTACTTAGATCCTTTGATGTTTAACTTTAGTAAATGCTTATACATAGTTCAAACATTCTTTACTTAGATTTATTCATATGGGTCAAATGTCTCCAATGGAGACTTTCGTGTTTGATTTAGTAAATGCCATTACTTAATCCAAAACATTAATATAAGATCTTTGTAAATAGATCTTAATACCCAGTATGCACTAAGTTTCGCCTTGGTCCAACATTGATGAATAAGTTATTAGCATTTGAATGTTATTTCACAATAGAGAGATATGTGTGTGATACACATAGGACCAATTAAGTTTTATGTACTCCCACTAAACTTCTTATATATCTATAAGAATCATGTATATTTTATGAAACTAAAATGCTTATTAGCTTCACTTAAAATACAGTTCCAATTCCCAATTGCTTGCTTAAATCTGTACTTAGATTTTATAAGCTAGCTTTCCTTTTCAAGCATTTATTTGGATCCACAAATTCTATGACATACCATGTACATATTATATTCCAACATTTTATTGAGGAATACGTTTTGTCATCCAATTGCCATATGTACCAATATGCAATCATTGCTTGAATTATAGACTTAAGCATTACGATTTTGCATGAGGTTTCAACACAATCCATGCCATGAATTTGCTTTTAACCTTTAGCAACTAATCTAGCTTTGTGTGTGAACACAATTCCATGTTTGATGGTTTTTATCCTTAAAACAAACTTGCAACCAATAGGTGTGAAACTATTCTTGCAAATCAACAAAATTTCAATTTTGTCATCAAAACATTGAGTATGTTTTGTGGCCTTTAACCAATTAAACATATAGTCTATATATGGCCTCTAACCATTTTAGGGAATCTGGGTTTCGTCATAGCTTTCTTACAAGTCACTTCTTTTAGTTTGACTGCAAGTTGTAGGTTTCTTTACTATTTAATAGAAGAATCTCATAGTTTCATTGACCTGATCTCTATGTTTCTTTACTATCTAATAGAAGAATCTCATAGTTTCAGTGACTTGAATTCTATGCCTACTTGGGTATAGAACATCAAACAAATAGAATATCAATAGCCACTTGAAAGTCCTTTGAATATTCTGTTCTCCTTGAAGCACTTGTAAAGTCTTCTAAGAGATGTCTATTCTTTAAAAGCCACTTCTAAAGTCCTTAAAGAATAAGTTCGGTTTTTCTGAAGCACTTCGAAAGGCCTCCGGAATGTCCGTTTATGTTTGTTGTTCGCCTCGAAGACTTTCGAGGTCTATTTTCTCCCACTTGTCATTTTGGAAACGAATCTCCAAAAGGACATTATTTCGAGCAAACAAACATAATGTTCTCAAAAATTCGTGGTAGAAACAATACCCTTGTGTCTCATTTGAATAAATCACAATGAAACATATATCTATACTTGGGCCTTAGTTTGTCGAATGACAAACACTAAGCTCCCACTGAGTTTTGCAACTCTCTAGATATTTTATGAAAAGTTATTCTGAAATTACTTTTCAAAAGCTTTGACGAATTTGGTTTAGTGTGGTGGTAGTTGAGCATTTTGTTTTAGAAATTATAGGAAAAGTCTTTATGATTCATCATTAATCGAATCAAGTACTAATTGACTTCGATTATTCCAACTAAGATATGCCATATCTTATGGACCTAGATTGTGAAATTACACCACACAATCATTGATGATCATATTTGGTCTCAAGTAATCATCAACATGATCTAACCTAGATCTTTATGATTTCTTGCCAAGTGGATTTATACTTCTGAATCTTTGAACTAGCCAAACAGATTCAAACTTATATCACATTGAGTAAATAAACCTATATTCACTCAAATCTGTGTGAAATAATAAAGTCATAAAATCTTTCTTTAGCTTTGAACTCTATTGTCTAGGCGTTCTAACAATAGTTCATATCTTTTGTTACTTTCAACAAGTAAGACTAGTCGTCTTAAATTGATCTAGAAATCAATGTACTTTCAAAAGTCCATCAAAATAGAGCTTTTGAATGTTAATTTGTTGATATGGTCTAAGCAACAATGCCAAAGATTAGTGGAACTCAAATCAAGGGTTTGATTTGAACCTAGTAAAGTTCTTTAAAGAGTTGTTTGTTTTAATCAAGCATATTGACTCAACCTGTAATTGACCATTTCATTCAAATAAACAAACAAACAAGCATTGTTTTTGTTCTTCTGAATGTGAGTCTTTCTGTGTTTGAAGCAGAAATTTAGGTATGCTGATTATGGAACAAAATAGCCATTTAGTTCCAGCCTTTGAAAGGACTTAAAACAAACTAGATGACCCTACAACTAATGTAGCATTGCCATGCTTCATTTCCCACTTGTAGGTCATTAGTGTATCCTAGCTTACATTATTTGAGTTATTACCGAAGTAAGAACCTCAAGCGGTATATGATACCAAGGAAGTTTGATTGCTAGGTCACTTCTCTTTAAACATAAACTTATAGGTAGAAACGGAATCGTAAATTCCTTTCATTTGTTCCTCGTTTTCCTATTTCTTGTACCCTTTCTTATAGTCTTAAGAATTGAATTCTTTAGTGTTGACTTTTATACTTTGTTAGACATGTCCAATGTCACCCCAACAAGGTTCTTACCATTTAATTTATGTTGAATATTAAGTTTCAACTAGATGATCTTACCAGAAGCTTCTAAAGTTCTCTAAGCATCGATCTATTCGAATGTCTAGGAACTAGACTCATTCGAGAATTAAATGGAAAAAGGATTTTAGGTTGTTAACCATTGGTAAAGCTGAGCGTTTAAACTCAATGCTTTATGATCTCAAAACTACATTGTATTTTGAATTCACAAGCACCAATCGGTTTGCCATTCGACTTTGATACTCGAAAACAACCATAAAAGTCGATATAAGAAACGTACATTTTAAATTGCTCATTTTCTCTCATTTCCGTGAATCGTTCTTGGATTCACTACCAATCGAGGAAATTTACTGTTACCTTTCTAAAAGGATTTATTGCAGTGCAAGATATTTAATTATAAACAATAATTAAAACATACATTGAAGCATGCAAAGTCTAAACATTTATCATGAATAATAACTTGAAATTAAAGCAACCATGCAATTCAAACAAGTTATTAGCATTTTATTCGATTTTATTGTTCCGGCGGGTGTGAATAAAATGATTCCAAGACCCTAAAACCATTGAAGAATTAAGCACAGTTTGTCGACTCAATTCTAAAACATTTTAGGTAAGCAAAAGCCTTTTGCTAATAGTCTAGAAACTACTCTTGGTTGATAGGTACGTCTAAGAACTTATTAGGTAAACCTATCGATTTTGCCACGACATAAAAGGACTCCTTACTTATATCGTTGAGTTTCACCAAAACTAACATGTACTCACAATTATTTGTGTACCTTGCCCCTTTAGGACCAATAAGTAACACCTCGCTGAGCGAAAACTATTACTAGATTGATGTAAAGGATATCCAAGCAAGTGTATATTTTGGCATGGCACCTTTTAACTCAATTTTTAAGTTTGGAACTTAAGGCTCTTACTATGTTGGTTAGATTTTAAGTGAACTAAAATCCTTAATCATGCAACATAATCAAGCCACAATCTTATGCATAATTAAGACATATTTAAAGCAATAAATAACTTAAAGCATGCATAAGATAAAGGTGATCTAGTATGGCCCGACTTCATCTTGAAGCTTTGACTTCAAAGTCCGTCTTGAAAATCTCCGTGGGAGGCACCATTTTCTTCAAATAGGATAAGCTATAATTAAAACTAATTACAACTATTTGATGGTACGCAGACCATATTTGAATTGAAAAACAACTTTGGTACTTTAGACCAATTACATTCAAATTAATGGTACGCAGACCATATTTTCTATCCTATTTGGGCCATACTAGTCACTTCATAACCTGCAAAACAGTACATATACAATATATATACCATTCACCCATTCATTATCATGAATGGCCCACATAGCTGGTTAGTAAAACACATTATGCATCACGTAAACATTTGCAGCAATTAATCAAGGGCACCAATAATCTACCAATTATTCAGTCCTTATTAATTCTAATCAAGTTGTTTTAACCTTAAGGATTTGTAAACCTAATCAAGAGTTTATGACTAAAAAGCGCTCCCACTTAAACCAATAAATTCATATGCTTTACTAATTTTAAACATAAAAATGTATTTCTAGTCTAACCGGAAACATACAAATTTAATTAAAATTTAAAGCTCATATAAATTTATAATTGAATCCAAAAAGTTTAATTTAATTTCAGTCGTTATTTAAATTAATTCATGATTTTAATTTTAGTAAAATAATTAGAATAAATAACATTTATTATAATTACAATATTCAAAATTAAAATCCAAGAAAATAATTTAAATTATTAATTTTAAAATTAATTAAAATTACGTGAACTGAAATTTTCAAATTAAACATTCAAAACGATCTAATCGTAACGCAAACACCCTACGCATTGCACGCCCATGGGCCGCACGCACACAGCCATTGCTGGCCATGTGCGCGCAGCCCATGCGCTCGTCGCATAGCTGCTGCATCTCCATCGCAAGCCATCGCACGCTGTGGTGCTCGCTGCGCGCGCGCCAGCGCTCGTCGCACGCGTGCCATCGCTCGCAGTGCGCGCTCGCCAGTGCTCGCAGTGCGCGCTCGCCAGTGCTCGCTGTGCGCGCGAGCCATCGCTCTCTGTGCGCGCGAGCCATCGCTCGCTGTGCGCGTGAGCCATCGCTCGCTGTGCGCGCGACATCGCTCGCTGTGCGCGCGAGCAACGCTGGGCGCAGCGCTCGTGGCACGCGAGCTTGCGCTCGCTGCGCGCGAGGCTGCGCGCTCTTGCGCGAGGCAGTGCGCGTTGTGGCGCAGCTCGCTTGCTGCCCACACGCGACTGCCTTGGCTTGCCTTTCGCCCATGCCCATTTGTTCATAGCTCGTGGCCCACAACACAAGGCAGGGCTGCTGCCTTGTGCTCGTGCACCATGCCTTGCTCATTGCATTGGTGCCGCATGGGCGACGAGCTCCCTTGCTCGTCGTCGCATGCCCGCACTATACAACACCCCTTAAGGGTAACACGAAGCGTCCATTGCTTTGTGCGTGCAAGTTATATGAACGAATCGCATAAAAATTTAAAATTTATATTTAAAATTAATGACAAATTAATAAATAATATTAATTTCATAATTTTAGGGCGAAAAATCGAAAATTTATTATTGAATTGATTTCCGATTTACATGGATTCAAGTCTAGGTCATAAAAATTTAAAATTTATCATAAATTTATAATTTTTATGGTGGTTTTTAATCATAGGTTTCTAATTAAATTATAATTAATTATGAAAATCAAATTAATTCTAAATTATTCTAATTTTCAACAAATTAATCATAATTACAAATTAGATTGCATAATTAACAAGGCTAGGCATTCAAACTTGTTAAACATATACAGTAGGTCAATCAAAAATTCAAGATTTATCAACAAGAATCGCAAATATTTAATTTAACATCTTAAATTTACGAAATTTTGCATTCGAAAAACTAAAACCTTCGAAAAGTCATAGTTAGGCTTCGAATTTGAGAATTCTGGGTTCGACAGAAAATCACTATTTTTGTCAAAATTTTAGAATGCCTTTTACATGCGAAATTGACACAAAAATCACTCGATTTGGATGAGTAACAAAGAAACTGCCGAAAAACTGCGTACGTATAATTAAATAAACGCAATTTGCAATTAATTAACAATTACGAAAATTAATCACCCCTTTTAATTCTTGCAAATTTGTAATATTTAACCATGTTCATGCAAATTAGATTATGAAAATAATAAGGGGCTCGTGATACCACTGTTAGGTTATGATACATATGATATTACATAAATCATGCGGAAACAACCATTAACCCAGGAATACATATTATTTACACATAATCATAGAGCATAATTTAGATGCATACTCTTTGTTGCGTGCCCTCCCTAGCTGCGCCCGAACCGAACAAGAACAAGTCTTTAGGACTCCAAGTGTCGTCCCTCCGTAGATAGTCCACAGTACGTCCGGATCCGCCTTAAGATTGACCAACTAGAATAGCCCTTAAGGTACTAGAATTTTCGGCACTTTTGAGCAAGATGTGTGACTGAATTTTTCTCTCAAAAACTCACTTTGAATACTTTAAAACTCGTTATAAATTGTGAACCCAGGCCACATATTTATAGGGGTATGGAAAGAGAATTGGAATCCTATTAGGATACGAATTAATTAAACTTAGAATCCTACAAGAACTCTAATTAATTAATTTATCAAATAGAATTAGGAATTTAATCATTAACCGAACTCTGCACGTTTTAGGAATCGTGCATGAACACAAACACTTACGCACACACACACGGCAGCCACGATGGGCCGCCCATGCGCGTGCGTGCGAGCAGCAGCCCACGCAGCGAGGCCTACGCGAGCTACAAGCCCACGCAAGCACCTGCGCGCGCTGCGCGCGCTGTGCGCGCTGCCACGGCCTGCTGGGCCTGGCCTTGCGCTGGGCCTGGCGTGGCCTTGGCTGTTCGTGTGGCGCGCTTGGCTTGCTGGGCGATGGCCTGGCTTCGTGCTGGGCCCTCGTCCGGCAGGCCTCGTCCGATGCTTATTCGTACGATACGCTTCCGATTAAATTTCCGATTCCGGAATTCATTTCCGATACGAACAATATTTAACATTTCCGATTCCGGAATTAATTTCCGTTTCGAACAAATATTTAATATTTCCGTTTCCGGAATTATTTTCCGATTCCGATAATATTTCCGATTCTGACAATATTTCCGTTTCCGGCAATATTTCCGATTCTGGCAATATTTCCATTTCCGATAATATTTTCCGATACGTACCATGTTTCCGTTTCCGGCAACATCTACGACTTGGATAATATTTATATTTCCGATACGATCCATATTTCCGTTTCCGGCAATATCATCGTTTCCGGAGTATTCATTTCTTGCTTGTGACGATCTCAGCTCCCACTGAAACCAAGATCCGTCGATTCCGAATATCCATAGATGGAGTATCTAATGCCATTAAATACTTGATCCGTTTACGTACTATTTGTGTGACCCTACGGGTTCAGTCAAGAGTAAGCTGTGGATTAATATCATTAATTCCACTTGAACTGAAGCGGCCTCTAGCTAGGCATTCAGCTCACTTGATCTCACTGAATTATTAACTTGTTATTTAATACTGAACCGCATTTATTAGACTTAACATAGAATGCATACTTGGACCAAGGGCATTATTTCCTTCAGATACAACTTTACAGAACTTGGGTCTTCGTTGTATGCAACAGTTACCTGTTAGTAGCATTTTAAACCGAAAACAAGTAAGCTCAGCTAAACATCCATGTTACAGAATACCCAGACTATGTACTTTTCAAAAACAAGTCTGTAAGAAGGAAGATGGTAGGGAAAATTACAGCAGCAAACGAAAAAAATGTCTACATAAGAACCTCTCTATTTTAATAAACACCATCCCTCCAAAACCGGAGAGATTTTGAGGGGAAAAATGGAGCTGACCTTCCCCCTCCCGTTTCTCTCCCCTTCCTTTCCCTTCTATCAATCTATCCAAACACACTGTTAGCTCATAATCTTTCTAGAACCACTATATGTCCAACTAACAATGAAGTACATCAAGTCCTCATCACTTACATGATCATGGAACACAATACATGTAAATCCTACTAGGTACCTAGCCAAATTTACCCAAAAAAAACACAACATATGTCTTACACAATATTTCTTCTTCACCAAGGGCCAATCATATATCCTAAATTCAAATAATTCGGGTTGACATAAAAATTGAAACTTCAAGAGTTGAAGTGCCAACCAGTTACAGAATATATTAGAAGCTAGAATTCAATTTTCTGTGCAGAATTAATAGCCACGTTGACAGTGTAATTTAAACTAGTGATACGACAACTAATCCGGGATGGAAGTTGTACAGAAACATCTCAAATCAAAACTAAAAGAAGCATATGAAGCATGTCATCAACCAACTCCAAAAAATTGCAAAAGCTGAAATCTTTCTGTAAAAAAAACTAATAAAAAGAACTAAAACAAACCCATTAATCAAACACAAATAAAATTCACCAAATGTCCAAAAAATATAATTAGATATATCAATACCTAAATGCAGTTGTTGAAATCCAGACAAGTACGATGATAGATTCCTGCAGGCAGTACGATCATTGCCCCTTTCTTCAACGATATGCGTATCTACTCATCTTCACAAATTAAGTGCAAAGAACGACTTGAACAACTAGGTAAAAAAACAGGAAAAAAAAAACAGAATTGTAAAACCCTAATTCTGAAAACGAAAATCAAGAGGGGACAGGAAGATAATTACTTGTTGCGGCGAGGACAGTGACGGCCAAGCAAGCACCGGAGAACAGGTCGTTCTTTCTTGGAACCACCGGTCGAGCTAGCTGAGTTTTCAGCGACTAGGAGAAGTCGTGGTTCAGCGCGGAGAATGTACAGGACGCGACAGGGGCGAGAAAAGACACTCACCGGCGAGGAGAGTGACGGCAGAGCCGAGCAATCTGAGTTCGACGGCGACGCAGGGCAGAGCAGTCTATGAGTTCGACGACGACGCAGGGAATTGTAAACCGAGGAAGAAGCTTGGAGTTGAGCGCAGGGAACTCTAAAATTTTGAGATAGATATTTTGTAAAATGAATTAATTATTCAACAATAATAGTACGGAGTATTACAGCAAATAAATTTTGTTATACGAAACTGTTGCAGGGTACAATGTCATGTACGCTGCAACAGTATATAGCTATTGCAGGGGGCTTTTAATACGTACGCTGCAAAAAACTCTTTTGCAGGGGGAAATTAATTTGTACGCTGCAACAACTCTTTAAAGTGTTTGACCCGCGTTGACCTACTGCTTGTTGAAGCGTATTAACACATGTACGCTGCAACAAGGGGGCTGCAACAAGGGTATTTTCTACTAGTGAAATGGGAATATTGATGTTTGTAATCTTAATTTTTGTAATCATGAAGTGAAACAATCTAAGAGCAACTACTTGTTTTTGCATAAATACATATGCACAAAAAACCCATATTTGGGAAGCATTCCTGTTTTAGCTTACTTTACAAAAAATATGTGCACCATTTACATGTGCGTTGTTTTCTATTTTAATCCAAATCAAAAAGTCATTCTAGCTAGTCACACTGACTCATGCTTGCTTTGACCTTTTCCCCTTGGGTGGTGCCTTGGATGTACTTGCACCATCATATGATGCCTTCCTCTTCTTTGTAGGAGCTCTCTGCTTTGGTGGAGCCTTGGAACTGCCAGCACCATTCTTACAGGTCCTTGCATTGTGGCCCATTTCCTTGCACTTTCCACACTTGACTGAGCTATGCCTCTTCCCCTTCTTAGCTTCCATGGCATTCCTCTTTCTATGTTTAGGGGGTCTTCTAGCACTCCTCTTGATCCCAGGGGGATTAATGGTGGGAAGGCAGTACTCAGGCCATTGAGTGGGGTCAGGAATTGGGTGCATATGTCTGTTTATAGGCAGCACCCTTGAAATAGCCAGACACAAAAAGTAAGTCTATAGTTGTAAATCACCCTCAAACCATGTTTGCAAGGGATTCTAGAGACCTTCCATACCCCACATCCACATTTCCTGGTGTCAATCTTCACTGGGAAGTGCACATTTCCATCCCTCACCTCATACTCCCCACCTCCACAAGCAGTAGAGTAGCAAAACCTGGACTCTGCACCTCTGAGCTCAAGTTCCTCACTGGCATACTCAGTTAACTGGTGAGGTTCCATGTTGGCAGCTTTGTCAAATCTGACCCCAATTCTCTGCATGGCCCATTGTCTTATTGCTGTAAATCAAACAGGAAACGACCAGGGAAACATAAGATGCAGAGAACATGTAATAATCAGACAGAAGAAGGAAAGTAGAATAGAAACATAGGCTTTACCTTCAAACATGGTCAAAACTGGTAAATCCCTGTATGGCTTGGTCAGAGCATTGAATGATTCCACAAAGTTAGTTGTGTTATGATCACAACAAACTTCTGGGTCAAACTGATGTCTGGACCACTGCTCAGTACATGTGACCAAGTACTTTGTTGCATTTGGATCAAATTCAGTTATCTTCTCTATTGCCTTGTTGAAAACATAGGGGTTGAAGGCATTTGCAGCTATCCAGAACAACTTATGGAAAAGTTCTCCACTCCGACCATCATTTTTGCAGTTCATGTAAAGATGTTGGGAAGTTCTAGTGGCCCTTGGGAAGTTCTCATGCACAGCTAAATCCACCCCCTAATCAGTGAATGAAACAACAAAGTCAGTGAAATAAAAGGGTATTTGGTGAAATTAACATACTAAGTGTAGGGGTATTTGGTGAAATTAAATTATGTTATGAGGGTATTTGGTGAAATTAAATTTTGTTATGAGGGTATTTGGTGAAAACTAAATATGCAAGAGGGTATTTGGTGAAATAACTTACCCTCATTCTGTCACTGGTGAAGGTCCAGTCATCCCTGTTGCAGCCTTCTTGCTGAAACACTGCCCTTAGGTTCCTCATGAAGTGGTTCCATCTCTCTTGAATTTCAGTGTCCACCACCCCATAAGCTAGCAGGAATATCTCATTGTTTCCATCAATCCCCAAAGCAGCCAGAAGAATCCCCTTGAAATACCCACTTAGGTGAGAGCCATAAATTCCAATTATGGGCCTACACCCCTTAAGAAATCCCCTGAACTATGCAGCAAATGAGAAAAAACAGGCCTTGAACCTTGGTTGCACATCCCCATAATCACTATGCCATGTGATCAGTGCATAACTTCCAGGGTTAGTCTCCTTAATCATCTCTGCATACCTAGGTAAGAGTGCATATGACTCACTAAAACTACCATGGATAATCTCCTTATGCTTTCACCTGATAGAAAAGCCTCTTCTTCACCTCAATTCGGAACCTCTCCTGAGCATACCTCTGAAGTGTGACCACAAGTATTTCTAAGTTTGCCTCAATGTCTGGCAACAACTTCCTCACCAACCAATTGGTGGTCACTATTGGGTTGACCTGAAGTCTACCACTAAGTTTGTGCTCCCCACTCATACACTTGATTTCCCAACTGCACTTACACTACTAGAAAAATCGGATACAGGGGCAAGTCATAATTGCCTCTAAAAATGGGGATTTAGCCTCTAATGGGTTTCTGAAGCAAAAAAGTGGATGCCTCTAATAAGTCCGTCGCTAATTATTGTTTGCCTCTAAAGGCCCCTTTTTGAGGCAACACAATGTGTTGCTTAGCTTCTAAAATCCCATACATTTAGAGGCAACCATATATCCTTGCCTCAAAATATAATTAGAGGCAACCCAATATTATTGCCTCAAAATATGATTAGGGGCATCCATTTATACTTGCCTCAAAATATAATTAGAGGCAACCATATATCTTTGCCTCAAAATATAATTAGAGGCAATACAAAAAGTTGCTTCTAAAAATCACATCTATTTAGGGGCAACCATATAATTAGCCTCAAAATATATTTCGAGGCAATATAAAAAGTTGCTTCTGAAAACCACATCTATTTAGGGGCAACCATATCATTTAGCCTCGAAATATATTTAGAGGCAATATAAAAAGTTGATTCTAAACACCACATATTTAGCGACAACCTTATAATTTTGCTTCTAAATATAAAAATTAATTTAGATGCAATTTGAGAATGTCATGAAAGGGTTTTTAGAGAAACCGAAAATAACTACCATTATTTCATATATTTTCAAGCAAGATCACTTATCAGAAGTAACATGATAAAATAATAACAGTAAACTAGCAATTTTTGATGGAAATTGAAGATTTAATAAGTAATATAATTATCCAAAACAAAACAATATTTGTACAAGATCAACCAAATAAAACACCCTAGGCCTTGCAGTACCTACAAACCAAAAACTACAATAAACCACACAAATAAAAAAAAAAAATTACCAAAGGCAAACCAAGTTAACATTGCTCTAATTTAGTTTTGATACAAACTGACAACAATGTGTGCTACATGTAACTCCTCTTTAGATTTGCAGCCACCTTCAGTCTTCAAAAAAAGCACCAACATTGCGCAGAAAAGATAGCATATCACACAACAAAAAGGTGCAAATCAGCAGGAATAGACCGAGTAAAACAAAACAGCAAAACAACAGCGTAGCAGGACATCAGAACAAGCAATTTAACGAAACTTTCATGTTTTAGCCTTGAAACCATAGAAACCTGCAAACATCATCTTTAACTTTTAAGGTAGAAAATGAAGTAATATCCATAAAACATCATCTTTCACATCTTACATGTCTATCTATTTTATTAAAATATATATTGGTTAGGTGTATGTTAATTTAATATTAAAAGTAAATGAAAAACTAAGTAAATGAATTGTAAAAAAAAGTAAAAAAAATTCATTTTAAAAGTAATAATATTGGGAACCAGTTTGAAAACTTGCATAATTATGAAAATGTTATTAATGACACGAGAATCATTTGGATCATTCGATATTGGTGATCGACCCAGTTTGGTACTTTGTTCTCATTTTAAGGTGGGGTTCCCACCGGATCCAGATTCTATACATACCTATATTGTAGGATATGGTGTAAACCATCCCTTAAAATGAGAACTAAGAACCAATTTGAACCATTGGATCATGAATATCGGATGATCCAAATGATTCCCACGACATTAATGGAATTTTCGTAAATATGCAACTTTTCAATATGGTTGCCACTCTTAACTTTAAATGAAAGTTCATTTACTTTTAACTAATTTCATTTACGTAAATCATCCAAAATGACATTTTAATAAAAAAGATTGAAATGTTAGTTGTCGATATTGATAGTTTATGGTTATTAATATGTTATCTTCCTTGAAAGTTGAAAAATAAGTATAAGAATTTTAACATTTTGGTTATTTACTTTTGAGTTAACTAGTTTTTGAGCCCGTTCAAAGAACGGGCGGTTTGTATAGTGGTTGTTCAGATGTCTTTTGAAGTTTTAATTAGTGAGTACTTGTGATTATTGGTAACGGATGAACTAAATAGATGTATTTGAAGGTTGGAAAAAACTATAATGTTGAATAAATATTGGATGTTAAAGGGGTGGAGTGGAAGAGACTAATAAGTATAGTACACTATTAATAACTTTATGTTGAATAAGGAAAATGGAGTTGAAGAAACATTAGAAGTTGTAAAATAAGTCCAAATTGACATATGTCATCTCCTGGTGTAACCTTAGATTTTTTTTTTAAAAGAAAATTTAAAATAAAAAATATTTTAAAATATAGTTACGATTTCATGTGTATTATAGTAAGAATCTATCATAATATATTAATGTTTGATTAAGTTGAATTTTATTTATTTTATTTTAGATTAGTGTTTGATTTTGGATGAATTTTATTTCAGATATATTTTTTAATTATTAGAGTGTTTGATTTTAGATGGAGTTGTAGATATTAGTAATTAATTAATTAAAATATCTACGTGACACCTAACTAATTATCTACGTGGCAATCAATTTTTTTAATTCAAAAATAAATTAGAAATCTTATTTTTATTTGCCGAAACCATTAGTAATCCTACGTGGTGCTCTAATAATTAAGCAAATATGCCTATTGGATTAATGTTTGATTTTAAATTGAAATTTATTTATTTTATTTTAGATTAGTGTTTGATTTTGGATGAATTTTATTTTAGATTTATTTTTTAATTATTAGAGTGTTTGATTTAAAATGGAGTTGTATATATTAGTAATTAATTAATTAAAATATCTACGTGACACCTAATTAATTATCTACATGACAATCGATTTTTATAATTCAAAAATAAATTAGAAATCTTAATTTTCATTGACTAAAACCATTAGTAATCTTACGTGCCGCTCTAATAATTTGACAAATATACCTCATTTACATATATATATATATATATATATATATATATATATATATATATATATATATATATATATATATATATATATATATATATATATATATACGATGTTTTGAGCAGGTCTGGTTGTGCTGGTCATTTGGGGGCATCTTTGGTAAAATCAAGTCCACCGCGAAGACATTCATAGGCGTATTCTCTGTTGCCATACGGACGATAAAGGAAGGGGCAAGTCAGGGGTCGGGAAGTATACATTTATTCCCCTTCTCTGTTGACTACTCTTTGGCACTCATCTCAGTCTCAAAGGCGGGCCTAATATGACACGTTCCCTCCCAGTTATATGATCAACGGGCTCAGTCGTGCTATAAAACTAGGAGAAGAACAGAACTAAACGGAACTTTCAAATCCGGTTGTTCCCGAAACTCCCCGTCCCTTACTCGTCGTTCATCCTGGATTATTTTCCTGAATCCAAATTTCTATCATGATACCGCAGCACTTCCATATGGAGAAAGATAGGCTTACCATGTTCTTCCACCGCCGGAGACGAGACTGAGCTTTCGGGTTCCTCTTTGCCCACGGATTGAACCCCCGACACCGTGGTTCGTAGCCACGTGCTCTTTTTTAATTAATTCTTTGGGATATTTGACACCCTTGAATGGATATTTCACAGAGAGCCGACAAGGAATTCCATTAATAACGAATCCACGTTAGAAGGACATCATACCAAAGTCGTACAATTAGGGACAAATGGTTTATTTACCTATTCAAAGCGAAGGACTATCTTTAACAGAATAGATCAGTCAATTTATGCACCAACCAAGACATTGAGTCTGCATGATAAATCTGGGAGACTCCACAGAGAATGTATAAGTCAGTGACAATCGTGAACATCCATTCTGCCCGCTCGTCCAGACGCGGCGCCCTTATATATATATATATATATATATATATATATATATATATATATATATATTAGATTTCCCTCAAAATTCAAGAAATCATAAAATTTTTAAAAATATTCCCTCTAAATAGCGGGATACAATAATTCAATTTGGCGGTAATTCCATTTTAGGAGCCCACTTCCGTAAAAATAAAAAAAATTCAGGAACCCGCTATTCTACCTTTCCTAATTTCATTATCCCGCTGTAACCTCTCACAATACCTACTCTCACAAAGTTTTCTCTTTAATTTCATTCACTTTCCCCTCCGCTCTTACAATTCCTCTCTAGTGCGACTCATCTTCTTCAAATCGGTTGATTTTCGGTGTTCCTGCATATGTTTTCACCTTCATTGCGGTTACTCCTATTTCAATTTGCTAGGTACGTATGTAATTAATATGATATTTTGTTTCAATTTTCGCTATTTTGATTGCTACATTTAGGGATCAAAATTTGTTCAACTTGTTCAACGAATTTCAATTGTTGAAGTTAGGGTTTCAAATATTCTTTGTTTCATTGTTTTTAATTGCGATTTTGATTACTAAAATGATCCCTTTTCCTTGTTTCATTGGGATGGCATAGGGACAAAGCTGATATTCCTCGATTCCAATCAGATTCACTTCTCTTCTCTTTACATCTTTTAGCCTCTGAATTAGAAACTTGACAAGGAATGATTTTACACAAGTTCAATGCCTTTTCAGTTTCAGGTCAATTATTTTTGGTTAATTTATTTAATGGTATAACTTGATTTGAACAATTACCTTATCATTTTCCTCAAGTTCTTAGTTTGATGGCATGTAGTTGTCGATTCAAGTGTTGATTGTATTTACTTCATTTTGTCATTTTAATTGACGTTCCTGCTTCTTTTAAGTTTTTGGGCTTATTTGATTGTAGATTTTAGTGTTGTTTGTCTTCGAGTAAATTTGAGTTCTTATTTAATGGTATAACTTGATTTGAACAATTACCTGATCATTATCCTCAAATTCTTAGTTTGATGGCATGTAGTTGTCGATTCGAGTTTCATGGATTTTCTTGAGTGTTCTAGTTCATTCTTAGTGAGCACTGAGCAGCGAAGAGGCATGCTTTGCTTGTTGCTTCAGAAATTGGTCATGGCAGGTACACATGAAAAATAAGTAATTTCATCCAAAATATAAGATAATTCAATATCACCAACTATAACTCTTACCAATTTATGACTTGTATATAACTATTGTCGTTTACAAAGAAAAATTAAATCCAAAATGTTTGGCATTATATTGTCTTCCATGTTGTTATATGTTTTGTGATAGCTTGAGGGAACCTGTTTGAAAGTGTGCTAAAACTAAAGAAACATCAAAGACTCAGAGTAGTGTTAAAATGAAAATTGCCACTTCACTCAAAGTGTAGTGGAGCTGTGGAGGACTACAGTTGTTATTCAGAAGGTTAATCCATAGGCCGCTGCCCTCAAAGGTGAGGTGAGTGGATTTCTATTTCAAATAACTATACTTAAGTTGTTATTCGACGAGCAGGTGAGTGGATTTCCAATTCCTGAAGTTTGATTTTTGTTTTAGATTGAGAAATATCTATTATGGCTCCTTGAGCAAATTAAGTTGTTGAGTTTTTTCTGAAGTTGAACAGTTTCATTCTTCAATTGTTTCTAGTTTTTCTAATTTTGAAGGTTTAGTTAGAATCTGAAGCAATTTATTGATCTGGCGGACTTGAATTTCAAACTTTATAGGATTTTGCTTGATTTTAGATCTAAAATGCTGTCAGGAATACGGAAAAGTTCACCAATTTTGAAGGTTCTACTAGTATCTATTGCAATTAACAGATCTAGTCGACTTGAATTTCAATTATTTAGGGTTTTGCTTATTATTCATGAATTACAAGTGTGTCGGAAACGGCGATTAAATCTGTTAAAAGTTCACTACAGTTAAAGGTTCAACCAAGATTTGAAGTTCTTTACTGATTTAAACTATAGATTTTTGCTTATGATTTCTTCATGAAATTCAGTGTTCCGGATAGACGGTAATTAAATCTAGCAGAAGTTCACTGTTTTTGAAGGCTCAACTTGAATCTGAAACTCTGAAGTAACTGACTTATCTGGTCGACTTTTTCAAACTTCTGAAGGTTTTTCTTATGATTTCTTCATGAATTTCACGGTGTTGGAAAGATGACAACTAAATCTAACACAAAGTTTCACATCTTGAGAGCGACAAAAATTCGATCGAACTTAAATTGATTTTGGAACCAAACTTGTAAAAGGAGATTTTTCTCACTTGAAACGCACCAAATCTTGATTAAGGGAAAACGAAGCAGGGAAGAACGTACTCTTTCTTGAAACAGGTAGATATTGAAAATATGTCATTGTTTTTGGGTTTGGTTGCTTCTGCACCCTCTAATATTTGTTCTCATTTTTTAATGGTTTGCAGCCGGAAAATCTACCATTCGTATGGTGTTCTGAAAGTTTCCCACTTTCCATTTTCACAGCAAGCGAGGGTAAGAAAAATTGGCTTCTTTGTATCATGTCATTTGATTTCTCATGTTTTTTTATACATACCTACGCTAAACAGTTGATTGTGGCAATGCTGAACTGAATTTCGAACTTGGAGTATCCTTGATTATTGGTTTCCAAAGACTGCTAATGCTTGGATAGAAAAGAAAGAAATTATTGGAACTTTCAAAACTCATGATTATCATATATATATATATATATATGATCATCATGCTAAGAGGAAAATCATGAAACAAATGATGGTCTGCTGAAATTTGGCAGATTATCATAATGCATGATTGCATCCATCTGGATTCAAAAACATCAGCATGTAGATTGAAAAATTAGTCAATCTGTCGTTGCATTTTTTGTGATCTGTCATGTAGAGTTCGAAGTTCTTTCAATGTCTTGTTGCATCTAGAATGACCCTATTCCTCTATTGCCTTGACGTAGTACTTTTATGGTTAGTGAAGAATGTTAAGGGAAGAGTAAAGTAGTAGACCACTGTCTGTCCCATAGGTTGTTTCCCTTGTTCTGTATATGATTTCCTTTTCTGGGTGAACTAATTCTTGTATATGATTTTTTTTTTTTGGGGTGAACTTCCTATTTCCTCTTCAACTGTAGTCATGTCATGGTCACCTAGAATTTACGTCTATTGTACGGATTGTACCTCCATAGTCTTTTTAACTGTCTTTTTTTGTATGTCTTCCTCTCAGCTATTTATTGACTTGTATTATTGGTTTTGTTATCAGGAGCAACGACTTTTCAATACATAGAATACCAGTATGTTGAGGTGTTCATGGTTGAATTTGCTGTCCTCATTTTCCTCTTTTTGGGATCAGTGGAAGGCTTTAGAGTAAGCAACTCTCTGATTTCTCCACTCTTTGTCAATCGACATCTCGATGTGATACAGCCTTTTCTATTTTAGTTGGGGGATCCCGCTCCTAAACATAAGGGGAAGGGGGCCGAATAAACCCATTTCTGTGAACCCAAATAAATCTGGACTTGATTGCGCTTGGATTCTCGAACTCTAAGAGCACCCTATCAACTTACACCTAATATTGACACGACAGAAGAAAGGGGAACGTAGCAGATCGACCGGATCGATCAGAGTAGCCGATGCGTCTTGGGTAATAGGGACACAGTAATAGTATTTTTTGGTTGTATCCTTTTGCCACCAACCGGTTGGGTTGGTCCGACCAAGAAAGGCATGGGAGTCTTTGGGTCTTTTTACTTTCGTTTGGGCCATGGCGAGGGAAAATAAAGTACCCCCCATCATGGTGAACCTCTCCTTGTGATCGTGATGGCTTCTACTTTAATGCAGAACTCCCAATAGCAGGAATTACACTAACAAAATCCAAGCATGCACGTACAACCCTTTCAAGAAGTGCAAGCCTGCATTGTCTACCGCTCTCTTTACCATTGTGCCTTTCGTGCTCAGTGATGTTCCCTCTGTCATCTCTGGTTTTCTAGGAATGAAGATTGCTATTGCCAACGCAAGGACAACCTTGTAACCTTCTGTCATCATAGTTTGTTTGATCACAACTCTCTTTTCTATCGATTTCTTTGAAATTAAAGCTGTCAACAAAATTGAGCCAGCACCGAAGAAGCAGCTTATTGTTTTAATTGTTCTAATGCATGTCGGTGTTGAAATTGTCACTTGCTGTCCAATCCACTTTCACCATTTTCAACTTTGGCACTCAAAAGATTGTCCACAGTTTGTAAGATTGCCATTCCTTCTTCATTTCAAGGAAAGGTGATATTATTATTTTGGTTCCATTGGTTATGAACCTATTATATTTGCCCATTTTATGTTATGCTGATTTGCTTTCTTGATCTGAGCTATTGCATACTGTTTTGCAAAACATTAGCCATTCATGTCTGCATAATTGTGCTGATGATGGGGTGCCGGCTAGTCCTTGCACACCTGCTGATTCAGTTCTATATATCTACTTCCTTCTGCACAATGGTGCTGCTGATGGGCTGTGACGTGGGTTGACTTCACAAATACCTACTGGCGAGGAATAAAAGTGCTGCAAAGGATGGTTGAAGCATATATAGTAGAAGCGTGAAATTTTCAGTTTGTAAAAACTAGTTTAGACCAAATTTGACCATAGTTGACATTGCTAGTTTTTGGTTTTTTTTGTTTTGTAATTTTCTTCTTTTAGCTTTGGCAGGCTAACTTTATTTCATTAAGACTTCAGTTTGTTGTGTGACTAAGTTTGGTTGAGCTTGTATAAACTTTACTTTGGTTTTTGATTAATAAAATTGCTTATATACCAAAAAAAGGAAAAAATAACCAAGCTATAAATCGCATATTTTATTCAAAGGAAAAATTGGTTCTAAATTGTGATTAGGCTTTTGTGTTTGAGTTTAGCAGAGATAAAATATTTGAATAAATTTACAACCGATTCAGGTTGGGTTAAATGAGTTGCGATTGAAAATGGATCTGTTTAAATTGGTCACGTTTTAATGGTTGTAAATGGTTCGAGTATAACGGGTCACATGAGGTCACAACTTGATATATATTTATACTTACCCTCTTATATAATTTAACGATATTTAATAGGATGTTGAGCTTGATATAGTTTTGTTACTTGTTGTAAAGCTAAAACGTAAGGAACCAAACAGTATCATGTCTTGATTTTCTATATAGACTTTTTCAACATATATTTAGAAGATAGTTAGTATGGTAATTTATATTTTACTAGTGCTAAAAACAACTTTTAGGACAATCTAAATTTCAATAATTGTTGAAAAGACTTTTAGAGGCTACCTAAACTTCACTAATGCAAAAAAATAACATTTTGGGGCAATCTAAATTTTTGTAATGCTAAATCAATCTTAGAGGCAACTATACTATTATTAATGCTAACAATACTTTTAGGGGCAACAATGCAACATCAATCATAGTAATGCTAAAAAGAACTTTTAGAGGCAATCATAATTTTACCGGACTAAAAAGAAACGTTTAGGGGCAACACAAAATTTACTAGTGCTAAAAAGAAGCTTTTAAAGGCAACCATTATTTCAGTAATGCTGAAAAATTACTTTTAGGGACAACCTAGATTTCATTGATGCTAACAAGAAGTTTTTTGAGGCAGACATTATTTAATAATGCTAAAAAGTACTTTTTAGGGGCAACTACAATTTAACTGATGCTAAAAAATGTTATAGAGACAACCCTTATTTTCTGACGCTAAAAAAATATTTTAGAGGCAATCATTATTTCATTAATGCTAAAAAGTACTTTTTAGGGGCAACTAAAGTTTAACTGATGCTAAAAAATATTTTATAGAGGAAACCATTATTTTCTGATGTTAAGAGTATGTTTTAGGGGCAACCATTATTTCATTAATGCTAAAAAGTACTTTTTAGGGGCAACGTAAATTTCATTGACGCTAAAAAATAGTTTTAGAGGCAACTGTTATTTCATTAATGCTAAAAGGTACTTTTTAGGGGCAACTTTTTTTTTTTTTGATGCTAAATAAACTTTTTAGGGGCAACCATTATTTTATTAATGCTAAAAAGTACTTTTAGGGGCAGGCTAAATTTCACCGACCCTAAAAGTAACTTTTAGAGGCTACCATAATTAACTAATGCTAAAAGGCACTTTTAGAGGCCATGAAAATTGAATTGCCTCAAGGTGTTGCCTCTGTATCTAAATTTTCTTGTAGTGTTATCTACCATCTTTGAGGCATGAATCCTCCAATCACAACCCTCAATTGCACAAACATCAGTGTATCTCAAGTTGTCTGACTTCTCCACACTCAAGCCAAACCCCTCTTGAAAGCAGTAGTCCATAAGGACATTCATAAAGGACTCCCTATCTTTAAATATTAGCCATGGCTCTAGCCTAACAGAACCATATGGTTGCTCAACATAAACCTTGCCATTTTTGTAATTCCTGTCCATCCTAGAACTACCATCAAGACAATCCTCAAATTTTTTCTCGGAGATATCATCATGCAGGTCCTCTAACCCTTCCTCATCAATAATGAAATCCCCTATGTCCTCCTCTTCCTCACTGTCATCATCACTCACAGCCCCCTCAAAATCATCATCCTCACTGTCCTCATCATCCTCAATATCAGATAACACAACAACACCCTTTCCTTTACATGCCCTTCCAGCCCCTCTCTTAACCTTACTAGCATTGGTTTTAGGAACATATGTTCCTAGTTTCACCAGCGTTGGTTTTCCCACCCTAAACCCCTTAGGTCTAGCTCTCCCTGTCTTTTTTGGTTTGGATGGAACACCAGGTTCAGGTATGTTTGCCTGTGGCTCAGTTGGTGTTGCATTTTCAGTTTGTGTAGGTTCTTGTTGTGTTGACTGAGGAGAGGGTGGAGGTGTTTGTTGTGTTGACCGAGGAGAGGGTGGAGGTGTGTGTTGTCTTGACTGAGGAGGGGGTGGAGGTGTGTGTTGTCTTGACTCAGGAGGGGGTGGAGGTGTGTGTTGTCTTGACTCGGGAGGGGGTGGAGGTGTTTGTGTTGTTGATTCTGGGGTGGTGGTGGTTTCAGTTGGTTTTGGGGGAGCATTTTTTGGTGTCTTCTTCTTTTTAGGAGTCAACTTCTTCCTAGGTTTAGACTTTGTAGGTTGCTTAGGAGGGGGGGAGTCTTGTGTTTGTGGTTGTGGTTGAGATAGGCCATGAAACACTTCATCAGCATCATCTGAGGTAATAATCCTTACATACTCAACCCCATCATTCTCAACATCCACCAATGGGACCTCCATAGCCACTGTATACTTCTTCTGTTCCTCAAGTTCCAACCTAACCCTCTCCTTTTCCTCTTCTAGCCTCCTCTGTTCTTCATCCTCTCTTTGCATCCTCAAGAGCTCTTCCTGTCTCTCCCTTAACTTTTTTTTCTCCTCCTTCCTTTGCCTCTCAAGCAGAGCTACAACAGACCTAAAAGCTACCCCTAGAGTGTCTGAATCCTCTATCCATAATTCTACTGTGTCCTTGCCCATATTCCACACCCACATTCTAATCATAACACTATCATCAACCAATTCTACCCTCCCAGTGGGTGAGTCAGTGTACAACCTAAACTTTTCAGGAAAAAACACGTTTTGCTTACTTGACTCCTAAAAAATATCCAGAAATATGTCAATCAATTGACATTTTTCAGTGTCCACCCCTCACATCAAAGTCATGCCATTTATAATGCAACAACAATCAGGTAGCAAACATCCTACCACACACAAAATCATCAAGAAAAAAACATAAATTTTCATCAAAAAATTGACATGCATAACATCACACAACTAATTCCTACTTATTTTCATCAAAACACAAACATAAAACTCATCTCCAACATCAAAATTTCAGAAACCCTAAACCCTAAAATTTGCGCAACAGAACTTTGAAAAATCGAAAATAAATGAAGTGCGACTGTGAATACATACCTTAAACGATGCGCGAGTTAACTACGAACACGAAATTCTGAATTCGACTTGCACCTCTTCAACTTCCTAGTGCAATTAGCAAAAAACCCCTTTCTGAGAAATCAATTGGGGTTGAAAACCCAGGACACAACTTCAGCAACACAACGCGCAGCAAAATTTTGAAGCTTTTTGAGTGATTGTTAATGCAGTTATGGTGGTTGAATGTTGAAGAACAGGGGAGAGAGAGAGAGAGGCAGTTTGAGAATCGGGTTTTTTTTGAACTGTAATGAAGAAGAAAGTGGGGTTAGAGGGCTAATGGCGCCCAAAAGACGAATAAGGGCAAAACAGTAAAGTGCAGCTAACGGCGACTTAACGTCCGTTAAGTGTAAGGGTAGTTTGGGTATTTTAGTGAGAGTGAGGGGCATTTGGTGAATTTCTGAAAGTCAAGGGGCATTTGGTGAATTTCGTGAAAATTCAGGGGTATTTCATGAAAAATCCGTAGAATCAATTTCATGTTATGGAGCATATCAAAGGTGAAACCTTTTTAACATTAAAAGGTCTAATATTTGAGATTCAAGACTCCTAAGTTCAATATTCAAGTTCAATATTCAAGATTCAATATTCAAGATTCAATATTCAAAGTTCAATTTCAATAACCAAAATCTAAGACACTTTTGGATGAGCAACTTGTCCTAAAGTTGAGATTTTTAGACTTGAATCCGTGTCGGGCGCACTTATTATTAAGTAGTCGTTTGGCGTTTGGATCTCAAATACAATAGTTCTATTTCAATACCGCAATTTCAATATTGCACCTTCCAATGCCGCAATTTCAATATCACATCTTTCAATAACGCATTTCAATATCGCATCTTTCAATAACGCATTTCAATATCGCATTTCAATGTCGTACCTTTACTATTGCTATTTCAATTCCGCACTCTTTACTCACCTTTTTTAAGGTGATGTGGTTTTGTACGCACTTTCAATAATTCATTTATTCTTTGTGATGTTGCTCTACTTGTTTATTACTTTCATCACCTCACATGCTAAATCCAACAAAATGCAAAGTTACATCACGCTTAACAAAGATAATTTCTTGGACAAACCGGCCTTAGGTTCCTTCAAATTAACTTTAAAGCGAAGTGGTCACAATACAAATAGAAATTATATGTTCTAAATTCAAAGTTCAAACCCACACAGTGTCATGACTAGGGTTATTCGAAAATGCTTCTTGTCATGTGCTCGAATACAATTTTTAAAGCTCGCGGAATAAACACCTCGTTCCCTTGCCAGGATCTCACCCATCCGTTTCTAAGATTCAATGCCTTATCCAATAAAGAGTGAACTTTGGTCTTTCCAAACGGGACCCTTAAAATTGTTTGGTGGCGACTCCTTCGAAATCCAAAAACATACAAAGCCTCGTAGGGGGAAATCCAAAAGAGGAAAAGTACGAAAAAATCCCCTACACTAATAAATGCGGTTCAATATTAATTAACAAGTTAATAATTCAGTGAGATCAAGTGAACTGAATGCCTAGATAGAGGCCGCTTAAGTTCAAGTGGAATTAATAATATTAATCCACAACTTACTCTTGACTGAACCCGTAGGGTCACACAAATAGTACGTGAACGAATCAAGTATTTAAGTGAATGTATTATTCATTAAGTACTCCATTTATGAACATTCGGAAACGACGGATCTCGGTTCCAGTGGGAGGTGAAATCGTCAAAAGGAAAAATAAATAATACTCCGGAAATGATGATATTGCCGGAAACGGAAATATGGTTCTTTTAGGTTATGATACATATGACAATTCATAAATCATGCGGAAAAACCATAAAGCCAGGAAAACATATTATTTACACATAATCATTTAGCATAGTTTAGATGCATACTCTTTGTTGCGTGCCTTCCCTAGCTGCGCCCGAACCGAACAAGAACAAGTCTTTAGGACTCCAAGTGTCGTCCCTCCGTAGATAGTCCACAGCACGTCCGGATCCGCCTTAAGATTGACCAACTAGAATCGCCCTTAAGGTACTATTATTTTCGGCACTTTATAGGCAAATGTGTGACTGAATTTTTCTCTCAAAAACTCACTTTGAATACTTTTAAACTCGTTATAAATTGTGAGCCCTAGCCTCATATTTATAGGGGTATGGAAAGGGAATCGAAATCCTATTCAGATACAAATTAATTAAACCTAGAATCCTACAAGAACTCTAATTTAATTAATTTATCAAATAGAATTAGGAATTTAATCATTAACCGAACTCTGCATGTTTTAGAAAACGTGCACGAACACAAACACTTGCACACACACGCACGGATGCCACGATGGGCCCCATGCGTGCGCGCGAGCAGCAGCCCACGCAGCGCCCGCGCGCGCTGCGCGCTGCGCGTGCTGTGCGCGCTGTGCGCGCTGCGCAGCCTGCTGGGCCTGGCCTTGCGCTGGGCCTGGCGTGGCTGTTTGTGCGGCGCTTGGCTTGCTGGGCGATGGCCTGGCTTCGTGCTGGGCCTCGTCCGGCAGGCCTCGTCCGGCAGGCCTCGTCCGATGCTTATTCGTACGATGCGCTTCCGATTAAATTTTCCGATTCCGGAATTCATTTCCGATACGAACAATATTTAATATTTCCGATTCCGGAATTAATTTCCGTTTCGAACAAATATTTAATATTTCCGTTTCCGGAATTATTTTCCGATTCCGGTAATATTTCCGATTCTGACAATATTTCCGTTTCCGGCAATATTTCCGATTCTGGCAATATTTCCATTTCCGATAATATTTTCCGATACGTACCATGTTTCCGTTTCCGGCAACATCTACGACTTGGATAATATTTATATTTCCGATACGATCCATATTTCCGTTTCCGGCAATATCATCGTTTCCGGAGTATTCATTTCTTGCCTGTGACGATCTTAGCTCCCACTGAAACCAAGATCCGTCGGTTCCGAATATTCATAGATGGAGTATTTAATGCCATTAAATACTTGATCCGTTTACGTACTATTTGTGTGACCCTACGGGTTCAGTCAAGAGTAAGCTGTGGATTAATATCATTAATTCCACTTGAACTGAAGCGGCCTCTAGCTAGGCATTCAGCTCACTTGATCTCACTGAATTATTAACTTGTTAATTAATACTGAACCGCATTTATTAGACTTAACATAGAATGCATACTTGGACCAAGGGCATTATTTCCTTCAGTCTCCCACTTGTCCTTAGGGACAAGTGTGCATTTCCTAATTCCTTTGTCGCTCGATGCTTGCTCTTGAACATAAGGTAAGAGTTGTCATCCTTATTACGTCTAGAGGTGTTCCTCGGTTTCAGAGTTCAACTGATCAAATAAACAGATAATCATAGCCTATGATTCATCCGAGCACGGCCATGCATTTCACAGTTTCTAGCTCTCCGAGTGGCCTTGTACAACTTTTAAGCATCTCATCCCGATTTATGGGAGGACAATCCCAATCTTGCGATCTTGAGATTAGACTTCGTTTGATAGGTGATTACCTGAGCGTTGCCTTTATAGCCTCCTTTTACGGTGCGACGGTTGGTCAACGTCAAAGCAACCAGTTCTCAAACAAGTAATCTCAAATCACTCAGGTATTGAGGATTTAGTGTCTAATAATTTAATGAAATTTACTTATGACAGATTTTCATCTCTTACAGTAAAGTTTCATAGGTCTTGTCCGATACTAGTCTTCCCAAAGTAAGTATCTATGCAAATGATTATGACATTGCCATGTCCACATAGTTCAAGAAACAGAACTACTAGTCATCTTGCATTCTAATCGTCTAACGTTTTCTATGCGTCCAATTTTATAGAAAACTCCGATTAGGGACCATTTTCAACCTTTGACATTCAAGTTCACTTGATAGACATTTCTTAGTCACAGGACTGGTCCTGACAGTCTATCTTGAATATATCGTCAAATTGAAGGGACTCATCATTTAATAAACCATAAATTAAATGGAAAAATGAATTCATTTCATTTATTGTGAATGATTAACCAATAATGTTTTACAAAGATTTAAACTCTAAAACTTTAAAACATTAAACAGAGACATCAAAGCCATTCTCCAATATGCTTGATTCCCATAGCTGCAGTGTGCGAGTTGTGCTTCGCCTGCGGCAGAGGTTTAGTTAATGGATCTGATATGTTGTCATCAGTTCCAATTTTGCTTATCTCGACTTCTTTTCTTTCAACGAACTCTCGTAGAAGGTGAAATCTACGAAGTACATGCTTGACTCTCTGGTGGTGTCTAGGCTCTTTTGCCTGTGCAATAGCTCCGTTATTATCACAATACAGGGCTATTGGTCCTTTAATGGAGGGGACTACACCAAGTTCTCCTATGAACTTCCTTAGCCATATAGCTTCCTTTGCTGCTTCATGTGCAGCAATGTACTCCGCTTCAGTTGTAGAATCCGCAATGGTGCTTTGCTTAGCACTTTTCCAGCTTACTGCTCCTCCGTTGAGGCAGAAGACAAACCCAGACTGTGATCTAAAATCATCTTTGTCGGTTTGGAAACTTGCGTCCGTATAGCCTTTAACAATTAATTCATCATCTCCACCATAGACCAGGAAGTCATCTTTGTGCCTTTTCAGGTACTTCAGAATGTTCTTGGCAGCAGTCCAATGCGCCTCTCCTGGGTCTGACTGGTATCTGCTCGTAGCACTGAGTGCGTACGCAACATCCGGGCGTGTACATATCATAGCATACATTATTGAACCAATCAATGATGCATATGGAATCCCATTCATTCGTCTACGCTCATCAAGTGTTTTTGGGCACTGAGTCTTGCTTAGAGTCATTCCATGAGACATGGGTAGGTAGCCTCGCTTGGAGTCTGCCATCTTGAACCTATCAAGCACCTTATTGATATAAGTGCTTTGACTAAGTCCAATCATCTTTTTAGATCTATATCTGTAAATCTTGATGCCCAATATGTACTGTGCTTCTCCTAGATCCTTCATCGAAAAACATTTCCCAAGCCAAATCTTGACAGAGTTCAACATAGGAATGTCATTTCCGATAAGCAATATGTCGTCGACATATAATACTAGGAAAGCAATTTTGCTCCCACTGACCTTCTTGTATACACAAGATTCGTCCGCGTTCTTGATGAAACCAAAGTCACTGACTGCTTCATCAAAACGTATATTCCAGCTCCTGGATGCCTGCTTCAATCCGTAGATTGACTTCTTTAGCTTGCATACCTTTTTAGCATTCTTTGGATCCTCAAAACCTTCAGGCTGTGTCATAAACACAGTTTCTGTTAAAACGCCGTTTAAGAAAGCAGTTTTGACATCCATCTGCCATATTTCGTAATCGTAATATGCAGCGATTGCTAACATTATCCGAATAGACTTTAGCATTGCAACTGGTGAAAAGGTTTCATCGTAATCCACACCGTGGACTTGCCTGTAACCTTTTGCGACCAATCTAGCTTTGAAAACTTCAAGTTTCCCATCCTTGTCCTTTTTCAGTTTGAAAACCCATTTGCTTCCAATGGCTTGGTAGCCATCTGGCAAATCGACCAAATCCCATACTTGGTTTTCAGACATGGAGTCTAATTCAGATTGCATGGCTTCTTGCCACTGCTTGGAGCTAGGGCTCGTCATAGCTTGCTTGTAAGTCGCAGGTTCATCACTTTCAAGTAATAGAACGTCATAGCTCTCGTTCGTCAAAATACCTAAGTATCTTTCCGGTTGAGATCTATATCTTTGCGATCTACGCGGGGTAACATTTCTAGATTGACCATGATTCTCACCAGATTCTTCTAAAGATCTCTGAGTTTCATCCTGAATGTTATCTTGAGCATTCTCTAGAGTTTGTTGTTCGACTCGAATTTCTTCGAGGTCTACTTTTCTCCCACTTGTCATTTTGGAAATGTGATCCTTCTCCAAAAAGACACCATCTCGAGCAACAAACACTTTGTTCTCAGATGTATTGTAGAAGTAATACCCCTTTGTTTCCTTTGGATAGCCCACAAGGATACATTTGTCAGATTTTGGATGAAGTTTGTCTGAAATTAATCGTTTGACGTATACTTCACATCCCCAAATCTTAAGAAAAGACACATTTGGAGGCTTTCCAAACCATAATTCGTATGGAGTCTTTTCGACAGCTTTAGACGGAGCTCTATTTATAGTGAGTGCAGCTGTATTTAGTGCATGTCCCCAAAATTCTAATGGAAGTTCGGCCTGACCCATCATTGACCTGACCATGTCTAGCAAGGTTCTGTTCCTCCGTTCCGACACACCGTTCCATTGTGGTGTTCCAGGAGGAGTCAATTCTGATAGAATTCCACATTCTTTCAGATGGTCATCAAATTCATAGCTCAGATATTCACCGCCTCTATCAGACCGCAGTGCCTTAATCTTCTTGCCTAATTGATTCTCTACTTCACTCTGAAATTCCTTGAATTTGTCAAAGGATTCAGACTTATGCTTCATTAGGTAGACATAACCATACCTACTGAAGTCATCAGTGAAAGTGATAAAGTAGCTGAAACCACCTCTAGCATTTGTACTCATTGGTCCACATACATCTGTATGGATTAAACCCAATAGTTCGTTTGCTCTTTCTCCAACTTTAGAGAAAGGTTGCTTTGTCATTTTGCCAAGTAAACATGATTCGCATTTACCATAATCCTCTAAGTCAAATGGTTCTAGAATTCCTTCCCTTTGAAGTCTTTCTAAGCGTTTCAAGTTTATATGGCCTAATCGACAGTGCCACAGATAGGTGAGATCTGAATCATCCTTTTTGGCCTTTTTGGTATTTATGTTATATACTTGTTTGTCGCGATCTAATAAATAAAGTCCATTGACTAATCTAGCAGATCCATAAAACATCTCTTTAAAATAAAACGAACAACTATTGTCTTTTATTAAAAAGGAAAATCCCTTAGCATCTAAGCAAGAAACTGAAATGATGTTTTTAGTAAGACTTGGAACATGGAAACATTCTTCCAGTTCCAAAACTAGCCCGGAGGGCAACGACAAATAGTAAGTTCCTACGGCTAATGCAGCAATCCGTGCTCCATTTCCCACTCGTAGGTCGACTTCACCCTTGCTTAACTTTCTACTTCTTCTTAGTCCCTGTGGATTGGAACATAAGTGTGAGCCACAACCTGTATCTAATACCCAAGAAGTTGAATTAGCAAGTATACAGTCTATAACGAAAATACCTGAAGATGGAACGACTGTTCCGTTCTTCTGATCTTCCTTTAGCTTTGGACATTCTCTTTTGTAATGGCCTATTCCATCACAATAAAGACAGCTTGATGTGGACTTGTCCTGCTTTGATTTAGCATTGCCCTTGGACTTTCCACCTTTCTTGAACGGTCTCTTTCTAGCCTTGAGTAAATCTTTGGCTTCACAGTCCAGTATTATTTCAGCCTTTCTGACAAGGTGAACAAATTCTGCAACTGTTTCTTCTCTTGGTTCACTTAGGTATAGTTGCTTGAAGCGACCAAACCCACTGTGTAGTGAATTGAGCAAGACAGAGACTGCCATCCTTTCGCTTATTGGTGTTCCTAGTAGACTTAGGCGATCAAAGTATGAACACATAAGATCCACATGGAACCTCAGTGGGACGCCTACCCTCTGTTTAGTGCGAAGGAGCTGAACATGTGTTTCTTGGACCTCCATCCTATAACACCTGTTGGGAGAACTAACCTTTAGACCAGACATTGATTCAATCAACTCATGGACGTTCAGGTCCCTGTCCTCCGTACTTCCACGACAGATATCCCTCAGATTCTTGATGAGCGTAAAAGGTTCATAGGCTACAAACCTTTTAGCCCAATCATCAGGGATATTGTTCAGCATGAGACTCATAACCTTTTTGAGATCCGCATCCCAGGCGTAAAATCTCTCAGGGGTCATGTCTCTGGCATAGTAGCTTGGCATGGGATGTGACAGTACATACTCAAGTCCATTGAGTTTGACTATTTCAACTAGCTTAGCTTCCCATTCAAGAAAATTTGTCAGGTTCAGCTTGACCATAAGCTCAGAACCCATGATGATGTTTTGATTGTTGTTTGCCATATTAAAACTACAATTGAAAAGAATAAACAAATAAATAACCATTCACAGTTTCTCTTAATAAACTTAAATTCTAGCATACATGCATAATTCAATGTTTATTAAGCATTTTATTCAAATTATGTGTTCCGGCAGGTGTGAATAAAATGATTCCAAGATCCTAAAATCATTGAAGAACTAAGCACAGTTTGTCGACTTAATCCTAGAACATCTTAGGTAAGCAAAAGCCTTTTGCTAATAGTCTAGAAACTATTCTTGGTTGATAGGTACGTCTAAGAACTTATTAGGTAAACCTATCGAATTTGCCACGACATAAAAGGACTCCTTACTTATATCGTTGAGTTTCACCAAAACTAACATGTACTCACAATTATTTGTGTACCTTGCCCCTTTAGGACCAATAAGTAACACCTCGCTGAGCGAAAACTATTACTAGATTGATGTAAAGGATATCCAAGCAAGTGTATATTTTGGCATGACACCTTTTAACTCAATTTTTTTTAAGTTTGGAACTTAAGGCTCTTACTATGTTGGTTAGATTTTAAGTGAACTAAAATCCTTAATCATGCAACATAATCAAGCTTTTGATCTCATGCATTTTAAGACATATTTAAAACAATAAATAACTTAAAGCATGCATAAGATAAATGTGATCTAGTATGGCCCGACTTCATCTTGAAGCTTTGACTTCAAAGTCCGTCTTGAAAATCTCCGTGGGAGGCACCATTTTCTTCAAATAGGATAAGCTATAACTAATTACAACTATTTGATGGTTCGCAGACCATATTTGAATTGAAAAATAACTTTGGTACTTTAGACCAATTACATTCAAATTAATGGTACGCAGACCATATTTTCTATCCTATTTGGGCCATACTAGTCACTTCATAACCTGCAAAACAGTACATATACAATATATACCATTCATCCATTCATTATCATGAATGGCCCACATAGCTGGTTAGTAAAACACATTATGCATCACGTAAACATTTGCAGCAATTAATCAAGGGCACCAATAATCTACCAATTATTCAGTCCTTATTAATTCTAATCAAGTTGTTTTAACCTTAAGGATTTGTAGACCTAATCAAGAGTTTATGACTAAAATACGCTCCCACTTAAACCAATAAATTCATATGCTTTACTAATTTTAAACATAAAAATGTATTTCTAGTCTAACCGGAAACATACAAATTTAATTAAAATTTAAAGCTCATATAAACTTATAATTGAATCCAAAAAGTTTAATTTAATTTCAGTCGTATTTAAATTAATTCATGATTTTAATTTTAGTAAAATAATTAGAATAAATAAAATTTATTATAATTACAATATTCAAAATTAAAATCCAAGAAAATAATTTAAATTATTAATTTTAAAATTAATTAAAATTACGTGAACTGGAATTTTCAAATTAAACATTCAAAACGATCTTTAATCGTAACGCAAACACCCTACGCGTTGCACGCCCATGGGCCGCACGCACACAGCCATTGCTGGCCATGTGCGCGCAGCCCATGCGCTCGTCGCATAGCTGCTGCATCCCCATCGCAAGCCTCCGCACGCATTGGTGCTCGCTGCGCGCGCCAGCGCTCATCGCACGCGAGCTATCGCTCGCAGTGCGCGCGCGACATCGCTCGCTGGGCGCGCGACATCGCTCGCTGGGCGGGCGACATCGCTCGCTGGGCGCGCGAGCCATCGCTCGCTGGGCGCGCGACATCGCTCGCTGGGCGGGCGACATTGCTCGCTGTGCGCGCGAGCAATGCTGGGCGCAGCGCTCGTGGCACGCGAGCTTGCGCTCGCTGCGCGCGAGGCTGCGCGCTCTTGTGCGAGGCAGCGCGCGTTGTGGCGCAGCTCGCTTGCTGCCCACACGCGACTGCCTTGGCTCGCCCTTCGCCCATGCCCATTCGTCCATTGCTCGTGGCACACGACACAAGGCAGGGCTGCTGCCTTGTGCTCGTGCACTACGCCCTTGCTCATTGCATTCGTGCCGCACGGGCGACGAGCTCCCTTGCTCGTCGTCGCATGCCCGCATTATACAACACCCCTTAAGGGTAACACGAAGCGTCCATTGCTTTGTGCGTGCAAGTTTTATGAACGAATCGCATAAAAATTTAAAATTTATAAAATTAATGACAAATTAATAAATATTATTAATTTCATAATTTTAGGGCGAAAAATCGAAAATTTATTATCCAATTGATTTCCGATTGTTATGGATTCAAGTCTAGGTCATAAAAATTTAAAATTTATCATAAATTTACAATTTTTATGGTGGTTTTTAATCATAGGTTTCTAATTAAATTACAATTAATTATGAAAATCAAATTAATTCTAAATTATTCTAATTTTCAACAAATTAATCATAATTACAAATTAGATTGCATAATTAACAAGGCTAGGCATTCAAACTTGTTAAACATATACAGTAGGTCAATAAAAAATTCAAGATTTATCAACAAGAATCGCAAATATTTAATTTAACATCTTAAATTTACGAAATTTTGCATTCGAAAAACTAAAACCTCCGAAAAGTCATAGTTAAGCTTCGAATTTGAGAATTCTGGGTTCGGCAGAAAAATATTAGTTTTGTCAAAATTTTAGAATGCCTTTTACATGCGGAATTGACACAAAAATCACTCAATTCGGATGAGTAACGAAGAAACTGCCGAAAAACTGCGTACGTATAATTAAATAAACGCAATTTGCAATTAATTAACAATTACGAAAATTAATCACCCCTTTTAATTCTTGCAAATTTGTAATATTTAACCATGTTCATGCAATTTAGATTATGAAAATAATAAGGGGCTCGTGATACCACTTTTAGGTTATGATACATATGACAATTCATAAATCATGCGGAAAAACCATAAAGCCAGGAAAACATATTATTTACACATAATCATTTAGCATAGTTTAGATGCATACTCTTTGTTGCGTGCCTTCCCTAGCTGCGCCCGAACCGAACAAAAACAAGTCTTTAGGACTCCAAGTGTCGTCCCTCCGTAGATAGTCCACAGCACGTCCGGATCCGCCTTAAGACTGACCAACTAGAATCGCCCTTAAGGTACTATTATTTTCGGCACTTTATAGGCAAATGTGTGACTGAATTTTTCTCTCAAAAACTCACTTTGAATACTTTTAAACTCGTTATAAATTGTGAGCCCTAGCCTCATATTTATAGGGGTATGGAAAGGGAATCGAAATCCTATTCAGATACAAATTAATTAAACCTAGAATCCTACAAGAACTCTAATTTAATTAATTTATCAAATAGAATTAGGAATTTAATCATTAACCGAACTCTGCATGTTTTAGAAAACGTGCACGAACACAAACACTTGCACACACACGCACGGATGCCACGATGGGCCCCATGCGTGCGCGCGAGCAGCAGCCCACGCAGCGCCCGCGCGCGCTGCGCGCTGCGCGTGCTGTGCGCGCTGTGCGCGCTGCGCAGCCTGCTGGGCCTGGCCTTGCGCTGGGCCTGGCGTGGCTGTTTGTGCGGCGCGCTTGGCTTGCTGGGCGATGGCCTGGCTTCGTGCTGGGCCTCGTCCGGCAGGCGTCGTCCGATGCTTATTCGTACGATGCGCTTCCGATTAAATTTTCCGATTCCGGAATTCATTTCCGATACGAACAATATTTAATATTTCCGATTCCGAAATTAATTTCCGTTTCGAACAAATATTTAATATTTCCGTTTCCGGAATTATTTTCCGATTCCGGTAATATTTCCGATTCTGACAATATTTCCGTTTCCGGCAATATTTCCGATTCTGGCAATATTTCCATTTCCGATAATATTTTCCGATACGTACCATGTTTCCGTTTCCGGCAACATCTACGACTTGGATAATATTTATATTTCCGATACGATCCATATTTCCGTTTCCGGCAATATCATCGTTTCCGGAGTATTCATTTCTTGCCTGTGACGATCTTAGCTCCCACTGAAACCAAGATCCGTCGGTTCCGAATATTCATAGATGGAGTATTTAATGCCATTAAATACTTGATCCGTTTACGTACTATTTGTGTGACCCTACGGGTTCAGTCAAGAGTAAGCTGTGGATTAATATCATTAATTCCACTTGAACTGAAGCGGCCTCTAGCTAGGCATTCAGCTCACTTGATCTCACTGAATTATTAACTTGTTAATTAATACTGAACCGCATTTATTAGACTTAACATAGAATGCATACTTGGACCAAGGGCATTATTTCCTTCAGGTTCATGACGGAAATATAAATATTATCCAAGTCGTGGATGTTGCCGAAAACGGAAACATGGCTCGTATCGGAAAATATTATCGGAAACGGAAATATTACCGGAATCCGAACGTGCTGCGGACTTTCTACGGAGGGGCAACGTTTGGAGCTCAAAATACTTGTTCTTGTTCGGTTCGAGAGTAGCTAGGGAAGACACACATCACATTGTATGTAACCTAAATTAATCTAATTGACTATGTGGCAATTAGTTTGGATTATGTTTTTATGGTTTTTCCGCATGAATTATATTATTGTATTATTCATAACCAAACACATACATAATCTTAATAAACTTAAATTCTAGCATACATGCATAATTCAAAATTTATTAAGCATTTTATTCGAGTTTTTGTGTCCCAACTGGTGTAAATAAAATGAATCCAAGATCCTTAAAATCATTGAAGAATTAAGCACATTATGTATTTTGACACAATTCTAAAATACTTTAGGTAAGAAAATCAATTGCTAATAGTCTAGAAACTACTCTTGGTTGATAGGTACCTCTAAGAACTTATTAGGTAAACTTATCCCATTTGCCACGACATAAAAGGACTCCTTACTTATATCGTTGAGTTTTACCCAAACTAACATGTACTCACAACTAATGTGTACCTTACCCCTTTAGAATCAATAAGTAACACCTCGCTATGGCGGAAAACTATTACTAGATTGATGTAAAGGTTATCCAAGTAAGCGTTATTTTGGAATGGCACCTCTTAACTCAATTTTAAAGTTTGGAACTTAGGGCTCTTACTATGCTGGTTAGATTTTAAGTGAACCAAAATCCTTAATCATGCAACATAATCAAGCCACAATCTCGTGCATAATATCAAGACATATTTAAAGCAATAAATATCTTAAAGCATGCATAAAATTTAAATGTGATCTAGTATGGTCCGACTTCATCTTGAAGCTTCAACTTCAAACTCCGTCTTGAAAATGGATTGGAAACTCCATCTTGAATTTCACCATGGGAGGCGTCAGTTTCTTCAAATAGGATATGCTATAAATAAACTAATTACAACTATTTGATAGTACGCAGACCATATTTAAATAAAAGTATTGGTGCATTAGATCAATTTTACATTCAAATTAATGGTACGCAGACCATATTTACTATCCTATTTGGGCCATACTAATCATTTTTGCAACCTGCAAAACAATACATTTACAATATACCATTCATCCATTCATTTATCAATGAATGGCCCACTTAACAAGTTAGTCGAAAAATATGCATCACATAAACATTTGCAGCAACTAATTAAAGGTTCCAATAATCTACAAATTATTCAACCTTATTAGTCATAATCGAGTTGTTTTAACCTTAAAGGAATAAAGACCTAATCAAGATTTTAATGACTAAAAGCTCCCACTAAAACCAAGAATTTACATGCTTTACTAATTTTAAACATAAAATTGTATTTCCTAGTCCAACCGGAAACTTACAAATTTAATTAAATTTAAAGCTCACATAAAATATTTTTAAATCCCTGAATTATTTTCCAGTTGATTAAAATTAATTAATTATAAATTTACCAAGGTTTTAATTTTATTAAAATAATTAGTATAAAACAAATTATAATAATTAAATTAACAAAATTAAATTCTGAGAAAAGTTAAAACTACGAAATTAAATTAATTAAAATCGTTGTTCAACGGAAAAATTAAAACGAAACGTCCCAACAAACTAAGGCAAGGCCGTAGGCCAAAGCCCATGCCTCACCGAAGCCGTACAGCAACAACGCTCATGGGACGCGTGCACGAGTGCAGCGCCCATGGCCTGCCCTGTCGATGGTCGTGTGGTGCATCGCAGCGAGCAACGCAGCAGCCAACGATGTGCTTGCCCCATGTGCCCTGGGCAGTGGGCTAGGCGCAGTGGCACGCGAGCTCCCTTGCTCAATGTGCTTCTTGCCCTGCATCTTGCCTTGCGCTTGATGCTCGTCGCCATGCTCGATCACTCGCACATAACATGTTAGGTTATGATACATATGACAAAACATAAATCATGCGGAAAACCTTAATGCCAGGAAACATATTATTTACACATAATCATTTAGCATAATTTAGATGCATACACTTTGTAGCGTGCCCTTCCTAGCTGCGCCCGAACCGAACAAGAACAAGTCTTTAGGACTCCAAGTGTCGTCCCTCCGTAGATAGTCCACAACACGTCCGGACCCGCCTTAAGATTGACCAACTAGAATCTCCCTTAAGGTGCTATAATTTTCGGCTAATTATCGGCAAGAATGTGACAGATTTTTCTGCTCAAAAATCACTATTTTATTGTATGAATACTTGTTGAAAAACTCGTGTCTAAAATTATGACCCTAGGCATAAATTTATAGGACTATGGAAAAGGAATTCGAATCCTGTTAGAATACTAATTTATTAATTAGAATCCTATTAGATCTCTAAATAATAAATTTAATCTTTTAGGATTAGGATTTAATCAAATGCACGAATTCCGATAGCATTAGGATTCGTCACGCACACGAGCAGCGCACAAGCACCGCACGCCCGCACGCAAGCATTGCGGCCCATGCCGAGTGCACAGTGCTGAGGCCTAAGCTCGCAGCCCATCGCTGAGCTTGTCACGCGCGCCAAGGCTTTGCTGGGCCTGGCCTTGCGCTGGGCCTGGTCGAGCACTTGGCGTGTTGGATGCGTGTGGCTTGCTGGGCGTCGGCCTGGCTTCGTGCTGGGCCTTCGTCTAGCAAGCCTCGTCCGATGCTAATTCGTATGATACGCTTTCCGATTAAATTCCCGATTCCGGAATTCATTTCCAATACGAACAATATTTAACATTTCCGATTCCGGAATTAATTTCCGTTTCGAACAAATATTTAATATTTCCGTTTCCGGTAATATTTCCGATTCTGACAATATTTCCGTTTCCGGCAATATTTCCGATTCCTGTAATATTTCCATTTCCGATAATATTTTCCGATACGTACCATGTTTCCGTTTCTGGCAACATCTACGACTTGGATAATATTTATATTTCCGATACGATCCATATTTCCGTTTCTGGCAATATCATCGTTTCCGGAGTATTCATTTCTTGCCTTTGACGATCTCAGCTCCCACTGAAACCAAGATCCGTCGATTCTGAATATTCATAGATGGAGTATTTAATGCCATTAAATACTTGATCCGTTTACGTACTATTTGTGTGACCCTACGGGTTCAGTCAAGAGTAAGCTGTGGATTAATATCATTAATTCCACTTGAACTGAAGCGGCCTCTAGCTAGGCATTCAGCTCACTTGATGTCACTGAATTTATTAACTTGTCAATTAATACTGAACCGCATTTATTAGACTTAACATTGAATGCATACTTGGACCAAGGGCATTATTTCCTTTAGTCTCCCACTTGTCCTTAGGGACAAGTGTGCATTTCCTAATTCCTTGGTCGCTCGATGCTTGCTCTTGAACATAAGGTAAGAGTTGTCATCCTTATTACGTCCAGAGGTATTTCTCGGTTTCAGAGTTCAACTGATCAAATAAACAGATAAACATAGCCTATGATTCATCTGAGCACGGCCATGCATTTTACAGTTTCTAGCTCTCCGAGTGGCCTTGTACAACTTTTAAGCATCTCATCCCGATTTATGTGAGGACAATCCCAATCTTGCGATCTTGAGATTAGACTTTGTTTGATAGGTGATTACCTGAGCGTTGCCTTTATGGCCTCCTTTTACGGTGCGACGGTTGGTCAACGTCAAAGTAAGCAGTTCTCAAACAAGTAATCTCAAATCACTCAGGTATTGAAGATTAGTGTCTAATAATTTAATGAAATTTACTTATGACAGATTTTCATCTCTTACAGTAAAGTTTCATAGGTCTGTCCGATACTAGTCTTCCCAAAGTAAGTATCTATGCAAATGATTACGACATTGCCATGTCCACATAGTTCAAGAAACAGAACTACTAGTCATCTTGCATTCTAGTCGTCTAACGTTTTCTATGCGTCCATCTTTATAGAAAACTCCGACCAGGGACCATTTTCAACTTTTGACATTCGAGTTCACTTGATAGACATTTCTTAGTCACACGATTGGTCCTGACAGTCTATCTTGAATATATCGTCAAATTGAAGGGACTCATCATTTAATACTAAACCAAGATTAAATGGAATATGAAAATACCTTTCATATATGATAAATGTTCAACCCCATTGTTTTACAACCATGGGCCTCAAACCCATCTTTAAAACAACTAGTGGAATTCAAAACTATGCTTTGATTTCCAGTGCCACAATGTGAGTGTTGTTTCTCACTTGTTGCATAGGTTTAGTTATCATGTTTTGCCAATCTTAATATCCTTTTCATCGAATGTTCTTCGAGATATGATGATAAGATCTTTTGAGTTTGTTTATTATGAGATCTAGTCTTTCTTACTTTGATAGTGGTTCTACGCATTTTGCAATGAAGAACCATCAAGTTAGCAGACATGTGATCCACCCAAGTTCAGTGAAGAACTCTTTAACTTAAACAACCATGTTTCATTGCTTCTTGGGCAGTGGGCTAGGCGCAGTGGCACGCAAGCTCCCTTTCTCAGCGTGTTGCTTTCCCTGCCTCTTGCCTTGCGCTTGATGCTCGTCGCCATGCACGATCACTCGCACAGAACATGTTAGGTTATTATACATATGACAAAACATAAATCATGCGGAAAACCTTAATGCCAGGAAACATATTATTTACACATAATCATTTAGCATAATTTAGATGCATAAACTTTGTAGCGTGCCCTTCCTAGCTGCGCCCTAACCGCACAAGAACAAGTCTTTAGGACTCCAAGTGTCGTCCCTCCGTAGATAGTCCACAGCACGTCCGGATCCGCCTTAAGATTGACCAACTAGAATCGCCCTTAAGGTACTATAATTTTCGGCTAATTATGGGCAAGAATGTGACAGATTTTTCTGCTCAAAAATCACTGTTTTATTGTATGAATACTTGTTGAAAAACTCGTGTCTAAAATTATGACCCTAGGCATATATTTATAGGACTATGGAAACGGAATTTGAATCCTGTTAGAATACTAATTTATTAATTAGAATCCTATTAGATCTCTAAATCATAAATTTAATCTTTTAGGATTAGGATTTAATCAAATGCACGAATTCCGGTAGCATTAGGATTCGTCACGCACACACGAGCAGCGCACAAGCACCGCACGCCCGCACGCAAGACTTGCGGCCCACGCTGAGCGCACAGCACTGAGGCCCATGCTCGCAGCCCATCGCTGAGCTTGTCGCGCGCGCCAAGGCTTGGATGGGCCTGGCCTTGCGCTGGGCCTGGTCGAGCACTTGGCGTGTTGGATGCGTGTGGGTTGCTGGGTGTTGGCCTGGCTTCGTGCTAGGCCTTCGTCTAGCAAGCCTCGTCTGATGCTAATTCGTACGATACGCTTTCCGATTAAATTCCCGATTCCGGAATTCATTTCCGATACGAACAATATTTAACATTTCCGATTCCGGAATTAATTTCCGTTTCTAACAAATATTTAATATTTCCGTTTCCAGAATGATTTTCCGATTCCGATAATATTTCCGATTCTGACAATATTTCCGTTTCCGGCAATATTTCCGATTCCGGTAATATTTCCATTTCCGATAATATTTTCCGATACGTACCATGTTTCCGTTTCCGGCAACATCTACGACTTTGATAATATTTATATTTCCGATACGATCCATATTTCCGTTTCCGGCAATATGATCGTTTCTGGAGTATTCATTTCTTGCCTTTGACGATCTCAGCTCCCACTGAAACCAAGATCCGTCGATTCCGAATATTCATAGATGGAGTATTTAATGCCATTAAATACTTGATCCGTTTACGTACTATTTGCGTGACCCTACGG
Source organism: Spinacia oleracea (assembly GCF_020520425.1). Lineage (NCBI taxonomy): Eukaryota > Viridiplantae > Streptophyta > Magnoliopsida > Caryophyllales > Amaranthaceae > Spinacia > Spinacia oleracea. The sequence goes on from NC_079488.1 coordinate 27,850,094, forward strand.
GTTCAGTCAAGAGTAAGCTGTGGATTAATATCATTAATTCCACTTGAACTGAAGCGGCCTCTAGCTTGGCATTCAGCTCACTTGATCTCACTGAATTTATTAACTTGTCAATTAATACTGAACTGCATTTATTAGACTTAATATTAAATGCATAGTTGGACCAAGGGCATTATTTCCTTCAGAACGCACAGCACATGCCCTGTGCTCGCGCGCGCATGCTCGTGCCTTGCTCGTTGCCTAGTACCGCATGGGGGACGAGCGTCGCATGCCCGCACCATGCAACACCCCTTAAGGGTAACACTTAGCTTTCATTGCTTCGTGCGTGCAAGATTGTGAACAATTCATAAAAATCAAAACTTTTATAATTAAATTTAACGACAAATTAATAATCCATATTAATTTCACTAAATTTAGGCGAAAAATCAAAGTTCATTAATCAAATTAATTTCCGATTACATTTTTTCTTAGGGATTAAAATCTAGGTCATAAAATTTTAAAAATTTTCAACTTTAACAAATTTCATGGTGGTTTTTAATCATAGGATCCTAATTAAATTATCAATTAATTATGAAAATTAAAACAAATTCTAAATTATTTGAAATTCAACAAATTAATTATTATTAGGAATTAGGTTGTATAATTAAGAAAATTAGACCTTAAAATCGTTAAACATATATACAATCATAAATTCAAGATTTACATACAAGATTCGCAAATATTTAATTTAACATTAAAAAAATTACAAATTTTGCATTCGAAAAACTAAAACCTCCGAAAAGTCATAGTTAGGCTTCAAATTTGGGAATTTTGGGTTCGGCATCAAATCTTTGATTTTTGTCAAAATTTCCAAACGTCGTTTACATGCGAAATTCACTATAAAAACATAAGATTTCGACCATTATTGACAAAACTGCTGAAAATCCTGCGAACATATAATCAAATAATCGCACGAATTTGCAATCAATTACAATCACAAAATTAATCACCCCTTTAATTCATTGCAAATTTATAAAATTTAATCCATGTTAACTATAATTGATTTATGGAATTAATTAGAGACTTGTGATACCATTGTTAGGTTATGAACAATATAAACAATATAATTCATGCGGAAAAACCATAAAGCCAGGAATCTAAATTAATTGTCACATTGTCAATTAGCATAATTTATGATTCATACAATGTGATGCGTGCCTTCTCTAGCTGCTCCCGAACTGAACAAGAACAACTCTTTAAAGCTCCAAGTATCGCCCCTCCGTAGGTAGTCCACATGTGTCGCCTAAAAACAACATTGGGCCACAAAACTGTTCGTCGCCCATACATCAAAAAGTATCGCCTAAACTAAGGGCGGCAATTAAAAAAGTGACACAAGAAGTGTCGCCCTCTAGCCGCCGCCCATAGTATGGTCGACACTTTTATTTTTTTACCGCACATAGTTTTGACTTTGGGCGTTATGTTAATAATTTGTGCAACACTTCTTCTATTTTGTCGCCAATTTTGAGCGTCAAATTATTGTAGTTCGTTGCCTATGCCACAAGATTTGCGTTACACTTTTTAATTATTTGTGGCCTAATATGTACTCATGTGATCAGAGGAAAAACCAGTTTCTTTGTAAGCTTGATTTGTTTGCAATTTCCATTTGATACCAAACACAAATATAAAAGCAAATACAAAGTAGGCACTAAAAGAAAATCTAGCATTAAATTCATATAGAAAAGGGTATCAACTTGTTTGAGTATTACATCAACTTGTTTCAACCTATACAATTAAATTTATAAAAAAAAAATCATAAAGAAGCGATATGATGGTCTTAACAAACTTTAACAGAAAAGGGGATTCCGACATAACAAAACTATGTGTTCTTTTCTTTTTAGGGACAAAACTATATGTTCTAAAAGAGTAGAATAGCTAGAGAAGTATCTAAACCCTCTCTTTTATCTAGCTACATCAAGTAAATGAGCATAAATATGGTTGATGAAGGTGATACAACTATATGTAGATGTTGTAACATGAGGAGTCTCCTACTTCAGCTATATATCAATGGGTTTTCGAGGAAACAATGCAAAAAAAAAAAAAGGAAAATAAGGAGTTTTATTACTAAAAATAGGATAATTACAACAGCACACCAACACAACAGCTCACCTCAAACTGGAAGGAAGGAACACACACCAACTTTTTAGGGGCAACCATTATTTTATTAATGCTAAAAAGTACTTTTAGGGGCAGGCTAAATTTCACCGACCCTAAAAGTAACTTTTAGAGGCTACCATAATTAACTAATGCTAAAAGGCACTTTTAGAGGCCATGAAAATTGAATTGCCTCAAGGTGTTGCCTCTGTATCTAAATTTTCTTGTAGTGTTATCTACCATCTTTGAGGCATGAATCCTCCAATCACAACCCTCAATTGCACAAACATCAGTGTATCTCAAGTTGTCTGACTTCTCCACACTCAAGCCAAACCCCTCTTGAAAGCAGTAGTCCACAAGGACATTCATAAAGGACTCCCTATCTTTAAATATTAGCCATGGCTCTAGCCTAACAGAACCATATGGTTGCTCAACATAAACCTTGCCATTTTTGTAATTCCTGTCCATCCTAGAACTACCATCAAGACAATCCTCAAATTTTTTCTCAGAGATATCATCATGCAGGTCCTCTAACCCTTCCTCATCAATAATGAAATCCCCTATGTCCTCCTCTTCCTCACTGTCATCATCACTCACAGCCCCCTCAAAATCATCATCCTCACTGTCCTCATCATCCTCAATATCAGATAACACAACAACACCCTTTCCTTTACATGCCCTTCCAGCCCCTCTCTTAACCTTACTAGCATTGGTTTTAGGAACATATGTTCCTAGTTTCACCAGCGTTGGTTTTCCCACCCTAAACCCCTTAGGTCTAGCTCTCCCTGTCTTTTTTGGTTTGGATGGAACACCAGGTTCAGGTATGTTTGCCTGTGGCTCAGTTGGTGTTGCATTTTCAGTTTGTGTAGGTTCTTGTTGTGTTGACTGAGGAGAGGGTGGAGGTGTTTGTTGTGTTGACCGAGGAGAGGGTGGAGGTGTGTGTTGTCTTGACTGAGGAGGGGGTGGAGGTGTGTGTTGTCTTGACTCAGGAGGGGGTGGAGGTGTGTGTTGTCTTGACTCGGGAGGGGGTGGAGGTGTTTGTGTTGTTGATTCTGGGGTGGTGGTGGTTTCAGTTGGTTTTGGGGGAGCATTTTTTGGTGTCTTCTTCTTTTTAGGAGTCAACTTCTTCCTAGGTTTAGACTTTGTAGGTTGCTTAGGAGGGGGGGAGTCTTGTGTTTGTGGTTGTGGTTGAGATAGGCCATGAAACACTTCATCAGCATCATCTGAGGTAATAATCCTTACATACTCAACCCCATCATTCTCAACATCCACCAATGGGACCTCCATAGCCACTGTATACTTCTTCTGTTCCTCAAGTTCCAACCTAACCCTCTCCTTTTCCTCTTCTAGCCTCCTCTGTTCTTCATCCTCTCTTTGCATCCTCAAGAGCTCTTCCTGTCTCTCCCTTAACTTTTTTTTCTCCTCCTTCCTTTGCCTCTCAAGCAGAGCTACAACAGACCTAAAAGCTACCCCTAGAGTGTCTGAATCCTCTATCCATAATTCTACTGTGTCCTTGCCCATATTCCACACCCACATTCTAATCATAACACTATCATCAACCAATTCTACCCTCCCAGTGGGTGAGTCAGTGTACAACCTAAACTTTTCAGGAAAAAACACGTTTTGCTTACTTGACTCCTAAAAAATATCCAGAAATATGTCAATCAATTGACATTTTTCAGTGTCCACCCCTCACATCAAAGTCATGCCATTTATAATGCAACAACAATCAGGTAGCAAACATCCTACCACACACAAAATCATCAAGAAAAAAACATAAATTTTCATCAAAAAATTGACATGCATAACATCACACAACTAATTCCTACTTATTTTCATCAAAACACAAACATAAAACTCATCTCCAACATCAAAATTTCAGAAACCCTAAACCCTAAAATTTGCGCAACAGAACTTTGAAAAATCGAAAATAAATGAAGTGCGACTGTGAATACATACCTTAAACGATGCGCGAGTTAACTACGAACACGAAATTCTGAATTCGACTTGCACCTCTTCAACTTCCTAGTGCAATTAGCAAAAAACCCCTTTCTGAGAAATCAATTGGGGTTGAAACCCCAGGACACAACTTCAGCAACACAACGCGCAGCAAAATTTTGAAGCTTTTTGAGTGATTGTTAATGCAGTTATGGTGGTTGAATGTTGAAGAACATGGGAGAGAGAGAGAGAGGCAGTTTGAGAATCGGGTTTTTTTTGAACTGTAATGAAGAAGAAAGTGGGGTTAGAGGGCTAATGGCGCCCAAAAGACGAATAAGGGCAAAACAGTAAAGTGCAGCTAACGGCGACTTAACGTCCGTTAAGTGTAAGGGTAGTTTGGGTATTTTAGTGAGAGTGAGGGGCATTTGGTGAATTTCTGAAAGTCAAGGGGCATTTGGTGAATTTCGTGAAAATTCAGGGGTATTTCATGAAAAATCCGTAGAATCAATTTCATGTTATGGAGCATATCAAAGGTGAAACCTTTTTAACATTAAAAGGTCTAATATTTGAGATTCAAGACTCCTAAGTTCAATATTCAAGTTCAATATTCAAGATTCAATATTCAAGATTCAATATTCAAAGTTCAATTTCAATAACCAAAATCTAAGACACTTTTGGATGAGCAACTTGTCCTAAAGTTGAGATTTTTAGACTTGAATCCGTGTCGGGCGCACTTATTATTAAGTAGTCGTTTGGCGTTTGGATCTCAAATACAATAGTTCTATTTCAATACCGCAATTTCAATATTGCACCTTTCAATGCCGCAATTTCAATATCACATCTTTCAATAACGCATTTCAATATCGCATCTTTCAATAACGCATTTCAATATCGCATTTCAATGTCGTACCTTTACTATTGCTATTTCAATTCCGCACTCTTTACTCACCTTTTTTAAGGTGATGTGGTTTTGTACGCACTTTCAATAATTCATTTATTCATTGTGATGTTGCTCTACTTGTTTATTACTTTCATCACCTCACATGCTAAATCCAACAAAATGCAAAGTTACATCACGCTTAACAAAGATAATTTCTTGGACAAACCGGCCTTAGGTTCCTTCAAATTAACTTTAAAGCGAAGTGGTCACAATACAAATAGAAATTATATGTTCTAAATTCAAAGTTCAAACCCACACAGTGTCATGACTAGGGTTATTCGAAAATGCTTCTTATCATGTGCTCGAATACAATTTTTAAAGCTCGCGGAATAAACACCTCGTTCCCTTGCCAGGATCTCACCCATCCGTTTCTAAGATTCAATGCCTTATCCAATAAAGAGTGAACTTTGGTCTTTCCAAACGGGACCCTTAAAATTGTTTGGTGGCGACTCCTTCGAAATCCAAAAACATACAAAGCCTCGTAGGGGGAAATCCAAAAGAGGAAAAGTACAAAAAAATCCCCTACACTAATAAATGCGGTTCAATATTAATTAACAAGTTAATAATTCAGTGAGATCAAGTGAACTGAATGCCTAGATAGAGGCCGCTTAAATTCAAGTGGATTTAATAATATTAATCCACAACTTACTCTTGACTGAACCCGTAGGGTCACACAAATAGTACGTGAACGAATCAAGTATTTAAGTGAATGTATTATTCATTAAGTACTCCATTTATGAAAATTCGGAAACGACGGATCTCGGTTCCAGTGGGAGGTGAAATCGTCAAAAGGAAAAATAAAGAATACTCCGGAAATGATGATATTGCCGGAAACGGAAATATGGTTCATGACGGAAATATAAATATTATCCAAGTCGTAGATGTTGCCGAAAACGGAAACATGGCTCGTATCGGAAAATATTATCGGAAACGGAAATATTACCGGAATCGGAAATTTTGTCGGAAAACGAAATTATTTCCGGAATCGGAAATATTGTCGGAAAAGGAAATTATTTCCGGAACCGGAAATATTTCCGGAAGTCGAAAATATTAACGGAAACGTAAATATTTGTTCGAAACGGAAATGAATTCCGGAATCGGAAAACGAGTCGGAAGCTCGACGAGCGACAAGCCGGCAAGCGAGCTTGTGGCTGCGTTGGGTTGTTTCGTCTTTGGCTCCAAGAAATATCCGATTGCTTAATTCCCAAGTAACCTTGGATTAAGTATTCCTAGTCTTACTAGAATTCAAATAATTAAGAGTTTAATTAATGTTGCAATTCTAATTGAAAGATAATTTAAATCCTAGTAGGGTTGGTAATTCTATTCCTAGCAAGACTCAAATTCCTTATTTCCTACACTATAAATATGAGACTAGGCTCTCATAATTAAATACATCAATTGAATTGAAATCATATTATTTATTCCCATTATGTTCAAGGGAGAACATAATACAAGCCTAACCGAATACATAAAACCTTAAGTAAAATCCTAGTTGGTTAAACATAAGGCGAATCCGAACGTGCTGCGGACTTTCTACCGAGGGGCAACGTTTGGAGCTCAAAAGACTTGTTCTTGTTCGGTTCGAGAGTAGCTAGGGAAGACACATATCACATTGTATGTAACCTAAATTATGCTAATTGACTATGTGGCAATTAATTTGGATTCTAGCTTTATGGTTTTTCCGCATGAATTATATTATTGTATTATTCATAACCTAACACATACATAATCTTAATATACTTAAATTCTAGCATACATGCATAATTCAAAATTTATTAAGCATTTTATTCGAGTTTTTGTGTCCCGACTGGTGTGAATAAAATGAATCCAAGATCCTTAAAATCATTGAAGAATTAAGCACATTATGTATTTTGACACAATTCTAAAATACTTTAGGTAAGAAAATCAATTGCTAATAGTCTAGAAACTACTCTTGGTTGATAGGTACCTCTAAGAACTTATTAGGTAAACTTATCCCATTCGCCACGACATAAAAGGACTCCTTACTTATATCATTGAGTTTTACCCAAACTAACATGTACTCACAACTAATGTGTACCTTACCCCTTTAGAATCAATAAGTAACACCTCGTTATGGCGGAAAACTATTACTAAATTGATGTAAAGGTTATCCAAGTAAGCGTTATTTTGGAATGACACCTCTTAACTCAATTTTAAAGTTTGGAACTTAGGGCTCTTACTATGCTGGTTAGATTTTAAGTGAACCAAAATCCTTAATCATGCAACATAATCAAGCCACAATCTCGTGCATAATATCAAGACATATTTAAAGCAATAAATATCTTAAAGCATGCATAAAATTTAAATGTGATCTAGTATGGTCCGACTTCATCGTGAAGCTTCAACTTCAAACTCCGTCTTGAAAATGGATTGGAAACTCCGTCTTGAATTTCACCATGGGAGGCGTCATTTTCTTCAAATAGGATATGCTATAAATAAACTAATTACAACTATTTGATAGTACGCAGTGTTAGGTTATGATACATATGACAATTCATAAATCATGCGGAAAAACCATAAAGCCAGGAAAACATATTATTTACACATAATCATTTAGCATAGTGTAGATGCATACTCTTTGTTGCGTGCCCTCCCTAGCTGCGCCCGAACCGAACAAGAACAAGTCTTTAGGACTCCAAGTGTCGTCCCTCCGTAGATAGTCCACAGCACGTCCGGATCCGCCTTAAGATTGACCAACTAGAATCGCCCTTAAGGTACTTAGAATTTTCGGCACTTTATAGGCAATTGTATGACTGGATTTTGCTCTCAAAAACTCACTTTGAATACTTGAATGCTCGATGTAAATATGTGACCCTAGGCACCTATTTATAGAGTTATGGAAAAGGATTTGGAATCCTATTAGGATACTAATTTATTTAATTATAATCCTACTAGGACTCTAATTAAATAAACTAAATCTTTTAGGATTAGATTTAATCATATGACAAATCCCGGTAGCTTTAGGATTCGAGTAGCACACAAACACACACGCACGCACATCAGCCCACGAGGGGCGCCATGCGCGCGCGCGCAGCCCGCGAGCTCGCAGCCCACTGCCGCAAGCCCACACGCTGCCGTAGCCTTGGCTCGCGCTGGGCCTGCCTTGCGGTGGGCCTGGCGCAGCCTTGGCTGGTGCGTTTGTGGCGCGCTGGCTTGCTGGGCGATGGCCCGGCTTCGTGCTGGGCCTTCGTCTGGCAGGCCTCGTCCGATGCTAATTCGTACGATACGCTTCCGATTAATTTCCCGATTCCGGAATTCATTTCCGATACGAACAATATTCAATATTTCCGATTCCGGAATCAATTTCCGTTTCGAACAAATATTAAATATTTCCGTTTCCGGAATTATTTTTCGATTCCGATAATATTTCCGATTCTGACAATATTTCCGTTTCCGGCAATATTTCCGATTCCGGCAATATTTCCATTTCCGATAATATTTTCCGATACGTACCATGTTTCCGTTTCCGGCAACATCTACGACTTTGATAATATTTATATTTCCGATACGATCCATATTTCCGTTTCCGGCAATATCATCGTTTCCGGAGTATTCATTTCTTGCCTGTGACGATCTCAGCTCCCCACTGAAACCAAGATCCGTCGATTCCGAATATCCATAGATGGAGTATTTAATGCCATTAAATACTTGATCCGTTTACGTACTATTTGTGTGACCCTACGGGTTCAGTCAAGAGTAAGCTGTGGATTAATATCATTAATTCCACTTGAACTGAAGCGGCCTCTAGCTAGGCATTCAGCTCACTTGATCTCACTGAATTATTAACTTGTTAATTAATACTGAACCGCATTTATTAGACTTAACATTGAATGCATACTTGGACCAAGGGCATTATTTCCTTCAGTCTCCCACTTGTCCTTAGGGACAAGTGTGCATTTCCTAATTCCTTTGTCGCTCGATGCTTGCTCTTGAACATAAGGTAAGAGTTGTCATCCTTATTATGTCCAGAGGTGTTTCTCGGTTTCAGAGTTCAACTGATCAAATAAACAGATAATCATAGCCTATGATTCATCCGAGCACGGCCATGCATTTCACAGTTTCTAGCTCTCCGAGTGGCCTTGTACAACTTTTAAGCATCTCATCCCGATTTATGGGAGGACAATCCCAATCTTGCGATCTTGAGATTAGACTTCGTTTGATAGGTGATTACCTGAGCGTTGCCTTTATAGCCTCCTTTTACGGTGCGACGGTTGGTCAACGTCAAAGCAACCAGTTCTCAAACAAGTAATCTCAAATCACTCAGGTATTGAGGATTTAGTGTCTAATAATTTTAATGAAATTTACTTATGACAGATTTTCATCTCTTACAGTAAAGTTTCATAGGTCTTTTCCGATACTAGTCTTCCCAAAGTAAGTATCTATGCAAATGATTATGACATTGCCATGTCCACATAGTTCAAGAAACAGAACTACTAGTCATCTTGCATTCTAATCGTCTAACGTTTTCTATGCGTCCAATTTTATAGAAAACTCCGACTAGGGACCATTTTCAACCTTTGACATTCAAGTTCACTTGATAGACATTTCTTAGTCACAGGACTGGTCCTGACAGTCTATCTTGAATATATCGTCAAATTTGAAGGGACTCATCATTTAATACTAAACCAAGATTAAATGGAATATGAAAATACATTTCATATATGATAAATGTTCAACCCCAATGTTTTACAACCATGGGCCTCAAACCCATCTTCTAAAACAGTTCATGGAATTTCAAAGCTATGCTTGATTTCCAGTGCTACAATGTGAGTGTTGCTTCTCACTTGTTGCATAGGTTTAGTTATCACGCTTTGCCAATCTTAACATCCTTTTCATCGAATGTTCTTCGAGATATGATGATAAGAACTTTTGAGTATGTTTATTTTGTGATCTAGTCTTTCTTGCTACATTAGTGGTTCTACGCATTTTGCAATGAAGGACCATTAAGTTAACAGACATGTGATCTTCCTAAGTTCAATGAAGAACTCATATAAACAACTCTATTTTATTGCTTCTTAGGCAATAATTACTTTTACTTCAACTGTATAGGTTGCTAGTGATGCTTTGTTTGGATCTACTTATCCAAGCAGTTCACAGATATGTGGAAGACTCTCCAACTATATCTTAAAACATAGAAATTATTATTTTAATTTCCCACGCAACAACTCATGGTCTTCAATCTATGTTGCCATTTCAAAACACGATGCTCTTTAGCTCGTCCTTGTCAATGGTTAACTCCAAAGGGTCTTGCTTGATCCTTTGCCAGTGTTTATGCGTGTAGCATCAATATTTAGCATATCTTTATTTCCTTGAATCAAGAACTATTCCTATGTACCTTTTCAAGTACCATAAGTGTTCTTGATCTCAATCTAGTTGATCTTCACTTAGATCAATAGAGATTGGTATATGTTCGTCATGCCTAAAGTCATACGATACGTTTTTGGCGATCCTCGTATTATATCATACATGATAAATTCTTTTGCAGAATAATTCCCAATTGAATTCTATTCATGTAACTTTAGCTTATCTAGTTTCAGTAGATACTAAATTCAGCTAAATTCTTTGACATATAATATAGGTTAAGAATCTCATTTAGACTCTGTGATGTTTAACTTAGTAAATGCTTATACATAGTTCAAACATCCTTTACTCAGATTTATTCATATGGGTCGAATATCTCCAATGGAGACTTTCGTGTTTGATTTAGTAAATGCCATTACTTAATCCAAAACAATATCATAAGATCTTTGTAAATAGATCTTAATACCCAGTATGTACTAAGTTTCGCCTTGGTCCATCATTGATGAATAATTTCAAATCTAAGTCATTAGCATTTGAATGTTATTTCACAATAGAGAGATATGTGTGTGATACACATAGGACCAATTAAGTTTTATATACTCCCACTAAACTTCTTATATATCTATAAGAATCATGTACATTTTATGAAACTAAAATACTTATTAGCTTCATTAAAATATAATTCCAATTCCCAATTGCTTGCTTAAATCTGTACTTAGATTTTATAAGCTAGCTTTCTCTTTCAAGCATTTATTTGGATCCACAAATCCTATGACATACCATGTACATAGTTTATTCCAACATTTGATTGAGGAATACGTTTTGTCACCCAATTGCTATATGTACCAATATGCAATCATTGCTTGAATTATAGACTTGAGCATTACGATTATGCATGAGGTTTCAACACAATTCACACCATGAATTTGCTTGTAACCTTTAGCAACTAATCTCGCTTTGTGTGTGAACACAATTTCATGTTTGATGGTTTTTATCCTTAAAACAAACTTGCAACCAATAGGTGTGAACCTATTCTTGCAAATCAACAAATTTCAATTTTGTCATCAAAACATTGAGTATGTTTTATGGCCTCTAACCATTTAAAACATTTGAGTCTATATATGGCCTCTAACCATTTTAGGGAATCTAGGTTTCGTCATAGCTTTCTTACAAATCACAAACTCATTAATCTACATGATAATAGTTTGACTGCAAGTTGTAGGTTTCTTCACTATCTAATAGAAGAATCTCATAGTTTCATTGACCAGAACTCTATGTTTCTTTACTATCTAATAGAAGAATCTCATAGTTCCAGTGACTTGAACTCTATGCCTACTTGGGTATAGAACATCAAACAATAGAATATCAACAGGCATTTTGAGAGTCCTTTGGATTTTCTATTCTCCTTGAAGCACTTGTAAAGACTTCTAAGAGATGTCTATTCTTTAAAGCCACTTCTAAAGTCCTTAAAGAATACGTATTCGGATTTTCTAAAGAACTTCGAAAATCCTCCGGAATGTCCGTATATGTTTGTTGTTCGCCTCGAAGACTTTCGAGGTCTATTTTCCCCCACTTGTCATTTTGGAAACGAATCTCCAAAAGGACATCATTTCGAGCAAACAAACATTATGTTCTCAAAAATTCGTGGTAGAAACAATACCCTTGTGTCTCATTTGAATAAATCACAATGAAACATATATCTATACTTGGGCCTTAGTTTGTTGAATAACAAACACTAAGCTCCCACTGAGTTTAGCAACTCTTTAGATATATATAATTGAAAAGATATCCTGAAATTACTTTTCAATAGTTTTGACGAATTTGGTTTAGTTTGGTGGTAGTTGAGCATTTTGTTTTAGAAATTATAGGAAAAGTCTTTATGATTCATCATTAATCGAATCAAGTACTAATTGACTTCGATTATTCCAACTAAGATATGCCATATCTTATGGACCTAGATTGTGAAATTACAACACACAATCATTGATGATCATATTTGGTCTCAAGTAATCATCAACATGATCTAACCTAGATCTTTATGATTTCTTGCCAAGTGGATTTTATACTTCTGAATCTTTGAACTAGCCAAACAGATTCAACTTATATCACATTTGAGTAAATAAACCTATATTCACTCAAATCCATGTGAAATAATAAAGTTATAAAATCTTTCTTTAGCTTTGAACTCTATTGTCTAGGCGTTCTAACAATAGTTCATATCTTTTGTTACTTTCAACAAGTAAGACTATCTTGTCTTAAATTGATCTAGAAATCAATCAACTTTCAAAAGTCCATCAAAATAGAGCTTATGAATGTTAACTTGTTGATATAGTCTAAGCAACAATGCTAAAGGTTAGTGGAACTCAAATCAAGAGATTGATTTGAACCTAGTAAAGTTTTTATTTAAAGAGTTGTTTGTTTTTAATCAAGCATATTGACTCAACCCGTAAATGACCATTTCATTCAAATAAACAAACAAACATTTGTTTTTGTTTTTCTTGAATGTGAGTCTTTCTGTGTTTGAAGCAGAAATTTAGGTATGCTGATTATGGAACAAAATAGCCATTAAGTTCCAGCCTTTGAAAGGACTTAAAACAAAATAGATGACCCTACAACTAATGTAGCATTGGCATGCTTCATTTCCCACTTGTAGGTCATTAGTGTATCCTAGCTTCCATTGTTTGAGTTATTACCGAAGTAAGAACCTCAAGCGGTATATGTTACCAAGGAAGTTTGATTGCTAGGTCACTTTTCTTTAAACATAAACTTATAGGTAGAAACGGAATCGTAAACTCCTTTCATTTGTTCCTTGTTTTCCTATTTCTTGTACCCTTTCTTATAGTCTTAAGAATTGAATTCTTTAGTGTTGACTTTTATACTTTGTTAGACATGTCCAATGTCACCAACAAGGTTCTTTCCATTTAATTTATGTTGAACATTCTGTTTCAACTAGATGATCTTACCAGAAGCTTCTAAAGTTCTCTAAGCATCGATCTATTCGAATGTCTAGGGACTAGACTCATTCGAGAATTAAATGGACAAAGATATTAGGTTGTTAACCATTGGTAAAGCTGAGCGTTTTAAGCTTAATGCTTTATGATCTCAAAACTACAGTGTATTTTGAATTCACAAGCACCAATTGGTTTGCCATTCGATTTTGATATTCGAAAACAACCATAAAAGTCGCTAAAAGAAACGTACATTTTAAATTGCTCATTTTCTCTCATTTCCGTGAATCGTTCTTGGATTCACTACCAATCGAAGAAATTTACTGTTACCTTTCTAAAAGGATTTACCGCAGTGCAAGATATTTAATTATAAACAATAATTAAAACATACATTGAAGCATGCAAAGTCTAAACATTTATCATGAATAATAACTTGAAAATGAAAGCAATCATGCAATTTAAACAAGTCATTAGCATTTTATTCGAATTATGTGTTCCGGCAGGTGTGAATAAAATGATTCCAAGATCCTAAAATCATTGAAGAACTAAGCACAGTTTGTCGACTTAATCCTAAAACATCTTAGGTAAGCAAAAGCCTTTTGCTAATAGTCTAGAAACTATTCTTGGTTGATAGGTACGTCTAAGAACTTATTAGGTAAACCTATCGATTTTGCCACGACTTAAAAGGACTCCTTACTTATATCGTTGAGTTTCACCAAAACTAACATGTACTCACAATTATTTGTGTACCTTGCCCCTTTAGGACCAATAAGTAACACCTCGCTGAGCGAAAACTATTACTAGATTGATGTAAAGGATATCCAAGCAAGTGTATATTTTGGCATGGCACCTTTTAACTCAATTTTTAAGTTTGGAACTTAAGGCTCTTACTATGTTGGTTAGATTTTAAGTGAACTAAAATCCTTAATCATGCAACATAATCAAGCTTTTGATCTCATGCATTTTAAGACATATTTAAAAGCAATAAATAACTTAAAACATGCATAAGATAAATGTGATCTAGTATGGCCCGATTTCATCTTGAAGCTTTAACTTCAAAGTCCGTCTTGAAAATCTCCGTGGGAGGCACAATTTTCTTCAAATAGGATAAGCTATAATTAAAACTAATTACAACTATTTGATGGTACGCAAACCATATTTGAATTGAAAAACAACTTTGGTACTTTAGACCAATTACATTCAAATTAATGGTACGCAGACCATATTTTCTATCCTATTTGGGCCATACTAGTCACTTCATAACCTGCAAAACAGTACATATACAATATATACCATTCACCCATTCATTATCATGAATGGCCCACATAGCTGGTTAGTAAAACACATTATGCATCACGTAAACATTTGCAGCAATTAATCAAGGGCACCAATAATCTACCAATTATTCAGTCCTTATTAATTCTAATCAAGTTGTTTTAACCTTAAGGATTTGTAGACCTAATCAAGAGTTTATGACTAAAAGGGCTCCCACTTAAACCAATAAATTCATATGCTTTACTAATTTTAAACATAAAAATGTATTTCTAGTCTACCGGAAACATACAAATTTAATTAAAATTTAAAGCTCATATAAATTTATAATTGAATCCAAAAAGTTTAATTTAATTTCAGTCGTATTTAAATTAATTCATGATTTTAATTTTAGTAAAATAATTAGAATAAATAAAATTTATTATAATTACAATATTCAAAATTAAAATCCAAGAAAATAATTTAAATTATTAATTTTAAAATTAATTAAAATTACGTAAACTGAAAATTTCAAATTAAAATTTCAAAACGATCCAATCGCAACGCAACAACCCCACGCAACGCACGCCCATGGGCCACACGCACACAGCCATCGCTGGCCATGTGCGCGCAGCCCATACGCTGCGTCGCATCGCTGCTGCTGCTCTCCTTCGCAAGGCATCACGCGAGCTGGTGCTCGCTGCGCGCGCCAGCATTCGATGCACGAGCATGCTGCCGCAGCCCATCGCTGGGCGCAGCGCTCGTCGCACGTCGCAACAAGCACTCGCACGCCATCGCTGGGCACAGCGCTCGTCGCACGTCGCAACAAGAACTCGCACGCCATCGCTGGGCGCAGCGCTCGTCGCACGTACAATAGCGCTCGCTGCGCGCGAGCGATCGATGCTTGGCGCAGCACTCGTGGCACGCGAGCTTGCGCTCGCTGCGCGCGAGGCTCCGCACGCTTGCGCGAGGTAGTGCGCGCTGTGGCGCAGTTCGCTTGCTGCCCACACGCGACTACTCGTGCCTTACCCTCGCCCTCGCCCATTTGCCCATTGCACACAGCCCACGACACAAGGCAGGGCTGCTGCCTTGTGCTCGTGCACCATGGCCTTGCTGATTGCATTCGTACCGCATGGGCGACGAGCTCCCTTGCTCGTCGTCACATGCCCGCACTATACAACACCCCTTAAGGGTTACACGTAGCGTCCATTGCTTTGTGCGTGCAAGTTATATGAGCGAATCGCATAAAATTTAAAAAATTTATATTTAAAATTAATGATAAATTAATAAATAATATTAATTTCATAATTTTAGGGCGAAAAATCAAAAATTTATTATTCAATTGATTTCCGATTAACATGGATTCAAGTCTAGGTCATAAAAGTTTAAAATTTAACATAAATTTACAATTTTATGGTGGTTTTGAATCATAGGTATCTAATTAAATTATAATTAATTATGAAAATCAAATTAATTCTAAATTATTCTAATTTTCAACAAATTAATCATAATTACAAATTAGATTGCATAATTAACAAGGCTAGGCATTCAAACTTGTTAAACATATACAGTAGGTCAATAAAAAATTCAAGATTTATCAACAAGAATCGCAAATATTTAATTTAACATCTTAAATTTACGAAATTTTGCATTCGAAAAACTAAAACCTCCGAAAAGTCATAGTTAAGCTTCGAATTTGAGAATTCTGGGTTCGGCAGAAAAATATTAGTTTTGTCAAAATTTTAGAATGCCTTTTACATGCGGAATTGACACAAAAATCACTCGATTTGGATGAGTAACGAAGAAACTGCCGAAAAATTGCGTACGTATAATTATATAAACGCAATTTGCAATTAATTAACAATTACGAAAATTAATCACCCCTTTTAATTCTTGCAAATTTGTAATATTTAACCATGTTCATGCAATTTTAGATTATGAAAATAATAAGAGGCTCGTGATACCACTGTTAGGTTATGATTAGGGGTGTCAATTCTCAATCCGACCCAGTGAACCCGATGAGTTTGTCCGACCGTTTAGAATCCGAACCGTTTAGAACCCGCGAGTTAAAATCCGAAATCCGATCCGATCCGATTATATTCAACCCGAATCCGACCCAACCCGTTAGTATTGATCCGATTAAGATCCGAATCCGTTAACAGACCGATCCGTGACAATCCGGATCCATTTAATCCGATCCGAAGCGATCCGAAACCCGTTTATGATCCGATCCGTTTCAATCCGAATCCGTTCCAACCCGAGGAATATCCGTTTAATCCGATCCGTTTTTAACCTGTGACCCGTTTAATCCGACCCGTTTCAACCCGTGACCCGTTAGATCCGATCCGTTTTTAATCCGTGACCTGTTTAATCCGAACTAATTCCAACCCATCGATATAATAATATATTCAATAACTTATATTACTAATCTTAAATTCTTATTACTTTTAAAAGTTAGTTATTATTTTCGTCCCCGACCTAATTAAGTCATCGATATGAGAATATATAATTTGGAAACGAACTGCCCCAAATTCCAACCCGCTACCAAATAACCCGATCCGATAATTACCCGAACCAATATAAAACTGAATCCAATGTAACCAGGCTAAATTAGTTTCAATCCAACCCGTTTTAGTCTGTTACCGATTAATCCGATCCGATATGAATCCGATCCGAAATGAATCCGATCCGATATGAATCCGACCCGATATGAATCCGATCCGATATTAATCCGACCGACATGAACCCGAACCCGTTATAGTCCGACTAAACCCGTTAACAATCCGTCGTATTCCAATCCGATCCGATCCGACCCAAACCGACTACAATCCGACCCGTTTACAACCCGATCCGATATGAATCCGTGAATAAAAAATCCGACCCGATCCGGTCCGTTAAGTTTTCAATCCGATCCGATCCGACCCGTTAGCCAAATTAATCCGTTCCAATCCGATCCGTTTCAACCCGATTCCGATGAGTCCGACCCAAACCCGATCCGTTGATCCGATTTGACACCCCTAGTTATGATACATATGACAATTCATAAATCATGCGGAAAAACCATAAAGCCAGGAAAACATATTATTTACACATAATCATTTAGCATAGTTTAGATGCATACTCTTTGTTGCGTGCCCTCCCTAGCTGCGCCCGAACCGAACAAGAACAAGTCTTTAGGACTCCAAGTGTCGTCCCTCCGTAGATAGTCCACAGCACGTCCGGATCCGCCTTAAGATTGACCAACTAGAATCGCCCTTAAGGTACTTAGAATTTTCGGCACTTTATAGGCAATTGTATGACTGAATTTTGCTCTCAAAAACTCACTTTGAATACTTGAATGCTCGATGTAAATATGTGACCCTATGCACCTATTTATAGAGTTATGGAAAAGGATTTGGAATCCTATTAGGATACTAATTTATTTAATTATAATCCTACTAGGACTCTAATTAAATAAACTAAATCTTTTAGGATTAGATTTAATCATATGACAAATCCCGGTAACTTTAGGATTCGAGTAGCACACAAACACACACGCACGCACAGCAGCCCACGAGGGGCGCCATGCGCGCGCGCGCGCGAGCTCGCAGCCCACTGCCGCAAGCCCACACGCTGCCGTAACCTTGGCGCGCGCTGGGCCTGCCTTGCGGTTGGCCTGGCGCAGCCTTGGCTGGTGCGTTTGTGGCGCGCTGGCTTGCTGGGCGATGGCCCGGCTTCGTGCTGGGCCTTCGTCTGGCAGGCCTCGTCCGATGCTAATTCGTACGATACGCTTCCGATTAATTTCCCGATTCCGGAATTCATTTCCGATACGAACAATATTCAATATTTCCGATTCCGGAATCAATTTCCGTTTCGAACAAATATTTAATATTTCCGTTTCCGGAATTATTTTCCGATTGCGATAATATTTCCGATTCTGACAATATTTCCGTTTCCGGCAATATTTCCGATTCCGGCAATATTTCCATTTCCGATAATATTTTCCGATACGTACCATGTTTCCGTTTCCGGCAACATCTACGACTTGGATAATATTTATATTTCCGATACGATCCATATTTCCGTTTCCGGCAATATCATCGTTTCCGGAGTATTCATTTCTTGCCTGTGACGATCTCAGCTCCCACTAAAACCAAGATCCGTCGATTCCGAATATCCATAGATGGAGTATTTAATGCCATTAAATACTTGATCCGTTTACGTACTATTTGTGTGACCCTACGGGTTCAGTCAAGAGTAAGCTGTGGATTAATATCATTAATTCCACTTGAACTGAAGCGACCTCTAGCTAGGCATTCAGCTCACTTGATCTCACTGAATTATTAACTTGTTAATTAATACTGAACCGCATTTATTAGACTTAACATTGAATGCATACTTGGACCAAGCTGTGGATTAAAATATGCATCACATAAACAGTTGCAGCAACTAATTAAAGGTTCCAATAATCTACAAATTATTAACCTTATTAGTCATAATCGAGTTGTTTTAACCTTAAAGGAATATAGACCTAATCAAGATTTTAATGACTAAAAGCTCCCACTAAAACCAAGAATTTACATGCTTTACTAATTTTAAACAAAAAATTGTATTTCCTAGTCCAACCGGAAACTTACAAATTTAATTAAATTTAAAGCTCACATAAAATATTTTTAAATCCCTGAATTATTTTCCAGTTGATTAAAATTAATTAATTATAATTTTACCAAGGTTTTAATTTTTATAAAATAATTAGTAGAAAATAAATTATAATAATTAAATTAACAAAATTAAATTATGAGATAAGTTAAAACTACGAAATTAAATTAATTAAAATCGTTGTTCAACGGAAAAATTAAAACGAAACGACCCAACAAACTAAGGCAAGGCCGTAGGCCAAAGCCCATGCCTCACGGAAGCCGTACAGCAACAACGCTCATGGGCCGCGTGCACGAGTGTAGCGCCCATGGCCTGCCCTGTCGATGGTCGTGTGGTGCATCGCAGCGAGCAACGCAGCAGCCAACGATGTGCTTGCCCCATGTGCCCTGGGCAGTGGGCTAGGCGCAGTGGCACGCGAGCTCCCTTGCTCAACGTGCTGCTTGCCCTGCCTCTTGCCTTGCGCTTGATGCTCGTCGCCATGCTCGATCACTCGCACAGAACATGTTAGGTTATGATACATATGACAAAACATAAATCATGCGGGAAACCTTAATGCCATGAAACATACTATTTACACATAATCATTTAGCATAATTTAGATGCATACACTTTGTAGCATGCCCTTCCTAGCTGCGCCCGAACCGAACAAGAACAAGTCTTTAGGACTGCAAGTGTCGTCCCTCCGTAGATAGTCCACAACACGTCCGGACCCGCCTTAAGATTGACCAACTAGAATCGCCCTTAAGGTACTATAATTTTCGGCTAATTATGGGCAAGAATGTGACAGATTTTTCTGCTCAAAAATCACTATTTTATTGTATGAATACTTGTTGAAAAACTCGTGTCTAAAATTATGACCCTAGGCATAAATTTATAGGACTATGGAAAAGGAATTCGAATCCTGTTGGAATACTAATTTATTTATTAATTAGAATCCTATTAAATCTCTAAATAATAAATTTAATCTTTTAGGATTAGGATTTAATCAAATGCACGAATTCCGATAGCATTAGGATTCGTCACGCACACGAGCAGCGCACAAGCACCGCACGCCCGCAGGCAAGCATTGCGGCCCACGCCGAGCGCACAGCGCTGAGGCCCAAGCTCGCAGCCCATCGCTGAGCTTGTCACGCGCGCCAAGGATTGGCTGGGCCTGGTCGAGCACTTGGCGTGTTGGATGCGTGTGGCTTGCTGGGCGTCGGCCTGGCTTCGTGCTGGGCCTTCGTCTACCAAGCCTCGTCCGATGCTAATTCGTACGATACGCTTTCCGATTAAATTCCCAATTCCGGAATTCATTTCCAATACGAACAATATTTAACATTTCCGATTCCGGAATTAATTTCCGTTTCGAACAAATAATTAATATTTCCGTTTCCGGAATTATTTTCTAATTCCGGTAATATTTCCGATTCTGACAATATTTCCGTTTCCGGCAATATTTCCGATTCCTGTAATATTTCCATTTCCGATAATATTTTCCGATGCGTACCATGTTTCCGTTTCTGGCAACATCTACGACTTGGATAATATTTATATTTCCGATACGATCCATATTTCCGTTTCCGGCAATATCATCGTTTCCGGAGTATTCATTTCTTGCTTTTGACGATCTCAGCTCCCACTGAAACCAAGATCCGTCGATTCTGAATATTCATAGATGGAGTATTTAATGCCATTAAATACTTGATCCGTTTACGTACTATTTGTGTGACCCTACGGGTTCAGTCAAGAGTAAGCTGTGGATTAATATCATTAATTCCACTTGAACTGAAGCGGCCTCTAGCTAGGCATTCAGCTCACTTGATGTCACTGAATTTATTAACTTGTCAATTAATACTGAACCGCATTTATTAGACTAAATATTAAATGCATACTTGGACCAAGGGCATTATTTCCTTCAGTCTCCCACTTGTCCTTAGGGACAAGTGTGCATTTCCTAATTCCTTTGTCGCTCGATGCTTGCTCTTGAACATAAGGTAAGAGTTGTCATCCTTATTACGTCCAGAGGTATTTCTCGGTTTCAGAGTTCAACTGATCAAATAAACAGATAATCATAGCCTATGATTCATCTGAGCACGGCCATGCATTTTACAGTTTCTAGCTCTCCGAGTGGCCTTGTACAACTTTTAAGCATCTCATCCCGATTTATGGGAGGACAATCCCAATCTTGCGATCTTGAGATTAGACTTTGTTTGATAGGTGATTACCTGAGCGTTGCCTTTATGGCCTCCTTTTACGGTGCGACGGTTGGTCAACGTCAAAGTAAGCAGTTCTCAAACAAGTAATCTCAAATCACTCAGGTATTGAGGATTAGTGTCTAATAATTTTAATGAAATTTACTTATGACAGATTTTCATCTCTTACAGTAAAGTTTCATAGGTCTGTCCGATACTAGTCTTCCCAAAGTAAGTATCTATGCAAATGATTACGACATTGTCATGTCCACATAGTTCAAGAAACAGAACTACTAGTCATCTTGCATTCTAGTCATCTAACGTTTTCTATGCGTTCATCTTTATAGAAAACTCCAACCAGGGACCATTTTCAACTTTTGACATTCGAGTTCACTTGATAGACATTTCTTAGTCACACGACTGGTCCTGACAGTCTATCTTGAATATATCGTCAAATTGAAGGGACTCATCATTTAATACTAAACCAAGATTAAATGGAATATGAAAATACCTTTCATATATGATAAATGTTCAACCCCATTGTTTTACAACCATGGGCCTCAAACCCATCTTTAAAACAACTAGTGGAATTCAAAACTATGCTTTGATTTCCAGTGCCACAATGTGAGTGTTGTTTCTCACTTGTTGCATAGGTTTAGTTATCATGCTTTGCCAATCTTAATATCCTTTTCATCGAATGTTCTTCGAGATATGATGATAAGATCTTTTGAGTTTGTTTATTATGAGATCTAGTCTTTCTTACTTCGATAGTGGTTCTACGCATTTTGCAATGAAGAACCATCAAGTTAGCAGACATGTGATCCACCAAAGTTCAGTGAAGAACTCTTTAACTTAAACAACCCTGTTTCATTGCTTCTTGGGCAGTGGGCTAGGCGCAGTGGCACGCGAGCTCCCTTGCTCAGCGTGCTGCTTGCCCTGCCTCTTGCCTTGCGCTTGATGCTTGTCGCCATGCTCGATCACTCGCACAAACATGTTAGGTTATTATACATATGACAAAACATAAATCATGCGGAAAACCTTAATGCCAGGAAACATATTATTTACACATAATCATTTAGCATAATTTAGATGCATACACTTTGTAGCGTGCCCTTCCTAGCTGCGCCCGAACCGAACAAGAACAAGTCTTTAGGACTACAAGTGTCGTCCCTCCGTAGATAGTCCACAGCACGTCCGGATCCGCCTTAAGATTGACCAACTAGAATCGCCCTTAAGGTACTATAATTTTCGGCTAATTATGGGCAAGAATGTGACAGATTTTTCTGCTCAAAAATCACTGTTTTATTGTATGAATACTTGTTGAAAAACTCATGTCTAAAATTATGACCCCAGGCATATATTTATAGGACTATGGAAAAGGAATTTGAATCCTGTTAGAATACTAATTTATTAATTAGAATCCTATTAGATCTCTAAATCATAAATTTAATCTTTTAGGATTAGGATTTAATCAAATGCACGAATTCCGGTTGCATTAGGATTCGTCACGCACACACGAGCAGCGCACAAGCACCGCACGCCCGCACGCAAGCCTTGCGGCCCACGCCGAGCGCACAACACTGAGGCCCATGCTCGCAGCCCATCGCTGAGCTTGTCGCGCGCGCCAAGGCTTGGCTGGGCCTGGCCTTGCGCTGGGCCTGGTCGAGCACTTGGCGTGTTGGATGCGTGTGGCTTGCTGGGTGTTGGCCTGGCTTCGTGGTGGGCCTTCGTCTAGCAAGCCTCGTCCGATGCTAATTCGTACGATACGCTTTCCGATTAAATTCTCGATTCCGGAATTCATTTCCGATACGAACAATATTTAACATTTCCGATTTCGGAATTAATTTCCGTTTCGAACAAATATTTAATATTTCCGTTTCCAGAATTATTTTCCGATTTCGATAATATTTCCCATTCTGACAATATTTCCGTTTCCGGCAATATTTCCGATTCCGGTAATATTTCCATTTCCGATAATATTTTCCGATACGTACCATGTTTCCGTTTCCGGCAACATCTACGACTTGGATAATATTTATATTTCCGATACGATCCATATTTTCGTTTCCGGCAATATCATCGTTTCCGGAGTATTCATTTCTTGCCTTTGACGATCTCAGCTCCCACTGAAACCAAGATCCGTCGATTCCGATTATTCATAGATGGAGTATTTAATGCCATTAAATACTTGATCTGTTTACGTACTATTTGTGTGACCCTACGGGTTCAGTCAAGAGTAAGCTGTGGATTAATATCATTAATTCCACTTGAACTGAAGCGGCCTCTAGCTAGGCATTCAGCTCACTTGATCTCACTGAATTTATTAACTTGTCAATTAATACTGAACTGCATTTATTAAACTTAATATTAAATGCATAGTTGGACCAAGGGCATTATTTCCTTCAGAACACACAGCATATGCCCTGTGCTCGCGCGCGCATGCTCGTGCCTTGCTCGTTGCCTAGTACCGCATGGGGGACGAGCGTCGCATGCCCGCACCATGCAACACCCCTTAAGGGTAACACTTAGCTTTCATTGCTTCGTGCGTGCAAGATTGTGAACAATTCATAAAAATCAAAACTTTTATAATTAAATTTAACGACAAATTAATAATCCATATTAATTTCACTAAATTTAGGCGAAAAATCAAAGTTCATTAATCAAATTAATTTCCGATTACATTTTTTCTTAGGGATTAAAATCTAGGTCATAAAATTTTTAAAATTTTCAACTTTAACAAATTTCATGGTGGTTTTTAATCATAGGATCCTAATTAAATTATCAATTAATTATGAAAATTAAAACAAATTCTAAATTATTTGAAATTCAACAAATTAATTATTATTACGAATTAGGTTGTATAATTAAGAAAATTAGACCTTAAAATCGTTAAACATACATACAATCATAAATTCAAGATTTACATACAAGATTCGCAAATATTTAATTTAACATTAAAAAAATTACAAATTTTGCGTTCGAAAAACTAAAACCTCCGAAAAGTCATAGTTAGGCTTCAAATTTGGGAATTTTGGGTTCGGCATCAAATCTTTGATTTTTGTTAAAATTTCCAAACGTCGTTTACATGCGAAATTCACTATAAAAACATAAGATTTCGACCATTATTGACAAAACTGCTGAAAATCCTGCGAACATATAATCAAATAATCGCACGAATTTGCAATCAATTACAATCACAAAATTAATCACCCCTTTAATTCATTGCAAATTTATAAAATTTAATCCATGTTAACTATAATTGATTTATGGAATTAATTAGAGACTTGTGATACCATTGTTAGGTTATGAACAATATAAACAATATAATTCATGCGGAAAAACCATAAAGCCAGGAATCTAAATTAATTGTCACATTGTCAATTAGCATAATTTATGGTTCATAAAATGTGATGCGTGCCTTCTCTAGCTGCTCCCGAACTGAACAAGAACAACTCTTTAGAGCTCCAAGTATCGCCCCTCCGTAGGTAGTCCACATGTCTCGCCTAAAAACAACATTGGGCCACAAAACTGTTCGTCGCCCATACATCAAAAAGTGTCGCCTAAACTAAGGGCGGCAGTTAAAAAAGTGACACAAGAAGTGTCGCCCTCTAGCCGCCGCCCATAGTATGGTCGACACTTTTATTTTTTTACCGCACATAGTTTTGACTTTGGGCGTTATGTTAATAATTTGTGCAACACTTCTTCTATTTTGTCGCCAATTTTGAGCGTCAAATTATTGTAGTTCGTTGCCTATGCCACAAGATTTGCGTTACACTTTTTAATTATTTGTGGCCTAATATGTACTCATGTGATCAGAGGAAAAACCAGTTTCTTTGTAAGCTTGATTTGTTTGCAATTTCCATTTGATACCAAACACAAATATAAAAGCAAATACAAAGTAGGCACTAAAAGAAAATCTAGCATTAAATTCATATAGAAAAGGGTATCAACTTGTTTGAGTATTACATCAACTTGTTTCAACCTATACAATTAAATTTATAAAAAAAAAATCATAAAGAAGCGATATGATCACTAGAGGAAAATTCCTTATAAGTTGCTCATCAAAAGTTGCTCTTATCAAACAAGTGCAACCTTTAAGAAATAAAAATTAAAATAAATTAATTAATTAAAATCTCAAATCTTTCCTTCCTAAACACGCGCATCCTTTAATAGAACTAAGAAATTTTTTTGCCCATGAGCCAACATACCGTGTAAATTCTTTCCTTGTAAACTGTCACATCTCTCTCCTCCTTCTCAGGCCACCGGCGAAACCACCGGCGAGTAATACGCACTCACACGCTGACACACTCGCACCCTAATTTATTCGAAAGCCTTTCCTCTTCCAAGCAAACCCATGAGGAGTTAGTGAGCAACCCAGCCTACCCTCTCAGTCCTCCCATCTTCAATTCTCTAAACCTGCACCTTTCTTTCACGAAAGCCGGCCACCAAGGGTAAGAGGGCTTTGTAATCTCGGAATTCTGCCCGCGTTCACCACCGTACCATCCATCTTCCGATGGAGATCCACTTGGGTTCAACTATCACCAAATAACAATCGCGTTTCTCACCACCACCACCACCACCGTCCGTTTTCTTCGAATTTAAGTGAATTTATGCACTACGGAGGTATATCTCTATTCAATTTAGGATTCGGCTTATTCAATTTTTGTAAAATTGAATTAACTATTTTCCCCCAAATTTTAGGGTTTTGGCACATCAATCTCTGAGCAAATAATCCAGGTGCAGAGTCCAAAATTTGGTATTTCATGGACGAAAGGGAAGTTGAGTTTCAAATCTCGTAGAGTCAAAGGAGAACCGTTGCTGAAGAAGGATTATGGTGAAGAAGGTGGAGATTAATTACATTGACTTTTATCGCCGGCAGCTTTCCTCTTGGCGGTATGCATTCAATTTCTTTATTCTGTTTGTATCAGTTTGTTTATTCATTGTATACACTTGAAATCATTTAGCTTAATGGTTGTTGTAGAGGTAATAAAAAGATAGTTTAACTCATAATGACTGACAGTAAAAGCTACTGAGCAAGGAATGTATAATTAATTTCAATTTCTTGCAGCAATTTGGCTCAATGGGAAGTGGATCACTCATCTCTGAATTTGGGGATGACAACTTCGTTGTTGGTAGTTGGGAACTAAAGGAGGTACCGAGCCGTGACTGGAGCATGAAGCTTCAAACTCAAATCTTCTTCGCTTCAATTGACCAATGAAGTGAAAGGGCGGCTGGTGAGAGTGCCTGCACTGCTTTGGTTGCTGTTATTGTCGATTGCCTCGGATACCAGCAGTCATGGTGGATTTTCTGTCCCTCGCTGTGCTGCTGAGGACTGCTTCTCTCCCCTGGTAAATTCAGCTTCATTCTCGCTCAAGTATAAAGTATTAAAATTGGCTAAGACTGTTTTGTTCTAATTGATTTGAATTTGAATACTACGGAGTACATTACATTACACATTACAAGAAGAAACGACAGTTACATTGAATTCATTACTAACTTGATTAATTCATTGTTAATACTTGTCAAGTCTCATTATCTGTACCTTACTTATTTCTTTTTGATTTGCCAATTGCCGGTGATCTTAATTCTTTAATATACTAGCAAGATTAATGCACAAGCATTTGTTGCTTATCATCTGCCTCGTAAATGACCAATTTAAACTGCCTCCGGGCATATACAGAAAAGTAAAGAAAAGTTCGAAAGAACAACTTCTTATGATATCACAATTTCTAGTCTGTTTTGCGAATTTATGATGGTTTTCGGGTGTATTTGCCTTAAGCTGAAATAGGATGACAGGAAAAGTAATCGTGGTCCGTACTTGATTTCTGAATTAGTATAATGTATTGCATTATTTCCACTTGTTTACACCAGCATGTGCCTGATAGATTCTAGTTATAGTTCAGTTGTGGTCCTTTTTAGTGCTTCTTGTCTAAGCTTAAGTCAAATAGAATAAATTTGTTGTCAATGTTGTTTATTTGGCAATGGATTGTTAAAGTAAGGCATCACTGTGCCACTTAATCTCTTTAGGGGAATAATTGGTTGAGATAGATGCTTTTTAAATCATCCATTACCTATTAAATGGCGAATGACCTTGGAATTATTCCTTGATCTATACTAAATTACCAAGAAAAGCAATATTGACAAATCTAATTACTTTATTAATTTCAAAAGGCTGCTTTAAGTTAGTGATCCTAAGGTGCACTTCAGAAAATATCTATTCCCTCGCCATACCTTTTTTTTACTCCTTTTCTCTGTATATTAGGGGATGGCAAAGAGGTCCTTCTGATCTTAATTGGTTTGTATTTTTGCCGATAATAGTGGATTGAACATTCTTTTACCAGGACCAAACCCATTGTTAGACGGACTGATCCTAGCCTACACTGCCTACTTATTTTAGAGGTTACTTAAACTCGACCCATCTCCCATTTCTCTTGTTCCAACTCCGAGTTGTCTTCAATGTCTAATATGGATTATATATTTTATATAGTAAATAATTCCTGTCTTTCCATTTCCATTGATAATCGTCCTTTGTTATAAATTTGGTAAAAGTGGCATTGCATAGTGATCTGCTTAGGTGCCTAAGGACATTGTTCTGTACTATTGCCTTTTTTTATATTATTATTCACTTTGCATCTCTTTTTTTAATTAAATCACCATTTAATTTTTAATTTTTTCGTGCAATTTTTAATTTTGAATCTGCCTTCTCACATAATTCAAGATAATTAAACCTAGAAATCACCATATTGATTCCTGTTGGGCAACATTTGCGGAAGTTCAGAAAAGGGGAAAGGATTTTTGGGCGGAATTTGAACTTTACCTTGCTGATCTTCTTGTTGGTGTGGTTGTTAATGTGGCGTTAGTTGGCATGTTAGCACCATGTGTTCGTATTGGGAGACGATCTGCATCTACTGGTTTCCTGGGAGGCATTATTCGTGCTTGTAGTGAACTTCCCAGTAGGTTAGTTGAGCTTCCTGAGATCCTAGCATATAAGGCACTGCACTTATTCTAGGGGTCTAATTATTCTAATGAGATTTTTGCATAATTTACTAATGTGAAAAAAGTTAACATTTAAAGTGAGTCTGCTAGTCCTATACTCCTATGATTTTTTCTGCTGTATCGAGTTGGATGGAACAATATATTATATTGTAGAGTAGATGCTTACAAAAACTAATTGATTTAATTCATCTTGGCTTTGCAGCGTCTTTGAAGCTGAAAGACCAGGATGTAGATTTTCCGCGAAGCACCGAATGGCATCATATCTTTACACGGTATTGAGACTACTTATGTTAGAAAACTAATTACAGCTTTCTGTTTACCTGGATGATTCTCATGAATTGCATCAATTGTGACTTTTACAATAAAAGCCAAGTATCAGTTTGCTGGCCAGAAATTAAACAAGTTCATCCCAGAAGCCTTGGCACAATTTCACAAGGAAACTTAATTATTCACCCTATATGTCTGAAATAGTGCTAGAGCTGCAATTGTCATGTACTTCTGGGCTGTGCTCTTGCAGGGCTTATCATGAGGTTTTTATGAGAAGTTATTGTGCTATTATTGTAATTCCTTTTTGTGACCAGAAATGCAATATTTTTTGGGTCATATTAATAGAGGTTGTCTGTTCTTCGAAAGGGAATTACAGTGATAGTAGTAACAACACTAGTCTTTTCAGTATGTCTAGTACATGTCTGAAACTCTGTCTGTCTGAAATCAGTTGTCCGTCTTGCTCATATTTAAGGAACGGAAATCATATCAATAAACCTTGTTTTAGGAAACGTGACAACTTTTTATGTGATCACTGATCAATAATTCTCAATGAGTATTTCAGTAATATTGTTCTTTTGGCAAGGATATCAGTGTTAGTTGATACCATCAGATGATAAAAATTAAAAAAGGCTTTCTTATGCCTTTTACTTGACACATTCATGGTAGTTTTTGGAGCTTTAATTTCACTCAACTTCTGAATTTTATTTGCATAAATACACTGAATGCTTCTATTAAGATAGCTCCCTTTCTTTGGGAGGGGGGAATTTGAAATACATTACATGGAACTACTCAAAACTGTATACATTTCCACAAATCTTGTACAATCTTTCATTCTGTTTGGTAAACAGCAACAATTCACTTCCAGACAGAAGAATATGTTAAAACATAAACTTTCATTCATATCTTCTTCGCTTTTAGACTGACATCTTATCCATCAAACATACTTTCTCTTGTAAGAACACTTTTGTAGTTCGACATCATCGATTGGCAAGGGTTCTTCAGGAAACTGACATTCTGTCATATGATCTGCTCCTTGATCGGCCAACGCATCACAAGGATTAGGTGATACACCACTCGAAATCCCAGCAACATCAGTACAAACCCACTGAATTTTCTTTGGTTTAGCAGCCACTGATGTAGTCACATTTGATATACAAATTTCAGTGAAAGGATCACCTGAAATCCCTTCTAATCTAGCTGCCAGTTTTCTCATACTCAATTTGATGATGCAGTGGCTTTCTAGTAAAAAACTTGGTTCTACAAGCATAAATTCTAAGAGTTCTAGAACTCATATTGTATTTACCTGCGTGATTGAATCCTGGTGCAAGGTATCCTTGAATCAGCTTCTGATAAATGCTGGTTTAAGTCTAGTTTACTTGATCGTGTTGCATTAACACTTACTTTTACCATCTGTTTGTGGAACAGGAAACTCCATCAAGTAACATCAGCAGTTAAAACTAGGCGAATCAGCCTTATTGATCTTGTTGCAATGTGAAGAGATAAACAAGTTGATGCCGGAAGCGAGTTTGAAAGGGAACGAAAAGAACTGAAGAGTTCTTTGTCACACTTTGGGTAAGATTTACTACATTATGTTTTTCGTTACATGTTAGCTTAGATGTTTAGGGTCCAAGACTAATCATATAAATCATGAAAAACGTTTAGAATATGGAAATAGGTTCGTTTGTTGGTAGTTGGGTTCGAAAATGCCATTTTTGGCGTGAATGAACTTATCGACCCAAATGACCCATAGGCGTGCATAACGAACTTAAAATGAGTCTTATAAACATAAAACTAATCATATGAATCATGAAAAACGTTTAGAATATGGAAATAGGTTCGTTAGTTGGTAGTTGGGATCGAAAATGCCATTTTTGGCCATAAATGACCTATATCGACCCAAATGACCCTTAGGCGTGCATAAAGAACTTGAAATGAGTCTTATAAACATATAACTAATCATATGAATCATGAAAAACGTTTAGAATATGGAAATAGGTTCGTTAGTTGGTAGTTGGGATCGAAAATGCCATTTTTGGCCATAAATGACCTATATCGACCCAAATGACCCTTAGGCGTGCATAAAGAACTTGAAATGAGTCTTATAAACATATAACTAATCATATGAATCATGAAAAACGGTTAGAATGTGGAATGAGGTTCGTTTGTTGGTAGTTGGGATTGAAAATTTCATTTTTGGCCATAAATGACCAATAACGACCCAAAAGACCAATAGGCGTGCATAATGAACTTAAAATGAGTCTTATAAACATATAACTAATCATATGAATCATGAAAAAGGTTTAGAATGTGGATATAGGTTCGTTTGTTGGTAGTTGGGATCGAAAATGCCATTTTTGGCCATAAATGACCTATATCGACCCAAATGACCCTTAGGCTTGCATAACGAACTTGAAATGAGTTTCATAAACATATAACTAATCATATGAATCATGAAAAAGGGTTAGAATGTGGAAATAGGTTCGTTTTTTGGTAGTTGGGATCGAAAATGCCATTTTTGACCATAAATGACCTATATCGACCCAAATGACCCATAGGCGTGCATAACGAACATAAAATGAGTCTTATAAATATATAATTAATCATATGAATCATATATAATTAATCATATGAATCATGAAAAACGTTTAGAATATGGAAATAGGTTCGTTTGTTGGTAGTTGGGATCGAAAATGTCATTTTTGGCCAAATATGATCTATATCGAGCTAAGTGAGCCTTAGATGTGCATAAAGAACTTGAAATGAATCTTAGTACACTCAGAAAGTTGTTTTCACGACCAATATAATTTCTGTTTTCGCATATGAAACTTAATTTAATTTATTGGTTTGCATGTACGTTGTTCTTTTAAAGGTTTTCACAACTCCAAGGGAGGGGCCCTTTACCAAAGAGGAGTTGGATGAAGTTCGAGACAAGTGGGCTACTTACTTCAACGATTGTGAACTACCCTCAGTGTAATAAATAGAGCAGGCTTGTAGTTATCCGTGACTTTTACATTATTTTGTTATTTATCGATTTAATTAATTACATTTGAATTAATTCGGTAATATTATTGGAAATTTGAAATTTATATCATTTTTGAGGAATGTCAAGATGATGTTTGGTGAAACAGTATTCTATAAATTATAATGCAGAATTTTATATTGCAAAATATCAGTAATTATATTGCAGATTTTTTTTTATATAAAAAAAATAACTCAAAAGTTGCCCTTGTTTGCAACAAGAGCAACTTATGTGAAGCTTATAAGTTGCCCTTGTTTCAAACAAGAGCAACTTATGTGAAGCTTATAAGTTGCCCTTGTATGCAACAAGGGCAACTTATAAGTTTCACATAAGTTGCCCTTGTTGCAAACAAGGGCAACTTATAAGATTATAAGTTGCCCTTGTTAAGGGCAACCTTTGATAATTTCACAAAAGTGACCCCCCCATATGTTGCCCTTGTAATTGGCAA
Organism: Spinacia oleracea; assembly: GCF_020520425.1. Taxonomy (NCBI): domain Eukaryota; kingdom Viridiplantae; phylum Streptophyta; class Magnoliopsida; order Caryophyllales; family Amaranthaceae; genus Spinacia; species Spinacia oleracea. The sequence continues at coordinate 27,882,162 of NC_079488.1, forward strand.
CTTATAAGCCTATTTTAAGGGCAACTTATGATGTTTTTTCCTCTAGTGGATGGTCTTAACAAACTTTAACAGAAAAGGGGATTCCGACATAACAAAACTATGTGTTCTTTTGTTTTTAGGGACAAAACTACATGTTCTAAAAGAGTAGAATAGCTAGAGAAGTATCTAAACCCTCTCTTTTATCTAGCTACATCAAGTAAATGAGCATAAATATGGTTGATGAAGGTGATACAACTATATGTAGATGTTGTAACATGAGGAGTCTCCTACTTCAGCTATATATCAATGGGTTTTCGTGGAAACAATGCAAAAAAAAAAAAAAATGGAAAATAAGGAGTTTTATTACTAAAAATAGGATAATTACAACAGCACACCAACACAACAGCTCACCTCAAACTGGAAGGAAGGAACACACACCAACATGGTGGTTTCCCCCTCAACCACTACCTAAGCAAAACAGAATTCATTTCCTTAGTACACCTACATGCTACATGGAACAGAATTCTAGAAACAACAGCATTACAATTGTCAAGTTTATTGCTAAAGATTTTAGCATTCCTCTGGAGGCAAATATGGTAAACTGTTTCAGCAAAAGCTGCACACACAACCTTGTCTTCTGGTTTGCTGCTTCTACTCTTCTTTGTGATCCATTAAACCTCATCAGCAAACATACCAGTAGGTCTACCAACACCAATCTTGAGTTTCACAGTATTCCAGATATCAGCTGACACGGGACACTGGAAGAACAAATGATGCATATTCTCAGGCTCCTGCTAACACAAACTACAAATTGCATCCACATTGATATTCCATTGCATCAATTTGTCCTTAGTAGGTAATCTATTTTGCACTGTAAGCAATGGCAGGAAGATGCTCTTTGGACTAGCTGAGTTATTGCATATGAGTCTTCTCCATTCAACTTTTGGCCCATTCTGTTTCAGATGCTTATACATTTTCTGTATCTTATATTTCCCAGCTGAAATGAACTGAGTACAACCACCAGCAGCAGTAAACACTTCCCTTCCACTTCCACTCCAAATCTTCCTAAGGGACCAAAACAACAACAACAACAACAACAACAATACAAAATTAAGTTAACTTAAGTGAAAAATATACCTCCAGGTAAATCAGGATTACAGAATGTTGGCCAAGCTGGTCGGTTTCAAAAGGTAGGCTGATGCTTTTACTTGATAGTCCTGCATGCATATATTACAAAATGTAAGTGACACATCAACTTGAATTTACATAGTAAAGCTCAACATGTCTTCTACACTTCTCACCCATTCCCTGTCTAAAAGAGAAGGCAACATAAACATAAACCTTGTTCATACTTGAGTACAAAGCAACAAAGATATCCCATGGCATACTGTCCTTCAAAAAAGTTGTGATATGATGTCAACAAATTTCCAATTCTATAGTTCTGTTCTCCAAACAATGAACAACCCCACAAATCTTGACATTCCAAGTCAAATCTCCATTATTTTATTCAAAAACCAATGCTAGCTAAATCCATAAATAATCACTAACAAAAAGGTAAAACAAATAGTCATTCATTTCATTTGGACCTAAATTACCAATTGCAAAATATGTTAGCTTTTAATCAACTGGAAAAGTATTGATAAAGCAAAATTTGCAATCAATCCGTCTAACTTGAGAGCTCGAAACCATACAAGATACAAATAAATTTAAAACCATTTTAATTTTGGGGAAAAGTTTAAAGGATAATTTAGTTTATATATAGTAAGAACAAAAATCACCAGAAAAAGGTGGAGGGTCGAGAATTGGGTAGTACATAAGCAACTGATTTCTTTGACCTTCGGCAATCGAAAATAATGGATCTGTAAACCTTGTACCTTAATTCCAAAATAAGTTGAAACTGGAAACTATTGCAGGTTACCTGTATCGAAATTGGTTGAACAAAAGATTTGTGTATTATCCGACATTTTCTGCCATGGACGATGATCTTTTGATTCAGATCTGACAAAGAGGCGTTGTCTGCAGGCTGCAGCTCCGACGCCGACGAGAACGAGTTGAATCTTGAAAACCCAGAAAAAAGGAGATGTGAGAATTGAGTGAGAAGTCCTACAGTTAATTTCGGAAAGATGAAATTGAGTGAGGGTTTTGAGTTGGCGGAAAGAGGACACCCAAATTAAGTTGGAAAATTTGGTAATATTAATCCAACCTTTGGCCGATTTTCTTTTATTAAGCCCACCTACGACATATTTTTTAATAATCCCACCTTTACCACCCAACGATTTTTATTGGGCCCAACACGTCATAAACCTATTGTAGGCGGTAATATGTCCCTACGTGGAAATACTCTCTCTCGATATATTCCGTCATCATAATCAATTCATCACCATCTCGATGATTTTTCACAAGGTTATCGGTCACTTAAGCCCAATAAAAGTCGTTGGGTAGTAAAGGTGGGATTATTAAAAAATATGTCGTAGGTGGGATTAATAAAAGAAAACCGGCCAAAGGTTGGATTAATATTACCAAATTTTCCAATTAAGTTAGGTGGTGAGTTTGAGCTGATGAAGTCCCAATTTTCGGGAGGGAAACCCAAATACATTTTGACGGACTAAAATCATTGAAAAATAAAATTGGGTAATTTATTATTTTGCTTTAATTTGGGCCAACGAAATATCAAAAACTATCGCCCATTAGCACATGATCACTCTTGTGCGACATTTGTAATTTTCTGTCGGCCAAACAAGAATTTTGTGCCACAATAATATTTTGACGCCCTATTTGAAGCAAGTGCAACAAATTAGAATTCGTCGCCCCTAGAAAATCGGATGTGACGCCCAATAATCTTTTTCGTTCTCCATTGAACACAATCTATGTAAAGTATATGTCATATGGGTTGTATAAACTGTGAATGCTAATCACATATTTATAAGGTAGGAAATAGAGAATTAGAGTTCTACTAGGAAATAAATTACTAATCTTATGAGGATTATGATTCATTAGAATTATAGGATTAATTAAACACTTAGTGTTTGAATCTAATCCTAACTATCTAATTTTAGTAGAAGTAGGAAAACTATATCTAAGGTCCAAATTACTTGGCACCTAAGTAATCATACAAGATTGGTGCACAAGATGAACGCCACCAACGCAGCCACGAAGGCCCACGCTGGCGCGCGCACCTGGCCTGGCCCAAGCGAGCATCGATGCTGGCCTTCGGCCCGCTGATGTGCTGCTTCGTGCCTTGCCGGTCGTTGTTAGCCCAATGCTTGTTGCTGGCCCATCGCACAATGCCAGCGCACAGTTGGGCGCACGGTCCAGCGCCCAGCTGGGCCTTTGTGCTTGGCGTTGGCGCTGGGCCTCGTGCCTAGCGCTGTGCGTTCGGCCCTTGCTCGTCGAGTGATGGTTCGGCTCCCTTGTCGGCTTGTCACTCGTCGTGCTCCCGATTCATTTTCCGATTCCGGAATTTATTTCCGTTTCGAACAATATTTACGTTTCCGTTGATATTTCCGATTCTCGAAATAATTTCCTATTCCGACAATATTTTGGATTCTGATAATATTTCCGTTTCCGGCAATATTTCCGATTCCGGCAATATTTCTATTTCCGATAATATTTTCCGTTACAAACCATGTTTCCGTTTCCGGCAACATCTACGACTTGGATAATATTTATATTTCCGTCATGAACCATAATTCCGTTTCCGGCTGAAGGAAATAATGCCCTTGGTCCAAGTATGCATTCAATGCTAAGTCTAGTAAATGCGGTTCAGTATTAATTAATTATGCAAGTTAACAATTCAGTGAGATCAAGTGAGCTGAATGCCTAGCTAGAGGTCGCTTCAGTTCAAGTGGAATTAATAATATTAATCCACAACTTACTCTTGACTGAACCCGTAGGGTCACACAAATAGTACGTGAACGGATCAAGTATTTAAGTGAATTAAATACTCCATTTATGGATATTCGAAATCGACGGATCTCGGTTCCAATGGGAGCTAAAATCGTCAAAAGGCAAATTATGAATACTCCGGAAACGAAGATATTGCCAGAAACGGAAATATGGATCGTAACGGAAATATAAATATTATCCAAGTCGTAGATGTTGCCGGAAACGGAAACATGGTACGTATCGGAAAATATTATTGGAAATGGAAATATTGCCGGAATCGGAAATATTGCCGGAAACGGAAATATTGCCGGAATCAGAAATATTGCCGGAAACGGAAATATTGCCGGAATCGGAAATAAATTCCGGAATCGAAAATATTAAATATTTGTTCGAAACGGAAATAAATTCCGGAATCGGAAATATTAAATATTGTTCGAATCGGAAATGAATTCCGGAATCGGAAAAGGAATCGGAAACGCGACGTACGAAATAATCATCGGACGACCTTGCTAGACGCAATGCACATCACAAAGCTAGGCCCGCACCTAGCGAAGTCCGCGCAAGCGAGCAGCAGCAGCAGCAAAGCCCAACCAAGCAAGCAGGCCTAGCCGAGCACGGAGCAAGGCCAAGCCCAACGAGCAAGGCTAGGCAGGCTGGCAGCAGCGCCAAAGCAATGGGCCGCGTGACTGCCAGCGCTGCTAGGCCGAGCCACGCGCACAGCGCACCCCTTCGTGGGTTGCGTGTGTGTGTGTGTTCGTGCAACGTTACGAATCCTTAGACGCCTAGGATTGTCCGATTAATTGTTTAACTAAATCCACTAGAGTTAGTTGTTTGATTAAACACTAAAATTAAAGAATTAATTTAAGTAGAATTCTAATCGAATTAGTAAATTGAATCCTAGTGGAAATCTAAGTCCGATATTTCTTCCCTTTAAATAGGTGATACATAATCACAATTTATAATACATCAATCACAAGTATTCATATAGTTTAAGATTAAACTAACTTAATAATTTGCCAATATAATTAAGTTTCGAATAACATAAAACCTTAGACTATATATATTCTAGTCAATTGAATCTAAGGCGGATCCGAACGTGCTGTGGACTATCTACGGAGGGACGACACTTGGAGTCCTAAACTTGTTCTTGTTCGGTTGGGGAGCAGCTAGGGAAGGCACGCGTCACATGTATGTATCCTAAATTATGCTAATTGACTATGTGGCAATTAATTTGGATTCCTGGCTTTATGGTTTTTACGCATGAAATATATGTTTTATATTTGTCATAACCTAACAGTGGTATCACGAGCCTCTAATTAATTCCATAATCAATTATAGTTAACATGGTTAAATTTTATAAATTTGAATTAAAGGGGTGATTAATTTCGTTGTATGTAATTAATTGCAAATTCGTGCGATTATTTGATTATATGTGCGCAGGATTTTCGGCAGTTTAGTCAATTATGGTCGGAATCGTATAATTTTATGGTGAATTTCGCATGTAAACGACGTTTTAAAATTTGGACTAAAATCAAAGATTTGATGCCGAACCCAGAATTCCCAAATTCGAAGCCTAACTATGACTTTTCGGAGGTTTTAGTTTTTCGAATGCAAAATTTATAATTTTTATAATGTTAAATTAAATATTTGAGAATCTGGTATGTAAATCTTGAATCTATGATTAACCTACTGTATTTGTTTAACAATTACAATGCCTAAACTTGTTAATTATACAACCTAATTTGTAATTGTAATTAATTTGTTGAAATTCGAATAATTTAGAACTTGATTTGATTTTCAGAATTAATTAGAAATTTAATTAGGATCCTATGATTAAAAACCACCATAAAATTTGTTGAAATTTAAAAGTTTTAAAATTTTATGCCCTAGATTTGAATCCATGAAAATAAATATAATCGGAAATTAATTTGAATAATAAATTTTCGATTTTTCGCCTAAATTTATGAAATTAATATGAGCTATTAATTTGTCAATAAATTTAAATTATAAAAGTTTTAATTTTTATGAAAATTCGTTCACGAATCTTGCACGCACGAAGCAATGAAAGCTAAGTGTTACCCTTAAGGGGTGTTGTATAGTGCGGGCATGCGACGACATGCGGTGCGATGCAGCAAGCAAGGCATGGCACATGCGCGCGGGGGGCAGCCCTGTTGTGCATTGTGTGCTATGTGCACGTAGGCGATAGGCGAGAGCAAGGCAGCGACGATCTACAAGGTCGCACGCGGACAGTGAGTGTTGGCTCGCCTAGCGAGCATTGCCCCGCCCCTGCCACAGCGAGGGAGCTGCTGCGCGTAGGCGTGGCTTGCTCGGCTTGCTGCGTCTAAGTGTGGCTGCTCGTGCTTGCGGTACGACAATTGCGAGTAGCAGCCCATGGGCGATGCTGCTCGAGGCCTCGACGAGGCATGGGCGCAAGCCTATGGCCTTATCTTGGCCCGATTGGTTCGTTTTAATTTTAATTTTTCGGTTGAAAACGATTTTAATTAAATTTAAATTCGTAATTTAATTTTTTCTCGGAATTTAATTTTGAATAATTTAATTATTATAAATTTATTTATACTAATTATTTTACTAAAATTAAAACCTTGATAAAATTTTAATTAATTAATTTAATTAACTGAAAATAAAATAAAGGATTTAAATAATATTTTATATGAGCTTTAAATTTTAATTAAATTTGTAAGTTTCCGGTTAGACTAGGAAATACAATTTTATGTTTCAAATTCGTAAAGTATGTAAATTTCTTGGTTTTAGTGGGAGCCTTTAGTCATAAACTCTTGATTAGGTCTACATTTCTTTAAGGTTAAAACAACTCGAATAAAATTAATAAGGATTGAATAATTTGTAGATTATTGGAAGCCTTGATTAATTGCTGCAAATATTTATGTGATGCATAATATGTTCTACTATCTTGCTATTTGGGCCATTCATTGATAAATGAATGGGTGAGTGGTATATTGTAAATGTACTGTTTTGCAGGTTATGGACAGTGACTAGTATGGCCCAAATAGGATAGAAAATATGGTCTGCGTACCATTAATTTGAATGTAAAATTGGTCTAATGCACCAAAGTTTTTAATTTTAAATATGGTATGCGTACCATCAAATAGTTGTAATTAGTTTCAATTATAGCGTTTCCTATTTGAAGAAAATGGCGCCTCCCATGGTGAAATTCAAGACGGAGTTTCCAATACATTTTCAAGACGGGGTTTGAAGTTGAAGTTTCAAGATGAAGTCGGGCCATACTAGATCACATTTATAGCTTATGCATGCTTTAAGTTATTTATTGCTTTAAATATGTCTTAATTATGCATGAGATTGTGGCTTGATTATGTTGCATGATTAAGGATTTTAGTTCACTTAAAATCTAACCAACATAGTAAGAGCCTTAAGTTCCAAACTTTAAAAATTGAGTTAAAAGGTGTCATGCAAAATAACACTTACTTGGATAACCTTTACATCAATCTTAGTAATAGTTTTCCGCCATAGCGAGATGTTACTTATTGATCCTAAAGGGGTAAGGTATACAAATAATTGTGAGTACATGTTAGTTTTGGTGAAACTCAACGATATAAGTAAGGAGTCCTCTTATGTCGTGGCAAAACAGATAGGTTTACCTAATAAGACCTTAGACGTACCTATCAACCAAGAATAGTTTCTAGACTATTAGCAAAGGATTTGCTTACCTAAAATATTTTAGAATTGAGTCTAAATACATAATGTGTTTAATTCTTCAATGATTTAAGGATCTTGGAATCATTTTATTCACACCTGCCGGAACACATTACTTGAATAAAATGCTTAATAAATATTGAATTATGCATGCATGATAGAATTTAAGTTTATTAAGAGAAACTGTGAATGGTTATTTATTTGTTTATTCTTTTCAATTGTAGTTTTAACTATGGCAAACAACAATTCATTCAACATCCGATCAATTTTCGAAAAGGAGAAGTTGAGCGGGGAAAACTTCCTTGACTGGCAAAGGAACTTGCAAATAGTTCTTATGCAGGAAGAAAAGGATCATGTCCTGGAAGAGGCAATGCCCGAAGCCGCAGGCGACGGGGTCACTCAGGCAGCCCTCAATCAGTGGATCGATGCCAACAAGGATGTAAAATGTCTAATGATTGCAACCATGAGTGCAGATCTACAGAAAACGTTCATCAACTCAGATGCTTTCACGATCATCAGTGAGTTAAAGAACATGTTCCAAGATCTGGCTCGAGTCGAAAGATTTGAGGCTCATAGGCAAATTCTTGAGACCAAGCTTAAGAAAGGCGAGCCCGAAAGTCCACATGTTCTCAAAATGATTGGAATCATTGAGAATATGAGTCGGCTGGATCATCAATTCTCTCAGGAAATTGCTGTAGACACCATCCTCCATTCTCTTCTAAGTGGGTATGATCAGTTCAAGCTGAACTACAGTATGAATAGTCTGGACAAAACGCTCACTGAGCTTCACGATATGCTGAAGACCGCTTAAAAGACGCTCAAAGGTGATAAGCAAGATGTGCTTATGGTGCATGGGGGCAAGTTCAAGAAATCTGGTAAGAAGAGGAATTCTAAGAAAGATGGCAAGAAGGCCAGCCTAACTAAGCAAGCTTGCGGCACCAAGTCTAAGAAAAAGAAGGTGAGCCAACCCGCTTCTGAATCTGAATGCTTCTACTGCAAGAAGAAGGGGCATTGGAAGAGAGATTGCTTGAAGCCTAAGGAAGACCAGAAGAACGGAACGGTCGTTCCATCTTCAGGTATTTTCTTTATAGACTGTATACTTGCGAATTCAATTCTTGAGTATTAGATACAGGTTGTGTCTCACACTTACGTTCCAATTCACAGGGACTAAGAAGAAGTAAAAGACTAAGCAAGGGAAAAGTCGACCTAGGAGTGGGAAATGGAGCATGGATTGTTGCATTAGCTGTAGGAACTTATTATTTGTCGTTGCCCTCTCGGCTAGATTTGGAACTGGAAGAATGTTTCCATGTTCCAAGTCTTACTAAAAACATCATTTCTGTTTCTTGCTTGGATGCTGAGGGATTTTCCTTTTTAATAAAAGACAATAGTTGCTCGTTTTATTTTCAAGAGATGTTTTATGGATCTTCTAGATTAGTCAATGGACTTTATTTATTAGATCACCACAAACAAGTTTATAACATTAATACCAAAAGGGCCAAAAAGAATGATTCAGATCTCACCTATCTGTGGCATTGTCGATTAGGCCATATTAACATGAAGCGCATAGAAAGACTTCAAAAGGAAGGAATTCTAGAACCATTTGACTTAGAGGATTATGGTAAGTGCGAATCATGTTTACTTGGCAAAATGACAAAGCAACCTTTCTCAAAAGTTGGAGAAAGAGCAACTGAACTATTGGGTTTAATCTATACAGATGTATGTGGACCAATGAGTACAAATGCTAGAGGTGGTTTCAGCTACATTATCACTTTCACTGATGACTTCAGTAGATATGGTTATGTCTACCTAATGAAGCATCAGTCTGAATCCTTTAAAAAATTCAAGGAATTTCAGAGTGAAGTAGAGAATCAATGAGGCAAGAAGATTAAGGCACTGCGGTCTGATAGAGGCGGTGAATATCTGAGTTATGAATTTGATGACCATCTGAAAGAATGTGGAATTCTATCAGAATTGACTCCTCCCGAAACACCTCAATGGAACGGTGTGTCAGAATGGAGGAATAGAACCTTGCTAGACATGGTTAGATCAATGATAGGTCAGGCCGGACTTCCAATAGAATTTTGGGGATATGCACTAAACACAACTGCACTCACACTAAATAGAGCTCCGTCTAAAGCTGTCGAAAAGACTCCATATGAGTTATGGTTTGGAAAGCCTCCAAATGTTTCTTTTATTAAGATTTGGGGTTGTGAAGTATACGTCAAACGATTAATTTCAGATAAACTTCAACCAAAATCTGACAAATGTATCCTTGTGGGTTATCTAAAGGAAACAAAGGGGTATTACTTCTACAATACATCTGAGAACAAGGTGTTTGTTGCTCGAGATGATATCTTTTTGGAAAGAGATCACATTTCCAAAATGACAAGTGGGAGAAAAGTAGACCTCAAAGAAATTCGAGTCGAACAACAAACTCTAGAGAATGCTCAAGATGACATTCAGGTTGAAACTCAGAGATCTTTAGAAGTATCTGGTGAGAATCAGGAACCATCTAGAAATGTAACCCCGCGTAGATCGCAGAGATATAGGTCTCAACCGGAAAGGTACTTAGGTATTTTGACGAATGAGAGCTATGAAGTTCTGTTGCTGGAAAGCGATGAACCTGCGACTTACAAACAAGCTATGACGAGCCCTAGCTCCAAGCAATGGTAAGAAGCCATGCAATCTGAATTAGACTCCATGTTTGAAAACCAGGTTTGGGATTTGGTCGATTTACCAGATGGCTACCAAGCCATAGGAAGCAAATGGGTTTTCAAACTGAAAAAGGACAAGGATGGGAAACTAGAAGTTTTCAAAGCTAGATTGGTTGCAAAAGGTTACAGGCAAGTCCACGGTGTGGATTACGGTGAAACCTTTTCACCAGTTGCAATGCTAAAGTCTATTCGGATAATGTTAGCAATCGCTGCATATTACGATTACGAAATATGGCAGATGGATGTCAAAACCGCTTTCTTAAACGGCGTTTTAACAGAAACTGTGTTTATGACACATCCTAAGGGTTTTGAGGATCCAAAGAATGTTAAAAAGGTATGCAAGCTTAAGAAATCCATTTATGGATTGAAGCAAGCATCAAGGAGTTGGAATATACGTTTTGATGAAGTAGTCACTGACTTTGGCTTCATCAAGAACGCAAACGAATCTTGTGTATACAAGAAGGTCCGTGGGAGAAAAATTGCTTTTCTAGTATTATATGTCTATGACATATTACTTATCGGAAATGACATTCCTATGTTGAACTCTGTCAAGATTTGGCTTGGGAAATGTTTTTCGATGAAGGATCTAGGAGAAGAACAGTACATACTGGGCATCAAGATTTACAGAGATAGATGAAAATAGGTGATTGGACTTAGTTAAAGAACTTATATCAAAAAGGTGCTTGAAAGATTCAATATGGCAGACTCCAAGCGAGACTACCTACCCATGTTTCATGGAATGACTCTAAGCAAGACTCAGAGCCCAAAAACAATGGATGAGCGTAGACGAATGAATGGGATTCCATATGCATCATTGATTGGTTCAATAATGTATGCAATGATATGTACACGCCCGGATGTTGCGTACGCACTTAGTGCTACGAGCAGATACCAGTCAAACCCAGGAGAGGCACATTGGATTGCTGCCAAGAATATTCTGAAGTACTTGAAAAGGCACAAAGACGATTTCCTGGTCTATAGTGGAGATGATGAATTAATTTTTAAAGGCTATACGGACGCAAGTTTCCAAACCGACAAGGATGATTTCAGATCACAGTCTTGGTTTGTCTTCTGCCTCAACGGAGGTGCAGTAAGCTGGAAAAGTGCTAAACAGAGTACCATTGCGGATTATACAAATGAAGCGGAGTACATTGCTGCACATGAAGTGATAGGGTGTTTTTTTCGTCGTTGATCAACACCTCACCAAACCAAATTTATAAAACCGCTAGACTAACCGACTATATGAACTATAGCGGCAAGTATAGGGATCGTCCCATAGAAACAGTGGTTATCGAGTTTAGATGTCAAGCTAGTTCGAACAAGAATTTGGTTTGAATTATCGCTAAGAAACTAAAACTAACAATTATGCGAAGTTGAATCAAGAAAAGGAAACGTTAGGGAGTCGGGGATAGGCTAGGGAAATCGGGGGAAATGAACTAAACTATCTAGCAATGATGATCATGCAACGACTTGGAAAATAGGCAAATAGCATCAAATGACGTGCTCGCCACCTCTCGGATGGAGCACGCGAAGCAACCTAGCCTAAGGAAGAGCTTTCGCCTAATCCTAGACTAAATTAACTTGCATATAATAGGCACAACTACTTGCTTACACAAGATAGGCTCACAATCTCTTGCCAAACCTAACCTATGCTTCCAATTGAATCTAATCGAATAGCATTTGCAACTACCACTCAATTAAGCATGGATATCCTATCACCAAATCATATTTAATCACATTAATCAATCAACAATCAATCATCAATTTCCCCTAATGAAGCCCCTAGATTTTCCCCTTTCCCTAACCTAATTCTACTCACTAATCATTCCAAGAATCAAGAAATCCATTAATTCTAGACTAGCAAGCATGAAATTGAAAGATTAGAAAGAGAGAATCTAAGAGTAGAACAATCAATTGAACAATCAACTAGAGAATTAAGAATCAAAGTACTAAAGTAAAAGCAAGAAGAATTCAAGAATTAAAGAGCAATCAACAATCACAACAAGAGCAAAAACTAAGAAATTGAATTGAATTGCACAAAATTAGAAGAAGAGTTTAAGAAATTACAACTTGATGGTTCAATGGAGGAGTGTTTCTCTCTCTAGAAATGCTGAAAATCTATTTTTGGATTCTAAAATGTTAAACTAAAATTCTACACCAAAATAAATGAAAAATCTATTTATAAGTTTCCCCAAATAGAAGCTGAAATTCGAAAATATGCAGCCGCGCAACCCATACCCTCTGTGCGACCGAATAAAAGAGAACCTGTTCGACCAAATTTAATCCTGTGCGAGCGAAGGCAACGAAAAACAATTCCTTCGTCATGTGCGATCGAACGAGAAATCCTGTTCGGTCGAATGGTGTTTCTTTGGCTCATGTCTCCTTTGTAGTTTGATTCGGTCGAATAGAAAGACCTGTGTGGGCGCACAACTCTTGTGCGGTCGAACACCATAACCTGTGCGGTCGTTTACCAATTTTGGGGCATTCTGTCTCCAAAAATCCATTTTGTGCGACCGAACAAAAAGGAACGTTCGGTCGCAAAAAACTGCAGATTCCTTGATGCCATCAGCCCTCCTCTGTTCGGGCGCACAAGTAACAACTCGATCGCACAAGCCCTGTTTTGGCTCAATTCTACTTGTTTTCCATCACTTTTCATCATAATCACCTATAAAGCACAAGATGGAAAGAAACTTATAAAAATCACACAAAAAGCTATAAAAACTATAAAAATAAGCATAACAAACTAACATGAAATCCTATCCTAGGAGCGACATAAATGTCGCTCATCATGAAGCAGCAAAGGAAGCTATTTGGCTAAGGAAGTTCATAGGATAACTTGGTGTAGTCCCCTCCATTAAAGGACCAATAGCTATATTGTGACAATAACGGAGCTATTGCACAGGCAAAGGAGCCTAGACACCACCAGAGAGTCAAGCATGTACTTCGTAGATTTCACCTTCTACGAGAGTTCGTTGAAAGAAAAGAATTCGAGATAAACAAGATTGGAACTGACGACAACATCTCAGATCCATTAACTAAACCTCTGCCGCGAGCGAAGCACAACTCGCACACTGCAGCTATGGGAATCAAGCATGTTGTAGAATGGATTTGATGTCCTTAATTAATGTTTTAAAGTTTTAGAGTTTAATACTTTGTAAAACGTTATTGGTTAACCATTCATATAAATTAATGGAATTCATTTTCCATTTAATTTGTGGTTTATTAAATGATGAGTCCCTTCAATTTGAGAATATATTCAAGATAGACTGTCAGGACCAGTCCTGTGACTAAGAAATGTCTATCAAGTGAACTTGAATGTCAAAAGTTGAAAAAGGTCGGTCGGGAGTTTTCTATAAAGATGGACGCATAGAAAATTCTAGACGACTAGAATGCAAGATGACTATTAGTTATGTTTCTTGAACTATGTGGACATGGCAATGTCGCAATCATTTGCATAGATACTTACTTTGAGAAGACTAGTATCGGACTGACCTATGAAACTTTACTGTAAGAGATGAAAACCTGTCATAAGTAAATTTCATTAAAATTATTCGACACTAATCCTCAATACCTGAGTGATTTGAGATTACTTGTTTGAGAACTGGTTACTTTGACGTTGTCAACCGTCGCACCGTAAAAGGAGGCTATAACGGCAACGGTCGGGTAATCACCTATCAAACGAAGTCTAAACTCAAGATCGCAAGATTGGGATTGTCCTCCCATAAATCGGGATGAGATGCTGAAAGTTGTACAAGGCCACTCGGAGAGCTAGAAACTGTAAAATGCATGGCCGTGCTCAGATGAATCATAGGCTATGATTGTCTGTTTATTTGATCAGTTGAACTCTGAAACTGAGAAATACCTCTGGACATAATAAGGATGACTACTCTTACCTTATGTTCATGAGCAAGCATCAAGCGACAAAGGAATTAGGCAATGCACACTTGTCCCTAAGGACAAGTGGGAGACTGAAGGAAATAATGCCCTTGGACTAAGTATGCATTCAATACTATCTGGCTTTTGCACTGGTATACTTCCCTTCCCTTCCCATTTTATCTTAATTTTCATTGAAATACCCAATTATGGGGTTAGAAATAATTGAATTTCTTTTTCATTTCTCATTAAACAATCCGTCAAATTTCACTTCTTTTTCTATGTTCCAGTTTCCAGTTTTACTTCATGTTCATTTGCATCGAGGCCCGGTGATCCTTGGGACGTCTGTTGAGATGTTTGATTATTTTTTCTACAAGTTGTTGCATCATTGGCCTACTAATATTATGTTCAGAGATAGACCTTGAGATAGGCCGAATGATTTTTTTTTTTCACATCATGAAGAGAGCAAGGAATTCTATTCTGAAATATTATTGTCCTGTTGTTTCCAGACACTATATCTTTCTAAGCTTTTTCTTCTAAAATATAACTTTTACATTATTTTTCAGATATATATTGGAGTCTACCAGTTTTGAGTTGTTCATCAAGTAGGTAGAGCTTCCCAACTTTGATGTTGCTTCCGATGCATTAGCCCACATTCAAGGTCAGTGTTTGACTGGCATCTGTTTGCATTTGTTATTGGAATGTCTGCTTCTTTGTAACCCTTGAAAGAATCTATGGCAGTATCTGCTTACAAAACACAGCAAAGAAGTTGATGAATATCTGACATCTCATTATAAAGTGGTGCGATCATGTTCCTGTTACTCTCGTAGTTAGATGCCTAATGACTTTTTCTCTCTATTACTAAGTGTTAGAATCCAATGCTTTTTGTTCTCTAAGAAGAGTTCATCTAGCAAAATGCACAAATTTTTAAACAAGCATTTTATTTATTTTATTTTATGGGTTCTTCTGTTTTCATACTGTCACAAACTTGTACTTCCTCTGTTCTTTTTTAAATGACACAATTATTTAGGTACGTTTGCCAATGCACAATTTTAAACGTTAATATCTCAATTATAAATAAGAAAAAAACATAAATAGTTAATACTTAAAAAATATTTATTGAGACGAATCCAATAAGACCCCACACGACTATATTTTTTCTTAAGTATAAACCACAAAAGGAAGTCAAAGTAGATTGTGTGAATAGTGTCCAAAACCTCATTGTGTCATGTAAATAAGAACGGAGGAAGTATGTTTTAGCTCTTAAATTTTGGCAAATGTTAATTGTGTTCTGCATTGATTTTGTATCATGGAAGTACTTGAAAATAAGTGGAGGAGAATTATTATGGTTATGTTCTACCACTGTTAAAAAATCAGATTTCAATTTACTTGTCTCTTTATAACTTAACTTTCCAATTATTTGACTTTAGTCAAAGCCAGGAGTGAATTATTTTTCTGAATATATGATAACCGTACATGACTACATGCAATAGCTATGGTTCGATGAATTTGTATTATCTTATTATGACGTTTAAATGCTTGTCAATGTATTCTCTTTGTCAAAATAGTCGATGAGCTAGAATTAACCATTAAATTTGCACTACTTTAATTTTAAAGGTAAATATGTGTGGAGGTAGTATTTATTCTACTCAATGCAATGACCCTATTTCTAATTGAAACAGAAACCTTATAGTCTTATACCTTTTGCAGCTTCCCTATATGACTTAGGCTAGCTTAGTCTTCTACTTTGCCATGTGAAACGAGAGAACAGGGAAAAGGAGAGAGCGGGTATATTTTATTGGCCAATTTTTTCCCCTCATTGTATCTCAAGTTAGTTGTTTCAACTATATGCTTCACTTAGAACCATAAGTAGATCTAAGAGAAACACGTTTCCATTTGTTTGTAATTGGACTTGAAGAATCCACGTAGAATTCTTCTAGAGACATGCAACACGATATGTCTTTGTGGAAGTTTGAAGAATATGACGAATCCACCAGTGGCACCTGAATAAAATCAAAATGATAGAGATGTTTTGAAGCAATATTTCTCTGTTTCTTAGTTGAGTTTGTCCCAGATTGAAATGGAGCGTTAAACCATGCAAATCAACATAAGTCATATTGTATATTTTATGACTGAGCCTATTCCATATCCCACTTTGTTTGTACAGATTTTAACTGATATGCTGGTTACAGTAATTTCCTTTATACCACCAAAGTGGTCACTGGGCCTATTATCAATGTAGATGGAGTTATGCTTCTAATGAACGAGTTCTTGAGGTTAGCTGTTCTTTATCCGTCCTTGGAAAAGATTCCCTGTGATCCTATTCCTACATGTGGGCATACATTGGCGATGTATACTGTTTATCAGTTCATGCATCATTTTAAAATTGGTGTATGCTTAGTGATTTCTTGTTCATTGCTTGGACGTCCTTCCCGTTTTTCCTATCTTTTATCTATATCTGCATTTCCTCATTAAATGCGATCTTGAACTGAATATACAGGCTGCTAGAACTTTTCGTAAAAGGGACATACCTTATGATGTGATCTGGATGGATATAGACTACATGGATGGTTTTCGTTGTTTTACTTTTGACAGTGTAAGTTATTTCTTTATTTTCTCGAATGTATTTTAATAGTACCATACTTCCATACCTTTACTATACTACAAAACTGCAATCTGGTAAATTTCAACAGGACCATCCTCTATCAACTCTGTATGTAGTCATTTTAGAAACTAAAGTATGGTTGGGAGTAGGCCATGAATGACAAGATATGAGTTAAATTTAAAACATCCTTTAAACTTGTCTCTAAGTCCACCTATTTACATTACGCCTTATAGTTATTTTAAGATGACAATAGTCAGTTATGTAATGTAAATAGGTGGACGAATAACTTTGATAACTGCTCAAAATTAAGGATGCAAACAAATGTTCCAAGGACCTATTGAAAAATGGGTATTGTTTACCAGTAGAAGGGCTTAGGTTTTGTTTTTATTTGGGTCCTTCTGTAACTTAGGTGTAGCACTGAAATTATTAATTATTAATTATTAATTATTAACTATAAATTACTCCGTAATTAATAATTAATAATTAATAATTAATAATTAATAATTAATAATTAATAATTAATAATTAATAATTAATAATTAATAATTAATAATTAATAATTAATAATTAATAATTAATAAATAATATTATTAATATTATATTATTATTAAGTTGAATTGAAATGAATTAAACTGAACTGAACTGAACTGAATGCTCCTGAACTGAACAGAACTAAACTGAACTGAACTGAACTAAACGCTCCTGAACTGAACTGAACTGAACTGAACTAAACGCTCCTGAACTGAACTGAACTGAACTGAACTGAACTAAACTAAACTAAACTAAACTAAACTAAACTAAATTGGGAAATAAGTCCTGAAACTGAAATTATGCCAAAAAGAACAGGGCCTAAGTAGATAGTACTTCGTAATGAACATTTATTATTTCAAGTTATATATTTACGTGGAGTAAAAATCATAACAAATACTAGGCTAAGATGGTAAGACTTCTACTTTACGTCTTGTTGGTCTCATGTTCGAGACTTACTATATATGCGGATTTTTGTACACATATTTCTTGTTATGTTTATGACATGTCATGTTTCTTTTGAGATGGGGTTCCACGTGGCACATATACTTTGTTAGAAAGGTCTTTTAATATATACTACCTCCGTTTCATAAAGTTCTTTACAGTTACTATTTGCACGGATTCCAATACAATATTTAACTACTAATATATCCAATTTCATATGCGAAAAATTTATAAAAAGTTGATATTCTGAAAATGAATAATGAGACCAATCTAACAAGATCTTACATGTAACATTTTGATGTATATAATAGTGGGAATTTACGGTCAAAGTTTTCATACTTTGAACACATTTTCCAAGGGTAAAGAACTTTCTGAAACGAAGGTAGTAGTATAGATATTTGCGTGTTACACTCTCAGTATAGGATTTTGACCTTGAAGGGAATTTTTTTTTTTTTTTGGCATAGGATAAGTGAACAAGAAACATAAAAAGCGCTACACAATAAAACTAAAAAAGACAGAAAACAAGATTTCTAATCAGGCTCTTGTGGGTGTAGAGTAGAAACGATC
The DNA here is from genome assembly GCF_020520425.1 of Spinacia oleracea. Lineage (NCBI taxonomy): Eukaryota > Viridiplantae > Streptophyta > Magnoliopsida > Caryophyllales > Amaranthaceae > Spinacia > Spinacia oleracea. Next base: position 27,900,447 of record NC_079488.1, read on the forward strand.
CCATCCATAACAGCAGACTAAATGGCGTGTGAGCTTGATGTACTTGCGCTCTCTCCACCTTGTTTACGATGCATTTGTGAAACAATTTTCCTTGGTGAAGAATTTCAGAGATGTCCGAGCCTGACTAATGTCTAAGTGGCCTCCATGCTGCAGATTATTAACAAGGTTTGTAGAATCAGTGAATATAGAGATGGAGAAAATTGAACAAGAATGAGCCCATTCCATTCCATATAAACAAGCAAGAGCCTTAGCATGCGAGGCTGAAAGAGTCAGTCCAATTGCAGCGCTTCGCATTACCGAAATCCCACTGATTTGTAGCTGAAAGAGGCCCACCCCATGCCTGCTCTGCGACACCTCTTCTTCCAGGCTTCATCCACTTGTAAACGGAACTCCGTCTGATCTTCACCTGTTATGCAAATATTAACAAGCATAAAACCAGGAGGATGGGTTTGTTCTGGAGAAAGTGGATCTGGTGATTCCGTACCCGTTAAATAAACCTGAAATCGCTGGATTGCAACCCCAATATGAGAAAAAAACTATTCCAACTGTACATTTCCTATATGAGCACAAAAAATAATGTTGTTCCTTGTGATCCAAAGGCTCCATAAGGTTGCTATAAAATATGGGAGTCTTTGACCTTCTTTTTCATCCAGGCTGCTAAACAATCGGATATAGTAGAGAAACCAATCTTGAAAAGAAACTCATCAAAATTTGAATAGATATCCAACATTCCATTCTTCCAAACCTATTGAGCTAACAAATATAATCTAAACAAGTGTTGCAAGTTCTTTTCGAGCAATCCACACATTGGACAAGTAGCATCAGTTAAGATACCTCGGGAACTTAAATTTGACTTGACAACAATCGCCCCCGCCATCAATTTCCAGATAAAATTTTCCACTTCAAAGGAAGGTTAAGAGACCAGTTAAGTCTGTAGAAATCATGATGTAAAGTTGTTTGCTCTAGTTGTTGAAGATAAGCATAACCAGTCTTTACTGTAAACTTTCCTGACATATGATGAGGCCAGTAAAGGAAATCCAATTCTGACGAGTCAGGAATTTCTGTAGAGAGAATACTTCGAGCATCCTCGACCTCGGGCAAATTAAAACTTTTTAATATATAAAAAAAAATTACGTTCGTGTTTCTTAGATAGTACTTATATATGTACGTATATGTATATAGTAATATACTTTGACTCTCTGAGCGTGTTGTTAGTAATGTAATTCAATTTAGTACTACTAACCACACTTAAGATTAACGATATAAACAAAGCAAAAATCACAATCAAGACAGTAGACTAGCTACCCAAAAACACAAAGTAGGAATTGACAACATTATACAGACTATTAATATTATAACAAAAATTCTTGTGGTTCGTACAATTTATTACTCCTTCTGGCCCAATTCAAATCTTAAAAAATCGAGGAAGTGATATGTGTCTTATCCCTAAAAATAGCAAGATTACATTTCACACAAATCCTTACTCTTTCTTTTTTGGCAGCAAAATCATCAACTTTTTAAGACTTTCCTTTAAATTCTTTTTCATCCAATTTTTCCTTTAAAAAAAATACTATACGTAGTATTTTTGTGACAGGTTTAATATTGCATAAATAATTAAAAGGAAAGTTTGCTAAAAGGGATCTTTTATAGTTCAGTTTTTGCGAAAATGGACCTTTTAAAAAAAAGTTTGTGAAAACACATCTAAACGTAAAAATTATTTGCGAAAGACAAAAAAATAATATTTTCCGGAATTGACTCGACGATTCCAGCGTTAACTCTCACATGTTGCTCATGTGATCCCTCTTTTCACTAAATGCATCCCTTTCGCACCTTCTTCTTCTTCGTCGTCTACCTTGCCCCCCTCTTCTCTTCCCAGTTATTCTTCTCAAAATGCTCCATTTGATCTTTCTTTTGAATCCATTGCCCCTCTTGTTCACTTTTCTGCTCACAAGGTAATTTCTTTTTTCTAAAAGTTATTATGTGTTTTTCCAAAAAAAAATTGTGTGTTTCTTTCTCCCTCATCTGTTCTTCTTCCTCCTCCAACCCCACACTCGAAAAACTTACAATTCCCTCTGCAAATTAAATTGAACAACGAATCAATGCACTCATCTCCATCATAATTCGAGTCTGGGCACGAAGTATTTGGTAAGAATTCGTTCTAATTTTGTGGAATTTTAATATCGAAAAATTAGGGTCTTTTTTCCTCAATTCTATAAATCAATTGGGTTGGATGTTGTTTATTACTTGTTGCAGTAACTATGGTTCGATTGATGACGTTTTTTCCCCATTTTGTAATTCGAGTTTGGGCACGATGTTGTTTATTACTTCATTGATGGCGTTTTAGAGGGAGGAAGTTGAAGAGTAGGGTTTTGCAATTTTTTTAAAGGTTTTCAAAGTTGGTTTTACCCCTTAATTTTTGGAGGGAAAGGGCTGCATTTATTGAAAAGAAGGCTCTCACTCAAACAAGGACTTCCTATACTGTACTAACAGCAGAGTCAGTGGGATCACATGAGCTACACGTGAGAGTCAATGCCGGAATCGACGAGTCAATGCCGGAAAATTTTATTTTTTTGTCTTTCGCAAATAATTTTTACTTTTAGGTGTGTTTTCACAAAAAAAAAAAATTAAAAGGTCCCTTTTCGTAAAAACTGGACTATAAAAGGTCCCTTTTAGCAAATTTGCCTAAATAAAAAGTTCACAAATACAACAACGAGGTTACATAGCACATTAAACACAAACTACTTAATTCTAGATAGGTAACAAGATCTTCTCCGATAGCCTCCTAGTTGTTGACTTGACTTTATTTACATCGCCAAAAATTAGCAGAAGAGGATATTGGCCGATGCCTTTAACCCTTGTATCTTCGCCCGACATAGTCTAAAATTTAAATCATCGTAAAGAGACATTGGGTTTAGTTCCTTTCTCTAAATTAATTTTTGTTTGGCGGACGGCTTGGTTCAGATGAAACTGTACATGTCAAGTTTAATTAGTGGCAAAAGTTTTGCTCTTTGCCAAGGAATAGGATTAATTAAGCAATTGCATAAAGATTTGTCCTTTACAAAATTTGTGTACTTAGACAAACCAAATCATGAGATTTCTCCACCAAAGACAAATTCATACCTAAAATGGATACTTTTGGGCAAGCTTCCTCTAGTCTTACTCTTTTCAAATTGAATTTTGATGGATCATATTATTCTAATGAAAGTTCAGCCTTAAGATTTGTAATTAGATTCCATTTTTGGTGCACTCAAAATTGGTAGGTGCAAAGTTCATTGGCTTAAACTTGGGCATCATTTTTGCAGAGGCTTTGACGTTTCGTGAGGCATGCATTAAGGTGTCATTTTTCTTGGTGTAACTTTTGTGTAAGACCGCCTTATCAAAAAGACCACTTTGATTGTTTAACTAATTGATTCTACTGTTTAACTAAGTTAGTTTCAGTGCTTAACTAATTAGTTCTAGTGTTTAACTAATCAGTTCCAGTGCTTAACTAATTGATTTCAGTGTTAACTAATTGGTTTCACTGATTAATTTATATGACACCAATGTGATATTTTGTGTAAGACTGCCTTATATAAAAGTTTGTATAAACGTCTAATAGAGGGGCGGGTAATATTTGCGTCATCAATGCAAGAGCGTCAATGGAAGGTTCCTTGATCAATTCACAACATCATTACGGATGTCGAGAGATCGATATCTCCTATATTTTGAGACATTTTCCTTCTAACACTCGAGCGAGAGGCAAGCACAAGCGGCAGATTCATGGTCAACTATGGCCATATATAACTACCCATCCATATTTTATTGGTTCAAATCATATAATGATTTACTTTCTTCTATCATTTGGAAGGATGTGTTAGGTTGGTCTTAGGTTATGGGCTAAATTTTTTATTTGCCCATAAAAATAGTTGTGTTAGTCGTCCGAGCTTACGTGCACATTATAAGAAGCAATTAGTTTTGGGAAAACCCCATAATATACTTCGTAGGTGTGTTCGGCGGTAACATTTAAGATACCGGATAGCTATTGATAAAAGTTTAAATAATGTACTCCGTATAGTATTAGGTTTTAATGTATTCTTTAATCTTAACAACTATTTCATTGAACATTCATAATCTCAACAATTACTTTGTTAATTAGCTGGTATCCGCTATTAGTTCATTGCTAGCTACTTATCATTATGATAGTTACCCGCTACTCAATCACTAAATGCTCCCTACTGCTTCCGAATATGTGATCTTCATTTTATTACCAATACCGCATTGAAGAATCTCCCACGTGACCCGAAAGTTCTTAAAAAATACTTTTATAGTTTTATGAAACTTGCCCCCCAAGATATAAAAATCTCTTATGTAATAGGTTTACGTAAAAGATCAATGGTAAAAACATTATGGAAAATTATTGTCGATAATCCTGATGAACTTGCTCTGGGAATTGGGACATCGATTCCAGGTGCAAGATCCCCAAGGTATAAAAAAAATTTACGTAAAAATGTTGCGTAAAAGAGTATTTTATGGTAAATGCAAGAAATATGGTAAATTCATAAAACACGATAAGTGTTAGAAATACTATGTTAATTTGGATTTGCACATAATAGGTAAGACGAAACCATTCACGACTATAGAACGAAGGTGCCATCGATAAATCAAAACATATTAGCAAGCCAAAAGGTGTGGCTATTTCCTGAAAACACATTCCATGTCCTCTAAAATGACCAACAACAGTAAGTGCTAATACTAAAGTTAACTAATGTTTGTGTAGAAAAAGCATAGATGCCCATGACCATTAAATTGCAACTACTTTACTCTACATGTTGAGCATGCTAGACAAAATAGGGGAAGATATCTGAAAGGGTTCATTCGTTGGCGGCCTCATGCAACTGCTTAAGGCAACGACATTACTGCAAGACATTGCACTTAGAGAGAGATGTTGTTGGCAAAGCTTGATGAGAACATGTTTGGTGTGGAGAACGCTTTTCCAGGAGAATACTAACCATGATTGAATATTTATAAACGGAAAGGAAGTTCCACTTTACAGTCTCTAACCGGTCATTGCTCGCGGTCTTAAAACACGCTATGATTAGCCCGAGCTGAGAGATAGCAGGATCATGAACCTTACAACAATTCGTAAAATTAAATCGAATATCTGAAAATGGTCTTTGTGAGGGGGTCGAAAAAGCACGAGGCTGATGCGTGACCTTGTCCCTCGTGGGTGTGACGTTTCTTTTTGTCAAATCAAGTGTAATTGGATTTTCTGTGAGTTTACACCCAATTGACTAGTAATATAGGAGTCGCCATTCAGTTTTTAACGACAATGAGAAAAACTGACAAAACCCGGTTATCGTGACATAAAGGGAGTGCAATTATGTTTGACCACGACGGCCGTAGGTTCCCTTTTGATCCCTGGTGTGGGGATCTCTCAACATACACCCGCAAGGTAGAGATTGTCGGTTCGGGGGACTGTAACTACCGAGAGGAGTACTCGCTCTTCGATAACTCCAGAGGCAGGATATCCTTACTAGCTCAGCATAAATAATTGAAGGGACATGTGTTAACTATTAAATTAATCTGAGTTGATTTTAACAATATGCAACATATAGTACTAGATCGAGCGCGATTATCTGATTTAGATTGTTTTAAGGGACCTAGCATGATAATCTAATTTCCCAAAAATATCATATTTATTAGGCGTGATCGAACAATCAGATTTAGTTAGTTTAACAGTTCATAAAAAGGCGAGGAAAGCAATTAAATCATAGAAAATGGACACATTACGACGCACCCTTGAGAGGTGCGTCACGGTTCTCAGAAAACTAACCACTTTGACTTTGCTATTTCTCCTTTTGTTTAACGAATCTCAAATTATGGGACAAGATACGTTCTGTTCGATTTATGGATCGATTGCGACAGAACGCGTGATCAGTTTTACAGCGTGAGGCTTAGGCTTAGGGGTTTAGAGTCAATACTCAGAATAATAATTGTGTGTTCTTTTTTCACGTCGAACTTGGGCTATATTTATAGAAAAGAGTTCGTGGAAAGATAGAATTGTAGAGCTCTAATCCACGAGGAATTAGGAAAGAATACGTCCTAGGTAATTTCAGCGCCCAGGCCTGGGCGCCGAAGATTTCGGCGCCCAGAGCCAGGCGTTGAAAATAGGATCTGGGCTGTTTTCTTAGTCAGATTCGGATTCTTAGAATCCGAAGTATTTGAGACTTAATCGAGTCTTTTAGTGCATATTAACCTTGTGACGGAATGCATCTGGGCCCGTTACGAACTCTAGGCTCGTTAGGATTTTAATTAATACGTGACTCTTATTTTCGAATCATATTAGGAATAGGATTCTCTCGTAATCTCTATCTCATTTAGGGTTTATGTTGGAGTGCAACACCTAATTCTGACAGGTTTCTATCTTTTATGACTTGCCACTTTTAACAACTACCCATTACGGCAGTTACTATTTTTAGTAGGTTTCCATAAATAGCAGGTTTCTATAAATAGCAGGTTTCGGGTGAAATAAAAAGTGGTGATCGAGATTCGTTATTTTATAGGAGATGCGTTGTCAAGTGGAGATTTATGCTTTCATCATCGAACCTTCCCTTTCGGGAATGGGGACAAAAGTAGGTGTCTACAGTTAGCTCCCACTTTGACTGAGTCTCGGGATGAGACGATGGTCAAAGTATTAGACGGAGTGCGTCACACAAGCCATGGTGTATGTGACCTGTTTTGCGAGGGTCTCACGAGCCCCCGAGTGATAACATTTGACTTAAGGGTCATCTCTTTGAAATGTCGACATATCCCTCACGTGTCATTGGGATTTGTCAACTGATAGTATAGAAACTTCCTCACTTTGTCATTGGAAGGATCTAAAGGTGCGTAGAAACTCCCTCACTTTGTCAGAGTAGCTACAGATGTTTTCGAAATCAAAGCTATAAAGTGTAATTGGGCCTGGCCAAGCCCAATCACGAGGTAAAAATGTTTTTAAAGATTCTCATTTTCAGGGTTAGCTAAACGAGAAAACCCCCTTGTTTTTTATGGGACGTAAAACGAAGGAAAATCCAGCACATCGTTCTTTTTTGGAAAAAACGGAAAACCAATCTTTGAAAAAAGGGAAAGCTACTCACATCGTTCTTTTTTGGAAAAATAGAAAAATCAGAAAAAGTTATCGCTGCAGCGACTAAGGACATGCGCGGTTAGTGACGCAGACCCCGCCGGCTAAAGATGGCGAGCCTGTCCGCTAAGGGTGGACACCCCGTCCGATAGAAGTGGACGAATCTAATTTTGAAATTTGAAAATAAGGACCTACGCGGTTTGTGACGTAGACCCCGCCGGCTAAAGATGGCGAACCTGTCCGCTAAGGGTGGACACCCCGTCCGATAGAAGTGGACGAATCTATTTTGAAATTTGTTTTGTGTTTATTTTTTTTGAAAATAAGGACCTACGTGATTTGCGCCGTAGACCCCGCCGGCTGAAGATGGCGAGCCTGTTTCATTTTGTTTTTTGAAGATTCTATTTTTCGAAAACTGAGGATCTGCGCGGCTAGTGACACAGACCCCGCCCGCTGAAGGTGGGCGAGCCCTGTCCGCTAAGGGTGGACGTCCCTGAATTCGTTTTTTCTTGATTTGGAACTCGCGTGGTTCGTGGCGTGATCTTGCCTGATTGAGGTGGGCAAGTCTCTATTTTTTTGTAGGAGCGAATTCTTCCGAGGGATGCTCGGATTTCGTTGTAACCTGAACGTGGGTTGACAACGGGTTTAGACGGACCTTTGTCTTGCGACTGTCTGCTTTCGTGGTTTTGAGCTAGTCTTTACGGCTCGATTTTTGCCACCACTTGGCCTTTGATCAGAGGACCATGTACAAGTGTCAATGACGACCCTTTTCTGAGGTCGAACCTGTTCTTTTGAGATCATCCAAACATGGGACGGCGTATAGCGTAGTCCGGGAATGTGATTTCGATTGCGCACTCTTTGTTGGAGTATACTTTTCGCGACCCCCCAAGCACTCGGGCTTGGTTGGTCATTTTTCGCATAATTCATAACGTCTTTTAATCATGTTTGGGGTCGTGCTCGTATGTGCGAGCGACCTTTCATAGTGGTGTGCTATTTTGGCGAAGTCGTGGGGTGCGACTTTAGTCTTTGGGCGACAAGGTTTAATATCATCCGGTTTAGCTTGGCCCGGATTAATCTTTTGACAGACAAACATTTTTTTTATTTGAGAAACCAACGACTTAACAACATTTTTTGGTGTTTCGAAGAATGACCTTGATATTTCATATTTGTTTTAAAAAGTGTACATATATGTTCCTTGAGACAAGTCTAAGTTTCGACCAAGTTTTACCATTCATTTTTGCTATTTGGGAGCTTAAAGGTGCTTTTAGGCTTGATCTTAATTGCAATAGGGTCTCGTGTCTAGCAACATGGTTTTAAGTCTTTTCCTGTTTCGCGTTTTGTGAAATCTGGGCCTTGGGCTGCATTTTCGGCGCCCAAGGCTGGGCGTTAATTATTTCGACGCCCAGCTTCGGGCGCTGAAAGTCCTTTCCTGGCGAATTTTGACTTTCGGATTTCTTAACGCGTTTCCGAATGGGATCAGGATGTCACTTGATGCGTTCAGCTATATATAGGGGCTAGATACGTCCCTATTTTCCATCACTCTCAATTTCCTTCTTTCTTTGCTGTGTTTTAGTTACTCCTTGCTTTCGTCATGTCGATTCCTACTTTCTCACTCCAATGGGCTGTTAGGCGTTGGCTACGGACCCTTACTCCTACAGAAAAGGCTTTGTTGAAAGAATACCACTTAGAGGCACTTTTAGGCTTACAACAAATTAATATTGACTATAATTTTCTACATGCAGCCCTAAGCTTTTGGGATTCCGATCATCATGTTTTTGTCTTTCGGGGCAACGAAATATGTCCTTTGCCAGATGAATTCGCTGCGATCCTTGGTTATCCTACTAATGCTACACCTGCCACTCCTGGCACTATTGAAGAGGGTAAAACAACCATAGGGGCTTTCCTAGGACTAGATGCTAACATGCTTGCTGAAATTGTTGTAGGTGATGAGGTTAATTTGGCAAAACTTGTAAAACATCACTTTAGGCCTAGTAAGAATATGACCGAACAGAAATTGAATATTCGAGCCCTTGTATTTTGCTTGTTGAATCATTATTTGCTGTCGAATAACAACGGTGAGTTCGGTGACATAAGGTTGATCTCCTTGATTAGCCAGATGGAAAGTTGCTATTCTATTATGCCGTTGGTTGTTGCCAAGACTTTGCTGAGTGCGGATGAGCTGAAGAAGGATGCCAAATCTGAATATTTTAAGGGAAGCCCCCTATTACTGCAGGTAATCGATTTTTTTTTCTTTGCGCACGTATACGTTTTTTTTGCATATATATTTTTTATTCGTCCTGCCTTGGGGCTGAGTTTCAGCGCCCAGGGCTGGGCGCTGGAATTTTCGGCGCCTGGTCCTGGGCGTTGAAACTGCGCCCCAGGAACCATTTTTCTTTTTATTATTATTTTTTTTGATCGTACCCGTTTTTTGCAGATTTGGCTCGTGGAACGGCTTAGGCTCTTGGAAGCTCCTGCCGATCCTAAACATTATCGCCCTATAGCCTTGGGTAACCGAAAATATTTGCACCGAGGCCAGGACGAGGCCGAGTGGGCCTCCTTTTTTACTCATGGTATCTGTTCTATTAAGTGGGTGGTACCATGGTGGGGTTTGACTACTATGACGGGGGGTTCTGATGTATCGGTTTATGTTTCTTTGTTGGGGCTATCTCGGCCCATTTATATTTTCCCTTACCGAGTCATGCGTCAATACGGTTTAAGGCAGACTATCCCCTTTTCTGATACGGTAACACCTAAAGTAGCGGCCTTTTCACAAGCACGGGTTCAAGCGTGGGCTAAGTATTACGATGGTCTCCCGCGTTGGGCCGTAGCTACAAATGGCTTTGTGGGTCTTTCTGAAAACTACAAGTTGTGGACGAGCTCTGATGATAAGGCTGTGAGGATCGAGGCTCGAAATGGGGAGCCGGCTGAGCTTTTGATACCTCGCATTCGGGTCAGATATGAGGGCCGTGATTCTGCCAATCCTCGTACCCATGGTATTAAGACTGTGAAAGCTCGTCCTGATCGAAAGCGAAAGGAAGTTACTCCCCGTTCCAGTTCTAGGCCTAAAAAGGTGCCTAACATGAAGGGGCCTGCTGTTGTTAAAAGAAGTGCAGGCTCTCGCGGAGATCATCGCCGGAACAATGTATGGGTTAGGAAGGCTCAGCTGCCTGTAGAAACAGTGGCTAGTCTAGTTGATGATAATAATTCTTCTCCCACCATTGTCTGTGCCCTTGTGGCTGAGCGGGCTATAACCGAGAATGTTTCTGAAGCCTTGGCGTCTTTGGAAGTTAGTGTCCAGGAGCCGGTTCTTATGGAGATTGATATAGGGGCAGCGCAGAAGACTGTGGGGGTGGATCCTGCGAACATTGTCCTCTACAAGACTTTATTTGATGATCCGGAAGAACTAGAGTAGTGTAGTTCTTGCTAGGGTGTAGGTGCCCTTTATTTATTTCAGTTGTGTTTGTTTTTTCATTTCTTAGCACTTTGTTTTCCTTCTTATTATTTTTCAATAAAGGCATATTTTATTTTTCATTTTCATTTTTTTGTTTCTCCTCTTTTTTATATTTTTATATGTCTAACACTTTTTGCACAATTTATATATGTTTTTTTTTATTGGACCGAATCCTTGGTAAGGATTGCCTACGTATCTTGTCAGAATCAGGTCGCGCGTAGTTCTAGTTAGAATAAATTCTAAGATGCTGGATTTTGATAGATATGCACTGAGGTGGAAGCATATTACTTAACCGGTCAAATGAGTGAAGTATTATCATTATTTTCGTCTGCCGTTTTTTTTTTTTTTTTTTTTTTTTGCCGTAAGTCGCGTAAAAAATGAAATTCGACTATTTTTTGTATGGCTATATTTTTTGGTGAGCCTATTTGGATACGTGCTGTACCCCCCAAGTGTTAGTTATTTTTCCGTTATGTGCGGATAAAATGACGAGCACTTCTAAAAAATTTAGGCATGCAGGCAGAGAGTTTTAACGCCCAGGCTGGGGCGTCAAAGATTTCGGCGCCCAGTCCTGGGCGCTGAAAATAATTTCTGGCGGTCGTTTTTGACGTTTTTCTTCACGTGTTCTTGCATTTTTTTTTTTTGTTTTAGTGCTTTGCTTTTTACTTGTATAAAAATTGATTTTGAGGCTATTTCGGAGGCTTTTTTGATTGTTAGCGTGAGACACATTTTTGTCCGGATTAATTTTTTTCTATTCGTGACTCGAAACGGTTTTGAAAATGGAGTTAGGGTGCGAGAGTTATGAAGATCTTTGTGTAGGCTTTTGGGTGGGTTTGAGGTGCGTGTCGTTTTTGAAGGGTATGGTGGGGTTACATTTTATTAATTCCCTTTTTAAGCAACATTTGCATTTGTTTTGGATTTTGATTTCCTTTGATTTCTTTGGGTTGCATGGATTGACTTTTATGATGACACTGGTTGACTTTTATGTTTTGGGGATATGAAGGGGATGGTACGGTTTATTTTGTGGATTTCGGGAATTGGTTCCCATGGCACGATTTCAAGACCAAGTGGGTCTCGTTCATTGGGCCTAGAGTGGGCCGCCTCTTTATTTTTGTATTTTGCAAGTGCATTTGGTGCTTACTTAGTGATAGAATAAAATTTTAGGAGAAATATTACGCCTTTATTAATTTGGAAAGTAAGGGAAACACACTGAAATAAAATTGACCTATGTTCTAAGGGGTCTTAGGACCATCTAAAGTCTTTATTATTTTTTTCTACCAATCTAAAGAACTAATAGGCGCTTTTACTAAGGTGCTCTATGTGGCTCAAGCCTTGGGTTTAGTCTCGTAAAACTTTGGTCCTTCACCGGTACTCATCTTGAATTCTATTCCTTTTGCATTGACCCACTAATATGTCTTCACCCATCCGTTCTCGATCTCTTCTAGTGTTGATGCAGGAGCGATTAACCGGGTTGGATCGTAACCTTCATCTTGTGGAGCTAGGGTAGTCATCACAGTCTCGTTCTCCGTAGGCCTCGATTCGTTAAACAATGTCCATAAAGCTTGGTTGTCCAATATTTCAGCTGTTTTAGTCTTGGTGAGGTGGGGTGCCTCATCCAAGGTGTGGCAGTCATGGAAGATTTCAAATCCTGGTTTTAGCAAGCCATCCTGAACGAAGGGTTCAGGGAAATCACAGCATGGGTGTCCTTCTCCTTCCCGAACGAACATCCCGTTAAGGGTTCTTTGATACGGGGGAAGGAGGGTAGTTTGTTTGGCCTTGTTAAGGCGTAGCCCAGACAGGCGGTCAGCAATATCTTCCTCGTTGGTTCATAGCCTAAGCCAAAGGGAGTATATTTGTTGGGTAAAGGATGGAAGTGTATTCCTTCTTCCTTATGCCCAATGGGGTTCCAGGGAAATAACCTTGAGCTAACAGCATTCTAGGGATGACTCGGGATGCGTGCGGGTCTAGGAATGCTGGATCATAATCTTCGATGAACTGGATTGCTTCTTCCATTTGAAACCCGTAAAGGTCGTCTGCAGTTTCGGCCGTTCCAACCATAGTACAACTAACGTCGAGAGGAGGGGCGCGGATTTCTAGTATTACCCCGTTATGGTTAAGTTTAACCATTTGGTGCAAGGTAGAAGCCACACCTTCTAAGTCATGGAGCCAAGGTCGCCCCAAGAGGAGGTTGAAAGTGGGCTTGATGTCGATTATTTGAAACTCCGTGGTGTGTGCCACAGGCCCGGTTTCTATGGTAAGGTTGATTTTTCCCAACACAGGCCTTCGGGAGTTATCATAAGCTCGTACCCCTTGCGTGGAGGTTTGGAAGTCATTGTTTCCTAGCCCCAAGCAATGGGCGGTTCGCAATGGGCAAACATTAACCGCCGAACCGTTATCTACGAGCGCTAGGGGGATGTTTTGTCCTTTGCATCCAACTACTAGATAGAGGGCTTTATTGTGAGAACCCCCCTCTTTGCGCAAGTCTTTGTCAGTGAAAACTATGGCCTTTTCTCCGGCATCTCTCGTGACGTGGTTAACCAATGAGTCAGGTGTGATATATGTAGGTACTGAGATGAGGTCGAGTGAGCGAATAAGCTTTTCGCGATGTTCCTTTGAAGTACACATGAGATCCCAGATGGTAATTTCGGCTTTGGTTCTTTTTAGTTATTTCAAGAGAGGATTCTGCGACGGTGGCGTGCCGTCCATTCTCAGGAGTTTGCCTAACTGGGATATTGTCTATAGGAGCTAAGGTGGGCGAATATCCGGTTGGTATATCCTTCCGGATCGGGTGAGGTTGTCGACCTCGGGCTCCTGAGGGGTGGTGTCAATGTGAGCATACCCGGGCCAAGTTTCAGTAAAGAGGTCCTGGCCCGACACTTGAGATAGGTAAATATCTTCAGCATCATCATCCCACACACCGCACACTTCTCTCTCGATTCGATCCATAGGGACCACAGCGAGTGGTGCACCTTGAGGCGTAATGTACACCGTAGGGTCGAAGTTCTCATTTTCTGGTTGGTCGAGAGAGATGTGACAAGAGCCGAGTGGGCTCTTGTTGTTGTTGGGTTTGCCAACGTTAGGGAGAGGTATCACTTCATCCTCTATCATGTCCTGGATTGTATTTTTTAGGTTCCAGCAGTTTTCGGTGTCATGCCCATTTCCTTGATGGAACTTGCAATAAGTACCTTCGACCCAATATTTGCTCTTGATAGGAGGGTCACGCGTGGGGCCTATAGGTCTCAACTTTCCTTGATTGGTTAGTCTTTCGAAGGCTTGTACCAAAGTCGACCCGAGTGGGGCAAACTTTCGGTCTCGGACCCATCTTCCGGGGCTTCTTCGGGCGGGAGTCTCTTCTACGACATGGACTTCTTGGGCTTGGGATGTGTTGCCCCTGTTGTAGGTGTTGCTTTTGTATGCGGGTTTACTTTGTATTGTTTTTGCGAGATCATCCTCGATCTTTATTCTCACATCATAAACTCTTTTAAAAGTGCCAAGTCCCAGGTACCTAAGGTGTTGTCTGTAAGCCGGGTCCAGGTTGTCAATGAGTTTTTGGACCAATTCTGTTTCGAGAGGCCTATTGATTAGTTGGGCCGCCTGATCCCTCCATCTAGCAAAGTAGGTTGTGAAACCTTCATTTTTCTTTTGGAAGAGAACTTCCACCTCGCGCATGGTGACTTGAAAATCCATGTTCGACGAGTATTGCTTGATGAAGACATTGAAAAAAGTCTTCCCAAGTGGGGAAGAGCTTAGGGTCCTGGTGATAGTACCATTTGAGCTGCACAGGTTCCAAGGACAAAGGAAAGGCAGGTAAATACATGGACTTGTCCACGCCTTTCAAGTTCATGGCATTCACAAAGCTCAATAGATGATCACGGGGGTTGTCCGTGGCTTTAAACTTTGGTAAGTCAGATGAACTAAACTTTTCTGGTAGTTTGCCAGGAAAAGGTTCAGGATCGAGGGAGAAGTACTTGCTCCCCATGGTTTGCTGTAGGACCATTTTTTCAATCCTCTTCTCGTTATCGAGGTCATTTTTGGCTTGTGCAGCCGCTAAGGCTTCATTTTCCATTTTCAGTTGGCCCATGAGTTGGGTCATTTGAGCCATCTGGTCTCGCAATTCTTCGATGGACATGTTTGAGGGTGCGAATCGAGGTTGGGGAAGCGGAGATACTTGAAATGTGGGATGACGGACGGAGCTTGGAGTCACTAAACCTGGTTTTGGCGATGTATCTTCGAGAGGTACTAACCTTTGATTTCCCGATCGGCACCAAGTGGCAGGACCAGTCCTATGCATAAGATAAGCTAAAGTTTGGGCCCCAAAGTTTCAAGCATTACTTAGTCTAGACTTTGACTCTCTCTATTGGTTTTTTGCTCTTTCTTTTGTTGGTACACTTTTAGTTCTTTCTTTTGGTCATTCTTTGGATTTTCGAAACACTTGCCCGTGTGACATTCATAGTTATTAGCATGTTCGGTTTTGGTGCCGAGCATTGTCGTCATAGGAGGCCTAACAACGACACAAAGAGTTGTTTATTTTTTATGAGTCGCTTTTAGAATCGAGTGCTTTTTCTTATGCCCTCGTAGCAATTTTTTTTACGAACGGTTTTTTGTGCTACGTAATTTCCTTTTGCGCGGGCACCGAGGCTGCTGCGCCTGACCAGAAGGCCAAGCAGCAACTTCAACGCCCAGCGTAGGGCGTGAGAAATTCTGGCGCCTAGCCAGGGGCGTTGAAAATGCGTCCCTGGCTGGTTCTCGTTTTCTGTTTGCGTCTACTTTTGTTTATGCGACTTCGATTTCGCGTGCTTGGCTTATAACGTCCTTTACGTGTTGTGCAGCGTTTGTGGGATTCGTTACAGGCCATCCCGAGCGTCGTTTATTTTTGTGGCGATCGTTCGGGTTTGCGGAACACGTATTTCGGTATAACTCTTTGGAAAATTGGTTTATGAATGTTTGGGCAATTTTTTTTTAGGTCGTTGGTTTGCTAACATTGTTTGTCACACAATCACATATTTCTCTACACGTTACTGACATTACATCATGAAGCAATAATAATATGTCATGTAGTTTATGATAGGCTTCTATGGGTAGTTCTTGCGCCTGGCTTGGTACCGCTTCTATCGTAGATCCAACACATGCCCCGGTCGAGGTAGTGCCTTCAACAGACGAATTTCGCCCAAGAGGCCAATCACGATGTAAGCCAAGGGGGCATGCACCAATGAGAGGGACCTAATGGGCGAGCGATTGGGTTTGGGACGGGTGTACTACTAGCGAACGTGCCGAGTGGACAACATTCTAAGCGTATGCACCCCCCGGTTGGCGATGGGTATCCTTAGTCCCAACTCCCGAGATGAAACACCAAGGGAGCCAAGATTCGTTATGCGGTTCTGTCCGTTCACATTAATATGCTGATTTTCAGGTCGTCCCAACTTGATGGGGAAATAAATGCGGGGTAGGATCGTTTCACCCTTCGGCTATTTTGATTACCTACAAGCACGAGTATTTCCTTCACTATCCCCAGTGGAGTCGCCACTGTGAGGGGGTCGAAAAAGCACGAGGCTGATGCGTGACCTTGTCCCTCATGGGTGTGACGTTTCTTTTTGTCAAATCAAGTGTAATTGGATTTTCTGTGAGTTTACACCCAATTGACTAGTAATATAGGAGTCGTCATTCAGTTTTTAACGACAATGAGAAAAACTGACAAAACCCGGTTATCGTGACATAAAGGGAGTGCAATTATGTTTGACCACGACGGCCGTAGGTTCCCTTGTGATCTCTGGTGTGAGGATCTCTCAACATACACCCGCAAGGTAGAGATTGAGGGTTCGGGGGACTGTAACTACCGAGAGGAGTACTCGCTCTTCGATAACTCCAGAGGCAGGATATCCTTACTAGCTCAGCATAAATAATTGAAGGGACATGTGTTAACTATTAAACTAATATGAGTTGATTTTAACAATATGCAACATATAGTACTAGATCGAGCGCGATTATCTGATTTAGATTGTTTTAAGGGACCTAGCATGATAATCCAATTTCCCAAAAATATCATATTTATTAGGCGTGATCGAACAATCAGATTTAGTTAGTTTAACAGTTCATAAAAAGGCGAGGAAAGCAATTAAATCATAGAAAAGGGACACATTACGACGCACCCTTGAGAGGTGCGTCACGGTTCTCAGAAAACTAACCACTTTGACTTTGCTATTTCTCCTTTTGTTTAATGAATCTCAAATTATGGGACAGGATACGTTCTTTTCGATTTATGGATCGATTGTGACAGAACGCTTGATCAGTTTTGCAGCGTGAGGCTTAGGCTTAGGGGTTTAGAGTCAATACTCAGAATAATAATTGTGTGTTCTTTTTTCACGTCGAACTTGGGCTATATTTATAGAAAAGAGTTCGTGGAAAGATAGAATTGTAGAGCTGTAATCCACGAGGAATTAGGAAAGAATACGTCCTAGGTAATTTCAGCGCCAAGGCCTGGGCGCCGAAGATTTCGGCGCCCAGAGCCAGGCGTTGAAAATAGGATCTGGGTTGTTTTCTTAGTCAGATTCGGATTCTTAGAATCCGAAGTGTTTGAGACTTAATCGAGTCTTTTAGTGCGTATTAACCTTGTGACGGAATGCATCTGGGCCCAGTAAGAACTCTAGTCTCGTTAGGATTTTAATTAACGGTTTTTTCATGAAATGCCCCCGAGGTTTGCAATAATGCACCAAATACACCCGCGTCTTTCGAATCACATAATATACCCCTATTTTTGCTAAGTTTGCACCAGATGCACTCGGACATAACGTCCGTTAAGTCTCCGTTAGCAAGTGTTTACGTTTTTGCCCTTATTGTTGTTTTTCACTTAAATCCCCATTCATCTGCAACTTACTCTCTCCTCCAACTCAACCCAACCAACCCTCCCCACTGAACCAACACTACGCATCACCGCCGTCACTACCTTCGCCCCCGCTACCGTCGCCAACCTAGGCCCAATGTTCGACTTCCTCGATTGCACCGTCCCGGTCAACTCTCCGATCCGTTTTCTCCATTTCCGGCGACGGTTCTTCCAAAATCTCGAAAGATCCCCTTCTCAATTGCGTTGGATCTCCGCCCTCGCCACCATGAAGCTCCTCAAATTGGCTTCGTCAGCCTTTCTCTATCTCTTCAAAAAGGAAAATTTTCACAAGAAAATGGCGAAATTGGTGATTTTGGGGTTTGCTCGTGATTCTTCAATACATTGGCGAAATTGGTGATTTCGGGGTTTGCTCGTAATTCTTCAATAATTGCTCGAAATTGGAAAAATTCTTCAATACATTACTCGTAATTTTGATCTTACTCATATTCTTTTGGGGTTTGCTATTGTGGCGTTCTTTGTTAGTGTTTTCCGGTGGTTTTATGGGTAACTGATTTTTGAAGTCGTACAAGCACATAAGCACAACAACATAAATTCTACTGTATATTTCAAAATGAAATCATAGTTCCATTTCTTGTTGTTAATGATGTCATATTTGATGCTCAGTTTGATATTGAGCCATTTGGGGAGGTGCAGAGACTTTGTTCGGCGGCGAATGAACACTAAGTGTTTGTGAAAATGCGCCTTCGGGTGTACGATACTACAATTAGCCGATTGAATTCAGATTCTGATGATGGCTCTGATTATGCTACTCCTAGGGGAATAGATGCACTATCAATTGATAATGCAAGAGTGGGCCACCGAGGAAAGAAGCTGCCATGCTGACTGAAACCATGAATGCCTGTTGTTGGAGTTCAAAATGAAGTTATGCAACTCTGTGTGGGTATCTCAGAGTGTGTGTGTTGAGGAAGAAGATAGCTTAGCTTAGTTTCAACCTGAAACTTTTGGTTACCATTTAGCATCTTATCCCTGTATTACCCTGACCAACAATTTGGGGTTTGCCATTGTAGTTCTTTCTATGGTTGTCCAGGATGATATTACATTTGAGAAAGAGTACAGCAAGATATTACATTTGAGAAAGAGTACAACATGCTTATACGGGTTGTTCCAACAAGATATTACATTGTAGATATTACTTGTTTCGTTGATGAGTCTTTGGTTGACGAGTCTTTGTGAATTGTGATAACAAGCGAGTCAAAGACACTTTGAATCCATCATTTTCTTAATTATTGCTAAGCTTTTGCAAAAAGTAGGAGATTCATTTTTTGTTACTTGTATAATTGTATAGTGATACCTTAGAATTCTTTAACTAATTCATATAAGAGGGGTGATTGGTGGTTTGCTTACATAAAGATGAAAAATCCCACGCCCTCATACCTTCATTACTTCATTCTTCCGATTTATAATTAAGCAACAAGAACATAACGGCTATATTTTGATCCCTAGGTTTAATACTAGCCGTTAAATTCAAATTCCTGCATTTTGGGTATTTGGTGCAACTAAGTTCACAAATAGGTGTACATTGTGCAATAAGTTTAAAAATAGGGGTATATTGTGAATTACAGACATGACTTAACGGAGGACTAACGGAAGATCAGATTAAGGGTATTTGGTGCAAACTTAGGCAAAAATAGGGGTATATTATGTGATTCGAAAGACGCGGGTGTATTTGATGCATTATTGCAAACCTCAAGGGTATTTCATGAAAAAACCGTTTAATTAATACGTGACTCTTATTTTCGAATCATATTAGGAATAGGATTCTCTCGTAATCTCTATCTCATTTAGGGTTTATGTTGGAGTGCAACACCTAATTCTGACAGGTTTCTATCTATTATGACTTGCCACTTTTAACAACTACCCATTACGGCAGTTACTATTTTTAACAGGTTTTCATAAATAGCAGGTTTCTATAAATAGCAGGTTTCGGGTGAAATAAAAAGTGGTGATCGAGATTCGTTATTTTATAGGAGATGCGTTGTCAAGTGGAGATTTATGCTTTCATCATCGAACCTTCCCTTTCGGGAATGGGGACAAAAGTAGGTGTCTATAGTCTTTCAGACCTATGAAAGTATGAAGTCTGACCTATAAACCCATAGATTAAATTCCAAACATCTCCCCTTTTATAGAGATGAGTTAACCAATTTAAAAGTGAAATAAAACAATGAGCCTAAATAGTATACCAAATGCGAGAATTATAAAACAATGGATTTTAATCTAGCGTGTGTCTTCCAATTCGGAAGCAAATTAATACATGACTTTAATTTTGATATGGAAACCTAACTTAAGGTCATTGACCAATGTATTTCTTTGCTCTTGGAACTCGCCGAGAAAGCTGCCTTAGAAATTTCAATCAATTTTCTCAAATCATAAAACGTCTTCTGCAAAATGTAAAAACAACCAATCAATACTTAAAACTATAACAATAAATCCATGGAGAAATAAAAACTATAACTATGCAAAATGTAAAAACAGCCAATCAATAAATATCCATGGAGAAATAAAAAAAATATAAATATGGACAAAAGGAGGAAATCAAGTTGCTAATGAAGTTGGATCAACCGCAACCATAAAGATCAACCCAAAAAGAGGAAGAAAACTGTAGCAAAACAAAAACATTGAACCCATTGCCACAAATATGACTCATCTCTCTTCTTAGTAATGATGAAGAGGAGCTAAAACAAAACTAAAAGTTGGCACTTAACTATGAAAGATTATGCTTCAGTGTTTTCTTTTAACATGTTAGTACTTGTTATTCTTTGGATTTCATTATCTAAATATATTTCTATTTGACCTCAAGATTATTAGAAATGGAGCTAAAACAACATATTTCATTAAATTAAGAGGTTTCTAGCAATTACATAATTATGTTACTACTTTTGAGTAACAATCTTTAGTATAAGCCTATAAGGTCTTTAAATGGGTTAGATAATCAGTTCACAATGCACAAAAAAAGACTACTAAGACTAAGGTCCTGTTCTTTTTGGCTTAATTTCAGTTTCAGGACTTATTTGGCAGTTAAGTTCAGTTCAGTTCAGGAGCATTCAGTTCGGTTCAGTTCAGTTCAGTTCAGTTCAGTTCAGGAGCATTCAGTTCAGTTTAGTTCAGATCAGTTCAGTTCAGGAGCATTAAGTTCAGTTCAGTTTAATTTAATTCAATTTAATTTAATAATAATAATAATAATTATTATTATTATTATATTATTATATTATTATTATTATTATTATTAATATTACTTATATTATTATTTATATTTATATTATTATATTACTTATTATTATTATTATTATTTATAACTAATTATTTATTAATATTATTTATTAATTATTAATTATTTAGTTATTAGTTATTAAATATGAAATATTATTATTATTAATATTTATCATTTATTGTAATTATTGAGTAATCAATTACATATTATTATTATTATTTATTATATAGTTATTTAGTTATTAATTAATAATTATTATTTAGTTATTATTTAACATTTTTTATTTTTTATTATTAATTATTATTTATTAATTATTAATTATTAATTATTAATTATTAATTATTAATTATTAATTATTAATTATTAATTATTATTATTATTATTTATTATTATTATTTATTATTTATTATTTATTATTTATTATTTATTATTTATTATTATTATTTATTATTATTATTTATTATTTATTATTTATTATTATTATTTATTATTTATTATTTATTATTTATTATTTATTATTATTATTTATTATTTATTATTTATTATTTATTATTTATTATTATTATTATTATTTATTATTTATTATTTATTATTTATTATTATTATTTATTATTTATTATTTATTATTTATTATTTATTATTTATTATTTATTATTTATTATTTATTATTATTATTTATTATTTATTATTTATTATTTATTATTTATTATTTATTATTTATTATTTATTATTTATTATTTATTATTTATTATTTATTATTTATTATTTATTATTTATTATTTATTATTTATTATTTATTATTTATTATTTATTATTTATTATTTATTATTTATTATTATTATTTATTATTTATTATTTATTATTTATTATTATATTTATTATTATTATTTATTATTTATTATTTATTATTTATTATCTATTATCTATTATCTATTATCTATTATTTGTTATTTATTTCGGTAATATATTCTGTTCAGTTCAGTTCAGTTCAGTTCAGGATCATTCAGTTCAGTTCAGTTCAGTTCAGTTCAGTTCAGGAGCATTCAGTTCAGTTCAGTTCAGTTCTAAAGAACAGGGCCTAAAGAAACAACTTTTCTCCAGACCAATGTTTTGTAGTGTTGTTTCAATTTTTTTCTTTCCAAAATTTCTGCTATTCCGCCTGTTCCATATTTCAATTCCAACTTTTTTTTTCCCTTTCTTATGCCGAAACCCCTGCACTTGAAAACTTCATTTTATTGACTCTGGATGTGTATGTATGTAGTATTGTAGTCACCTTTTCAGAAATAATTTCTAGCAACATTTTCAAAAATGAGGAAACAGACTCATGCAACTCCTTATAATAATAGTAAAATAAATAAATCGCATGCGAGAAAATAAGAAATCAAGGGGATTTTGTAGATTATCATTTAGGAAAACGGAGTTAGTAGCCTATAAAGGTTGTTTTTTAAAAGCGATTGATATGAAAATTGAAACCTTAAAAACCATGTAGTAGTCAAGCACTCCCTCCATCCCATACTACTCGGCAGTCGACACACTTTAACTTTTTGCAGGATACACACCCATCTTGAACATCTTTTTTTGCTAATGCATGAATACAAATGTTATGTAAAATGTTGTTAGGTTTATGTTTCTGCGAAGAAAATGCTAAGTGTGAAAATAGGGGAAGCCTCTTCAACCAGGCTGTCGTTTTCCTCCAATCGGTTGTGGTTTGTCCTACAAAAACGGCAAACGTAAACTGGCTCGGGGGGGTTCCCGAGAAAACCCTCTCCGACGCTCAAGTCAGTTCTTGTAGTGAGAGAAAGTAGTGAGAGAGTCAGTGTGAGAATAATTGCATACCTCAGTAATGATTAGGTGAAGCATATTTATAGTAGTGCCGGATGGCATTATTAGTAAATATAGGAAAGTATAGGGGTATGGACTCTTGGGCCTGTAGGGGGCTGAGATATGGACCCCTAACTTCTGGTCTGAGCCCATCAAGAGGTTTGTGTTTGAGGGTATTTCAGTAATTCCCCTAGGAGGGTATTTTGGTAATTTTGTGTAGAAAGTGGGTCCCACAGGGGGGCCCGAACATTAGCCCCACGCCAAATTTGCGAGTGTGGCCAAGTACTCGGGAGTTTGGCGGAAGAAATAAATCCCGTAGTTATCGGACGTTTTGAGCGAGGGTACCAAGCATGGGCTTGGCTGTTATTTTTCGCGGGTGAGGATCACGGATTGGCGTGGCTGCCATTTTCCCGGTCAAGGTGAGCGGTTTGGTTCTTGGTGACGCGCTCGCATCCCGCTTCAGGCGTGGCTGCTCTTGCCAAGGCCGTATGGCTGTTACTTTTGGTGCGTTGGGGCGTGCGCGCCCAGCTCACATGAGGCGGGCTTAACTCATCGTTGGCGGTTGTTTTTTAGTTGTTGTTGCGTGATGATGGGGCGGGCTTAACTCACACGCCAAGCTCATGAGTGTCATTTGAACGATCCGAGCCCCATGTTTGGCGGGCGTGTGTCGCGTAAGGCGTGGCTGTTGATTTGGGTGAGTCAAGCCCCAACAACTTAGGATTTTCACTAAGTATGGAAGCGTCTTCGTGTTCATGACCTTTCGGGCGTTGGTTGTTGTTTACTCACCCAAGGGAGGTGCCTATGGGCAGTTGTGGCCTTCGTCGTGCGATGTGTGCCGAGAGTGGGCATGGCTAGGCCCAATACCCATGTGGGCGTGGCAGACGTGCACGACTTGGCTGCTCACCTTGCTGGGCGGGCGTTCCTTCGTGGCTTGGCTGTTCCTTCGCGGCCGAGCCCGTAAGGGGGAGGGCGTGGCTGTTGAAAAAAAAAAAATTTTTTTTTTTTTTGCTACGCTGAACATGGCGTGGCTGCTCCTTCCTCTTGGGCGTGGCTGCTGCTTTTTTTTTTTTCGTAGGGAAGGCTGAACATGGCGTGGCTGCTCCTTCCTCTTGGGCGTGGCTGCTGCTTTCTTTTTTTTTTTTTTTTTTTCGTAGGGGAGGCTGAACATGGCGTGGCTGCTCCTTCCTCTTGGGCGTGGCTGCTGCTTTTCTTTTTTTTTTTTTTTTTTTTTTCGCCTTATGTACGTGGGTAGGATGATGGCTGATGCTTTCTCTTGGCGTGGCTGTTGTTTTGTCGCCTGATGTCGGGTGCGGTGCGTGAGAGAGAGTCGCACATGATGGTGCCATGGCTTCTACTTTCCGCACAAGACGGTGCCAAGGCTTCTACTTATGGTGCCATGGCTTCTCTTTGCCGCACATGATGGTGTCGTGGCTTTTACTTATGGTGCCATGGCTTCTACTTGCCGCACATGATGGTGCCAAGGCTTCTACTTATGGTGCCATGGCTTCTACTTGCCGCACATGATGGTGCCAAGGCTTCTACTTATGGTGCCATGGCTTCTCCTTGCCGCACATGATGGTGCCATGGCTTCTCCTTGCCACACATGATGGTGTCGTGGCTTTTACTCGCCGCACATGATGGTGTCATGGCTTCTAATTATGGTGCCATGGCTTCTACTTGCCGCACATGATGGTGCCAAGGCTTCTACTTATGGTGCCATGGCTTCTCCTTGCCGCACATGATGGTGTCGTGGCTTTTACTCGCCGCACATGATTGTGCCATGGCTTCTGCTTCTACTTGTCATACACTTGACGGTGCCATGGCTTCTACTTATGGTGCCATGGCTTCTACTTTCCGCACATGACTTAGATAAATTTGATAAGTATGGGAATGGGTTGTTGTTCTCCAAAGGAGCTAATGAGCCCCATGCTTGGACGAACGACGATGCACCATTCTTGAAAGTGACTTAGATTATTTTGCTAAGTATGGGAATGGGCTTCTATTCTCCAAAGGGACGAATGAGCCCCATGTTTGGGCGAACGAAGATGCACCATTCTTGAAAATGACTTAGATTATTTTGCTAAGTATGAAGATGGGCTGATGTTCTCCAAAGGGACTAATGAGCCCCATGCTTGGGCGAACGATGATGCGCCATTCTTGAAAATGACTTAGATTATTTTGCTAAGTATGGGAATGGGCTGTTGTTCTCCAAAGGAGCTAATGAGCCCCATGCTTGGGCGAACGATGACGCGCCATTCTTGAAAATGACTTAGATTATTTTGCTAAGTATGAGAATGGGCTGTTGTTCTCCAAAGGAGCTAATGAGCCCCATGCTTGGGCGAACGATGACGCACCAAAAATGACTTAGATTATTTCACTAAGTATGAGTTCATGTGCTTGAACTTGGCTTGTCTTTTCCTTTTGACGTGTGCTGCGCTTGCATGGCCAATGTTTGGCTTCTACTTACAACATTCTAGAAACAAAATTTGCTAAGTGATATTACTGGTCGAGCTCTTTACTATTGCCTTGAAGATATAAAGCTTTGTTTACAATGATGAGATGTTATTTAGCCTATGGCGGGCTTACATGTATCTTACCCCCACTTTCATTATTGAAAACTATGGATGTGAGCTATAAAGCTAAGTACTTTTGAGAAAGGGAGAAATTCTTAGGAGATTGAACATAAAACCTTCTAAGGTTGTCGGTGTTCCATGGGCGACGGAGGGGCTTGCCTTCAGGAATTTTGAGTCCCTTCTGGCTTGGCTTTCTTGGCCAGTGGCTGGGGGGTACTTGTCCCTCTCTTGAGGCTGTTAACATAGCATCGCCTGCCCACTTGTTGATCCCCAAAGATTTTTCCCATGGAGCCATCTTCCAACTCAAACTGCATGAGAAGTTGGTACACCGAGATTGCGGCTTTTATTTTGCTTAGTAGAGGTCGGCCAAAGATGATGTTGTATGGCAGGGAGATGTCCACGACAAGAAAGTCTACCAACAACCGTCTTCCCTTGTTTTTAGGACCCAACCTGATAGGTAGCTTGATGGTGCCTTGAGGATGGACGCCTTGACCTCCAAATCCAATGAGTGGCTGGGAGATGGTTTTCAGATCATCTTTGGAATACTTGAGCCCTTCTAGACACTTTAGAGTAATGATGTCGGCGGATGATCCACTATCCACTAACACTCGCCCTACCGTTGAGTTAGCGACTTTCATCTCGATGACCAGCGCATCGTCATGGGACTCTTGAATTGGATGACTAGTGTTCCCACCAAATGTCATCACCGGGGCTGTTTGAGAAGCCGATGCCACTTTTAGGACTTGATGTTCCAGTGCCCACAAGCTATCCTTCGCCTTGCTCACAGACCCGCCTGTTGCCAAGCCTCCGGCTATCACTCTAATGTAGTCTCCCGTATCATCACTAAGAGACTCCTTTTCTTTGGCTTTTGCTTTTGAGGGATTCTTCCTTAAGTAAATATTCAGCTTGCCCTTGTCAGCCAAGTGATCCAGTGCCTTTTTCAGCTCCCTACAGTTCTTTGTGGTGTGCCCGCACTCGTGGTGAAACTCACACCAAAGTGACTTGTCTCTCTTTGCTTCGGGCGTATGGATTGCAGGTGGCTTAGGGAGGATGTCTTTTCCTTTGAGATCAAGGTAAATCTCCCGCCTATTGCGGTTGTACCTCGGATCCTCACCATGGTCATCAACCATAACCGACTTTTTGAGGGAGGGCTGAGTTTGGTCGTGGCTGCCGTTAGGTCTTGGCTTTTGTTTTTCCCTTGTTCCACTCTCACCACCCCAATTGATCTTACAAATATCTGTGGCTTGAATGTGCATTTGGGCCTTCTCCATTGCTTCCTCGAGGTTGGACACCCCGGACTTGACCAATTCAAACTTGAAGTCCTCTGGCTGAAGACCTGCCAAGAGGGCTGCGAACTTGGTTTCGTCCTTGAGATTGTGTATCTTTAGGACTTCTTCATTGAATCTCTTAATATAATTGCGAAGGGTCTCCGTCTCTCCCTGTCTGACTGCCATTAAGTTGACACTTGTCCTTTGGTGCCTCCGACCCGCCGCGAATTGGCTGATGAAAACCTTTTCAAGTTCACTGTAGCTCTTGATGCTTCCCTTTGGTACGTGCTTGTTGAACCATATAAGGGAAAGACCCTTCAAGGTGGTGGGAAAGTA
Source organism: Spinacia oleracea (assembly GCF_020520425.1). NCBI lineage: Eukaryota > Viridiplantae > Streptophyta > Magnoliopsida > Caryophyllales > Amaranthaceae > Spinacia > Spinacia oleracea. The sequence continues at coordinate 27,927,098 of NC_079488.1, forward strand.
CCTGCACCAAGTAGCTCCGCATCCAGTCTGAACGTTCATTTGAGCCGCATAGGCGGCCATGTGTTCTTCTGGATTCGTAGTTCCATCGAAAGGCTCGATGGTAGGGACCTTCACTTTGTCTCGGCGGGGGGTGTTCATTATTTCTTGGGAGAAGGAAGTGAGAGCCTCTTGCAATGACGAGGTATGTCTGTGCCTATCAGTTCTTGGTGGAGGGGAGTCACATCTTCCTCTTGGGGAGGTATGCCTACCTCTACTCTCTGGGAGAGGCGAGTATGTTCTCTCACGGCGTGGAGGGATCCTTCCTATTCTTGAGGGTGAGTGATGCCTTGGGTGATGAGAAGATGAATGAGCCCCTGGCTGTTGATCGAGGGGTGAAACCCTTGTCCTGGGGGAACGGCCTCTAGCCCGGCTAGAGGGTGAGTGACATCTCCTTATAGGAGAAGGTGAGTGCCTCTTGAGAGATGTCCTTCGAGAGCTGACCTCGATCGGTCTGACTTGTCTTGAAGGAGTGGGGTGGTCTCGTGCGGAGGCCGTAGTCTTAGCACTAGAGGGGGATAGACCTCGGGTGATCCTATCATTCCTGATGGCTTCTCTGGCTTGTTCGAGGCGCCTTCTGTGCAAGAGATCTCGAGCATCAAGTGTTAGGTTATGATACATATGACAATTCATAAATCATGCGGAAAAACCATAAAGCCAGGAAAGCATATTATTTACACATAATCATTTAGCATAGTTTAGATGCATACTCTTTGTTGCGTGCCTTCCCTAGCTGCGCCCGAACCGAACAAGAACAAGTCTTTAGGACTCCAAGTGTCGTCCCTCCGTAGATAGTCCACAACACGTCCGGATCCGCCTTAAGTTTGACCAACTAGGATCGCCCTTAAGGTACTTAGAATTTTCGGCACTTATAGGCAATTATGTGACTGAATTTTTGCTCTCAAAAATCACTTTGAATACTTGAATACTCTCTGAAAAAACTCGTGTATAAATTTATGACCCTAGGCATATATTTATAGAACCTTGGAAAGGATTTCGAATCCTATTAGAACACTAATTAATTAATTAGAATCCTATTAGAACTCTAAATAATTAATTTAATCTTTTAGGATTAGGATTTAATCTATGCACGAATTCCGATAGCTTTAGGATTCGTATAGCACGTACACATGCACCGCACGAGCATCGCACGCCCATGCGCAAGCCTTGCGGCCCACGCTGTGCGCAAGGCGCACAGGCCCACTGCCCGCAGCCCATTTGTGCGCGCGCGCCAGCCTTGGCTGGGACTGGCCTTGCGCTGGGCCTGGTCAAGGCATTGGCGTGTTGTTGGATGCGTGTGGCTTGCTGGGCGATGGCCTGGCTTCGTGCTGGGCCCTCGTCCGGCAGGGCTCGTCCGATGCTTATTCGTACGATACGCTTCCGATTAAATTCCCGGTCCCGGAATTCATTTCCGATACGAACAATATTTAGCATTTCCGATTCCGGAATCAATTTCCGTTTCGAACAAATATTTAATATTTTCGTTTCCGGAATTATTTTCCGATTCCGATAATATTTCCGATTCTGACAATATTTCCGTTTCCGGCAATATTTCCGATTCCGGCAATATTTCCATTTCCGATAATATTTTCCGATACGTACCATGTTTCCGTTTCCGGCAACATCTACGACTTGGATAATATTTATATTTCCGATACGATCCATATTTCCGTTTCCGGCAATATCATCGTTTCCGGAGTATTCATTTCTTGCCTGTGACGATCTCAGCTCCCACTGAAACCAAGATCCGTCGATTCCGAATATCCATAGATGGAGTATTTAATGCCATTAAATACTTGATCCGTTTACGTACTATTTGTGTGGCGCTACGGGTTCAGTCAAGAGTAAGCTGTGGATTAATATCATTAATTCCACTTGAACTGAAGCGGCCTCTAGCTAGGCATTCAGCTCACTTGATCTCACTGAATTATTAACTTGTTAATTAATACTGAACCGCACTTATTAGACTTAACATAGAATGCATACTTGGACCAAGGGCATTATTTCCTTCAGTCTCCCACTTGTCCTTAGGGACAAGTGTGCATTTCCTAATTCCTTTGTCGCTCGATGCTTGCTCTTGAACATAAGGTAAGAGTTGTCATCCTTATTATGTCCAGAGGTGGTCCTCGGTTTCAGAGTTCAACTGATCAAATAAACAGATAATCATAGCCTATGATTCATCCGAGCACGGCCATGCATTTCACAGTTTCTAGCTCTCCGAGTGGCCTTGTACAACTTTTAAGCATCTCATCCCGATTTATGGGAGGACAATCCCAATCTTGCGATCTTGAGATTAGACTTCGTTTGATAGGTGATTACCTGAGCGTTGCCTTTATAGCCTCCTTTTACGGTGTGACGGTTGGTCAACGTCAAAGTAACCAGTTCTCAAACAAGTAATCTCAAATCACTCAGGTATTGAGGATTTAGTGTCTAATAATTTTAATGAAATTTACTTATGACAGATTTTCATCTCTTACAGTAAAGTTTCATAGGTCTTGTCCGATACTAGTCTTCCCAAAGTAAGTATCTATGCAAATGATTATGACATTGCCATGTCCACGTAGTTCAAGAAACAGAACTACTAGTCATCTTGCATTCTAATCGTCTAACGTTTTCTATGCGTCCAATTTTATAGAAAACTCCGACTAGGGACCATTTTCAACCTTTGACATTCAAGTTCACTTGATAGACATTTCTTAGTCACAGGACTGGTCCTGACAGTCTATCTTGAATATATCGTCAAATTGAAGGGACTCATCATTTAATACTAAACCAAGATTAAATGGAATATGAAAATACATTTCATATATGATAAATGTTCAACCCCATTGTTTTACAACCATGGGCCTCAAACCCATCTTTAAAACAGTTCATGGAATTCAAAGCTATGCTTGATTTCGAGTGCTACAACGCGAGTGTTGCTTCTCACTTGTTGCATAGGTTTAGTTATCATGCTTTGCCAATCTTAATATCCTTTTCATCGAATGTTCTTCGAGATATGATGATAAGATCTTTTCGAGTTTATTTATTATGTGATCTAGTCTTTCTTACTTTGATGGTGGTTTTACTCATTTTGCAATGAAGAACCATCAAGTTAGCAGACGTTTTTCTTGCTTCAAGAGTGGTTCTACGCATTTTTCAATGAAGAACCATCAAGCCAGCAGATAGGTGATCTACCCAAGTTCAGTGAAGAACTTTAAACAACCCTGTTTTATTGCTTCTTAGGCAATAATTACTTTTACTTCAACTGTATAGGTTGCTAGTGATGCTTTGTTTGGATTTACCTATCCAAGCAGTTCATAGATATGTGGAAGACTCTCCAACTATATCTTAGAACATAGAAATTATTATTTTAATTTCCCACGCAACAACTCATGGTCTCCAATCCATGTTGCCATTTCAAAACACGATGCTCTATAGCTCGTCCTTATCAATGGTTAACTCCAAAGGGTCTTGCTTGATCCTTTGCCAGTGTTTATGCGTGTAGCATCAATATTTAGCATATCTTTATTTCCTTGAATTAAGAACTATTCCTATGTACCTTTTCAAGTACCATAAGTATTCTTGATCTCAATCTAGTTGATCTTTACTTAGATCAATAGAGATTGGTATATGTTCGTCATGGCTAAAGTCATACGATACGTTTTTGGCGATCCTCATATTATATCATACATGATAAATTCTTTTGCAGAATAATTCCCAATTGAATTCTATTCATGTAACTTTAGCTCATCTAGTTTCAGTAGATACTAAATCCAGCTAAATTCTTTGACATATAATATAGGTTAAGAATCTTACTCAGATCCTTTGATGTTTAACTTAGTAAATGCTTATACACAGTTCAAACATTCTTAGATTTATTCACATGGGTCGAATATCTCCAATGGAGTATTTCGTGTTTGATTTAGTAAATGCCATTACTTAATCCAAAACAATAATATAAGATCTTTGTAAATAGATCTTAATACCCAGTATGTACTAAGTTTCGCCTTGGTCCGTCATTGATGAATAATTTCAAATCTAAGTCATTAGCATTTGAATGTTATTTCACAATAGAGAGATATGTGTGTGATACACATAGGACCAATTAAGTTTTACGTACTCCCACTAAACTTCTTATATATATATAAGAATTATGTGCATTTTATGAAATTAAAATACTTATTAGCTTCACTAAAATACATTTCTAATTCCTAATTTGCTTGCTTAAATCTGTACTTAGATTTTATAAGCTAGCTTTCTTTTTCAAGCATTTATTTGGATCCACAAATCCTATGACATACCATGTACATAGTTTATTCCATCATTTGATTGAGGAATACGTTTTGTCATCCAATTGCCATATGTACCAATATGCAATCATTGCTTGATTTATAGACTTGTGTATTACGATTATGCATGAGGTTTCAACACAATCCATGCCATGAATTTGCTTGTAACCTTTAGCAACTAATCTAGCTTTGTGTGTGAACACAATTCCATGTTTGATGGTTTTTATCCTTAAAAAAAACTTTGCAACCAATAGGTGTGAAACTATTCTTGCAAATCAACAAAATTTCAATTTTGTCATCAAAACATTGAGTATGTTTTATGGCCTCTAACCATTTAAAACATTTGAGTCTATATATGGCCTCTAACCATTTTAGGGAATCTGGGTTTCGTCATAGCTTTCTTACAAGTCACAAACTCATTAATCTACATGATAATAGTTTGACTGCAAGTTGTAGGTTTCTTCACTATCTAATAGAAGAATTGCATAGTTTCAGTGACCTGAACTCCATGTTTCTTCACTATCTAATAGAAGAATCTCATAGTTTCAGTGATTTGAACTTTATGCCTACAAGGGTATAGAACATCAAACAACGGAATATCAATAGCCACTTAAAAGTCCTTTGAATATTCTGTTCTCCTTGAAGCACTTGTAAAGTCTTCTAAGAGATGTCTATTCTTTAAAGCCACTTCTAAAGTCCTTAAAGATTACGTGTTCGGATTTTCTAAAGAACTTCGAAAAGCTTCCGGAATGTCCGTTTATGTTTGTTGTTCGCCTCGAAGACTTTCGAGGTCTATTTTCTCCCACTTGTCATTTTGGAAACGAATCTCCAAAAGGACATTATTTCGAGCAAACAAACATTATGTTCTCAAAAATTCGTGGTAGAAACAATACCCTTGTGTCTCATTTGAATAAATCACAATGAAACATATATCTAGACTTGGGCCTTAGTTTGTTGAATAACAAACACTAAGCTCCCACTGAGTTTAGCAACTCTTTAGATATAATTGAAAAGATATCCTGAAATTACTTTTCAATAGCTTTGACGAATTTGGTTTAGTTTGGTGGTAGTTGAGCATTTTGTTTTAGAAATTATAGGAAAAGTCTTTATGATTCATCATTGATCGAATCAAGTACTAATTGACTTCGATTATTCCAACTAAGATATGCCATATCTTATGGACCTAGATTGTGAAATTACAACACACAATCATTGATGATCATATTTGGTCTCAAGTAATCATCAATATGATCTAACCTAGATCTTTATGATTTCTTGCCAAGTGGATTTTATACTTCTGAATCTTTGAACTAGCCAAACAGATTCAACTTATATCACATTTGAGTAAATAAACCTATATTCACTCAAATCCATGTGAAATAATTAAGTCATAAAACCTTTCTTGAGCTTTGAACTCTATCGTCTAGGCGTTCTAACAATAGTTCATATCTTTTGTTACTTTCAACAAGTAAGACTAGTCGTCTTAAATTGATCTAGAAATCAATGAACTTTCAAAAGTCCATTAAAATAGAGCTTTTGAATGTTAACTTGTTGATATGGTCTAAGCAACAATGCCAAAGATTAGTGGAACTCAAATCAAGGGGTTGATTTGAACCTAGTAAAGTTTTTATTTAAAGAGTTGTTTGTTTTAATCAAGCATATTGACTCAACCCGTAAATGACCATTTCATTCAAATAAACAAACAAACAAGCATTGTTTTTGTTCTTCTGAATGTGAGTCTTTCTGTGTTTGAAGCAGAAATTTAGGTATGCTGATTATGGAACAAAATAGCCATTAAGTTCCAGCCTTTGAAAGGACTTAAAACAAACTAGATGAACCTACAACTAATGTAGCATTGCCATGCTTCATTTCCCACTTGTAGGTCATTAGTGTAGCCCAGCTTCCATTGTTTGAGTTATTACCGAAGTAAGAACCTCAAGCGGTATATGATACCAAGGAAGTTTGATTGCTAGGTCACTTCTCTTTAAACATAAACTTATAGGTAGAAACGGAATCGTAAATTCCTTTCATTTGTTCCTCGTTTTCCTATTTCTTGTACCCTTTCTTACAGTCTTAAGAATTGAATTCTCTAGTGTTGACTTTTATATTTAGAAATGTCCAATGTCACTCCAACAAGGTTCTTACCATTTAATTTATGTTGAATATTAAGTTTCAACTAGATGATCTTACCAGAAGCTTCTAAAGTTCTCTAAGCATCGATCTATTCGAATGTCTAGGGACTAGACTCATTCGAGAATTAAATGGACAAAGATATTAGGTTGGTAACCATTGGTAAAGCTGAGCGTATTAAACTCAATGCTTTATGATCTCAAAACTACATTGTATTTTGAATTCACAAGCACCAATTGGTTTGCCATTCGATTTTGATATTCGAAAACAACCATAAAAATCGCTAAAAGAAACGTACATTTTAAATCGCTCATTTTCTCTCATTTCCGTGAATCGTTCTTGAATTCACTACCAATCGAGGAAATTTACTGTTACCTTTCTAAAAGGATTTACTGCAGTGCAAGATATTTAATTATAAACAATAATTAAAACATACATTGAAGCATGCAAAGTCTAAACATTTATCATGAGTAATAACTTGAAAATTAAAGCAATCATGCAATTTCAATAAGTTATTAGCATTTTATTCAAATTTATTGTTCCGGCAGGTGTGAATAAAATGATTCCAAGATCCTAAAATCATTGAAGAACTAAGCACAGTTTGTCGACTTAGTCCTAAAACATCTTAGGTAAGCAAAAGCCTTTTGCTAATAGTCTAGAAACTATTCTTGGTTGATAGGTACGTCTAAGAACTTATTAGGTAAACCTATCGATTTTGCCACGACATAAAAGGACTCCTTACTTATATCGTTGAGTTTCACCAAAACTAACATGTACTCACAATTATTTGTGTACCTTGCCCCTTTAGGACCAATAAGTAACACCTCGCTGAGCGAAAACTATTACTAGATTGATGTAAAGGATATCCAAGCAAGTGTATATTTTGGCATGGCACCTTATAACTCAATTTTTAAGTTTGGAACTTAAGGCTCTTACTATGTTGGTTAGATTTTAAGTGAACTAAAATCCTTAATCATGCAACATAATCAAGCCGTAATCTCATGCATATTTAAGACATATTTAAAGCAATAAATAACTTAAAACATGCATAAGATAAATGTGATCTAGTATGGCCCGACTTCATCTTGAAGCTTTAACTTCAAAGTCCGTCTTGAAAATCTCCGTGGGAGGCACCATTTTCTTCAAATAGAATAAGCTATAATTAAAACTAATTACAACTATTTGATGGTACGCAGACCATATTTGAATTGAAAAACGACTTTGGTACTTTAGACCAATTACATTCAAATTAATGGTACGCAGACCATATTTTCTATCCTATTTGGGCCATACTAGTCACTTCATAACCTGCAAAACAGTACATATACAATATATACCATTCACCCATTCATTATCATGAATGGCCCACATAGCTAGTTAGTAAAACACATTATGCATCACATAAACATTTGCAGCAATTAATCAAGGGCACCAATAATCTACAAATTATTCAGTCCTTATTAATTCTAATCAAGTTGTTTTAACCTTAAGGATTTGTAGACGTAATCAAGATTTTATGACTAAAAAGGGCTCCCACTTAAACCAATAAATTCATATGCTTTACTAATTTTAAACATAAAAATGTATTTCTAGTCTAACCGGAAACATACAAATTTAATTAAAATTTAAAGCTCATATAAATTTATAATTGAATCCAAAAAGTTTAATTTAATTTCAGTCGTATTTAAATTAATTCATGATTTTAATTTTAGTTAAATAATTAGAATAAATAAAATTTTTTATAATTACAATATTCAAAATTAAAATCCAAGAAAATAATTTAAATTATTAATTTTAAAATTAATTAAAATTACGTAAACTGAAAATTTCAAATTAAAATTTCAAAACGATCTAATCGCAACGCAACAACCCCACGCAACGCACGCCCATGGGCCACACGCACACAGCCATCGCTGGCCATGTGCGCGCAGCCCATGCGCTGCGTCGCATCGCTGCTGCTCACTATCGCAAGGCATCACGCATGGTGCTCGCTGCGCGCGCCAGCGCTCGACGCACGAGCATGCTGCCGCAGCCCATCGCTGGGCGCAGCGCTCGTCGCACGTCGCAACACGCACCCGCACGCCATCGCTGGGCGCAGCGCTCGTCGCACGCACAACAAGCACTCGCACGCCATCGCTGGGCGCAGCGCTCGTCGCACGCACAACAAGCACTCACACGCCATCGCTGGGCGCAGCGCTCGTTGCACGCACAATAGCGCTCGCTGCGCGCGAGCGATCGATGCTTGGCGCAGCACTCGTGGCACGCGAGCTTACGCTCGCTGCGCGCGAGGCTCTGCACGCTTGCGCGAGGCAGTGCGCGCTGTGGCGCAGCTCGCTTGCTGCCCACACGCGACTGCTCGTGCCTTGCTCTCGCCCTCGCCCATTCGCCGATTGCACACAGCCCACGACACAAGGCAGGGCTGCTGCCTTGTGCTCGTGCACCATTGCCTTGCTCATTGCATTCGTACCGCATGGGCGACGAGCTCCCTTGCTCGTCGTCACATGCCCGCACTATACAACACCCCTTAAGGGTAACACGTAGCGTCCATTGCTTTGTGCGTGCAAGTCATATGAGCGAATCGCATAAAAATTTAAAATTTTTATTCAAAATTAATGACAAATTAATAAATAATATTAATTTCATAATTTTAGGGCGAAAAATCGAAAATTTATTATTCAATTGATTTCCGATTAACATGGATTCAAGTCTAGGTCATAAAAATTTAAAATTTAACATAAATTTACAATTTTTATGGTGGTTTTTAATCATAGGTATCTAATTAAATTATAACTAATTATGAAAATCAAATTAATTCTAAATTATTCCAATTTTCAACAAATTAATCATAATTACAAATTAGATTGTATAATTAACAAGGCTAGGCATTCAAACTTGTTAAACATATACAGTAGGTCAATCAAAAATTCAAGATTTATCAACAAGAATCGCAAATATTTAATTTAACATCTTAAATTTACGAAATTTTGCATTCGAAAAACTAAAACCTCCGAAAAGTCATAGTTAGGCTTCGAATTTGAGAATTCTGGGTTCGGCCGAAAATAGTGTTTTTGAGAATTTGAGAATTCTGGGTTCGGCGGAATTGACACAAAAATCACTCGATTTGGAAGAGTAACGAAGAAACTGCCGAAAAACTGCGTACGTATAATTAAATAAACGCAATTTGCAATTAATTAACAATTACGAAAATTAATCACCCCTTTTAATTCTTGCAAATTTGTAATATTTAACCATGTTCATGCAATTTAGATTATGAAAATAATAAGAGGCTCGTGATACCACTGTTAGGTTATGATACATATGACAATTCATAAATCATGCGGAAAAACCATAAAGCCAGGAAAACATATTATTTACACATAATCATTTAGCATAGTTTAGATGCATACTCTTTGTTGCGTGCCTTCCCTAGCTGCGCCCGAACCGAACAAAAACAAGTCTTTAGGACTCCAAGTGTCGTCCCTCCGTAGATAGTCCACAGCACGTCCGGATCCGCCTTAAGCTTGACCAACTAGGATCGCCCTTAAGGTACTTAGAATTTTCGGCACTTATAGGCAATTATGTGACTGAATTTTTGCTCTCAAAAATCACTTTGAATACTTGAATACTCTCTGAAAAAACTCGTGTATAAATTTATGACCCTAGGCATATATTTATAGAACCTTGGAAAGGATTTCGAATCCTGTTAGAATATTAATTAATTAATTAGAATCCTATTAGAACTCTAAATAATTAATTTAATCTTTTAGGATTAGGATTTAATCTATGCACGAATTCCGATAGCTTTAGGATTCGTATAGCACGTACACATGCACCGCACGAGCATCGCACGCCCATGCGCAAGCCTTGCGGCCCACGCTGTGCGCACGGCGCACAGGCCCACTGCCCGCAGTCCATTTGTGCGCGCGCGCCACCCTTGGCTGGGACTGGCCTTGCGCTGGGCCTGGTCGAGGCATTGGCGTGTTGTTGGATGCGTGTGGCTTGCTGGGCGATGGCCTGGCTTCGTGCTGGGCCCTCGTCCGGCAGGCCTCGTCCGATGCTTATTCGTACGATACGCTTCCGATTAAATTCCCGGTTCCGGAATTCATTTCCGATACGAACAATATTTAACATTTCCGATTCCGGAATCAATTTCCGTTTCGAACAAATATTTAATATTTCCGTTTCTGGAATTATTTTCCGATTCCGATAATATTTCCGATTCTGACAATATTTCCGTTTCCGGCAATATTTTCGATTCCGGCAATATTTCCATTTCCGATAATATTTTTCGATAGGTACCATGTTTCCGTTTCCGGCAACATCTACGACTTGGATAATATTTATATTTCCGATACGATCCATATTTCCGTTTCCGGCAATATCATCGTTTCCGGAGTATTCATTTCTTGCCTGTGACGATCTCAGCTCCCACTGAAACCAAGATCCGTCGATTCCGAATATCCATAGATGGAGTATTTAATGCCATTAAATACTTGATCCGTTTACGTACTATTTGTGTGACCCTACGGGTTCAGTCAAGAGTAAGCTGTGGATTAATATCATTAATTCCACTTGAACTGAAGCGGCCTCTAGCTAGGCATTCAGCTCACTTGATCTCACTGAATTATTAACTTGTTAATTAATACTGAACCGCACTTATTAGACTTAACATAGAATGCATACTTGGACCAAGGGCATTATTTCCTTCATCAAGGTCTCCTCTGTGCAGTTGTCGATCTTCAATTACCCGGCGTGCATCTTGGCTGGCCCTTGATTGGCGAGGGCGAGGCTGTGCCCCACCCCTGTCACCTAGCCTGTCCTTCACACTTCGGGGTTGTGCCCTGTGGATGGTAATAGATGTTGTGCTCACCTTTGAGCTGGTAGGGTGGTTTGGATGTTTCCTTTAAGGTCCTTCTCCCATTCCTTGGAGGTTGTGGATAGCCTCATTGACTTGAGCAGCCAAATACTCTAGGTCCTTTCGGGTGACCAAGTTCTCGGGTGACCCTCGACATGGGGCTGTTGATTCTCATGGTCCTGATCACCATCGTGATCATCTCCGTTCCTCGGAGTAGGCATCTGTGAGGGGGTCGAAAAAGCGCGAGGCTAATGCGTGACCTGTCCCTCGTGGGTGTGACGATTCTTTTTATTCAATCAAGTGTAATTGGATTTCCTGTGAGTATACACCCAATTGACTAGTAATATAGGAGTCGCCATTCAGTTTTTAACGACAATGAGAAAAACTGACAAAATCCGATTATCGTGACATAAAGGGAGTGCAATTATGTTTGACCACGACGGCCGTAGGTTCCCTTGTGATCCCTGGTGTGGGGATCTCTCAATATACACCCGCAAGGTAGAGATTGAGGGTTCGGTGGACTGTAACTACCGAGAGGAGTATTTCGCTCGTCGATAACTTCAGAGGCAGGATATCCTTACTAGCTCAGCATAAATAATTGAAGGGACATGCGTTAACTATTAAACTAATCTGAATTGATTTTAGCAATATGCAACATATAATACTAATTCGATCGTGATTATCTGATTAAATAGCATTAAGGGACCTAGCATGATAATCCGATTTCCCAAAAATATTATATTTGTTAGGCGTGATAGAACAATCAAATTAGGTTAGTTTAACAGTTCATAAAAAGGGTGAGGAAAGCAGTTAAATCATCGAAAAGGGACACATTACGACGCACCCTTGAGAGGTGCGTCACGGTTCTCAGAAAACTAACCACTTTGACTTTGCTATTTCTCCTTTTTATTTAACGAATCTCGATTATGGGACAGGATACGTTATGTTCGATTTATGGATCGATTGCGACAGAACGCGTGAACAGTTTCGCAGCGAGAGGCTTAGGCTAAGGGGGTTTAGAGTCAATACTCAGAATATATTATGTGTTGTTGTGTGTTGTTTCACGTCGAAACTAGGGGCCTATTTATAGGGAAGAGTTCGTGGAAAGATAGAATTGCAGAGTTCTAATCCGCAACGAATTAGGAAAAGAAACGTACCCAGGTATTTTCAGCGCCCAGGCCTGGGCGCCGAAGATTTCGGCGCCCAGAGCCAGGCGTTGAAAATAGGATCTGGGCAGTTTTTGTTTAGCCAGATTCAGATTCTTAAAATCCGCAGAGTTTGAGATTAATTCGAGTCTTTTAGCGCGTATCAATTTCATGACGGAATGCGTCTGGGCCCGTTATGAACTCTAGGCTCGTTAGGATTTTGATTAATACGTAACTCTTATTTCCGAATCCTATTAGGAATAGGATTCTCGCGGTTTTCTATCTCATTTAGGATTTATGTTGGAGTGCAACACCTAATTCTGACAGGTTTCTATCTTTTATGATTTGCCACTTTTAACAACTACCTGTTACGGCAGTTACTATTTTTAGCAGGTTTCCATAAATAGCAGGTTTCAGGTGAAATGAAATGGGGATTCGAGATTCGTTTATTTTATAGGAGATGCGTTGTCAAGTGGAGTTTTTATGCTTTCATCATCGAACCTTTCCCTTGCGGGAATGGGGAAAAAAGTAGGTGTCTACAGTTAGCCCCCACTTTGACTGAGTCTTGGAGTAAGACGATGGTCAAAGTATTAGACGGAGTGCGTCACACAAGCCATGGTGTATGTGACCTATTTTGCGAGGGTCTCACGAGCCCCCGAGTGACAACATTTGACTTAAGGGTCGTCACTTGAAGTGTCGACATATCCCTCACGTGTCATTGGGATTTGTCAACTGATAGTATAGAAACTTCCTCGCTTTGTCATTGGAAGGATCTAAAGACGCGTAGAAACTCCCTCACTTTGTCATTGGGAGTAACTACAGATGTTTTTGAAATTAAAGCTGTAAAGTGTAATTGGGCCTGGCCAAGCCCAATCACGAGGTAAAACATTTTTTTAAAGATTCTCATTTTCAGGGCTAGCTAAACGAGAAAACCCCCTTGTTTTTATAGGATCTAAAACGAAGGAAAATCCAACAAACCAATCCTTTAATTTTTGGAAAAAGGGAAAACCAATGAAAGTTATCGCTGCAGCGACTAAGGACCTGCGCTGTTAATGACGCAGACCCCGCCCGCTGAAGGTGGGCGAGCCTGTCCTCTGAGGGGGACCCCCCGTCCGATAAAAGTGGACGAATCTGTTTGATGTTTTTTGAAAATAAGGACCTACGCGGTTTGTGACGTAGACCCCGCCCGCTGAAGGTGGCGAACCTTGTCCGCTGAGGGTGGACACCCCGTCCGATAGAAGTGGACGAATCTGTTTTGAAATTTTTGAAAATAAGGACCTACGCGGTTTGTGACGTAGACCCCGCCCGCTGAAGGTGGCGAACCTTGTCCGCTGAGGGTGGACACCCCGTCTGATAGAAGTGGACGAATCTGTTTGAAATTTTATTTTGTTTTGTTGTTTTTTTTGAAAATAAGGACCTACGTGGTTTGCGCCGTAGACCCCGCCGGCTGAAGATGGCGAGCCTATTTTAAATTTGAAGACTTTATTTTTCGAAAACTGAGGACCTGCGCGGCTAGTGACGCAGACCCTGCCCGCTGAGGGTGGGCGAGCCCATTTTGAATTTCTTATTTTGCCTATGTAGAAGAGCTTTTGGTGATTACAACCTGTTGGTGGGTCGTAATATTTCCTGATTAGATGTGTCCTATAAGTGGGTCCACATTGTGTATTTTTGTTTAACAATATTTTTTGAAATATCCAAACATGTTATGGTGCGTGGCGCAGTCTGGGAATGTGATTTTGATTGGCGCTCTCTGTTGGAGTCCACTTTTCGCGAGCCCCCAAGTGTTGGGCCTCGTCGGTTGTTTTTCGCGTCTTGTAATCATGTTTGTGGTCACGCTCGTATGTGCGAGCGACCTCCTATAGTAGTGTGCTATTTTTAGTGAAGCCGTGGAGTGCGACTTTAGCTTTCAGGCGACATCCGGTTTTGGCTTGGCCCGGATTATCCCTTTGACAGACAGACATTTTCTATTTGGAAAACCAATGACTTGACGACACATATTTTTGGTGTTTCGAAGAATGACCATGATATTTAACTTGCTTTTTTTTTTAAAGTGTACATGAGCGTTTTCTGAGATGAGTCTAAGTTTCGACCAAGTTTTATTATTATTTTTTTGCTTATTTGGGGAGCTAAAGGTGCTTTGGGCTTGATCCTACTTGCAATAGGGCCTCGTGTTTAGCAACACGGTCTTAAGTCCTTTCCTATTCCGTGTTTTGTGAAATCTGGGCCTTGGGCTGCATTTTCAGCGCCCCAGCTCAGGCGTTAAAAATTCCGGCGCCCAGAGGTGGGCGCTGAAAGTTCTTTCCTGGTAATATTTGATTTTCGGATTTCTAAACACGTTTCCGAATGGGATCAGGATGTTTATTGGGTGCGTTCAGCTATATATAGGGGCTAGGTACGTCCTTATTTTCCACCACTCTCAAATTCTTTCTCTCTTTTTGCTGTGCTCTAATTTATTTACTGCTTTTGCCATGTCGACCCCTACTTTCTCACTCCAACGGACTGTTAGGCGTTGGCTACGAGCCCTTACTCCCACAGAAAAAGCTTTGTTAAAAGAATACCACTTAAAGGCACTTTTAGGCTTACAACAAATTAATATTGGTTATAATTTTCTGCATGCTGCCCTAAACTTTTGGGACTCCGATCATCATGTTTTTTCCTTTCGGGGCAATGCTACTCCTGTTACCCCTGACACTATTGAAGAGGGTAAAACAACCATAAGGGCTTTCCTAGGGCTAGATGATAACATGTTTGCTGAACTTGTTGTAGACGATAAGGTTAACTTGGCAAAACTTGTAAAACATCATTTTAGGCCTAGTAAGAATATGACCGAACAAAGACTGAACATTCGAGCCCTTGTATTTTGCTTGTTGAATCATTATTTGCTATCGAATAATAATGGTGTGTTCGGTGACATAAGGCTGATCCCCTTGATTAGCCAGATGGAAATTTGCTATTTTATTATGCCGTTGGTTGTTGCTGAGACTTTGCTGAGTGCGGATGAGCTGAAGAAGGATGCCAAATCCGAAATTTTTAAGGGAAGCCCCCTATTACAGCAGGTAATCTATTTTTTCTTTTGCGCACACATACGCCACTTTTATATATTTCTTTTTGCCTGGGGCTGAGTTTCAGCGCCCAGGGCTGGGCACTGGAATATTGGGCGCCTGGTCCTGGGCGTTGAAACTGCGCCCCAGGAACCTTTTTCTTTCTTTTCATTCTTTTGATTCGATCGTACCTGTTTTTGCTGATTTGGCTTGCGGAACGGCTTAGACTTTTGGAAGCTCCTGCCGATCCTAAACATTATCGCCCTATAGCTTTGGGTAACCGAAAATACTTGCACCAAGGCCAGGACGAGACCGAATGGACCTCCTTTTTTACTTATGGCATTTGTTCTATTAAGTGGGTGGTACCATGGTGGGGTTTGACAACTATGACAGGGGGGTCTGATGTATCGGTTTATATTTCTTTGTTAGGGCTATCTTGTCCCATTTATATTTTCCCTTACCGAGTCATGCGTCAATATGGTTTAAGGCAGACTATCCCCTTTTCTGATACGGTACCACCTAAGGTAGCGACTTTTGCACAAACACGGGTCTTAGCGTGGGCTAGGTATTATGATGGTCTCCCGCGTTGGGCTGTAGCTAAAAATGGGTTTGTGGGTCTTTCTGAAAACTATAAGTTGTGGATGAGTTCCGATGATAAGGATGTGAGGACCGAGGCTCGTAATGGGGAGCCGGCTGAGCTTTTGATACCTCGTATTCGTATTAAGTATGAGGTTCCTGATTCTGCCAGACCTCGTACCTATAGTTTTAAGACTGTGAAAGCTCGTCCTGATCGAAAGCGAAAGGAAGTTCTTCCCCGTTCCAGTGTCAGGCCTAAGAAGATGCCTAACATGAAAGGGCATGCTGTTGTTAAAAGAAATGCAAGCTCTCGCGGAGATCGTCGCCGGAACAATGTATGGGTTAGGAAGGCTCAGCCGCCTGTAGAAACAGTGGCTAGTCCAGTTGACGATAGTAATCCTTCTCCCACCACTGTTTGTGCCCTTGAGGCTGAGCGGGCTATAACTGAGAATGTTTCTAAAGCTTTGGCATCTTTGGAAGTTAGTGTCCAGGAGCCAGTTCTTATGGAGATTGATATTGGAGCAGCGCAGAAGACTATGGGGGTGGATCCTGCGAACATTGCTCTCTTCAAGACTTTATTTGATGATCCGGAAGAACTAGAGTAGTGTAGTTCTTTGCTAGGGTGTAGGTGCCCTCTATTTATTTCAGTTGTGTTTGTTTTTATTCCTAGCACTTTGTTTTCCTTCTTATTATGTTTTAATAAAGGCGTATTTTTAGTTTCCATTCAATTTTGTTTATATGTCTAACACTTTTTACACAAAGAATATAATTTTTTTTATTATTGTTTGGACCGAATCCTTGGTGAGGATGGCCTACGTATCTTGTCAGAATCAGGTCGCGCGTAGTTCTTAGCTTTAGAATAAGTTCTAGTATGCCGGATTTCGGTAGATATGTCCTGAAGTGGAAACATATTACTTAATCGGTCAAATGAGTAAAGTATTTGCCATTTTCATCTGTCGTTTTCCATAGGTTGCGTAAAATTCGACCAATTTGTTGGTAAACCTATTTGGATACGTAATGTACCCCCCAAGTGTTCGTTATTTTTCCGTTGTGTGCGGAAAAAATGACGAGCACTTTTCGAAAAAAGGAAAACTTTTGGCAGGCAGAGAGTTTCAACGCCCAGGCTGGGGCGTCAGGAATTTCGGCGCCCAGCCCTGGGCGCTGAAAATAACTTGGGCGGTCAATTTTGACGTTTTTGCTTCACATGTTCTTGCGTTTATTTCTATTTCGTTTTTTGTGCCTTGATATTTTGCTTCGTAGTTAAAGTTAATTTTGAGGCTTTTTTGGAGGTTTTTTTACTGTTAGCGTGAAACGCATTTTTGTCCAGATTAATTTTTTCTATTGGTGACTCAAAACAGTTTTGAAAATGGAGTTAGGGTGCGGAACTTATGAAGATCTTTATGGAGGGTATGATGGAATCTATGTGAGACCGCTGTTGGTGGATTCTACGTTTTATGAATTTATTTTTTTGGTAACATTTGCATTTGTTTTAAATTTTGATTTCTTTTTTATTGTGGGTTGCATGGATTGGCTCTTATGATGACATTGGTTGGCTTTTTAGGTTTTGAGGATGGGATAGTGTGGTTTATTTTGTGGGTTTCGGGAACTGGTTCACATGGCATTATTTCAAAACCGAGTGGGCTTTGTTTGTTGGGCCTATAGTGGGCCGCTTCTTTTTTTTTTTTTTTGCAAGTACATTTGGTGTTTATTTAGTGTTAGAATAAAATTTTTAGGAAAATATTACGCCTTCATTGATTTGGAAAGTAAGGAAAACACACTAAAATAAAACTGACCCATATTCTAAAGGGCCTTAGGACCATCTAAAGTCTCTATTATTTTTTCTATCAATCTAAAGAACTACTAGGCGCTTTTTACTAATGGTGCCCTATGTGGCTCAAGCCTGGGGTTTGGTCTCATAAAACTTCGGTCCTTCACCGGTACTCATCTTGAATACTATTCCTCTTGCGTTGACCCACTGATATGTCTTTACCCATCCGTTCCCGACCTCTTCTAGTGTTGATGCAGGAGAGATTAACCGGGTTGGATCGAAACCTTCATCTTGTAAAGCTAGGGTAGTCATCACAGTTTCGTTCTCCATAGGCCTCGATTCGTTAAACAATGTCCATAGAGCCTGGTTGTCCAATATTTCAGCTGTTTTAGTCTTGGTGAGGTGGGGTGCCTCATCCAAGGTATGGCAGTCATGGAAAATTTCAAATCCGGGTTTTAGCAAGCCATCCTGAACGAAGGGTTCAGGGAAATCACAGCATGGGTGTTCTTCTCCTTCCCGAACAAACATCCCGTTAAGGGTCCTTTGATATGGGGGAAGGAGGGTGGTTTGTTTGGCTTTGTTAAGGCGTAGCCTAGATAGGCGGTCAGCAATATCTTCCTCCGTTGGTTCATAACCTAAGCCAAAGGGAGTAGATTTTTCGGGAAAAGGATGGAATGTGCATTCCTTCTTCCTTATGCCCAATAGGGTTCCTGGGAAATAACCTTGAGCTAACATCATTCTAGGGATGACTCGGGATGCATGCGGGTCTAGGAATGCTGGATCATAATCTTCGATGAACTGGATTGTTTCTTCCATTTGAAACCCATAAAGGTCATCTGCAGTTTCGGCCGTTCCAACCATAGTACAACTGACGTCGAGAGGAGGGGCGCGGATTTCTAGTATTACCCCGTTATGGTTAAGTTTAACCATTTGGTGCAAGGTAGAAGCCACACCTCCTAAGTCATGGAGCCAAGGTCGCCCCAAGAGGAGGTTGAAAGTGGGCTTGATGTCGATTATTTGAAACTCCGTGGTGCGTGCCACAGGCCCGGTTTGTATGGTAAGGTTGATTTTTCCCAATACAGGCCTTCGGGAGTTATCATAAGCTCGTACCCCTTGCGTGGAGGTTTGGAAGTCGTCGTTTCCCAGCCCCAAGCAATGGGCGGTTCGCAATGGGCAGACATTAACCGCCGAACCATTATCTACGAGCGCTAGGGGGATGTTTTGTCCTTTGCATCCAACCACTAAGTAAAGGGCTTTATTGTGAGCACCCCCCCTCTTTGGGTAAGTCTTTATCAGTGAAAACTATGGCCTTTTCTCCGGCATCTCTCGTGACATGGCTAACCAATGAATCAGGTGTGATATCTGTGGGTACTGAGATGAGGTCAAGTGAGCGAATAAGCTTTTCGCGATGTTCCTTTGAAGTACACATAAGATCCCAGATGGTAATCTCAGCTTTGGTTCTTTTCAGTTGTTTCAGGAGAGGATTTTCAATGACTTCCGCGACGGTGGCGTGCCGCCCGTTCTCAGGAGTTTGCCTAACCGGGATGTCGTCCATAGGAGGTGGGTGAATATCCGGTTGGTATATCCTTCCGGATCGGGTGAGGTTGTCGACCTCGGGCTCCTGAGGGGTGGTGTCAATGAGAGCATTCCCGGGCCAAGTTTCAGTGAAGAGGTCCTGGCCCGAGATTTGAGATAGGTAAATATCTTCGGCATCATCATTCCACACACCGCACACTTCCCCCTCGATTCGATCCATAGGTACCACAGCGAGTGGTGCACCTTGAGGTGTAATATACACCGTGGGGTCGAAATTCTCTGGTTGGTCGAGAGAGATGTGACGAGAGCCGAGTGGGCTCTTGTTGTTGTTGGGTTTGCCAACGTTAGGGAGAGGTATTACTTCATCCTCTATCATGTCCTGGATCGTATGTTTTAGATGCCAGCAATTTTCAGTGTCATGCCCATTTCCTTGATGGAATTTGCAGTAAATACCTTCGACCCAATATTTGTTTTTGACAGGAGGGTCACGGGTGGGGCCTATAGGTCTCAACTTTCCTTGATTGGTTAGTCTTTCAAAGGCTTGTACCAAAGTTGACCCGAGTGGGGCAAACTTTCGGTCTCGGACCCATCTTATAGGGTATCTTCGGGCGGGAGCCTCTTCTACAGCATGGACTTCTTGGGCTTGGGGTGTGTTACCCCGATTATAGGTGTTGGTCTTATATGCAGGTTTGCTCTGTATGGTTTTGGCGAGGTCGTCCTTGATTTTTATTCCCACATCATAAACCCTTTTGAAAGTGTCGAGTCCCAGGTACCTAAGGTGTTGTCTGTAAGCCGGGTCTAAGTTGTCAATGAATTTTTGGACCAATTCTGTTTCGGGAGGCCTATTGATTAGCTGGGCCGCCTGGTCCCTCCATCTAGCAAAGTAGGTTGTGAAACCCTCATTTTTCTTTTGGAAGAGAACTTTCAGCTCGCGCATGGTGACTTGGAAATCCATGTTCGACGAGTATTGCTTGATGAAGACATTGACAAAGTCTTCCCAAGTGGGGAAGAGCTTAGGGTCCTGGTGATAGTACCATTTGAGCGGCACAGGTTCCAAGGACAAAGGAAAGGCAGGTAGGTACATGGACTTGTCCACGCCTTTCAAGTTCATGGTGTTCACAAAGCTCAGTAGATGATCACGGGGGTTATCCATGGCCTTGAACTTTGGTAAGTCAGATGAACTGAACTTTTCTGGTAATTTGCCGGAAAAAGGTTCAGGCTCGAGGGAGAAGTATTTTCTTCCCATGGTTTGCTGTAGGACCATTTTTTCAATCCTCTTCTCGTTTTCGAGGTCATTTTTGGCTTGCGCAGCCGCTAAGGCTTCATTTTCCATTTTCAGTTGGCCCATGAGTTGGGTCATTTGGACCATCTGGTCTCGCAAATCTTTGATGGACGTGTTTGGAGGTGCGAATCGAGGTTGGGGAAGCGGAGATCCTTGAAATGAGGGACGACGGACGGAGCTTGGAGCTACTAAACCTGATGTTGGTGATGTATCTTCGAGACGCACTAGCCGTTGATTCCCTGATCGGCACCAAGTGGCAGGACCGGTCCTAGGCATAAGATAAGCTAAAGTTTAGGTTCCCAAAGTTTCAAGCATTACTTAGTCTAGACTTCGACTCTCTAAATTGGTTTTTCACTTTTTCGCTCTTTCTTCTGTCGGTACATTTTTTGGGGGGTTTTTTTTTTTGGTCATTCTTTGGATTTTCGAAACACTTGCCTGTGTGACATTCATAGTTGTTAGCATGTTCGGTTTTGGTGCCGAGCATTGCCGTCGTAGGAGGCCTAACGACGACACAAAGAGTTATTAATTTTTCGCGAGTCGTCTTTTAAAATCGAGTGCTTTTCTTACGCCCTCGTAGCAATTGTTTTGATGAACATTTTTTTGTGCTACATACTTTCTTTTTGCTTGGGCACCGAGGCTGCTGCGCCTGACTAGAAAGCCAAGCAGCAACTTCAGCGCCCAGAAGTGGGCGTGAGAAATTTCGGCGCCCAGCCAGGGGCGTTGAAAATGCGTCCCTGGCTGGTTCTCGTTTTCTGTTTTCTGTTTATGCGACTTCGATTTGCGTGCTTGCCTAATAACCTCCTTTACGCGTAACAGCGTTTGTGGGATTCGTTACAGGCCATCCCGAGTGTCGCTTATTTTGTGGCGATCATTCGGGTTTGCGGAACACGTGTTTCGGTATAACTCTTTGGCAAATTAGTCTATGAATGTTTGGGCAATTTTTAAGGTCATTGGTTTTCTAGGATAGTTTGTCACACACAATCACATATTTCGCTACATATAACTACATTACAAACATGGATTTGAAAATTAAATATGCCACGTAGTTTATGATAGGTTTCTATGGGTAGTTTATTTGCGCCTGGCTTGGTACCGCTTCTATCGTAGATCCAACACATGCCCCGGTCGAGGTAGTGTTTTCAACAGACGAATTTCGCTCAAGAGGCCAACCCGCAAGTGTAAGCCAAGGGGGCATGCAGGCGAGAGGGACCTAATGGGCGAGCGATTGGGTTCGGGATGGGTGTACTACCTGCACAAGTACCGAGTGGGAAACATGCGCGGCGTATGCACCCCCCTATTGGCGAAAAAAGGTATCCTTAGTCCCAACTCCCGAGGGAGCCGAGATTCGTTATGATGTTCTGCCCGTTCACATTAATATGCTGATTTTCAGGTCGTCCCAACTTGATGGGGAAATAAACGCGGGGTAAAATCGTTTCACCCTTCGGCTATTTTGATTACCTACAAGCACGAGTATTTCCTTCACTATCCCCAGTGGAGTCGCCACTGTGAGGGGGTCGAAAAAGCGCGAGGCTAATGCGTGACCTGTCCCTCGTGGGTGTGACGATTCTTTTTATTCAATCAAGTGTAATTGGATTTCCTGTGAGTATACACCCAATTGACTAGTAATATAGGAGTCGCCATTCAGTTTTTAACGACAATGAGAAAAACTGACAAAACCCGGTTATCGTGACATAAAGGGAGTGCAATTATGTTTGACCACGACGGCCGTAGGTTCCCTTGTGATCCCTGGTGTGGGGATCTCTCAATATACACCCGCAAGGTAGAGATTGAGGGTTCGGGGGACCGTAACTACCGAGAGGAGTATTTCGCTCGTCGATAACTCCAGAGGCAGGATATCTTTACTAGCTCAGCATAAATAATTGAAGGGACATGCGTTAACTATTAAACTAATCTGAATTGATTTTAGCAATATGCAACATATAATACTAATTCGATCGTGATTATCTGATTAAATAGCATTAAGGGACCTAGCATGATAATCCGATTTCCCAAAAATATTATATTTGTTAGGCGTGATAGAACAATCAAATTAGGTTAGTTTAACAGTTCATAAAAAGGGTGAGGAAAGCAGTTAAATCATCGAAAAGGGACACATTACGACGCACCCTTGAGAGGTGCGTCACGGTTCTCAGAAAACTAACCACTTTGACTTTGCTATTTCTCCTTTTTATTTAACGAATCTCAATTATGGGACAGGATACGTTCTGTTCGATTTATGGATCGATTGCGACAGAACGCGTGAACAGTTTCGCAGCGAGAGGCTTAGGCTAAGGGGGTTTAGAGTCAATACTCAGAATATATTATGTGTTGTTGTGTGTTGTTTCACGTCGAAACTAGGGGCCTATTTATAGGGAAGAGTTCGTGGAAAGATAGAATTGCAGAGTTCTAATCCGCAAAGAATTAGGAAAAGAAACGTACCCAGGTATTTTCAGCGCCCAGAGCCAGGCGTTGAAAATAGGATCTGGGCAGTTTTTGTTTAGCCAGATTCGGATTCTTAAAATCCGCAGAGTTTGAGATTAATTCGAGTCTTTTAGCGCGTATCAATTTCATGACGGAATGCGTCTGGGCCCGTTACGAAATCTAGGCTCGTTAGGATTTTGATTAATACGTAACTCTTATTTCCGAATCCTATTAGGAATAGGATTCTCGCGGTTTTCTATCTCATTTAGGATTTATGTTGGAGTGCAACACCTAATTCTGACAGGTTTCTATCTTTTATGATTTGCCACTTTTAACAACTACCTGTTACGGCAGTTACTATTTTTAGCAGGTTTCCATAAATAGCAGGTTTCAGGTGAAATGAAATGGGGATTCGAGATTCGTTTATTTTATAGGAGATGCGTTGTCAAGTGGAGTTTTTATGCTTTCATCATCGAACCTTTCCCTTGCGGGAATGGGGACAAAAGTAGGTGTCTACAGCATCAACACGTAATTGGGATGAGACTCTGATCGATGAGAGGAGGAGTGTTGCCTGGTTCGTCGAGTGTTAACCATGGCTTGTAGTTGACTTCCCCACAGACGGCGCCAACTGTTTCTGCGAAGAAAATGCTAAGTGTGAAAATAGGGGAAGCCTCTTCAACCAGGCTGTCGTTTTCCTCCAATCGGTTGTGGTTTGTCCTACAAAAACGGCAAACGTAAACTGGCTCGGGGGGGATTCCCGAGAAAACCCTCTCCGACGCTCAAGTCAGTTCTTGTAGAGAGAGAAAGTAGTGAGAGAGTCAGTGTGAGAATAATTGCATACCTCAGTAATGATTAGGTGAAGCATATTTATAGTAGTGCCGGATGGCATTATTAGTAAATATAGGCAATTATAGGGGTATGGACTCTTGGGCCTGTAGGGGGCTGAGATATGGACCCCTAACTTCTGGTCTGAGCCCATCAAGAGGATTGTGTTTGAGGGTATTTCAGTAATTCCCCTAGAAGGGTATTTTGGTAATTTTGTGTAGAAAGTGGGTCCCACAGGGGGGCCCGAACAGTTTATCTTAATGTATATTTTTAAATCATTAACTTTTTATAAAAGAATTACTAATAGAGTAATCGATGATGATTAAAGATGTTGATGTTCAAAGTTATACACTAAAAACATGTCAAGTCAAAGTGTGTCAAAGTACTTTGGGACAAAGGGAGTAGTCAACAATACACTAATTCATTGAACAACAAGCTCTTACAGAATTCCTTTATTACGGAGTATTCAATTACGTAGACTAAAAAAATTTCAAATAGGTTCAAAAATATGGAACTTCAAGGTAAGTCCATTAAAAGAACGAGCAGTCAAAACCAAAGATACAAAGATACAGAGGCAAGTGCTTAACTAAAAAAAACTTACCTAAAAAAGGTTTCCCATCAGCAGTTTTGGCCCAGACGTTACTTGTAAATCCACTATCGTAAACAAAGTAAACCTTTTCTTGTTTGATTCCTCATTCCTGGGTCAAGCATCCAGATTGAAACCATAAGATGAAGGTCATTCACCAGCGAGCTTGGGTCTGAAAAACGCTCCTGATACATTATTTTAAGTGAAACAAGAAAATTTTCAAGATCAATTAAGAAAATAGAAAAGGGGAGAAGAAATATCATCCAGAGACGATGGATAAGAGAGAGGAGTGATAGTGATGGGTGATAAAGGAGGTGAGAGAGTGGGTATATGGGGAAGGAAAAAGAATTAAATAATAGGGGTGGGGAAATTTAGGTGGGAATATGGCTAAAATCTTTAGGTATTTTGGTAATTAGATAGAAATGTTAGGGTATTTTAGGATAAAATGTATGTCCAAAAATAGAAACGGATAGAACAAAAAGAAACGCTTAAAAAGGAAACGGATAGAACATTAAGGAACGGAGGGAGTAATTATTAATTATTAATTATTTATTATTTATTATTTATTATTTATTATTTATTATTTATTATTCTGTTAAATTAAGTTAAGTTAAGTTAAGTCCAGTTCATTTCAGTTCAGGAGCATTCAAGTTCAGTTCAGGAGCATTCAGTTCAGTTCAGTTCAATTCAATTTAGTTCAGTTCAGTTCAGTTCAGCTCTAAAGAACATGGCCTAACTTGTATAATTATTTTATATTTTCACTAGATGTTGATGGGCAAAAACATTTTAATTTTACACCATACAATTTTCAAGTAGAGAAAACATTTCAAAGTAACAATTATTCATGCGAAAATAAAATTATATTATTCAAAGTAGAAAGTAGGGTATCGATCGGACTACACACTAGTTAATCATGAAAACCAACATATACGTACATTCTTTAAACTTACATAAACTCACAAATATAGACGCGTTCCTCTTGTATATATATGAGACTAGAGCGCGTGCATGGGTATTATTCATTAATTACATACTCGTACATAGACATAAAAACTTAGCTAGACACGTTCATACATGCCTATAAGTTGCGAAAGAGTTCATTCATGTATAAAATGCATTTTCGAGGACGATGCAGAATCTGTTATGAATTCTAGAGTTATTAGCTAGAATTCTTGTAACATAATGTAACCTAAGAATTGACTAAGACTTGATGTAGGAAATTGATGTAAGAATTAATGTTGTTCATTATGGTTTTTAGGAGTTTTGGTAAGTTAAGTTTCCTATTCTTTGTATAAATAGTTGTACATATTGTAATACAAGGATAGACTTTTCTCCTCATATTTGTGTGTGTGTGAGTTTAACATGGTATCAAGCCATCTCTAAATTAGAGATTTTTTTTTCCCTTTCAAATAGACGTGTTCTTGCATTTTTTTTATATATTCTTTGCTGCTGTTTGCGCAATTCCCATTTGTGTTTCATGGGTGATGATGATAAATCTAAGGCTCCTCGCTATGAGCCATTTTCTGAATACTACCTTCACCCGAGTGAAGGTACAGGGGCAGTCATAAGCCCTATCCTGCTGAAAGGAGACAACTACGAGGAATGGTCTCGTTCCCTACGCAATAATCTCCGTGCAAAAAACAAACTCGGCTTCATCGATGGTACCATTGATGTTCCAGATGCAACATCGGATGATTTTAATCAATGGGGTATTGTTAATTCTATGCTTGTTGCTTGGATTTTTAATACTTTAGATGTGTCTGTTCGTTCTACTATGCGTTTTCCTGAGAATGTTAAGTCTTTATGGGATGATTTGCGGGATAGATATTCTCTGGGGATCGGGCCTCGTATTCTTGAATTTTTAAAAAAAATTACTGATTGTAAACAAATGGGGAGACCTGTGGCTGTATATTATGGTGAATTAAGTAGTTTACAATATGAATTGTCTAGTTATACAAAATTGCCTACGTGTACGTGTTCCGCTGCTAATGAGTATGTCCAGATTCGTGAAACAGAGATGCTCCATCAATTTTGTATTGGTCTCGAATCAAAGAAATTTGGGAGTGTTGTTTCCAATTTGTTAATGATGGATCCTTTGCCATCTCTCAATGTTGCTTATTCTCGTGTGATTGCTGATGAGAGAAAGCAAACTGTTTCGGAGGCTCAAGAAAACCCCCGTCCCGATGCAGTGGGGTTTGCAACCAATGGTGTGGCGTATTCTCGTTCTGGTAAGGCTGTGGGAGACTCTGATGGTAGGCTATGTACTCATTGTGGTCGAGCAGGCCATGAGAAAGACAAGTGCTTTGAACTTGTTGGATTTCCTGAATGGTATGTTGGTGGTTCGCGCGGTGGTCGTGGGGGCAGGTCTGCCTCAGGCCGTGGAAGTCGTGGTTCTGGTCGCAGTGGGCGCAATTCTGGTCGTGGCTTCACTGCTAATGTTGGTAGTTCACGTGGTGGCAGTACCCAGGAAGTTGGTGAGGCTGATAGAAGCAGTGCACCAACACTGACTGATGAACAATGGGCTCAATTCATGGCTGCATTCAATCGGTCTAAACCATCTTCTTCGTCGTCTGAAAAATTAAACGGTACGTATGGTTTCAGTGATTCGATAATTGATACACGATGCTCAAATCACATGTTGGGTAATCTCTCTTTATTCACAAATTTGCGTGATATTTCATCACCTGTTGGTATGCCTAACGGCAAAAGTACTACCGCCACGAAAGAAGGAAATATTTTGGTGTGCGATGGTTTATTATTGGAGAATGTTTTATATGTCCCTGCTCTAACCTGTAATTTGTTGTCGGTGTCTCAATTACTAGACTGTCACAAGTTTATTGTTCTTTTCACTAACAAGCTATGTACTATTCAGGACCACAATTTGAGGGACCTGATTGGAGCGGGGGTGCAGTCTAATGGGGTCTATATATTCATGCCAATTTGTGCACGTGATCGTCCGCAAGCAAATAAAGTGGTTGTTTCAGATGCAAGTATGCTATGGCGTAGACGTTTAGGTCATCCTTCTATGAAAGTTATTTCTTCTTTACCTGGGGTAGTTAGTGGTAAAAGGCCTAATGGTTGTGATTTTAATTGTCCGATTTGTTTTATGGGCAAACAACCCCGAAACTCTTTTCCGTTAAGTTTGAATAAAGCATCTGGTATTTTTGAGTTAATCCATTGTGATATTTGGGGACCTAATAAGGTGCTTTCTAGTTGCGATGCACGTTTTTTCCTCACTATTGTTGATGATTTTTCCCGTGCTACGTGGGTATTTTTGATGTGCGAAAAATATGAGGTTGGAAATTTAATTTGTGAATTTTATGCAATGGTAAAAACTCAATTTGATAAACGAATTAAGATTTTGAGAAGTGATAATGGGCAAGAATTCTTAAGTATGGGGTCTTTCTTTAAGAAAAAAGGGATTTTGCATCAAACCTCTTGTGTAGATACCGCTCAACAAAATGGTCGTGTTGAACGAAAACATAGGCACATTCTTAATGTTGCTCGTGCACTACGGTTTCAAGCAAAATTGCCTAAGTACTTTTGGGGGGAATGTGTTCTCACTGCCGTTCACCTTATTAATAGGACTCCCACCCAAGTATTAAATGGTAAAACCCCTCATGAGTGCTTGTTTGGCCAAATTCCTTCATATGATTCTATACGTGTCTTTGGTTGTCTATGTTATGCTGCAAATAGGCCACGTGTTAAGGACAAATTCGGCTCAAGATCTAGGCGGTGTATTTTTGTTGGATTTCCTTTTGGTAAAAAGGGTTGGCGTCTTTATGATCTTGATACGAATGAATTTTTTGTGAGTCGTGACGTCCAATTTTTTGAAAATATTTTTCCTTACATTGAGTCACTTCCCGATAAACAAAAATTGCAATGGGAGTTGTATTTTAATCAAAATTCTTTGTGGGATGATACGAAGTTCATTGACGTTGAAGGGAGTGGGACTATTGGAAACTATGGTATGCCAAGTATAGTTGAGGGTAGCACTGGCATGTTGGGTGATTCTAGCAATGTTGATGTTGTTGTTGATGCTAGGCATGGTAGCATACATGATGATGATGCAATAGTGGATGCTAGCCAACAAATCAATCCACACACAGTGTCCATTGGAAACGTGGATAATGTTGATGGCATACAAAATAATATAGTTAATGAGAATGTTGGTCGGGGTCATCGTCAAAAGTTTCCTTCAACGAAACTTCGTGATTTTGTTACCAATACAGTTGTGCTACAAAATATAGACCCTACTTCATCGACTAAGGCTCACCCTCCTCCATCAAAGTCCTCAGGTAAACCTTTTAATATAGCTTGTTATGTGGATTATAATAAATTTTCATTGAGACACAAATGCTTTCTAACAACAATTACAAATGGTAAAGAGCCGACTTCTTTCAAAGAGGCAGTTAAAGATCCCGTTTGGCGTAAGGCTATGCAGGAAGAAATTGATGCTCTTGAAAATAGTGGTACTTGGACGGTTGAAGATTTACCACCTGGTAAAAAGGCAATTGGTAGTGGTTGGGTCTATAAAATAAAATATACAGATAAGAGCATTGTTGAGCGTCTGAAGGGGCGTCTTGTTGTATTTGGTAATCGGCAGGTTCCAGGTGTGGATTATAATGAAACTTTTGCTCCAGTTGCAAAAATGGGGACTGTACGTCTTTTTCTAGCAGTTGTTGTTCCTCTGAATTGGGAATTGCATCAAATGGATGTTCATAATGCATTTCTACATGGTGAGTTGACTGAGGAGGTATATATGCAATTTCCTCCAAGATATAGTACGCCTACTCCAGGGAAGGTTTGCAGGTTGCGAAAATCATTGTATGGTCTCAAACAAGCTCCACGACAATGGTTTGCTAAGTTATCCAACGCTTTAAAGGAATTTGGTTTTAAACAATCTTATGCCGATTACTCCTTGTTCAGCTATATCCAGGGTAGTATTTCCATGCATGTCCTTGTGTATGTTGATGATCTGATAATTGCAGGCTCTTCCCATGCTGTTGTAGTAAGATTTAAAGATTATTTAAGTACTTGTTTCCGTATGAAGGACCTGGGAGTGTTAAAATATTTTTTGGGCATTGAAGTTGCTCGAGGTCCAGAAGGTATTTTTCTTTCACAACGAAAATATACTATGGATATTTTAACTGAAGCAGGAATGTTAGGTTGTAAACCTATCGATACGCCTATGGAGCAAAATCATAGGCTTGCTTATGCCTAGGGGGAGCCGTTTGCTTATCCTGAGCAATATCGTCGTTTGGTAGGACGGCTGGTTTATTTGTCTGTGACACGCCCGGAATTGAGTTATTCAGTGCATACTCTCGCTCAATTTTTAAGTGCACCACAAGTGTTACATTGGGATGCAGCAACTCGTGTTTTACGCTACTTGAAAGGTAGCCCTGGCCAAGGGATTTTACTAAGCCCTATGCCTCATATTTCTCTTACGGCATTTTGTGATAGAGATTGGGCGTCTTGTCCGCTAACTCGTCGTTCTTTATCTGGTTATTTGGTTTTTTTGGGGCGTTCTCCGATATCTTGGAAGACAAAGAAACAACCTACTGTGTCTCGTTCATCTGCTGAAGCTGAGTGTCGTTCTATGGCTGTATCTATATGTGAGCTTAAGTGGTTGAAATCTGTGTTATTCTCTCTTGGTGTTTTGCATCCCAAGCCGATGCAGTTATTTTGTGATAGTCAGTCTGCCATTCACATTGCTAAGAATCCTGTTTTTCATGATCGTACGAAACATATTGAGGTGGATTATCACTTCATCCGCGATGAGTTGGTTAACGGAATGTTAATACTTCATACGTTCCTACTGGTCACCAATTGGCTGACATTTTGACTAAGGCGCTTGGGAAACAACATTTTACTTTTCTGTTGCGCAAGTTGGGCATTCGTGACTTACATGCTCCATCTTGAGGGGGGTGTTATGAATTCTAGAGTTACTAGCTAGAATTCTTGTAACATAATGTAACCTAAGAATTGACTAAGACTTGATGTAGGAAATTGATGTAAGAATTAATGTTGTCCATTATGGTTTTTAGGAGTTTTGGTAAGTTAAGTTTCCTATTCTTTGTATAAATAGTTGTACATATTGTAATACAAGGATAGACTTTTCTCCTCATATTTGTGTGTGTGAGAGTTTAACAGAATCCTCCATGGCCAAATTTGCAGGATAAGTTTCAAACAAGTCATCTGATGAGGAAATCCTTGTTGAATTGACATAATCATAGGGGAAATGATCAATGATACGAGGGACTAGGATCCCGATAAACCTTAGCCCTAGGAGCAGCCAACTCTCTCTGTATTCCGGCCCTGCTATATATCCGATGAACAACCCTCTTATCAGCTGCCACACTGCAACTATCCTTGCAAGTATCATAGTGTACATTAAACGCGCTATTTTTCCTCCCATATTATTATTGTTATTGTTCTCCTCTTCAATTATCTGTATATAGGATCATAGGTTAATTCTAACCTTAGCTAGGGCTCAATAAGCCGGTCTAACTAGACTCTGCTTGTATGGTGCATTTATGCAACGAATGTCTAACATGGAATAATTCTTCCGTTTCACAATATATGCATATTATTGACTTTTTGCTTTATTTATATACTAACTTTGACCATCAATTATATCTTTGTTTACATATTAATAAAAATTATAAAGATCGTAAATTTTGAAAATATATATTTAGATTAACCCAATAATAATCAAAATACAAAAATTCTCTTTACATATGAGTAATAAGTTTGGTCAAAGCTAGTAAATAAATAGTGTAATAAGTAAAAATAATGCATCTATTGTTTAACGGATGAAGTATATTTAGATTGAATCATGAGCTAAGACATGTTTATTTTAAAACTGGCAACAAAAAACTGGAAACTATTTTTTTGTTTTCATTTTGGTTTATATTTTTGTAAAAACAATAGAAAACTGAAAACAAAAAACGACACCTAACATGCTATGTTTCAAAGTGAAAAAAAATGTTATACAGATTACAAATTTTGAGTTTATATAATTCAGGGTACATCATATGACTTTAAAAATTTGACTAAAAACCGAAAAACGTTAATGATATATAACGAGCCCATAGTTCGGTAGACAGAAGTTATGCTAACCTTTCCATGGTAGAAGCTGTTAAATCGGATGGCCGTCCCAAAATGCTTGAACGATAATGCACCATTGTCACGTGGTGGAAACTCAGGCACAAGATCATACCCATAAACAATTCTATTATACTTAATATTATGCTTTCTTAAAACATTTTTCATGAAATGACCAAAATTTTCATCCCAAACCCTAAGTTGGCCATAAGTATAAATACCTTTCATTTTATCTAATCCTCCCTCCGTCCCGGAATACTCGACCCGGTTTGACCGGCACAGAGTTTAAGGGACTTGAATTGACTTATTTAATTTAATAGGTAGTAGTTGATAGTGGGGTATTATTTTAATGTAGTTAGTGAAAAATGTGTAAAGAGGTGGGGTTGGGGGAGAGTAGGGGTTGAATTTTTAATTATTTTTTGTATGGAGTAGGGGGTAGGTAGCTCAACCTCACCATGCAAGGCCAACACTGTCGGAAACAGCACCGCGAGTGCAGCCCCAAAGCTGTGTCCGGTTACGATAATTTTCGCATTTTGGTAACGTGACATCATTTCTTTGAGCTTTTCTCTAATTGTATAATAAGCTAGAGGGCGTTTTGGGTCTTGTTCGATTTGTTTAGGCCACATACCACTAATATCACCTAGGTTATCATCGTTATCGTTGTCACGTGAGTATTTGTTTAGACCTAAAGATAACATGTAACCGAAATGAGTTCTTCCCATTTCTCCATCAATTTTAACCCCCGCGTAATTGAAATTTATTCTCCAATCATCTACCCTGAAAGGTGATACACCTCCAAAAGCCACGACGATCATATCCTCGTCTATGTTTTTCTCGCGGAAGATGAAAGCTTGTGTTGTAAATTTATGTAGGAACTCTGCACATAAATTCAAATAACGAATTAATTTTTTTGGTGAGTTCGTTTACCTTAATGTCATTGGTTATGTTGAAAACACAACGTTAATCATTCATACGAAAAATATGTTTTTTTTTGGAAAAATTGACAAAGGTGCATCTATGTACAGATTATTAAAAGGGCCCAACAAAGGATTATTCCACAATAGTCCCAACTTTGTGGGGTGCTTTACAAAAATGGTCCTAGCAGGTTACCTGACCTGCTACAACAGGCAAACCACCTAACCACCACCCTTGCTACCCTCTCCCCTGCACTACCACCCCCTCGCCATGCTTGTAAATGTACTCCTCTGCCAAGTCACCCCATCCCCCATACCCCACCCTCAAAACCTCCTCTCGTGCTCCGCCACTCCTTACCTCCCTGCCACAGGCTCGCCGGATCCCGACCACCCTCCTCCTTGATCTCTCTCTCGCGTCCCTCCTTCCCCTATTCCCATGCATCTCTCTATCTTCCCCTCCCCTTAGTCTGTTGGTGCACTGCCACCACAAATCCACCGCTTCGCACGCCACACCATCAGAAAATCCCTCCTTCGCCCCCCCCCCATCCTTGCCCAAAAAAATATCTCCCCCGTCCTAGAAAAATCC
Source organism: Spinacia oleracea (assembly GCF_020520425.1). Classification (NCBI taxonomy): domain Eukaryota; kingdom Viridiplantae; phylum Streptophyta; class Magnoliopsida; order Caryophyllales; family Amaranthaceae; genus Spinacia; species Spinacia oleracea. The sequence goes on from NC_079488.1 coordinate 27,960,177, forward strand.
CTCCCCCTGCCCGTCACCCCTTGCCCTGCCCTAGAAAAATCCTCCCTCGTCCCTGAAACCCCCTCCCCTGCCCCGCCCTTTAAACCCCCTCCCCTCCCCCGCTAGCCCCTCCCCTGTTCCAGAAACACCCTCCCCCCCCCCCCACCCCTTGAATCTGCCTCCCCTGAAACCAGTAAAAGATTTTAAAAATAAATAAATTATCACTTAAACCGGTAACTCGTCCACTTGGACCGTTTTTGTAAAGCACCTCCTAAAGTTGGGACTGCTGTGGAATTATCCGTAGTTGGACCCTTATAAAAATGAACGTTCATAGTTGGGACTGCCCTTATCAATTTTTCTTTTGATGAAATTGATTGAATGTAGCGCATAAAATTTGTCTCACCGTTGTAGAAACTATAGAAGTCCACGAACTCCATCTGGAAGGAAAAACAATTCAAGGACGTAATTAGTACCATGAACACGCATATTAAATAAATCGAAAATGATAAAGGTCGCAACATGCGACCTTTAAGCCGTGTTACAATGATGACATGGCATGATTATGTGTCATGATTTAAATTGAAAACTAAAATATTTAACTTATATAACCTATTATATTATACATGTTACAAAAAAATGGGTAGGAAAATCTTAATATTCTAATTTGTTTCCTTATTTACATCGACTACCTTATTTACATATATATTTTCATAATAAAAATATTGCATTGATAGTAAAAATATTGACGCATAGCCTACGTGGCGCCTATATATATACCAATTAAATTACGACACGTAAGATTGCGACAAATAAATGTTGTCGCAACTTGCGACCTTTATCATCACCCTATATAAATTAACGATGGACCATTTTTGTTTTGCAAATGAGACATAAGGGAATATAAATTGAAAAGGGGGAGGAAAGATTCCAAAAGTAATTATCCACATTTAGTCTTAACGGCTTAACCACTAGTAGGGGCATAAGGGGCAAGCGAGAGGTTCAGCACCCACAAGTTCTGAATTTTTTGACAAAAAAAAAACAGTTAAAAAATATTGAAAATTTTAGAAAATAGGTAAATCTTCTTACTAGGTCTCCCTAAAATGTAAATGAAAAATTAAAAAAAAATCCACCTTTTACGTAGAATAGTCTTAGTTAATGTAATTGCGCATGGCCAAATGTAACACTAAATGAACAACTGTAACAATAGCCAAGTAATTGGGATTGGAAATTATGAAAGTGTTACATTAGAGTATTAGACCCTTTGATGTAACATTTGAAGGAAAGCGTTACAATTTTACCATTACAATAACCCTTTAAATGCAGTAGTGTCACTAGGCCAAGATCTTATTAATTAACGATAGATAGACCATATGGTACTATGTTGTTACAGTTTTGTTTGGGAGTTCTTTTAATTAACACCTTTAGTCGGTCTCGATCCTATGTTGCACAAAAACAATTAATATGAAAATTCAATTAAATGGAAAGGCAAAAACAAGAAATTAGAGGAAATTAAATAAGTTCAACTATATAAATCAAATATTCTGTTGAACTTATATTGACTTACATAGACAGTAGACTAGCTACTCGTTTGCTTCAAAGCCAATATAGTCTACCTAACTACATTACTAACCTTCCAACGTTGAGAAACAGTGGTCTGGATAACAGCCTCATTCTCGTAAGCCAACTTAGATGCCATCATTGAAAGTGGAGGGTAATATTTCATGCTTTATTTTTTTGTCCAGATCGAGCCTAGTGTCTACGAATTCTACGATGGAGTAATAATCCTTACTACCTTCTGTAAACACGATTTTAATTAGCAATTACAATATACTAATTAAAAACACGAAATTAATGTAATAGAGAAATAATAAAATAAACGGCCGATCGAGTAAATAAATAATATCATTAGCGCTAATATAATACGTACTTAGAGTATTGGAATTAAGGAGCCAAGTTTCCCCAAGGGCTTGGCTATGAGCGTTAACAGTATTTCCACAAGTATAGATAGAAATATTGTCCACCTCATTTTTCATAAACTAGTTGTTGGCCGACGCGCTAACGCGCGCCGTCCCCCAAGTTAGCAAAATAAAAAAATATTAAATTATTAGTCATAATAATTACAATTTGAAAGTCACTTTACAAGAAAAAACACTTACTACATATGAAATCGAAAAGTGTATTAAATACGTTTTTCATTTACGAATTAGACGACATAGAATGAACTACTTGCGTAATGCCTTCAGAAAGTTGTAGTTGCTTGTTACCTTCCCAAACCATGTAAGGAAGCCATTCAGATGTTTTAAATACTCGCCTGGGTGTTTTTTGTGTCTCTAGATGACAATATAAAATTATTCTTCTCCCTTCGCTGGTGGACAGGGGCTTATATAGCAGGTGACAAAGCCTCGTTTCTTGCAATAATCAAGGTATCCAACCTGAGAGAAAGAATAAGACAGAATAGCAAGCATAAAACAACTCAACAAGCCTACTACCTCAAAAACAAGCAGCTGTCGCGACTATTTCCCCACTTCTCTATTTCGTGTTGACCTCACAAACACGAAGTCATGCTAAACAGTTTCATATGCCTTATGATCAACCACTATACCGATAAATAATGCCAGACTTTAAGGAAGCCAACGAAAAGAGCATTAATAAGCAATACACAAACTTGTAAACAGCATAATTCAGAAGCAAAATTTTGGAGGAACTCATTTGCTGTGGGTAATTTATATTTCAGACTATAATATGCTTTAAATAACCAACTAAAAGTAAAAGAAAAGTACCTTTAAGTGGTCAAGTTTAGCATTTACTGGTACTTTTGAAGATCTTGCAAATAATAGATACTTTTGATACTTTAATTCTTCATCATTGGGGTGTTGCGACGACTTCAAGGATCAGTACCAGTAATTGAAGTTTCTTCTTCCTCCTTTTCTTCAATATTGTTGTTCTTTCTGTATGATTGAGCTTTGTAATTGCTGAAATGCAGATTCGATGTACACAAGGTTAACAATGATTTGATGAAAATTCAACCAGAAATTGAACAGAAATGACAGTCGTTTTCCCACTCTTTCGCATGAATTTAATTACCTGTTCTTCTCTCCGAATTCATCCAGGGAACTGAAGAAATTGATCGATTTTGAGGTAAACAGCTGTAATAATTGAAGAAATTTAAACATAATTAGTCGGATTTTAATTCAGAAATGCTATGAATTTGTTAGCCGAAAATTGATTTAACAAAAAAAGCTTCAAATTTTCTAATTGTTCAATCGTCCAAATAAGCCACACATTTTAATCATTTTGAAGATTATTACAGGTTTTAACTCTTTAAATTCCGAAAATCGTTAGCCAAAAATTGATTTAACAAAAACAGCTTCAAATTTTCCAATTGTTCAATCGTCCAAATAACCCACACATTTTAATCGTTTTGATGATTATTACAGGTTTTGTTACAGGTTTAAACTTTTTAAATTCCGAATGTGAAATAAATCCTAATTACAGACGATCGATCAAGTACTCCCAACCAATCAACTTCAGACCACCATTACTAATTACAGGCTGAATTATTAAAAGAAAGAGAAAGAATTACCTTGATGAAACCAATTTCCTGATGATCCAAGGATACTAAAAAGGAGAGAAAAGTTAAGGGGGCGGAGGAGAGATGGCAGGTAGGGTTCGCAAATGGAAGGGATGAAATCTCAGAGAAAGCAAAGAGAGGCAGCAGATCTTGTCAGTAGGGAAAAGAGAAATGGTTTGCTGCTCATAATAGGTTATAGTTTAAAAGCAGATTGAAGAAGATGGGTGTTTGTAATGCCGAGGAGCATGCAATTTGCGCCCCTAGCTGTGAGGACAGAACTCACATTGTTGGGTTATGATACATATGACAATTCATAAATCATGCGGAAACAACCATTAAGCCAGGAATACATATTATTTACACATAATCATATAGCATAGTTTAGATGCATACTCTTTGTTGCGTGCCTTCCCTAGCTGCGCCCGAACCGAACAAGAACAAGTCTTTAGGACTCCAAGTGTCGTCCCTCCGTAGATAGTCCACAGCACGTTCGGATCCGCCTTAAGATTGACCAACTAGAATCGCCCCTAAGGTACTATAAATTTTCGGCACTTTTGAGCAAGATGTGTGACTGAATTTTTCTCTCAAAAACTCACCTTTGAATACTTGAATACTCGTTATGAATTGTGAACCCAGGCCACATATTTATAGGGGTATGGAAAGAGAATTGGAATCCTATTAGGATACGAATTAATTAAATTAGAATTATAATAAAACTCTTATTTAATTAATTTATCAAATAGAATTAGGAATTTAATCATTAACCGAACTCTGCACGTTTTAGGTTTCGTATGCGAACACAAACACTTACGCGAGCATGACCCGCAAGCGTGCAGGCCATGCCCGCGCACAGCCCACACGGCCGCACGGCCCACGCGAGCTACAAGCCCACGCGAGCTGCAGCAATGCTCGCAGCCCACTGCTCGCAGCTGCGCGCGCTGCGCGCGCTGTGCGCGCTGCCACGGCCTGCTGGGCCTGGCCTTGCGCTGGGCCTGGCGTGGCCTTGGCTGTTCGTGTGGCGCGCTTGGCTTGCTGGGCGATGGCCTGGCTTCGTGCTGGGCCCTCGTCCGGCAGGCCTTGTCCGATGCTTATTCGTACGATACGCTTCCGATTAAATTCCCGATTCCGGAATATTTTTCCGATACGAACAATATTTAATATTTTCGATTCCGGAATTAATTTCCGTTTCGAACAAATATTTAATATTTCCGTTTCCGGAATTATTTTCCGATTCCGATAATATTTCCGATTCTGACAATATTTCCGTTTCCGGCAATATTTCCGATTCTGGCAATATTTCCATTTCCGATAATATTTTCCGATACGTACCATGTTTCCGTTTCCGGCAACATCTACGACTTGGATAATATTTATATTTCCGATACGATCCATATTTCCGTTTCCGGCAATATCATCGTTTCCGGAGTATTCATTTCTTGCCTGTGACGATCTCAGCTCCCACTGAAACCAAGATCCGTCGATTCCGAATATCCATAGATGGAGTATTTAATGCCATTAAATACTTGATCCGTTTACGTACTATTTGTGTGACCCTACGGGTTCAGTCAAGAGTAAGCTGTGGATTAATATCATTAATTCCACTTGAACTGAAGCGGCCTCTAGCTAGGCATTCAGCTCACTTGATCTCACTGAATTATTAACTTGTTAATTAATACTGAACCGCATTTATTAGACTTAACATAGAATGCATACTTGGACCAAGGGCATTATTTCCTTCAGTCTCCCACTTGTCCTTAGGGACAAGTGTGCATTTCCTAATTCCTTTGTCTCTCAATGCTTGCTCTTGAACATAAGGTAAGAGTTGTCATCCTTATTATGTCCAGAGGTGTTCCTCGGCTTCAGAGTTCAACTGATCAAATAAACAGATAATCATAGCCTATGATTCATCCGAGCACGGCCATGCATTTCACAGTTTCTAGCTCTCCGAGTGGCCTTGTACAACTTTTAAGCATCTCATCCCGATTTATGGGAGGACAATCCCAATCTTGTGATCTTGAGATTAGACTTCGTTTGATAGGTGATTACCTGAGCGTTGCCTTTATAGCCTCCTTTTACGGTGCGACGGTTGGTCAACGTCAAAGCAACCAGTTCTCAAACAAGTAATCTCAAATCACTCAGGTATTGAGGATTTAGTGTCTAATAATTTTAATGAAATTTACTTATGACAGATTTTCATCTCTTACAGTAAAGTTTCATAGGTCTTGCCCGATACTAGTCTTCCCAAAGTAAGTATCTATGCAAATGATTATGACATTGCCATGTCCACATAGTTCAAGAAACAGAACTACTAGTCATCTTGCATTCTAATCGTCTAACGTTTTCTATGCGTCCTATTTTATAGAAAACTCCGACTAGGGACCATTTTCAACCTTTGACATTCAAGTTCACTTGATAGACATTTCTTAGTCACAGGACTGGTCCTGACAGTCTATCTTGAATATATCGTCAAATTGAAGGGACTCATCATTTAATACTAAACCAAGATTAAATGGAATATGAAAATACATTTCATATATGATAAATGTTCAACCCCATTGTTTTACAACCATGGGCCTTAAACCCATCTTTAAAAACAGTTCATGGAATTCAAAGCTATGCTTGATTTCCAGTGCTACAATGTGAGTGTTGTTTCTCACTTGTTGCATAGGTTTAGTTATCATGCTTTGCCAATCTTAATATCCTTTTCATCGAATGTTCTTCGAGATAGATGATAAGATCTTTTGAGTATGTTTATTTTGTGATCTAGTCTTTCTCGCTACAATGGTGGTTCTACGCATTTCTCAATGAAGAACCATCAAGTTAGCAGACCTTTTTCTTGCTTCAAGAGTGGTTCTACGCATTTTTCAATGAAGAACCATCAAGCCAGCAGATAGGTGATCTTCCCAAGTTCAGTGAAGAACTCTTTAACATAAACAACCCTGTTTTATTGCTTTTTAGGCAATAAGTACTTTTACTTCAACTGTTTAGGTTGCTAGTGATGCTTTGTTTGGATTTACCTATCCAAGCAGTTCATAGATATGTGGAAGACTCTCCAACTATATCTTAGAACATAGAAATTATTATTTTAATTTCCCACGCAACAACTCATGGTCTCCAACCCATGTTGCCATTTTCAAAACACGATGCTCTATAGCTCGTCCTTATCAATGGTTAACTCCAAAGGGTCTTGCTTGATCCTTTGCCAGTGTTTATGCGTGTAGCATCAATATTTAGCATATCTTTATTTCCTTGAATCAAGAACTATTCCTATGTACCTTTTCAAGTACCATAAGTATTCTTGATCTCAATCTAGTTGATCTTTACTTAGATCAATAGAGATTGGTATATGTTCGTCATGGTTAAAGTCATACGATACGTTTTTGGCGATCCTCATATTATATCATACATGATAAATTCTTTTGCAGAATAATTCCCAATTGAATTCTATTCATGTAACTTTAGCTTATCTAGTTTCAGTAGATACTAAATCCAGCTAAATTCTTTGACATATAATATAGGTTAAGAATCTTATTTAGATCCTTTGATGTTTAACTTAGTAAATGCTTATACATAGTTCAAACATCCTTTACTTAGATTTATTCACATGGGTCGAATATCTCCAATGGAGACTTTCGTGTTTGATTTAGTAAATGCCATTTACTTAATCCAAAACAATATCATAAGATCTTTGTAAATAGATCTTAATACCCAGTATGTACTAAGTTTCGCCTTGGTCCGTCATTGATGAATAATTTCAAACCTAAGTCATTAGCATTTGAATATTATTTCACAATAGAGAGATATGTGTGTGATACACATAGGACCAATTAAGTTTTATGTACTCCCACTAAACTTCTTATATATCTATAAGAATCATGTACATTTTATGAAACTAAAATGCTTATTAGCTTCACTTAAAATACAGTTCCAATTCCCAATTGCTTGCTTAAATCTGTACTTAGATTTTATAAGCTAGCTTTCCTTTTCAAGCATTTATTTGGATCCACAAATTCTATGACATACCATGTACATAGTTTATTCCAACATTTGATTGAGGAATACGTTTTGTCATCCAATTGCTATATGTACCAATATGCAATCATTGCTTGAATATAGACTTGAGCATTACGATTATGCATGAGGTTTCAACACAATCCATGTCATGAATTTGCTTGTAACCTTTAGCAACTAATCTAGCTTTGTGTGTGAACACAATTTCATGTTTGATGGTTTTTATCCTTGAAACAAACTTGCAACCAATAGGTGTGAAACTATTCTTGCAAATCAACAAAATTTTAATTTTGTCATCAAAACATTGAGTATGTTTTATGGCCTCTAACCATTAAACATTTGAGTCTATATATGGCCTCTAACCATTTTAGGGAATTTGGGTTTCGTCATAGCTTTCTTACAGGTCACAAACTCATTAATTTACATGATAATAGTTTGACTGCAAGTTGTAGGTTTCTTCACTATCTAATAGAAGAATATCATAGTTTCATTGACCAGAACTCTATGTTTCTTTACTATCTAATAGAAGAATCTCATAGTTCCAGTGTCTTGAACTCTATGCCTACTTGGGTATAGAACATCAAACAATGGAATATCAACAGGCACTTTGAGAGTCCTTTGAATATTCTATTCTCCTTGAAGTACTTGTAAAGTCTTCTAAGAGATGTCTATTCTTTAAAGCCACTTGTAAAGTCCTTACAGAATAAGTTCGGATTTTCTGAAGCACTTCGAAAAGCCTCCGGAATGTCCGTTTATGTTTGTTGTTCGCCTCGAAGACTTTCGAGGTCTATTTTCTCCCACTTGTTGTTTTGGAAACGAATCTCCAAAAGGACATTATTTCGAGCAAACAAACATTATGTTCTCAAAAATTCGTGGTAGAAACAATACCCTTGTGTCTCATCACAATGAAACATATATCTAGACTTGGGCCTTAGTTTGTTGAATAACAAACACTAAGCTCCCACTGAGTTTAGCAACTCTTTAGATATATATATAATTGAAAAGATATCTTGAAATTACTTTTCAATAGCTTTGACGAATTTGGTTTAGTTTGGTGGTAGTTGAGCATTTTGTTTTAGAAATTATAGGAAAAGTCTTTATGATTCATCATTGATCGAATCAAGTACTAATTGACTTCGATCATTCCAACGTAGATATGCCATATCTTATGGAGCTAGATTGTGAAATTACAACACACAATCATTGATGATCATATTTGGTCTCAAGTAATCATCAATATGATCTAACCTAGATCTTTGTGATTTCTTGCCAAGTGGATTTTATACTTCTGAATCTTTGAACTAGCCAAACAGATTCAACTTATATAATATTTGAGTAAATAAACCTATATTCACTCAAATCCATGTGAAATAATAAAGTCATAAAACCTTTCTTTAGATTTGAACTCTATCGTCTAGGCGTTCTAACAATAGTTCATATTCTTTGTTACTTTCAACAAGTAAGACTAGCTTGTCTTAAGTTGATCTAGAGATCAACCAACTTTCAAAAGTCCATCAAAATAGAGCTTATGAATGTTAACTTGTTGATATGGTCTAAGCAACAATGCCAAAGATTAGTGGAACTCAAATCAAGGGTTTGATTTGAACCTAGTAAAGTTCTTTAAAGAGTTGTTTGTTTTAATCAAGCATATTGACTCAACCTGTAACTGACCATTTCATTCAAATAAACAAACAAACAAGCATTGTTTTTGTTCTTCTGAATGTGAGTCTTTCTGTGTTTGAAGCAGAAATTTAGGTATGCTGATTATGGAACAAAATAGCCATTAAGTTCCAGCCTTTGAAAGGACTTAAAACAAACTAGATGACCCTACAACTAATGTAGCATTGCCATGCTTCATTTCCCACTTGTAGGTCATTAGTGTATCCTAGCTTCCATTGTTTGAGTTATTACCGAAGTAAGACCCTCAAGCGGTATATGATACCAAGGAAGTTTGATTGCTAGGTCACTTCTCTTTAAACATAAACTTATAGGTAGAAACGGAATCGTAAATTCCTTTCATTTGTTCCTTGTTTTTCCTATTTCTTGTACACTTTCTTATAGTCTTAAGAACTGAATTCTATAGTGTTGACTTTTATACTTTGTTAGACATGTCCAATGTCACCAACAAGGCTCTTTACCATTTTAATTTATGTTGAATATTTTGTTTCAACTAGATGATCTTACCAGAAACTTCTAAAGTTCTCTAAGTATCGATCTATTCGAATGTCTAGGAACTAGACTCATTCGAGAATTAAATGGACAAAGATATTAGGTTGTTAACCATTGGTAAAGCTGAGCGTATTAAACTCAATGCTTTATGATCTCAAAACTACAGTGTATTTTGAATTCACAAGCACCAATTGGTTTGCCATTCGACTTTGATGTTCGAAAACAACCATAAAAGTCGCTATAAGAAACGTACATTTTAAATTGCTCACTTTCTCTCATTTCCGTGAATCATTCTTGGATTCACTACCAATCGAGGAAATTTACTGTTACCTTTCTAAAAGGATTTACTGCAGTGCAAGATATTTAATTATAAACAATAATTAAAACATACATTGAAGCATGCAAAGTCTAAATATTTATCATGAATAATAACTTGAAATTAAAGCAACCATGCAATTCAAACAAGTTATTAGCATTTTATTCGATTTTATTGTTCTGGCAGGTGTGAATAAAATGATTCCAAGATCCTAAAATCATTGAAGAACTAAGCACAGTTTGTCGACTTAATCCTAAAACATCTTAGGTAAGCAAAAGCCTTTTGCTAATAGTCTAGAAACTATTCTTGGTTGATAGGTACGTCTAAGAACTTATTAGGTAAACCTATCGATTTTGCCACGACATAAAAGGACTCCTTACTTATATCGTTGAGTTTCACCAAAACTAACATGTACTCACAATTATTTGTGTACCTTGCCCCTTTAGGACCAATAAGTAACACCTCGCTGAGCGAAAACTATTACTAGATTGATGTAAAGGATATCCAAGCAAGTGTATATTTTGGCATGGCACCTTTTAACTCAATTTTTAAGTTTGGAACTTAAGGCTCTTACTATGTTGGTTAGATTTTAAGTGAACTAAAATCCTTAATCATGCAACATAATCAAGCTTATGATCTCATGCATTTTAAGACATATTTAAAAGCAATAAATAACTTAAAACATGCATAAGATAAATGTGATCTAGTATGGCCCGACTTCATCTTGAAGCTTTAACTTCAAAGTCCGTCTTGAAAATCTCCGTGGGAGGCACCATTTTCTTCAAATAGGATAAGCTATAATTAAAACTAATTACAACTATTTGATGGTACGCAGACCATTTTTGAATTGAAAAACAACTTTGGTACTTTAGACCAATTACATTCAAATTAATGGTACGCAGACCATATTTTCTATCCTATTTGGGCCATACTAGTCACTTCATAACCTGCAAAACAGTACATATACAATATATATACCATTCACCCATTCATTATCATGAATGGCCCACATAGCTGGTTAGTAAAACACATTATGCATCACGTAAACATTTGCAGCAGTTAATCAAGGGCAGCAATAATCTACCAATTATTCAGTCCTTATTAATTCTAATCAAGTTGTTTTAACCTTAAGGATTCGTAGACCTAATCAAGAGTTTTATGACTAAAAGGGCTCCCACTTAAACCAATAAATTCATATGCTTTACTAATTTTAAACATAAAAATGTATTTCAAGTCTAACCGGAAACATACAAATTTAATTAAAATTTAAAGCTCATATAAATTTATAATTGAATCCAAAAAGTTTAATTTAATTTCAGTCGTATTTAAATTAATTCATGATTTTAATTTTAGTAAAATAATTAGAATAAATAAAATTTATTATAATTACAATATTCAAAATTAAAATCCAAGAAAATAATTTAAATTATTAATTTTAAAATTAATTAAAATTACGTAAACTGAAAAATTTCAAATTAAACATTCAAAACGATCTAATCGCAACGCAAACACCCTACGCATTGCACGCCCATGGGCCGCACGCATACAGCCATCGCTGGCCATGTGCGCGCAGCCCATGCGCTCGTCGCATAGCTGCTGCATCTTCCATCGCAAGCCATCGCACGCTATGGTGCTCGCTGCGCGCGCGCTCCATCGCTCGCTGTGCGCGCGAGCCATTGCTCGCTGTGCGCGCGACATCGCTCGCTGTGCGCGCGACATCGCTCGCTATGCGCGCGAGCCATTGCTCGCTGTGCGCGCGACATCGCTCGCTGTGCGCGCGAGCCATTGTGCGCGATCAACGCTGGGCGCAACGCTCGTGGCACGCGAGCTTGCGCTCGCTGCGCGCGAGGCTGCGCGCGCTTGCGCGAGGCAGTGCGCGTCGTGGCGCAGCTCGCTTGCTGCCCACACGCGACTGCCTTGGCTTGCCTTTCGCCCATGCCCATTTGTTCATAGCTCGTGGCCCACGACACAAGGCAGGGCTGCTGCCTTGTGCTCGTGCACCATGCCCTTGCTCATTGCATTCGTGCCGCACGGGCGACGAGCTCCCTTGCTCGTCGTCGCATGCCCGCATTATACAACACCCCTTAAGGGTAACACGAAGCGTCCATTGCTTTGTGCGTGCAAGTTATATGAACGAATCGCATAAAAATTTAAAATTTATATTTAAAATTAATGACAAATTAATAAATAATATTAATTTCATAATTTTAGGGCGAAAAATCGAAAATTTATTATTCAATTGATTTCCGATTGTCATGGATTCAAGTCTAGGTCATAAAAATTTAAAATTTATCATAAATTTACAATTTTTATGGTGGTTTTTAATCATAGGTTTCTAATTAAATTATAATTAATTATGAAAATCAAATTAATTCTAAATTATTCTAATTTTCAACAAATTAATCATAATTACAAATTAGATTGCATAATTAACAAGGCTAGGCATTCAAACTTGTTAAACATATACAGTAGGTCAATAAAAAATTCAAGATTTATCAACAAGAATCGCAAATATTTAATTTAACATCTTAAATTTACAAAATTTTGCATTCGAAAAACTAAAACCTTCGAAAAGTCAAGATTTTAGAATGCCTTTTACATGAGGAATTGACACAAAAATCACTCGATTTGGATGAGTAACGAAGAAACTGCCGAAAAACTGCGTACGTATAATTAAATAAACGCAATTTGCAATTAATTAACAATTACGAAAATTAATCACCCCTTTTAATTCTTGCAAATTTGTAATATTTAACCATGTTCATGCAATTTAGATTATGAAAATAATAAGGGGCTCGTGATACCACTGTTGGGTTATGATACATATGACAATTCATAAATCATGCGGAAACAACCATTAAGCCAGGAATACATATTATTTACACATAATCATATAGCATAGTTTAGATGCATACTCTTTGTTGCGTGCCTTCCCTAGCTGCGCCCGAACCGAACAAGAACAAGTCTTTAGGACTCCAAGTGTCGTCCCTCCGTAGATAGTCCACAGCACGTTCGGATCCGCCTTAAGATTGACCAACTAGAATCGCCCCTAAGGTACTATAAATTTTCGGCACTTTTGAGCAAGATGTGTGACTGAATTTTTCTCTCAAAAACTCACCTTTGAATACTTGAATACTCGTTATGAATTGTGAACCCAGGCCACATATTTATAGGGGTATGGAAAGAGAATTGGAATCCTATTAGGATACGAATTAATTAAATTAGAATTATAATAAAACTCTTATTTAATTAATTTATCAAATAGAATTAGGAATTTAATCATTAACCGAACTCTGCACGTTTTAGGTTTCGTATGCGAACACAAACACTTACGCGAGCATGACCCGCAAGCGTGCAGGCCATGCCCGCGCACAGCCCACACGGCCGCACGGCCCACGCGAGCTACAAGCCCACGCGAGCTGCAGCAATGCTCGCAGCCCACTGCTCGCAGCTGCGCGCGCTGCGCGCGTTGTGCGCGCTGCCACGGCCTGCTGGGCCTGGCCTTGCGCTGGGCCTGGCGTGGCCTTGGCTGTTCGTGTGGCGCGCTTGGCTTGCTGGGCGATGGCCTGGCTTCGTGCTGGGCCCTCGTCCGGCAGGCCTCGTCCGATGCTTATTCGTACGATACGCTTCCGATTAAATTCCCGATTCCGGAATATTTTTCCGATACGAACAATATTTAATATTTTCGATTCCGGAATTAATTTCCGTTTCGAACAAATATTTAATATTTCCGTTTCCGGAATTATTTTCCGATTCCGATAATATTTCCGATTCTGACAATATTTCCGTTTCCGGCAATATTTCCGATTCTGGCAATATTTCCATTTCCGATAATATTTTCCGATACGTACCATGTTTCCGTTTCCGGCAACATCTACGACTTGGATAATATTTATATTTCCGATACGATCCATATTTCCGTTTCCGGCAATATCATCGTTTCCGGAGTATTCATTTCTTGCCTGTGACGATCTCAGCTCCCACTGAAACCAAGATCCGTCGATTCCGAATATCCATAGATGGAGTATTTAATGCCATTAAATACTTGATCCGTTTACGTACTATTTGTGTGACCCTACGGGTTCAGTCAAGAGTAAGCTGTGGATTAATATCATTAATTCCACTTGAACTGAAGCGGCCTCTAGCTAGGCATTCAGCTCACTTGATCTCACTGAATTATTAACTTGTTAATTAATACTGAACCGCATTTATTAGACTTAACATAGAATGCATACTTGGACCAAGGGCATTATTTCCTTCACACATGTGATTTGGCTATCAATTACAAAAGCTTTTCCTTAAGCAAATGTTACATGAAGTACGCATAAGCCTCATTATTTGACCAAATTAGGTAAATTCAAAGCTCAAGTCAAAATACAGATTAAAATATATGGTACACCAGCTCAGAACCTTGAATAGCCAAAGAACATAATGAGAAAACACTTACTCAAAGCTTGGGCATCAGTCATCCTCTTCCTGTAGTCCCTGTTAAGCATTCTTTTAGGTAGCAACGCGCTACTGGGAACACAACATCAAGTCCATGCCACCTACCAGTTTCTGCAGCACACACCTGCTTTACGCGTTTTTTGTAGATTTACTGTTAGGATTTTTACAACGATGTTTGCTGTAACTTCTGAAATTGTTGTGATGATATTTTCCCATAGATGTTTTTTCCCACAGTAGAAACTTAACCGAATTTGTGTGTTGCCAGTGAATTGGCTCGGCAGACTTTACTTGCATCTTTCTAGGTGATCTTGGAAAGACTATCAGAAAGAAGTCAACTGCCTGTTGCTGATAGATATTGAATGCTGGTGGTACCTGTTAGTCAAAGTTAAAGAATCATGTAAGAACGCGATCAACTTTGCGAAAGAAAACTTTATTGGTAAATGTTAGGAGTAGCAAGCTAAGAAATCGAAAATGGCTAACCTTTGGCCTAGGCTCTTTAGTTCTGTGGTTTTTAGGATTGGAGTAACAGGTGCCTGTAAACAACTGATCTCCAAGCTCACACAAATGCTTCCCGAGTTCTGTTGGATTGAGTTTCGGTGATTTCTCTTTCCTCACCAAAACTGTGTCCTTCCCACCCTTGCCTCTCTCTATTGTCAAATTGCCCCTTCCTCTCTCTATTGTCAAATTGCCCCTGCCTCTCTCTATTACCAAATTGCCCCGGCCTCTCAAAGCTATCCCCGGCACTTTGACAAGCATACACGTTGAAGTTCGATGGAAGGGAACTTAAGATCCCAGGACCTCTTGCGACCTACTGCTGGGGATGGACATTTTGGCCAGAGAATCCCGAACGATCTCTATGAACATCCTGAGTTTGAAAACATGTTCAGATTACAAAACCCCATTTCTGCTATAAAGGCAACAAAACAAACACACGGACGAATAGGACACAGATGAAGCAAACAGAAAAAGAGTATTCGGAAACTTAAATCAACTCAGGGTCCCATAATTTTAGAATGTAGAGTGAACCAAATTTCTTTTTTATTCCACAGTTAAGAAGATTTTCACGCAAGTAACAACATGTAATTCTTGTTACCTTCTTCTATCAGCTTCTGACACCCAGATGGTTCGAGCTTTCCTTTCTTCTTGTTTGCCACCAGATTTTTTTCCAAAGAAGTTGCTCAACCTCCCGCTCTATGTGAGTGACAATTAGCTAAACCAGAAATGTGCTTCCTTAATATAAGAACCCGTTTTCAAAAGCTGACGCGATCTCCCTCAAATCTGCGAGAAAATTACAGAAATTCAGAACAATGGACAACACCAAACAAAACCCTAAAAATTGGACTGCAAAATAATTTTTAATTAAACAAATCCTAGATACCAGAGCTTATGCTCGAGTGTTCCAGAGACAAGATGTATTCAAGAAATCAACTAAAATCCCTAGATTACCACAAAATGAGGCAATGCTTCAGCACTATACTCAAATTTCACAAATATAGTTAGAAATATACTCACAAATATAGTTAGAAATATACTCAAAAATTGAGGCAAATGCTTCAGCACTATACTCAAATTTCACAAATATACTCAAACTTTTTGTCCCTAGATTACCACAAAAAATATCAGCACTATACACGTTAGAAGAAGCATGGGCTTTTTGGCTTTAGCCCGTCTTTCGTAAAGGGGTGACACGTCCTTCATATTTTTTAATATCATTTCTTTACGAATAGAGAAAAAAAGAAGAAAAATCAGGTTGATCGCTTTGGCAACGTCAATGTGCTGACACTGAAACATAATGGGTCCTAACAATGGCAAGCTCCCACCAAATTTTGGATTCTAATTGGTTGGTATCACTACTAAGCATGGGATGTGGTATAGTGAAAGCTCAATAAAACTTGTTCAGCAAGTGAAGCTTAAAAGAGTACTCGGAGTATGATTTCCACTTGTCAGATAGGCAGAAGAAAAGTGCACAAGTTAAAAACACTCCGGTTGACAGAATACCAACTTATAATAGCATCAAATGATTGAGCTTTTAGTGAAACAAATGCCAGAAATTGAAAGTAGAGAATCCCAGACAGCTATTATGCATTTAATGTTATTCCACAAACTGTATAGGAGAAAATATAGAGCAACTGACCCAAATAACTGTCCCAGAATTTGGCAATGCTGAATCATTCCCATTAATGGCAGATTGCAGCGTCTGGTGAAGAGGAGCAACTACCCCATGTCCTGCAGTTTCGAGAATATTGCAGCTCTCTAGAGCCAACCCTTTTGGTAAGCCCTTCTTCTCCATGTATTCTTTCAGATTACACACAATCGTCTTTGTTGGAGTTTTTGCAACTCCATGGAACTTCGTAAAACTTGTCACATGAACTGTTACTGCTGACAGTGCGGACCTTGTGAACCCTCATCCAACAATCCAGATACTATATACCAAATCTTATACCACTAATATGAACTGCAATAAAATATGCAACAAGAAAGATCAATCTAATAATTACATCAAAGTGAACACAGGATCCTGTTCTTGCTAATACATGAAATCATTTAAAAATTTAAAAAGAGCGGGAGATGGAAAAATCATTTTAAAAAAAAGAGCGATAGACAGGGAAAAGAGGAAAGAAAATACATAAAAAACCCAACCCTAGATATCAAAATTATTAAAATGCAAACAAAAATAGAAATTACACCTCTTGATCAAGATGTCTCGACGCGAGAAGAAAGCCTAGGACGATCAGTGAGAAGCTCGTATTATCATCCTGAATAGAGGGTAAAATAAAAAGCAATCAGGTCAGTTACATGGACTTCGGTGATAAATAAAAGCTTGAAAACAATACAGGACATGAATAGGAAAGAGAACAAACCAGCTCTTTAGTTCTATTTAGGTGCTACAGATACCAATTTGGCAGCTCGAAATGTCCCTGAAAACATGAAATTTATATGCTTAGGAGAGTTCCCTTGTGTATGACGTGCATACAAGACAAATAATAATGAGAATTGTGACAGTGACTTGAGTTTTGAGTTATGTTAGGAGATAGAAAGAGAGAGATTTGAGTTATATTAAACAAAGATCCTCAACACAAGGTACATACTGCTCAAAAGACACAGACAAGAACCTAGTATGACAAATCCTTTTATCTAAGTTTTTTTTTTTTGCAAATATCAAATAAGCTTCAAGTAAGTTACCTGTCGGGATAATATAGTAGTGGCATCCAAATGAGGAAAAGTTGTAGCAAGAGGAGGATCTGTCGAATCATCAACAGGCACATAGATAGCCTGGACAGAAGTAATAGAACCCTTATTGGTCGTTGTAATACACTCTTGTGGACCTCCAAGATCAGTATCCAAGGTAGGTTGGTAACCAACAGCCGAGGGAATACATCCAAGTAAAGCAGACACCTCTGAGTTAGCCTAGAATCAACAAAAAAAAAGGGTTTGCATAATCAAGAGGATCAATCCACGGAAGATTCACAATGAGTAGAGAAGTTCTTTGACAGGAAACCATACTTGGGTAAAACGGAAAATGTTGTCAATAAAGAGCAGCACATCTTGTCCCTCAGCATTACGGAAGTTTGGAATTGATCCCGAAATCATCTGTACATCAGGAAAAAGAGATTCTGACAAAAACCTGAGAATTGCTACTGTCAAAACCCAGAAGTTAAGCATGCTTAGTGACGACTAACAGAAGACCGTTTCACAAAGTCTTGTAGAGGAATAGGAGTACACGGGCATAATAGTATATAAGAAGGTCTCATACTAACTTAATGTAAGATGTGGATAGCATAATATGTACAAGGGATGACAATTTTTTTCCTTTTTTGGTTTCAAAACATAGCAGTATATACGCAACAATCCCACCTGAGACTTAATCAAATATTCGTTTTTTTTTTACTATTCTAGCTGATCATCCAGAAAAGATACGGAGACCGTAGGTTCTGAATGCAAAGTTACCTAAGGTTAACTTCTGCACATAAGCAGGAAAAGATAACTGAATCTCCTTACTGAAATCAACGAGGACCAGATTAAAATATACAACACCTTAGCAGAATAAGCTAAAAAATCAGGTTACCTTATGTTGTTGGCTGCAAAAACCTCTTGCAATATCTGAACAAAAAAAAGAAGTTGTGAACTCTACTATCGAAAGTTGATGGAGTTCATCGACATCACACCCTATAAAGCCGCAAACTGCTTTGCTGAAGGGCATCCAAGTAAAAGCAACATAAGGGCATGAAGATTACAATGACAACTAATAAAACAAAATGTACCAATTCAAATAGTTCACAAATAGACAAATAGTCATGGGAAATTCCAAGTATTAGAATTATTTACCTGCTGAATATGCAACGGTCTCTCTCCCATTGCAGAACATATGGTTGCCACCTTTGCTTCATGATCATCAATTTCCTTTAGTAGCTAAGCTCTTTTAACAATCATTCCACTGATCATTCTTTCCAGCATAGACTTACGAGATCTTCTCCAAGTCTGTGAATTTGCGGAATTTATTAGGAAAAGTAGCCAATGTTGTACACATGGTGAATGGAAAATATCAAATTGAAGTTCTCTGTATAAGCCAGAGAAACTCCTTTTCCACCTAGATTAAGTTCATATGGTGTGTCGTGGAATGGCAAACAAATCTTCACCCAAATTTAGTGCACACAGTGAAGAAACATAAAATCGTGGATACGGAGATAGGAATTTAAGCAAAGAAGTTGTATAGTTGACTGAAAACTTCTCTAGCATTGCCCACTAATGACATATTCAATACAACTATAGTGGTTCGTAGTATAGTGCCTACACCTAGACATTAAAGAGACTGTGGACTTGGCTCAAGTACCAAATTCTACTCAAGCGGCTAATTGCTTTTAAAAACCTCAAATAGATACACCCTAAACATGGTGCTAGGACAATATCTTAGATTCATGGACCTATCTCAACGCATGAGATCTTTCACTCACATTTTTTCTCATTCAAGAATTGTTTGTTTCTTGCCCATTTACAATTTACAGTATGTAATCATGAACCCTATTACTAATTAGAGCAAACATTTGAAATCGCGATTTTTTTGGGGGGTAATTTTGGGCAATTAGACATTATTGATCTATGCACTATCGCTTCAAAGTAAATTACCTAATTCTTCTAAGCCAATTACAGTACATCAGAATACCCTTTTATCTTCACAAAAGGTTTACACATTGCAACTCACTTGAGCTTAACAAGCCTTGAGCACAAAGACAAAATGTGGTCCATTACTTTTAACCTAGGTAGTATATGTCAATAACAAAAGGAAAAACTCGACGATTTCTCAAGTTTATATGCAATCATGATTAAACATTAAAAAGCACCATTCAAAAATTACTCCTTTTCCCCTACATTTTGAGCAAGAGAGGAAATTAAACTATCATCCAACGTACTTTAAAATACTGAACAAGAGTAATTGATGATCTTACTTGTACAAATATGCAGCAATCGCTGCAATCAACCTTTAATTCGACGAATCTCAGCATTCAACGCCACAACCGAATATAACCTGACAAAATTAGGGAAATTTGGGCACCAAACAATTAAATGTTGAAGTAAAATCAAGTTCAGTGGTATCACAAAACAAAATTGAGAATAATAACTCACCCTTTTTTTGAGCCAATCGCTGCAATCAACCTTTAAGTCGACGAATCTCAGCATTCAACGCCACAACCGATTCCCTATTCGTCTCACTTGCTGCCGTTTCAGCTTTCTGCATAAGAAACTTTTAAAACAATTGAAAATGATAACAATTTCAGATCTGAAGAGCTTACAATTCAAAGGCAGAGAATCTTTGCGATATTTACCTCCCTTCATTCGTGAATTGTGTGGTCGACAAAATTTCAGTAGGAGATGGGGATGAGATTATACCAAGAAGAGAAGCAGGAGGAAAGAGAAAGGGGAAGCTCGAGCAAGCAAAAGGAAGAGGACGAAAGACCTAGGTCAAAGGCTGAACGTAAAGAGAGGGTCTAAGGCTGAAGCAACGTGGAGGAGCAAGATGTTAAGAGGGCAAAAACGATAAATCGGTAGAAATTGAAGGGCATTTTAGGTGTTCCACTATTGGATGAATAGTGAAACACAACTCCTTGCTTTTAAAGGTTGTAGGATTTGAATTTAGACTGGTCTTAGTGTAGGAACATATAGATGCATAAAGCGGAATTTCAGGAAACAATTTCCTAACATCTATCACAGGATCTCATGCATAACAATAGTATAGATCAGATTAAGTCGAAAGAATAATCACCTTTGAAGCGTGTTCTCCCGTTCGTATGCAAGCTTCGAAGATCTTAGAGCCCCACTTGTTGCTCCTCTACTCAGTCCACAAGCACGAATTGAATCCCACGTATGCTAGTACGGAAGAGAACGATCACAATCTGTCTCTTGCTTTGTTTGGGATGTACGACGTTTAGAGAATGACAGTTAGGGTTTTTGTGTTTTCTTTTTGTGTCAGATATTCAATCAACGTAGTTACTGAATCCCTGACATTATAACTATTATAATGTTTAGGGCTTTTAAGTTAACACAAAGCCCAACCTTATTTCTCTTAGCAGGCCGGTTGCCATAGGACCTTTTGGGCCCATTCCAATTAGTGCTTATATGTGTGACCTTATAGGATTAATATATTTTAGTTGTAGGTCCAATCAATATTGTCCTACTAATCACATTTATTCTCTAGCAAGCAAATATGATTACTAAAATAATTAATTTATTATCTTCATAATTAATTCCTATTTATATTTAGTAATTGCCGGAAATGTCTAAGGACATAATTCCTTCAATCTCCCACTTGTTCGAAGACAAGAACGCAATGCTAAATTCCTTAAGTCTCTTAATGCCAAAATTTGATAACACACTGTTATTCTCAAATTCTAGTTTCTTGATCGCCGAGTTTGAACTGTTCAAATAAAGATTAACTTTTAATCCCATTCCGCATGGCCATGCAATTTTCAGTTCTCGCTCATCAAGAGGCCCAGACACCATTCCTATCAAATAGGAGGACTTATTCACTCTTGTATGACCATAACTCCCACTCAATTCTTAGCCCACCTGATCACTGCCTTTATAACCTCCTTTTACGGCGCGGCGTTTAACAGCGTCAAAGTTAAACTAATTGTCTCGTGGTTATTAAGACATACTCATGTCTAAGGAATCCACTAAATATAGAAGTTTGATTCTACTTTTAGAATCTAGTTAGGTCAAGTCTCAATGCATCAAGTATACATCCATATAATCAATTAGACATCCCCATGTCTCCATAGCCCATGAAACTGCACTATCAATTAATTACATGCTAGTCTTCACATAAATCACTTATGTCCAATTTAGTGATTTAGACTAGGGACTTAATAAGTTGTGATTTCAGTTCACTTTATAGGGTTCCATTATCAAAACGTTTTCGATAATCCTATTTGAAAACACAAGTTATTTGGACATTTTATTTAATACTAAACCAAACAATTAAATAAGAATGAACTTTTATTGATAAACATTCAAAGCATAATAAATGTCTTTACAATTGTAAACATAAAGTAAACAAACTAAAGCCATTCTCCCATATGCCTAAGCCCCATAGACCTAGTATGACTCTCATGCTTAGGTTGAGCAAGCGGCTTAGTCAGAGGATCAGCCACGTTATCCTCAGTATGAACCTTGCTTACTTTCACATCCCCTCTTTCAACGATCTCTCGAATAAGATGGAATCTCCTGAGCACATGTTTGGATTTTTGGTGCGATCTGGGTTCCTTGGACTGGGAAATGGCACCATTGTTGTCACAATACAACTCAATGCCATTTTCAATGCTAGGAACTACACCAAGTTCACTAATGAACTTTTTGATCCAAACAGCTTCTTTTGCTGCATCACTTGCTGCAATATACTCAGCCTCTGTTGTAGAATCTGCGATGGTACTCTGCTTAGACCTCTTCCAGCTCACAGCCCCTCCATTGAGACAAAATATGAAACCAGATTGTGATCGGAAATCATCTTTGTCACTTTGGAAGCTTGCATCGGTGTATCCAGTGGCAACCAACTCATTATCTCCACCATAGACCAAGAAATCATCCTTAGTCCTTCTTAAGTACTTAAGGATATTCTTTGCTGCCATCCAGTGCGCCTCTCCTGGGTTTGACTGGTATCTGCTGCACATACTCAAAGCATATGCAACATCCGGTCGAGTGCATACCATGGCATACATAATGGACCCTACTGCAGAGGCATAAGGAACACTACTCATGCGCTTGACCTCATCAGGTGTCGAAGGACACTGAGTCTTGCCAAGTGAAATGCCATGTTGCGTGGGAATGAAACCTCTTTTGGAGTTTTCCAGCTTGAACCTTGCAAGAACCTTATCAATATAAGTCTCTTGGCTAAGTCCAATCAGCCTTTTGGATCTATCTCTATGGATCCTTATTCCCAAGATGTATTCAGCTTCTCCTAGGTCTTTCATGGAAAAACAACTTTTAAGCCATTCCTTGACTGACTCAAGCATGGTCTTGTCGTTTCCTATGAGAAGTATGTCATCCACATACAAGACTAGGAAAGCAATACTACTCCCACTCAACTTCTTGTATATACAAGATTCCTCTTCATTTCCGAGGAAGCCAAAAGATTTGACTGCCTCATCAAATCTGAGGTTCCAACTCCGGGATGCTTGCTTAAGCCCATAAATGGACTTCTTAAGCTTGCAAACTTTTCTTGGACTGTTTGGATCTACAAAACCTTGTGGTTGTGTCATGTACACATCCTCTTTCAAGAACCCATTCAAGAAGGCGGTTTTAACGTCCATCTGCCAGATCTCATAGTCATGAAAGGCAGCAATCGCAAGAATTATCCTAATGGATTTCAGCATGGCTACTGGTGAGAAGGTTTCATCATAGTCAATACCATGAATTTGTCTAAAACCTTTTGCCACTAGTCTTGCCTTAAAGACATCAATGTTTCCATCTTTGTCCTTTTTCAGTTTGAAAATCCATTTGCAACCTATGGGTTTAACCCCATCAGGCAAAGCAACCAAGTCCCATACTTGATTTTCAAACATCGAATCCATTTCGGATCTCATGGCTTCAAGCCATTTCTCGGAGTCTTGACTCGTCAAAGCATTTGTGTAGCTAGTAGGTTCCTCATGTTCTAAAATCTCTATTTCAGAACTTTCAGTCAAAAGGAAATCAATATATCTCTTTGACGGAATTGAAGGAAATAATGCCCTTGGTCCAAGTATGCATTCTATGATAAGTCTAATAAATGCGGTTTAGTATTAATTAACAAGTTAATAATTCAGTGAGATCAAGTGAGCTGAATGCCTAGCTAGAGGCCGCTTCAGTTCAAGTGGAATTAATGATATTAATCCACAGCTTACTCTTGACTGAACCCGTAGGGTCACACAAATAGTACGTAAACGGATCAAGTATTTAATGGCATTAAATACTCCATCTATGAATATTCGGAATCGACGGATCTTGGTTTCAGTGGGAGCTGAGATCGTCACAAGCAAGAAATGAATACTCCGGAAACGATGATATTGCCGGAAACGGAAATATGGATCGTATCGGAAATATAAATATTATCCAAGTCGTAGATGTTGCCGGAAACGGAAACATGGTACGTATCGGAAAATATTATCGGAAATGGAAATATTGCCAGAATCGGAAATATTGCCGGAAACGGAAATATTGTCAGAATCGGAAATATTATCGGAATCGGAAAATAATTCCGGAAACGGAAATATTAAATATTTGTTCGAAACGGAAATTAATTCCGGAATCGGAAATGTTAAATATTGTTCGTATCGGAAATGAATTCCGGAATCGGAAATTTAATCGGAAGCGTATCGGACGAGGCCTGCCGGACGAGGGCCCAGCACGAAGCCAGGCCATCGCCCAGCAAGCCAAGCGCGCCACACGAACAGCCAAGGCCACGCCAGGCCCAGCGCAAGGCCAGGCCCAGCAGGCCGTGGCAGCGCGCACAGCGCGCGCAGCGCGCGCAGGTGCTTGCGTGGGCTTGTAGCTCGCGTAGGCCTCGCTGCGTGGGCTGCTGCTCGCACGCACGCGCATGGGCGGCCCATCGTGGCTGCCGTGTGTGTGTGCGTAAGTGTTTGTGTTCATGCACGATTCCTAAAACGTGCAGAGTTCGGTTAATGGTTAAATTCCTAATTCTATTTGATAAATTAATTAATTAGAGTTCTTGTAGGATTCTAAGTTTAATTAATTCGTATCCTAATAGGATTCCAATTCTCTTTCCATACCCCTATAAATATGTGGCCTGGGCTCACAATTTATAACGAGTTTTCAAGTATTCAAAGTGAGTTTTTGAGAGAAAAATTCAGTCACACATCTTGCTCAAAAGTGCCGAAAATTCTAGTACCTTAAGGGCGATTCTAGTTGGTCAATCTTAAGGCGGATCCGGACGTGCTGTGGACTATCTACGGAGGGACGACACTTGGAGTCCTAAAGACTTGTTCTTGCTCGGTTCGGGCGCAGCTAGGGAGGGCACGCAACAAAGAGTATGCATCTAAATTATGCTATATGATTATGTGTAAATAATATGTATTCCTGGGTTAATGGTTGTTTCCGTATGATTTATGTAATATCATATGTATCATAACCTAACAGTGGTATCACGAGCCCCTTATTATTTTCATAATCTAATTTGAATGAACATGGTTAAATATTACAAATTTGCAAGAATTAAAAGGGGTGATTAATTTTCATAATTGTTAATTAATTGCAAATTGCGTTTATTTAATTATACGTACGCAGTTTTTCGGCAGTTTCTTCGTTACTCATCCAAATCGAGTGATTTTTGTGTCAATTTCGCATGTAAAAGGCATTCTAAAATTTTGACAAAAAAAGTATTTTTCTGCCGAACTCAGAATTCTCAAATTCGAAGCCTAACTATGACTTTTCGAAGGTTTTAGTTTTTCGAATGCAAAATTTCGTAAATTTAAGATGTTAAATTAAATATTTGCGATTCTTGTTGATAAATCTTGAATTTTTGATTGACCTACTGTATATGTTTAACAAGTTTGAATGCCTAGCCTTGTTAATTATGCAATCTAATTTGTAATTATGATTAATTTGTTGAAAATTAGAATAATTTAGAATTAATTTGATTTTCATAATTAATTATAATTTAATTAGAAACCTATGATTAAAAACCACCATAAAAATTGTAAATTTATAATAAATTTTAAATTTTTATGACCTAGACTTGAATCCATGTAAATCGGAAATCAATTGAATAATAATTTTTCGATTTTTCGCCCTAAAATTATGAAATTAATATTATTTATTAATTTGTCATTAATTTTAAATATAAATTTTAAATTTTTATGCGATTCGTTCATATAACTTGCACGCACAAAGCAATGGACGCTACGTGTTACCCTTAAGGGGTGTTGTATAGTGCGGGCATGCGACGACGAGCAAGGGAGCTCGTCGCCCGTGCGGCACGAATGCAATGAGCAAGGGCGTGGTGCACGAGCACAAGGCAGCAGCCCTGCCTTGTGTCGTGGGCCACGAGCTATGAACAAATGGGCATGGGCGAAAGGCAAGCCAAGACAGTCGCGTGTGGGCAGCAAGCAAGCTGCGCCACAACGCGCACTGCCTCGCGCAAGAGCGCGCAGCCTCGCGCGCAGCGAGCGCAAGCTCGCGTGCCACGAGCGCTGCGCCCAGCGTTGCTCGCGCGCACAGCGAGCGATGTCGCGCGCCCAGCGAGCGATGTCGCGCGCACAGCGAGCGATGGCTCGCGCACACAGCGAGCGATGGCTCGCGAGTACAGCGAGCAATGGCTCGCGCGCACAGCGAGCGCTGGCGAGCGCGCACTGCGAGCGATGGCTCGCATGCGACGAGCGCTGGCGCGCGCGCAGCGAGCACCACAGCGTGCGATGGCTTGCGATGGGAGATGCAGCAGCTATGCGACGAGCGCATGGGCTGCGCGCACATGGCCAGCAATGGCTGTGTGCGTGCGGCCCATGGGCGTGCAATGCGTAGGGTGTTTGCGTTACGATTAGATCGTTTTGAATGTTTAATTTGAAAATTTCAGTTCACGTAATTTTAATTAATTTTTAAATTAATAATTTAAATTATTTTCTTGGATTTTAATTTTGAATATTGTAATTATAATAAATGTTATTTATTCTAATTATTTTACTAAAATTAAAATCATGAATTAATTTAAATAACGACTGAAATTGAATTAAACTTTTTGGATTCAATTATAAATTTATATGAGCTTTAAATTTTAATTAAATTTGTATGTTTCCGGTTAGACTAGAAATACATTTTTATGTTTAAAATTAGTAAAGCATATGAATTTATTGGTTTAAGTGGGAGCGCTTTTTAGTCATAAACTCTTGATTAGGTCTACAAATCCTTAAGGTTAAAACAACTTGATTAGAATTAATAAGGACTGAATAATTGGTAGATTATTGGTGCCCTTGATTAATTGCTGCAAATGTTTACGTGATGCATAATGTGTTTTACTAACCAGCTATGTGGGCCATTCATGATAATGAATGGGTGAATGGTATATATTGTATATGTACTGTTTTGCAGGTTATGAAGTGACTAGTATGGCCCAAATAGGATAGATAATATGGTCTGCGTACCATTA
This sequence comes from Spinacia oleracea, assembly GCF_020520425.1. Lineage (NCBI taxonomy): Eukaryota > Viridiplantae > Streptophyta > Magnoliopsida > Caryophyllales > Amaranthaceae > Spinacia > Spinacia oleracea. The sequence goes on from NC_079488.1 coordinate 27,987,294, forward strand.
ATTTGAATGTAATTGGTCTAAAGTACCAAAGTTATTTTTCAATTCAAATATGGTCTGCGAACCATCAAATAGTTGTAATTAGTTATAGCTTATCCTATTTGAAGAAAATGGTGCCTCCCACGGAGATTTTCAAGACGGACTTTGAAGTCAAAGCTTCAAGATGAAGTCGGGCCATACTAGATCACATTTAATCTTATGCATGCTTTAAGTTATTCATTGCTTTTAAATATGTCTTAAAATGCATGAGATTGTGGCTTGATTATGTTGCATGATTAAGGATTTTAGTTCACTTAAAATCTAACCAACATAGTAAGAGCCTTAAGTTCCAAACTTAAAAATTGAGTTAAAAGGTGCCATGCCAAAATATACACTTGCTTGGATATCCTTTACATCAATCTAGTAATAGTTTTCGCTCAGCGAGGTGTTACTTATTGGTCCTAAAGGGGCAAGGTACACAAACAATTGTGAGTACATGTTAGTTTTGGTGAAACTCAACGATATAAGTAAGGAGTCCTTTTATGTCGTGGCAAAATCGATAGGTTTACCTAATAAGTTCTTAGACGTACCTATCAACCAAGAATAGTTTCTAGACTATTAGCAAAAGGCTTTTGCTTACCTAAGATGTTCTAGGATTAAGTCGACAAACTGTGCTTTGTTCTTCAATGATTTTAGGATCTTGGAATCATTTTATTCGCACCTGCCGAAACACATAACTTGAATAAAATGCTTAATAAACATTGAATTATGCATGTATGCTAGAATTTAAGTTTATTAAGAGAAACTGTGAATGGTTATTTATTTGTTTATTCTTTTCAATTGTAGTTTTTAATATGGCAAACAACAATTCATTCAACATTCGATCAATTCTCGAAAAGGAGAAGTTGAACGGGAAAAACTTCCTTGACTGGCAAAGGAACTTGCAAATAGTTCTTATGCAGGAAGAAAAGGAGTATGTCCTAGATGAGGCGATGCCCGAAGCTGCAGGCGACGGGGTCACTCAGGCAGCCCTCAATCGTTGGATTGATGCCAACAAGGATGTGAAATGTCTAATGCTCGCCACCATGAGTGCGGATCTGCAGAAAACGTTCATCAACTCAGATGCTTTCACAATCATCAGTGAGTTGAAGAACATGTTCCAAGATCTGGCTCGAGTCGAAAGATTCGAGACTCATAGGCAAATTCTTGAGACCAAGCTTAAGAAAGGCGAGCCCGTAAGTCCACATGTTCTCAAAATGATTGGACTCATTGAGAATATGAGTCGGCTGGATCAACAATTTTCTCAGGAAATGGCTATAGACACCATCCTCCATTCTCTTCATAGCGGGTATGATCAGTTCAAACTGAACTACAGTATGAATAGTCTGGACAAAACGCTCACTGAGCTTCACGGTATGCTGAAGACCGCTGAAAAAACGCTCAAAAGTGATAAGCAGGATGTGCTTATGGTGCGTGGGGGCAAGTTCAAGAAATCTGGAAAGAAGAGGAATGCTAAGAAAGGTGGCAACAAGGCCAGCCCAACTAAGAAAACTGGCGCCAAATCTGTAAAGAGGAAGGTCAGTCAACCCACTTCTGAATCCGAATGCTTCTACTGCAAGAAGAAGGGGCATTGGAAGAGAGATTGCTTGAAGCTAAAGGAAGATCAGAAGAACGGAACTGTCGTTCCATCTTCAGGTATTTTCGTTATAGACTGTATACTTGCTAATTCAACTTCTTGGGTATTAGATACAGGTTGTGGCTCACACTTATGTTCCAATCCACAGGGACTAAGAAGAAGTAGAAAGTTAAGCAAGGGTGAAGTCGACCTACGAGTGGGAAATGGAGCACGGATTGCTGCATTAGCTGTAGGAACTTACTATTTGTCGTTGCCCTCCGGGCTAGTTTTGGAACTGGAAGAATGTTTCCATGTTCAAAGTCTTACTAAAAACATCATTTCAGTTTCTTGCTTAGATGCTAAGGGATTTTCCTTTTTAATAAAAGACAATAGTTGTTCGTTTTATTTTAAAGAGATGTTTTATGGATCTGCTAGATTAGTCAATGGACTTTATTTATTAGATCACGACAAACAAGTATATAACATAAATACCAAAAAGGCCAAAAAGAATGATTCAGATCTCACCTATCTGTGGCATTGTCGATTAGGCCATATAAACTTGAAACGCTTAGAAAGACTTCAAAAGGAAGGAATTCTAGAACCATTTGACTTAGAGGATTATGGTAAATGCGAATCATGTTTACTTGGAAAAATGACAAAGCAACCTTTCTCTAAAGTTGGAGAAAGAGCAAATGAACTATTGGGTTTAATCCATACAGATGTATGTGGACCAATGAGTACAAATGCTAGAGGTGGTTTCAGCTACTTTATCACTCTCACTGATGACTTCAGTAGGTATGGTTATGTCTACCTAATGAAGCATAAGTCTGAATCCTTTGACAAATTCAAGGAATTTCAGAGTGAAGTAGAGAATCAATTAGGCAAGAAGATTAAAGCACTGCGGTCTGATAGAGGCGGTGAATATCTGAGCTATGAATTTGATGACCATCTGAAAGAATGTGGAATTCTATCAGAATTGACTCCTCCAGGAACACCACAATGGAACGGTGTATCGGAACGGAGGAACAGAACCTTGCTAGACATGGTCAGGTCAATGATGGGTCAGGCCGAACTTCCATTAGAATTTTGGGGACATGCACTAAATACAGCTGCACTCACTATAAATAGAGCTCCGTCTAAAGCTGTCGAAAAGACTCCATACGAATTATGGTTTGGAAAGCCTCCAAATGTGTCTTTTCTTAAGATTTGGGGATGTGAAGTATACGTCAAACGATTAATTTCAGACAAACTTCATCCAAAATCTGACAAATGTATCCTTGTGGGCTATCCAAAGGAAACAAAGGGGTATTACTTCTACAATACATCTGAGAACAAGGTGTTTGTTGCTCGAGATGGTGTCTTTTTGGAGAAAGATCACATTTCCAAAATGACAAGTGGGAGAAAAGTAGACCTCGAAGAAATTCGAGTCGAACAACAAACTCTAGAGAATGCTCAAGATGACATTCAGGATGAAACTCAGAGATCTTTAGAAGAATCTGGTGAGAATCATGGTCAATCTAGAAATGTTACCCCGCGTAGATCGCAAAGATATAGAACTCAACCGGAAAGGTACTTAGGTATTTTGACGAACGAGAGCTATGACGTTCTATTACTTGAAAGTGATGAACCTGCGACTTACAAACAAGCTATGACGAGCCCTAGCTCCAAGCAATGGCAAGAAGCCATGCAATCTGAATTAGACTCCATGTCTGAAAACCAAGTATGGGATTTGGTCGATTTGCCAGATGGCTACCAAGCCATTGGAAGCAAATGGGTTTTCAAACTGAAAAAGGACAAGGATGGGAAACTTGAAGTTTTCAAAGCTAGATTGGTTGCAAAAGGTTACAGGCAAGTCCACGGTGTGGATTACGATGAAACTTTTTCACCAGTTGCAATGCTAAAGTCTATTCGGATAATGTTAGCAATCGCTGCATATTACGATTACGAAATATGGCAGATGGATGTCAAAACTGCTTTCTTAAACGGCGTTTTAACAGAAACTGTGTTTATGACACAGCCTGAAGGTTTTGAGGATCCAAAGAATGCTAAAAGGTATGCAAGCTAAAGAAGTCAATCTACGGATTGAAGCAGGCATCCAGGAGCTGGAATATACGTTTCGATGAAGCAGTCAGTGACTTTGGTTTCATCAAGAACGCAGACGAATCTTGTGTATACAAGAAGGTCAGTGGGAGAAAAATTGCTTTCCTAGTATTATATGTCGACGACATATTACTTATCGGAAATGACATTCCTATGTTGAACTCTGTCAAGATTTGGCTTGGGAAATGTTTTTCGATGAAGGATCTAGGAGAAGCACAGTACATATTGGGCATCAAGATTTACAGAGATAGATCTAAAAGGATGATTGGACTTAGTCAAAGCACTTATATCAATAAGGTGCTTGATAGGTTCAAGATGGCGGACTCCAAGCGAGGCTACCTACCCATGTCTCATGGAATGACTCTAAGCAAGACTCAGTTCCCAAAAACACTTGATGAGCGTAGACGAATGAATGGGATTCCATATGCATCATTGATTGGTTCAATAATGTATGCTATGATATGTACACGCCCGGATGTTGCGTACGCACTCAGTGCTACGAGCAGATACCAGTCAGACCCAGGAGAGGCGCATTGGACTGCTGCCAAGAACATTCTGAAGTACCTGAAAAGGCACAAAGATGACTTCCTGGTCTATGGTGGAGATGATGAATTAATTGTTAAAGGCTATACGGACGCAAGTTTCCAAACCGACAAAGATGATTTCAGATCACAGTCTGGGTTTGTCTTCTGCCTCAACGGAGGAGCAGTAAGCTGGAAAAGTGCTAAGCAAAGCACCATTGCGGATTCTACAACTGAAGCGGAGTACATTGCTGCACATGAAGCAGCAAAGGAAGCTATATGGCTAAGGAAGTTCATAGGTGAACTTGGTGTAGTCCCCTCCATTAAAGGACCAATAGCCCTGTATTGTGACAATAACGGAGCTATTGCACAGGCAAAAGAGCCTAGACACCACCAGAGAGTCAAGCATGTACTTCGTAGATTTCACCTTCTACGAGAGTTCGTTGAAAGAAAAGAAGTCGAGATAAGCAAGATTGGAACTGATGACAACATATCAGATCCATTAACTAAACCTCTGCCGCAAGCGAAGCACAACTCGCACACTGCAGCTATGGGAATCAAGCATATTGGAGAATGGCTTTGATGTCTCTGTTTAATGTTTTAAAGTTTTAGAGTTTAAATCTTTGTAAAACATTATTGGTTAATCATTCACAATAAATGAAAAGAATTCATTTTTCCATTTAATTTGTGGTTTATTAAATGATGAGTCCCTTCAATTTGACGATATATTCAAGATAGACTGTCAGGACCAGTCCTGTGACTAAGAAATGTCTATCAAGTGAACTTGAATGTCAAAGATTGAAAATGGTCCCTAATCGGAGTTTTCTATAAAATTGGACGCATATAAAACGTTAGACGATTAGAATGCAAGATGACTAGTAGTTCTGTTTCTTGAACTATGTGGACATGGCAATGTCATAATCATTTGCATAGATACTTACTTTGGGAAGATTAGTATCGGACAAGACCTATGAAACTTTACTGTAAGAGATGAAAATCTGTCATACGTAAATTTCATTAAATTATTAGACACTAAATCCTCAATACCTGAGTGATTTGAGATTACTTGTTTGAGAACTGGTTGCTTTGACGTTGACCAACCGTCGCACCGTAAAAGGAGGCTATAAAGGCAACGCTCAGGTAATCACCTATCATACGAAGTCTAATCTCAAGATCGCAAGATTGGGATTGTCCTCCCATAAATCGGGATGAGATGCTTAAAAGTTGTACAAGGCCACTCGGAGAGCTAGAAACTGTGAAATGCATGGCCGTGCTCGGATGAATCACAGGCTATGATTATCTGTTTATTTGATCAGTTGAACTCTGAAACCGAGGAACACCTCTGGACATAATAAGGATGACAACTTTTACCTTATGTTCAAGAGCAAGCATCGAGCGACAAAGGAATTAGGAAATGCACACTTGTCCCTAAGGACAAGTGGGAGACTGAAGGAAATAATGCCCTTGGTCCAAGTATGCATTCTATGATAAGTCTAATAAATGCGGTTCAGTATTAATTAACAAGTTAATAATTCAGTGAGATCAAGTGAGCTGAATGCCTAGCTAGAGGCCGCTTCAGTTCAAGTGGAATTAATGATATTAATCCACAGCTTACTCTTGAGTGAACCCGTAGGGTCACACAAATAGTACGTAAACGGATCAAGTATTTAATGGCATTAAATACTCCATCTATGAATATTCGGAATCGACGGATCTTGGTTTCAGTGGGAGCTGAGATCGTCACAAGCAAGAAATGAATACTCCGGAAACGATGATATTGCCGGAAACGGAAATATGGATCGTATCGGAAATATAAATATTATCCAAGTCGTAGATGTTGCCGGAAACGGAAACATGGTACGTATTGGAAAATATTATCGGAAATGGAAATATTGCCAGAATCAGAAATATTGCCGGAAACGGAAATATTGTCAGAATCGGAAATATTATCGGAATCGGAAAATAATTCCGGAAACGGAAATATTAAATATTTGTTCGAAACGGAAATTAATTCTGGAATCGGAAATGTTAAATATTGTTCGTATCGGAAATGAATTCCGGAATCGGAAATTTAATCGGAAGCGTATCGGACGAGGCCTGCCGGACGAGGGCCCAGCACGAAGCCAGGCCATCGCCCAGCAAGCCAAGCGCGCCACACGAACAGCCAAGGCCACGCCAGGCCCAGCGCAAGGCCAGGCCCAGCAGGCCGTGGCAGCGCGCACAGCGCGCGCAGCGCGCGCAGGTGCTTGCGTGGGCTTGTAGCTCGCGTAGGCCTCGCTGCGTGGGCTGCTGCTCGCACGCACGCGCATGGGCGGCCCATCGTGGCTGCCGTGTGTGTGTGCGTAAGTGTTTGTGTTCATGCACGATTCCTAAAACGTGCAGAGTTCGGTTAATGGTTAAATTCCTAATTCTATTTGATAAATTAATTAATTAGAGTTCTTGTAGGATTCTAAGTTTAATTAATTCGTATCCTAATAGGATTCCAATTCTCTTTCCATACCCCTATAAATATGTGGCCTGGGCTCACAATTTATAACGAGTTTTCAAGTATTCAAAGTGAGTTTTTGAGAGAAAAATTCAGTCACACATCTTGCTCAAAAGTGCCGAAAATTCTAGTACCTTAAGGGCGATTCTAGTTGGTCAATCTTAAGGCGGATCCGGACGTGCTGTGGACTATCTACGGAGGGACGACACTTGGAGTCCTAAAGACTTGTTCTTGCTCGGTTCGGGCGCAGCTAGGGAGGGCACGCAACAAAGAGTATGCATCTAAATTATGCTATATGATTATGTGTAAATAATATGTATTCCTGGGTTAATGGTTGTTTCCGTATGATTTATGTAATATCATATGTATCATAACCTAACAGGAATGACGGTCCTACTAGACCTACGTTGGGGAACAACAGGAGAAGTTTCCACCTCATTAGGTTGAGGGACTTCGCATGGATTATCTCCAAGTGGGACGGTAGAAGGCGCATGAATGGAATGCACCGCCTCCTGAGCATTTTCATGCTGGGTCGTCTCTGACAAGGTGTGAACCTCATCCATTTGTTGCTCATCTCGAATTTCTTTGAGATATACATTACTCCCACTTGTTTTTCTGGAAATAAACTCCTTTTCCAGAAAGACACCATTGCGAGCAACAAACACTTTGTTTTCGCTTTGGTTGTAGAAGTAGTATCCCTTAGTCTGTTTTGGGTAACCCACAAAAAGACACTTATCGGACTTGGGTGAAAGCTTATCAGAAAGTAAACGTTTTACATAAACTTCACAACCCCATGTCCTTAGAAAAGACAATTTCGGAACTTTTCCAGTCCACATCTCATATGGCGTCTTTTCTACTGCTTTGGACGGAGCTCTGTTGAGTGTGAATGCCGCTGTTTCAAGCGCAAATCCCCAAAATAAGGCAGGAAGGTTAGCAAGATTCATCATGGACCGAACCATATCTAATAAAGTTCGATTCCTTCTTTCGGAAACCCCATTCAACTGTGGTGTCCCTGGTGGAGTCAATTGCGAAAGTATTCCACGATGTTTCAAATGATCACCAAACTCTTGAGATAAATATTCACCACCACGATCGGATCGCAATGCTTTAATTTTCTTTCCAAGTTGGTTTTGTACTTCATTTTGGAATTCCTTGAACTTTTCAAAGGATTTCGACTTATTCCGCATGAGGTAAACATATCCAAATCTGCTCACATCATCAGTAAAAGTAATGAAATACCCGTACCCTCCCCTAGCCAAAGTACTCATAGGTCCGCACACATCAGTATGTATGAGGGTTAAAAGATCATTGGCCCTTTCACTTGAGCCTGTGAAAGGAGACTTTGTCATTTTCCCCATTAAGCAAAACTCACATACTTCAAATGATTCAAAATCAAATGATTTGAGAATTCCATCCTTATGAAGTTTCTCTATGTGCTTTGAGCTTATATGGCCTAATCGACAATGCCATAGGTAAGTAGGGTTCAAATCATTTGGTTTGTGTTTCTTGTTTTCTATGTGATAGATATGGTTTTGTAAGTCTAGTACATATAAACCATTTGATAATTTAGCAGAGACATAGAACATACCATTCAAATATGCTGAACAACAATTATTCATAATTTGAAATGAAAAACCTTCCGAATCCAAAATCGGAATAGAAATTATGTTCTTGGTAATAACTGGAACGTAATAACAATTATAAAGTTCTAATATTAAACCAGAAGGCAAGCGTAAACTATAATCTCCTACAGCTAAAGCAGCAACTCTTGCTCCATTACCTACTCGGAGATCCACTTCGCCTTTGCTCAAGCTCCTACTTCTTTTTAGTCCCTGCACATTACCAATAATGTGAGATCCACAAGCGGTATCAAATACCCAAGAAGCAGTTGTAGCTAAATTAACTTCTATGACATAGATACCTGAAGTTAAAGCACCAGTCTTCTTATCCTCCAGATATTTGGGGCAGTTCCTCTTCCAATGACCAATCTTGTGGCAGTGGTAGCACTCATGTTGAGCAGCTACCTTAGCCTTGGGAGTGGCCTTTGGCTTGGTTGAAGAGTTCTCATTGGCAACTACCTTGCCCTTGTTCTTCTTCATGGGAGCCCCTTTCTTCTTGAACTGCTTACCTTTACTAACCATTAGAACATCCTTATGTTTAGGTTTAAGTTTCTCTTAGCCTGAATTAGTGAACCATGCAACTCTTGCAGGGTAGCCTCCCCTCCTTGCATGTAGAAGTTCAACTTAAAGTTATGAAAATCTTCAGGCAAGGATCTGATGACTATGTCAGTTGCCAGGTCCTTAGGATAAGGGAAGCCCAATTTCTCCATGGTCTGAAAATGTCCAATCAAATCGAACACATGCAGACCAACGGGCTTCCCCTCTTCCAACTTGGAATCCAGAAGTTTGCAGTTTGCTTCAAATCTCTCCAATCTAGCATTTTTCTGAAACAAAGTTTTCAGTTGCTGGATTATGCTGTAGGCATCCAGACTATCAAAACGTTTTTGATACTCTGGTTCCATGCAAGCAAGCATCAAGCATGTTACTGGCAGGGAGTTATCCTCTAGAGTTTGTCTAGCTCGCCTTTGAGCTGCAGTAGCATTTTCTGGCAGGGGTTCAAGGAGAGGATTGTCAAGAACACTTTCTTTTCCTTCCGCTCTGAGAACAATTCTCACAGCCATTTGCCATTGTAGGAAGTTGGTAGCATTCAGTTTGTCTTTTTCAATTAGAGGGCGCAAGTTAAAAGTAGAGTTGTTTGCACCAGACATGATAACTACAATAAAAAGTAAAGCAAGATTCAATATAATGTTTATCAAAATTAGCAATTAAACAAATTCAATTCACTACTACCCTTTATTTAAAATTAGAGGTCCCTATTGAATAAAGAATTAACCAAGATCCCCTCCCACTACAATCAAGCGGACTTTGGCCCTGCTACTTTAATTTATAGTATTCGAGGTAAGTAAACATTTTACTAATTATAACTGTTTATAACTGATTATAACTCTTGGTAGACAGGTTAACAACTCTTTGTATTTTCCCATCTCTTAGCTTCAAAACCCAAAACTTTGTCTTTTGATAGTTTTGTTGAGTTAAACCAAACATTAACATGTAAGTTTCAAAAACCTACCCTACTATCCCCGGAATTATAAGCAATACCCTGCTTTGGCAGAACCTATTACTCATGATCTAAGGCTTTATAGGTGTTGAATGGAAAAGCACTTAAACTCAATATTATTTTTGGACCTAAGTTTACTATGTTGGTTAATTAAAAGTGAACACATTGCTTTAAATAACCACATACATAAACTCAAGAAGCATTTTAAGGCAATATAAAATGCATAAAAATAAATGTGATCCTAGTATGGCCCCTTAAAATAAGCTCAAATCTTCTTGGGTTCCTGTTCATCTTTCTTGGATCTCCATCCTTGAATTTCGGATTGAACCTTCTTACTCCATCGAGCTCATAATACGAACTTTATAATCTAATTTAAACTTTTAAATTAAATTAAAATAATACAGAACGATGCGCAGATCGTATTTCAAAATTTACAAGAATACAAAACGATACGCAGATCGTATTTTCTATCATATTTTGGGCCATACTAGTCACTTGCCTGTAACAAAATATCATATATATATATATATATATATATATATATATATATATATATATATATATATATATATATATATATATATATATATTCCATATGCGCATATAATATCAAACTATATTAAACACAAATTATTTACTTATTAACTGTTAATAGGCAAATAACATTTCCAAAATAATTATAAAAACTTAAACAATTTAAGTTTAACATTATTTACGAAACTTTATTATTTTAATTCAATTACTTATTTAAATATGGCTAGAATAATCTCATCAATCTCTAATTTGCATTAAAAAGAAATTCATGATATGCTCAACATAGAAAATATAATTTTCCCAAAAAAAAATATTTTCAAATTACTCAAAATAACAATATTTTAAATTTAGAAAACACTACTACATTTCTTATCAGATGCAACGCCTAAAATCGTTGCATTAGGCATCAAAATCCGTCGCATTAGACCTAATGCGACGAAAAATGACCATTGCATCCGGTGGCGTTGCATTAGGCCTAATGCGACGATCAGTGATCTAATGCAACGGGAAATTAGTACCGTCGCATTAGATAAACATCTAATGCGACGGTCCTTAGATGGGGTGTCGCATTAGTTCTTTACCTAATGCGACGGTTATTTTAGCTAATGCAACGGTTATTTTAGCTAATGCGACGGATATATACGATGGCTTAAAGAAATAATGCAACGCGTTTTAGCCTAATGCAACGGTAATTTATTGTCAAAATAAATATGTTGAACACCTAATGCAACGGGTTCATTTATTCATAATAATTAATAATAATAAATAATAATAATAATAATAATAATAATAATAATAATAATAATTAGTTTTCTAAATTAAGAAAGGATGTCAATAATAAAATATTTTCATTGACTTAAAGAGTAATATTACAATATCAGTGACCATAGGACACATGCATTACAAAATAGTTATTCACTAATTAATTTAGTGTTTTTGATGACAAAAATGCATAAAACTAAAATCCACGTAAACAAATTCAACATTACTAGAAATCACAAAAATGACTCAAAAACAAACAAAAGCCTCCACCGTGTCATTGCTAGATCTACATTTCTTCTCCATTTAGCTCACCATGCTCCTGCAAGTTTAAATCACGAATGTGCACAAGTTAGAGATGGTGCACTAGCTAAAACACAATAACCTTCATGTTTACTCAAATAAAAACATGAAATTTCACAAAAACATAAGCAATACCAGATACGACTAAAATACTACTAAAATTACTAAAATTTCACAAAGGGGGCATGGTATTCATTCTTTATATATAGATGCCGTGTTTTCAAAAACAGAAATCCCCTTCCTTCATAACTATCGCACATTCGCGACAAACATATTCGAGTTCAACGGTACCCAAATGGGATGGTCCCTATTTGGGTTCTCCTTGATTAGAACTCAGTAATTACTAAATTTCGCTTCTATTCTCCATCTTCTCCCTTTTCCACACCATTGACTCATATATCCAAAATAGATATAAGTTTCTCAAGAAACACTTGCTTACCAAAAAGGCATACCAATATGAATTTGAGATTTATGTTAAATCATTTGATTACATAAAGAAAAGGATAGGTAAAAAGTTAAAGGAAAAAACAAAAGAGATTTATGTTAAATCACTTATGATTAAAAGCTTCTGCAATTGTACATCATTGTATATCATTGTATGTTCACACACTACAAACAACACATCGATATCCGTACCTGTAGAGGCGGTTGAATGGTTGTCGTTCCTTCGAAATGAGTATTACTGTCCACTAGCCGAGCATGATAACTGACAACTTTTCTTCAACTGACAGACATTTCTCAGGAACCAATTGAAACACAGGACTGCAGTATTGCTATACTTTTTTTCTTGATCTTACAAATGTTTTTGGAGTGATCAAACAGTTTTATGACCAAGGAGAATTAAAACTACTAATCAAACAAGATTAATATAATGATCTATAATGATTAATGAACATGTTCTTGCTGTTTTAACTATTAACTATGCTGTATTGATCAAATAAGTCTACATTCTTTTTATCTGCTTGAAATTGCTACATCTGAAAGCAAGGAAAAACTGTCAGGTGATTTTGCTTCCAATTTGATCAATATTACAAATCTAAAGTATTCTTTTACAGCATGGGTTACCATGCGCTTACAGCATGGGTTATTCTTTTACAACTTTTCTTCAACTACCCTGTAATGACTCCGTCTATATCTCCTAACATGCAAAATGAAAGACCATGGGTAATTGAAGAAATCCACTAATTCTGTTTAAAGCATCGCAATTTTTTAATCGAAGAACCAATAAAAAAATCTATGATTAATTCAGAACCTAATATTAAAATAGGAGAATGCCCCAATTTGATCCAAGATTAACAATAACCAAAATAATTCGTTTGTCAAGAATATGAAATAAATTGGTAAACCAAGAAACTTACTCAAGTAAACAACGAAAAAGCTCTAGATTGCATCAATGGCGTCAATTTAGAGGTATGAAGAACTCACAAATATGCAATTTCCATTAACTGATCGTGAGTAAAGAAAGACAGCTCCATACCTTTTTAAAGATGGAAATTTCAACGGACCTCCAATGGAAAAGATGAGACAGAGTCGGTAAATCTCTGTAAACCTTTTCTTTCACTAGCAAAATTTCAAGAAATTCGATGAAATTTTCTTCAAATTTTTTCGAATGAATTTCATTTTAACTCTACCCAAAACCCTAACTTTGGGAGATGGAGAGGTGTAGGACTCTAGAGATAGATCGAGAATAGAGTGACAAAAAATATGGGCGAGTAGTTGGTGACTCCCGTGGAATATTATGCAAAAAACGCATTATACATTAGATTACAGTTGATCATGAAACAGACAAGGAAAAGGAGCTGGTGGACGAAAGGGGTGGTTTCGTCTCCCAAAGACCAGGTAGTTATTAATAAATAATAAGAGGTTCATCATAGAAAAATCGACATGGGCTAATAAAGAGAAAACTGATTGATATAGGGAATGTTCCTCATGTGGATGGTGTGCTGGAAATGACAAAGGCACTTCAAACATGCCTAACTATTTATCCCTCACTGCAACACAGCGAACAAGCCTAACTCCAACCTTATAACTCACTTCTAATTTCCAATTTATAAGTTCCAGGAGGACAAGATTACTTGTGGATCTAAAAGTTTCTTCAATACAGGTATAGGGTCCTATTCTTCTTGTCTCTAAAAATGACACTGCTCAACTCATCGAAGAAGCCTAAAACAACTCAAGTTGCTCTATTTCTGGCCTAACCAGAGTGGCCATTAGTGCAACAAGAACATAAGTCCCTCAACAAGAAGTCAAAAGACAAAAAAAAAGATATAAAAGAAGGGAGACAGAAATCAGATTTTATATTGGAGAATGAGAAAATGCAACATAATGTAATGCCAAAAGAAATATATTACCTGGTTGATTGTCCTACTTGTCCCCTGGACTGCCCCTTTTGTTCACTACTCGTCATCAATTTCCTCAAGGTAATAATTAAGAGTGTTAACTCTAATAAAAAGAACAAAAGAAAAAGATTAAGGTAACCATCAATCAAATTCAATTAAAGAAAAGAATAGAAAGTTATTTAACTACCTAACTTCGTATAACTAGATAATACTCACTACTACATTTCAGAGCTAATGCAATGCCGAAAATCGTCCCATCAGGGGCAAAAAACCGTTGCATTAGACCTAATGCGACAACGAAAACAAGAGTTAAACTTGCTTAAACATGTAAAGACCGTTCACCATCTGATTGATATAAGAAGAACCCAAGAAAATTCAAAATTATCCAGAGTCCGCGTTAAAGGGTGAGTTCCTCACTCTTGGTTAAAAAAAATTCTTTCAGTTAGTCTATCTACAAAAACGAATTTTCGAAAACTACGCTATAATATATTTTAGAAAAAGGTCACGATCCTACGCTTACAGAGGTCAGAAGCATATAAAATGTTCTCAAGGTGGTTTACCTTGAATCTTTGGTTTCCAAGTTTGAACCTTGGAAGTTGGAACTTGAAGTTTCTGCATAATTTTATGTTTTACCAAATTATGCTCACCGACATGCAACACATTAGGCACATCCAAATCGATGGACTCATAATATTAGGAATAACATCACTTATTCCGGGAATAGCTTCTTCAAGTTGAGAAATAATAATTAGATGTAATGCAGGGTACAAGTTGTACCGGAATTATGAAGTCTGGTTTTCTTTATCCCTTTTAATCAAATCAGTCTGTCACACCTTCGAATTTAGATTAACATCCTCCTTTACATATTTAATTCCAGCTTCAGAAACAATATACTTTTCCTACACTAATTATTTAAGAGATGTATTATTATTCATAGACACTAGACTGAGGTCTGGAACCAATGGTCTACTGGGAATATTTCAAGCAATCTTAACAGATATCACTATTCACTACCAAACTTATGCAAAAGAACAATATTGCAACATACTGAAACATACTCCCATATCACTACCAAACCCGAGTTGCTCTTTCTCAAAGTTAGGATGGGGAAAAGATTGTTACTCTTCTGACTACATTGTTGTCGAACCTTATAAACAGAACTGGTTGAATTATTATCTTGGATTTTCTCAAACTCGCTGGCCCTTCTTTTTTGGATTATTCTTCTTCACAAATGGCCCATAGTCTGTGGCTGAGATACACCCTATTATATAAACAGAGCTCCTCATAATTTTGAGGTGTTGTAGTATAATTATAGCAACATCGAACAACAGTAATGCAGCAAAAAAAATATCTTCTTAGGGATTCACTATACCTCAATTAGCTTTCTATCTACACATAACTTGATAGTATACTTATCTTTTTCATCAGTTATCCAAGCTTTTAGGGTAGGTGAGAATACAAATCTTCAAAATAACTCAATTAGAAATCTCTAAAGCATATATTACGATTAACTAATTGATAAATAATAGAAACAATGAACATTTGAAACAAAATTTTCCAACATTCTAAATAAAACTGATTCACACCAATCTTTTTAATTCCTTATTCAAAAATAAATAAATAAAGATCTTACAACCTATTAGTTTATATTAGTCCTACACCCTTCTGTTATTCCTTGAGAATTAGCTTAATTAACAACTGTCCAAGAAGTTGTGGAGATAAGTCGCAAGTTAAACCAAACACAAAGTTGAATTACAACACTTAACAACAACATAGACATAATTAGATTATTATATGAACCTGTCACTTCCTTAATAAGGTCTTCCAAATTTTCAATTTGGACCAAAAGTTATTAACTATACAGCTATTACAAGCACTAAAGTACATATCATGCATGGTTATGGCTTAAATCAAGTACAATCCCTTAATGTTTCTAGCATTTTGCAACTAAAAATTCTTTCTTAGCCTAATTCCATTAACCACAACTACATCATCTAATAATTTTTACATCCCATTATCCCAAATAAACCCACAATCCAAAAAGAGCAAAAGAACAAGGTTCACCCCCAACGCCATAAACTAAAAAAAAAAATAGCACATAAAACCCAGTACAAGCCATACTTCAAAAATAGCAGAGAACAAAAAATTTAACCTGCAATACCAATTTCTGCCCAGAATCAGTAGAAGGGTCAGAATTTCCAAACCCATCTGACAAATTAACCAAGGTACAACGCTGTGTTTGAATATTTATTGAATTGAAGACAACATCAGATGTTATTGGAGAAAAAAAAGAACCTAATTTCTTGCAAACAAACTTAATCTATTGCATAAGAAAATGATAATAATTAGAAAACCTAATTATAGAATTTTCGTGACGAGCTCATAAATCAAAGCAATGAAAGGAATACGAACCATCGGTCGCCTGCACTTTTCCTCTCTTGAGCGCCGATGGTCGTGGCCGGAGCCCTACTGGGTTTTGTTTGGATCCACTGCACTTGCTTGCTCTCCATATTTTTCGTAATCTTCTAACCTTCTCTTCTCTTCTCTTCCTCCGTTTCTTTGATCTGAAAGTTCTAGAAAGGAAATGGGGGAGTTTGTCTTTTTCCCCCTTTAATAAAGGGGAAAGATTTCAAAATTTAGGGAAACAAATGAGAGGGAAGATGGAAAATTTGGGGGCGCGTTAGAATAATTAACCAAGCGTCGCATTAGCCAGTAAAGCCGTCGCATTACCCAAACTAATTTGACGGTTTTATTTATCCGTTGCATTAGCCTTGTTTTTTCAAGGGTTAAGGAAGAAACGTTGCATTAACCTTATCTATTGTGACGGTAATAAGGAGGCCGTTGCATTAGCCTTGTCTTGTCCGTCGCATTTGTTCAAAAATGTAGTAGTAAACTAAATCAAAATAATTTTGACCTTTACCATACTAACAAAATCAAATCTTGTTTAGGAAAATTAGACTTTCCTTTTAATGAAAAAGTCAAATGATTGTCAATTTCCTTAACCACCACTAAAAACATGACACTGATCGTGAGCTCCTTTTAATGCAAGTGATTTTAAAACTGTTTTCTTATTTTATTATTATTACTTTTTTTTTTTTAGTATTAATGATAATTGCAGCAGCAAAGGCTGCGAATTACCATTTAAAACTCTCGACAGAACCACAGTTTAAACGGAGCTCACGATTATTTTACCGGGCATCGCCGGCCAGCAACCACCAGAGTCGCCGGCCAGCAGCCACTCCGGCCGACCCGACCACCAGCAGAAAATCGGCCGACCCGCGATACATCGCAACTGCAGCGACTCAGGCGCAACAACAGCCAGGCGCAAGCAACGTCAATACGCCGCCTGTCCTGCCACTCTGCCGCCGCCCGTATTCCTGCCGGAAGGTCGCCCTAATTCACCCGCCACCGTGGCTCCACCGTCGCAGGTGGTGGCCACCCAGCCATGGGGGTTGTTCTTTTAATTTGTGTAACAATTACCTAAATTAAATTAATCTTTATTCAACTTTTGTTAAAGATTAACAAAATTAATTAGGGTTTAATTATCCGAAAATAGTGCTAGAAATTTTGAATAAATCAACAAACCTTAAACTGAATTTTAGGGTTGTTAAGAATCAGATTTCAATTTATAGTCTTTATTAAAATTAAATCTAATAAGAATTCAAGATTCAAGGCATAATTATCTCATTTTATTCAAATAATTCAGAAAAATAACAATTAAAATCCGAAAAATTCGAATTAAATTATTATGAGGTTCTATTGAATTTTCTTAACAAATAAAATCAAAAATTTTAATTGTTATCCTTAAATTTTATGATTAATCGAATTAAACATAAAAATTAACCAAATTCAATGATTAATATACAAAAATTCCGAAAAATAGTTAAAAAATTACCAAAAAATTTCGGCTATTGTATAAAAATTAGGAGATAATCAGTAGATTTATTTAACAAATTAAAAATCAAATCTTTAATTGTTAACAAATTATTTCCATGATTAATCTTATTAACCAATAAATAATTTAAAATCTATCGAATTTAATTTTTAAAAAAATCCGAAATTTTTGTGTGATATTAACTGTTAATATCGGACTTAGGTTAAAATTTTCGGAATTTTATAAATTTATTTTGAGCAAAAATTAAATAAATCACGATTTATTAATTCCAATCAATTAATATCATATATTAATTTTGCAAATTCAAGCCATAAATAAATCTTCCCTTAATTGAATCAAAATAATAATGTTGCATACAATCATGATCATAAAATATTATGCAAGAGGCTAAAACTGATACCACTGTAGGAACATATAGATGCATAAAGCGGAATTTCAGGAAACAATTTCCTAACATCTATCACAGGATCTCATGCATAACAATAGTATAGATCAGATTAAGTCGAAAGAATAATCACCTCTGAAGCGTGTTCTCTCGTTCGTATGCAAGCTTCGAAGATCTTAGAGCCCCACTTGTTGCTCCTCTACTCAGTCCACAAGCACGAATTGAATCCCACGTATGCTAGTACGGAAGAGAACGATCACAATCTGTCTCTTGCTTTGTTTGGGATGTACGGCGTTTAGAGAATGACAGTTAGGGTTTTTGTGTTTTCTTTTTGTGTCAGATATTCAATCAACGTAGTTACTGAATCCCTGACATTATAACTATTATAATGTTTAGGGCTTTTAAGTTAAAACAAAGCCCAACCTTATTTCTCTTAGCAGGCCGGTTGCCATAGGACCTTTTGGGCCCATTCCAATTAGTGCTTATATGTGTGACCTTATAGGGTTAATATATTTTAGTTGTAGGTCCAATCAATATTGTCCTACTAATCACATTTATTCTCTAGCAAGCAAATATGATTACTAAAATAATTAATTTATTATCTTCATAATTAATTCCTATTTATATTTAGTAATTGCCGGAAATGTCTAAGGACATAATTCCTTCACTTAGTGTCTTACATATTCAGCCGAGTGCACCTTTATAGACAGTCGGTTTTTTTTTTTTTTTTTTTAAAGTAAAGTTTGTGAGGGGTGTTTGAATTTTGATGGCACACCAAATTTTTTAACTTTTTTTTTTAACTTTTTTCTTTTTGGGGTAGACCAAGTGTTTTTCGTTTTTATTAGCACGGTCTGATTCATCGATCTAGTATGATATTATAATAAACAATACGAATAAGTGAAAAGAGCATAGTCTTAATATATTGAACATAGATTTTCAATTTTAAAGGTGCGTTCTGTTCACTTATTTTTTCTTAACTTATTAAAGACTTATTTAAGTTATAAATGGTACTCCTCCCGTCCCTTAATACTCCCCCGAGTTTCATCGACACAGAGTTTTACACAAATTTAATTGACTTATTAATTTATTAGGTGGTACTTCCTCTGTTTTTTTTCTGTTTGTTACATATTCCTTTTAGGGTGTTTCACAATGTTTTTTTTACGTTGGAGAATCTTTCCTTTTATAAACTTATTATACTGTCATTTTTTGTGCTAACTTTTAATTTTAATTGGTCCGATATTTTCAACTCATTAAATTTCTTTACAATTTCCCAAATATGTTAAGTTAGCAATCTGTGTGGATTGATTAGTTGGCTCATTTTGATAAATAAAACAATCTTATTGGTTGTTGTAATGATTAGTGGATTGAGGTTTACTTGGGTTTATTTTTTTTTAATAAAAATTGAAAGTTGAGTTTCACTATATTCAAAGAGACAATAAATGTCAGATTTTGAAAGCATTTAAAAAACAATAAAAAAAAAATTATTATACGTTAATAAACGTGCAAAAGTCCAAACGTAGCAAGCAAAAAAAAACGGAGGGAGTAGTTGATAGTGAGGTATGTTTTTAATATAGTTAGTGAGAAATGTGTCAAATAAAGTGGTGGGGATAGGGAGGGTTGAATTTTTTTAATGTTATATTTTAAGGAAGTAAGAAATGTTATCACTTGTCAGTAGAAAATCAACACTGTAGTTAGTCAAAAAGAACATTCAAGCAAGTATTTGAAGTAAATTCCATGTGGGGTTAATATTTTAGATTTAAATTTTAATATCTTGTGGGGTTGTTTATGTGAAACAACCAATAAAAGCACAGAGTATGTTACTATTTGATACCCAGGGAGTATATGTATCCACTTCCCTTACACCCTTTTTGTTACTCGTATTCTGTATTTACGTTTGAAATATCATGTTCCGAATTTATCGATTAATTAAAGTAGATTGAGGCTCCTACTTTTTATACAAACTAGTAGTTGGCTGCGCGCGGTTGCGTGCAGTGTGGCTGGAAATTTAAAATTTGGTACCGTTGGGTGTTCTAGCATTCTACGAGTATATGAAATAGTTGTGTACCACAAAAGTGAACTTATATCAATAGACAATTTCGAATTTGATATCCCAACTTGGCAAAAAATACAACATAACTCAACCCTCTCTCTCAAGGTTCTAGATCTCTTAAAGCGGCTCACGACCCATTTGTAATAAAACCCAGTTGCATTTATTACACAAACACCATAAATATGCCGCCCTAATGCATATAATAAGGTACGCTCATTTATTGTATTCACGCACACTTTAACTTAGAGAACTCTCTCTACTCTCAAACCTAGTATTTACTTAGGCATCGGAGAGGATTTCCTCGAAACACCCCCGAGTCTAGTTAACTTACTTGTGTGCAGGTAATTTGAGCCAAAATACTCTCAAGAACAAGCTAGATCTTCCACTATTACGAAAGAGCCTTCATCCAAAACTCATTGTTTCATACCCGGAACAATTAATATGATTTTGTATTTTAATTGGTTGTTAGCATTCTTCATTATATTCTCTAATCACTAAAATTATATATATAACAATCCGTGACATATAGCTAGCCACTTTACTCAACATGTTAAAGAAAAAAACAAGAAAAACAATTTAAAGAAAATAAGTGCTACTGTTCATAAGAAATTTCTCCCACTTTTTAAGGGTTATTATAGATTCCGTTTATTTCCTTTCATCGTGATACTCCATATTAAACTCTTGCTTGTAAACACAAACTCTTAAATAAGACAAATATACAATAATTATCAAAAGTTGGGTCACTTTGGTGCATCTAGGATTTGTGTACGGGGTTATGAAATTAGACTAAAAAATAAATAAAAACTCTACATTACGACTTAAGGCGCAATTTTTTTTCCCAACTAAAACTTTAGTTAATAATTTATTCCACTATCTTAATCTATACTAATATATTAAAAGGCGTTTATGAAAACGTATATGTGTGACGTATACCCCCTCCTTATTACGCCACGTCATCGCTAATAAGCATCACGTCATCTGTAAGTTTTTTTTTAATTTAAGTTAAGACTATATATAGAAAGTATGTGCTAAAACATGCATACACTTACTAATTTAACTAGTTCAAATAATAAATTATACGTAGTATTAACTTAATGTACATGGGTAAGGAATTTTTTTAAAATATAATAATTAATATTTATTTCAAGTGGTTGAATGAATTACTCATGTTAAGAGTCCATACATTCAACTAACCATTCTCTTATTGTTTAAATAGAATATTAAAGGTACGGCTGGTCGCTCATCCATGAATTTAAGAGACAATTTCCGAGTTGATGGTCTGTCAGTATTATTAAGAACGTTACTCTTTTTATTATGGAGTAAATAGGTCTGGATGTCCCTAAACTTTGCCAAAAGGAGCAATTAGGTCCCTCAAGTTTCAAAAGGAACATTTAGGTCCCTCAAAATGGATGGAAAACGCTGCTTTTTGTTTTCCGTCACTAACGGCCGTTAAAATGAATATAATAATATAAAAAATTATTAAAATAAAAGGAGAATTAATATACACGTAGATTAATGATTGAAAACAGATGATTTTGATGAAAAGAAGCCTTTTCCAATTACTTAGCCTTTTCAACTTACTTTTTCTATGTGTACACGTGGAAACCCTTCCAACTTCCCTCGTTTTTTCTGGTTCCTTCTTAATAATGTTTTGGCGGTATTTTTTTTACTGTTCCCAACCCTATTTCCCCCCTTTGGTCCCCCCCCCCCCCATTTTCACTCTCAGTTGTCTTTTTCCCATTTACTCACTTAAACACTTGAGAGAATTTGAAGTTATTGCTCTGGTGATTCTGCAAAAATGGGTTCTTGCGTATCCAACAAAAGGACTGCTGATTCCAAGTGGGAAGTTCCCTCCCCCAGGAAGAGAACAAGAATTTCCAGATGGGACGAAGGTATTTTCATTCAATTTGTCGGTTTTTTCAATAAATGTTTGCAGTTGAGCCATGATAAATTAGGGCTTTTTTGTTAAGTAACTTTTTCCCAAAATTGGTGCATGCATTATCTTGATTGTGGTGTTTTATATGTTAATTTAAACAATCGTGGGTTGATTTCGCATAATTTATCAATTGAAGTTGGAATTAGGGTTTCGTCCGTTTTTACTTTCCAATTTTTAATTCGAATTGATGCTTGCATGTTCTTGAAAATGGTGTTTAATATGTTAAATTATACAATTGTTGCCTAATTTGGAATTAATTTAAACTAGATTTTGTAGTAATTAGGGTTTCACTTACTGTTTTTGATTCACTTAAATAAAAAACAGAGTTTGATTAATTCGAATTGATGCTTGCATGTTCTTGAAAATGGTGTTTATTTAAACTATTGTTTCTTAATTTGGAAGTATTTTAATCTAGATTCCGTTTAATAATTAGGGTTTACTTACTGTTTTATTGACTTTGGCCGTTACTTTGACTTTAGGAGACCTTGCTTTAAGGGAGGCACACCCCCTTTGTCATCATCAAGACATCCTCATCACCCAGATCTTCACCAAGTTGGAGTGGGAGGGGCAGGCTGCTGTGCAGATGGTATGCAAGCAGTGGCGTAGGTGGGCCAAGTTGCGGTACCGCCTCCCATACCACTACCCTCAAGGATGCTACCGCGCGTGGCTGCGGGAGTGGGTGATCATGGACATCATTGACAATGATGGTCGTGACTTCCACGCCTGGATGGACAAGGATATGACCGTCTACTTTGACGGCTTCCCCCTCCTTTTCAAGGAGGAGGAGTGGCTGGTGGTGGAGGCCATGCAGGGGTGGGTGGTGGTGGCGCTGGTGGTGGCCCCTCTTTTGTCAAGCTTATGATGATCCAGCTTGTTTATAGCTTTTTTTATTTTTAATTTTCGAGGACAATTACATTACTACTGTCATTGCAATTAGGTTTTTGTGAATGTGACAAGTGTTGGTTTTTGGTATTTGTCACTGCTATGACAGTAGTTTATATCTAACCGTAGGCTTCTCCCTCAATAGTGGATTGAGGTTTGAAATGTAAGGGTTGAAGCCTACCCTTTTGTAAATGGAAACTAGAATTATCTTGAATGAATGAATGAACTTTTTCCTTTTGTTATCTCTTGTGTTGTTATTCAAGCTTTCATTTGGTTTGATTTCTTAAAGTTTTGTTTTTTTAATTGATATTGTTTAACTTTGATCAGATGTTGATGATTTGACTTTGAATCCTTGCATATATGTGCATCATGGTGGTGAATGGGTTGTGCAAGGTGATATGGTTTATAGTTAGGGGAGGGTGGATGTCTTTGATTACATCCATGAGAATGCAGATGACAAATATGTTAAGGAATTAGTGGATAGTTTAGGTTATAATGATATAGAGAAAGTACATTTCTTGGACCCTAGGAAAGAATTCAAGAATGGGGTTAGGTTTTTAGGTTTTGAATTTTGATAGTAGTACTTGTAACCCTTTCTTAGCTTTACTCTTTGAATACAAAAGCATTCATATATACATTGAACATAAAATCAAACCCACCTACAACTTTAACCTAAACAGGAGTGGAGGAGGGGGAGGAGGGAGAGGTAGCTTCCTTGAGTTGTTGAATACTAATGTGGTTGACTAAAATTCTGATTATGTGGAACCACCTTTTACAGTACTCCCACCCAAACAAACTGAACCTCAACCTGAACCTCAAATTCAACCTCAAAATGTGCCTCAACCTGAAATTGATTATGATTCAGAGGGTACAGATGAGGATGATGATGAGTTAGCCACTGCTAGGTCTAAGATATCTCACTAGTAGAAAAAACCCTTATTGCAGCGGGCTTTTAGACCCGTGTTGCAGCGTACATCGTATGCTGCAACTGGGGGGCCTGCAACAAGTCTGGAATTGTACGCTGCAAAAAGTGGTTTTTTACAGCGTACATATGCATGTACGCTGCAACAAGTGCCAAAAATTTGGTAAAATTCTTGACTTGTTGCAGCGTACAAATTGGTGTACGCTGTAAAAGACCCAACTTGTTGCAGCGAACATCTATTTGTACGCTGCAACAGGTCATGATTTTTGCCAAATTTTACACCCTTGTTGCAGCGTACATATATATATGTACGCTGCAACAAAGCACATTATGTAGCACAATTTTAGTTTTATTTAGGGATACCTAGAGTGCCTTACACCAAATATAGAAACCTGTCACAACAATAATAGAATATCGCAACCTGCATAACAAATTTAAAAACAATAACTGGTGTTTTGTATACTATATATCCCAAAACCAAAGTGCATGTATTACATTTAAATATATGTTCCGATTTCAACTTACACGTACATTTTAATATAAAAGATTGTTCTATAACAACTAAACCAACTCGAACAAGCGCTCAGACCAATATTAAATACTTGCTGGTAAAAAACTTAGCCCATTGCTCACGAACCACATCAATTTCCTCACTAGCATAAGGTGCATTCCTCGGAGTGTAGACCTTTACAAAAACAGAAATTTCAATTAAACATTAGATTAAATGCAAATTAAATATCACATTTTAACATTCAAGCAACTAATGGCAATGTCCTAATAGTCTAGAATACGAATCAAGAGTAAGGAAAATTAATTAATTACCTCATCTAGCCTTAGGTTATGCATATTAAACATGTAATAAGTTTAAAATGAGTCATTAGGTTCTTTAGTTCAAAGTTCGGAGCGAAAATGTCTCATTTTAGCCTAAATATGACATATAACGACCTAATGAGCCTTAAATGTGCATAAATGGATTGGAATGAGTCTTAGAAAGTTAAAACTAAGGATGTTAATCATGTAAAAGGTTTAAAATGTGTCCGTAGGTTCTTTAGTTCATAGTTGGGAGCGAAAATGTCATTTTAGCCTAAATATGACCTACAATGACCCAATGAGCCTTAAAGGTGCATAAAAAGATTGTAACGAGTCTTATAAAGTTAAAATTATGCATATTAAACATGTAGTAAGTTTAAAATGAGTCCTTAGGTTCTTTATTTTAAAGTTGGGAGCGAAAATGCCTCATTTTAGCCTAAATGTGACCTATAACGATCAAACAAGCATTGAATGTGCATGAATAGATTAGAATAAGTCTTAGAAACTTAAAACCAAGCATATTAATCATATAATAAGTTTAAAATGAGTCCTTAGGTTCTTAAGTTCAAAGTTGGGAGCGAAAATGTCATTTTAGCCTAAATATGACCTATAATGACACAAATAGCCTTAAATGTGCACAAATGGATTGGAATGAGTCCGAGAAAGTTAAAAATAATCATATAAAACATTTCGTAAGTTTAAAATGAGTCTTTAGGTTCTTTAGTTCAAAGTTGGGAGCGCAAATGCCTCATTTTAGCCTAAATATGACCTATAACGACTTCGAATTGCAACTTAATTTGTACGGCTGGTCATGGATTAATTGAAGGAATAGATCCGGAAAGTATATTGGTTGAAAGGTCAAGCCGTGTCAGGTCATGTAGTCTTCCTATCTCAGAGGGTATAGTTCTAGTGAAACTGTTATTGTAAAGATAAAGAATCTGAAGTTTTGACAGTTGCTCTGTTTCTGTTGGAATAATCCCACTGAAATTATTGTTATTGTTCTGGAATTGCAAGGAAATAAACTCAGTCCAATTGGTAAGGAAATGTGGGGAGATTTCACGAGACAAATTGTTTTCAGATAAACCAAGATCTGTCATTTTCCTAAGATTGCTAACGGGCAATGGCAAATACTAACTTCCCAGCAGCAGCAAAAAAAGTAAGGTTTCTACAAAAAACATTACTCAAAGCGTAACTGAGATATATTTACATGTCACATAATGTCCCAAGAATTCCCTTAATTTCGAATCTTCATAAAATTTTGTGTCCAGGCATAGCTTAAGGCGGATTGAAAACTAAAAGTACGACGAGTAAATTCTTACCTGATAGCCTCAATTGTTTGAACCAAAATTCAGAAAGATCCCACAGAGAAACTCCAATAAGAATTGTTCGGAATGAACTGAAGATTAATGAAGGAGCTATGTAATTAACAACAAAGGTAGGGCACTAACTTGTATAGACTGAACTCCTGAAAAAGCATCAGGTTGCTTCTGGCCAGCTTCTGGTTCCAAGAATCCCGCTACAAGTATCTTCCGCTGCAGAGAAGAAAGAATCTGCAGATTGCCAGAAGTATCTATCAGGATTAAATGGACAACCAGGACAGGTGAACATACGCAAAGTCATAAACTATCAATATTTATATCAATTTAGCAATTCCAAAATATATTACATTTTCGGAAGGTCGATCACCAGAAAGTTCAGTCAAATGAATCAGAATTCTTCCATCTTGGCTTCAGAATTCTAAACATTTCAGCAGTGGAGCAGCAGGAAAGTCGCGTACTTTGGAGACACCAATAACAGTATCCATGGATGACGTGTTCAAAGGCAGTGTACCTGATAAATCCATGCCATGAAAAACTCATATAAGACACTACCAAAGTAAAGCTGATTTATACTCAGGCCTTTTTCAGACTGAATGTCAGAAGGATTGTGGTGAAATTTTCTGAGCCGATAGCTAGGGAAATCCAATGCTTCATGATTGGTGACCATCAAATTGGCAGTGCACATTCGCTTTGTTTGGTGGATCAGAAGATTGCTTCTTTGCACATCAACATCATTTGCAACAACCTACACAGAAAATGACCACCATTAGATGGACATAAGCAGTTGTAATGTCGAACATTCCAGAATGTTTCTGAAAACTCATAACAGAATGCAAAACCAAATGAATTTACACTAATACATAATGAAACAGAAAGGAGACATATTCAGAGACATAGAGCTAAATAACTAATTACCAGTCCACTTGGTAAGGACCCAGTTTCATTCGTACGATGAATAATCTCAAGTAACTGGAAAGTTTTTGATCCTGGGGCTGCACACAATGCGAAGAAGAACGATATCATCAAAAAGCAGCCAAAGAAACTGTAAGTGCAGATTTTTATAACAATAAACAAAACGCTAACAACTTCTTTCCCAAATGATGTCCAAGTAA
Organism: Spinacia oleracea; assembly: GCF_020520425.1. Lineage (NCBI taxonomy): Eukaryota > Viridiplantae > Streptophyta > Magnoliopsida > Caryophyllales > Amaranthaceae > Spinacia > Spinacia oleracea. The sequence goes on from NC_079488.1 coordinate 28,014,354, forward strand.
ACTGAAGGCCTACTAAGATGACAATTTAAAACTCTTTCAGAAGGATATAAAGATGCTTTATAATATCACCATGTACTGTCGAGTACAAAATGGTTTGGATGTACATCCAGGAAAAGAGGAGGTACCTGTTTAAAAGTGGCAACAAAATCATTTTAATTCATATATTGTCTCCCTCTGTTTATAAGTAAAAGACATCTATACATCTACACTTTTCATGGTCAAACTTTGACTGCAGATTTACAAACTAACTTACATTCCTGAATTATTTTCCCAGTATATTTCAGAAGGGACAAATAGTTGAAGTTTCACTAGAAAAGTGTGGGCTATTTATATTATGTAACGGGAGAGTCTGGTACTTGCAAACTTGCAAAATAACTTACCATCCTGACAGCTTCTTGTCTAGTTATGTTTCCTATTTCATTAGCTAGCTTAAAGAACTCATGGAATCTGAAATATAGAAATAAGATAATCAATCATTACCTGCAGTAGAAATATTATGTGTACAATACTCTACACATCAAAATCAACACAACTCCAGTGCCTCTAAAGAAGCTCACACATGTGGCAGGGTGAAAGAGGGTCAAATGCATGCAGTCTTACCATTACAATAAACGCAACAAAGTCAGACAAAAGTGTAGAGTTTAACAAGTCAATTTGATTTAGTATATTATAATTGGAAAGAGGTAGTGAGCTTGTGATAGCAAGTTAATTTCAAAAATGAAGCTGAACATCATTTCAGCGTACCTAAAACGACTATTGAATTCTTCAGCACAACCAAAAAACCCAACTCTACATATTATTACAGAGATCCTTGAGCAAAACCAAAAAGACCTTGGGCACTCAAATAATACCCCCTCCGGGTTTTTTTTTATTATAAAAAAGACGCACTTTTCTTTTTTGAACGTTTTTTATAATCTACTTTAACTACTAGTTTTGGAGGCCCCCGCTTTACTCTCACATAAATAACTTTATGCATGTCATTATCCCATCTTACCTTTTCTCTCTCCCAAAATTGTACGGGTAATGGGACACTTGATTTTGATGAAAAGACGGGAGTGTAAATTAAATTAAATGGAGGGAGTATATGAATCTTGGCCACGTTAAGTTTAACTGTAAATGGCCAAGGTTTCTCTTTAGGATCATGTACCCAACTCTGAGTAAATCCTCAATTGCAATTTTGTTCCCATCTTAGGTTTAACTATTAAAGAGAGCATAATATGACCAAGGTCAAACTCAAGCAACCTCCTCATTCACTTTTTATCTCAAGAAAACTAATTAAGGAACACTCTGAAGTCTGAACAGAACAAATGTAAAACAATGATCAAAGGATGTCAACTTATCTGTTATTCAAAAATGACCACAGTAAATTGGTTCACACTTTCAAGTGATAACCTAGTAAAGTAGTTAGTGTGAAGACTAAGGCTAATAAGAGTTTTTCAACTATAAATCCTATTTGTGAATGGCCCACTAAGCATTATGCATTAATTATAAGTTAATGGTACAAATAGCATCACATAAACAAAGTGGCCGATTTAGTGCATATGCTTAAAAAATGTCAGAACATAGAAAGATGAATTTGGTACTATACATGGTACACAATCCTCAATGACTGAACTTGACAATCGGATTGGTCTTTGCGTATTTTTACTGAACCCAAATGCTCATTTCACAAAGTAACATAGTTTAACCCAGATCAAAGTAGCAATTTCCGGACAACAAATAGAGAAGCACGGAAAACTGATAGAAATAGCTTATATGGTGTTGTACATAAAAAAGGACAAGTCCCAGCACCAGTTCCAAACTACACAAACGCCCATTTAAACCCAACTACAAATTGCAAATTGCAGCGCATTCAAGGAAGTCAACTCCTAGTAAAATTGGCATTGCAATAGCTGAAATGTATAAAAAATTAAAAACAGTACCCAAATTGCCAAACAAAGAACACCAACAATTATATAATCTGATTATGTCAATCTCTATCAGGTTATCCAATTATGAAAATCTGCTTAATTCAACGTATGTGTTAAAATACTTACAAATTTGCAAAATTAAGGAGAAAATTCAACAAACACTAACAAAGCAGAATCATGAGCCGTAAGTTGCAAATCAACATAGTAAAGAAAAAATCGAAAATCAATGAAAGCCTAGTCATAACACAAGTTTGACAATCTACAACATAAAACCTAAACCTCAAAATCACAAAAGCAGAAAATCAAACGAATAACACCGAATCAACAAGGACAGAAGAAAATCACCATAATAGGATGACATACCTTAGTTTGAAGAAGCTCTTTAATATCTTCCCTAGATTATTTTTAGACAATATCAATGAAATTCATGCACGTATTATCAAACCTGGATGAAAACATTTGATGATGCATACATAAAAACATTTTTTTAGGAGAAAAAGGAATCATGAAGGACAGATTTCCTCAAAGACCACAACTTCTCTCAAAGTAGCCCTTCAAAAATCACATTTCAATAGTACAATGCAATTAACAACAGTCAACCCACCTCCCCTGCTCCACCCCACCACGACCGCCACCACCACCACCACCATTTTCTAATTCCAACACCACCCCCATCTTTATCTATGAACAAACCCTAAAACCGAATTGAACAAACGAATTGAACAAACCCTAAAAATGAATTGAACAAACGAATTGAACCCTAAAAACGAATTGAACAAACGAATAGAACAAACCCTAAAACGAATTGAACAAACAAATTGAACAAAACCTAAAACGAAGCACAAAACTCAAAAAACGAATTGAACAAAACGACACCTGGAGAGGAGGCGAGAAAAGAGACCCACCGACGACTGGCGAGGAGGCCAGAACCACCGACGACTCTACGAGGAAGCTCGATTGATGACGCAGGAATTGTTTTTTTTTTGAGGGGGCGACGCAGGGAAAGCTAAGGGAAGAAGAAGGGAGTTGAGCGCGAGAGCTGAAATTTTGAGATGCTTAATTGTTTTGAATTACTCCGTAGTATTCAACCAACATTGCAGTTTTTTTTTTATCCGGGTTATTGCAGGGGGCTTTTAAATGTACGCTGCGACAAAAACGGGCTATTGCAGGGGGCTTTTAAAATGTACGCTGCAACAAACACTTTTGCAGGGAACAATTAAATTGTACGCTGCAACAACCATTTAAATGGTTTGACCCGCGTTGACCGACTGGTTGTTGAAGCGTATTAATACATGTACGCTGCAACAAGGGGGTTGCAACATGGGTTTTTTCTACTAGTGTCTGATGATATGAGAAGGGAAAAGGCTTATTTTGAGGAGTTAGTAATGCTGAAAAAACTAGCAGAAAGTAAAGTAGAAGGTGGTCTGAATTTGGGGGATGACTTTGATGGATACAGTGACTTAGACAGCCCTAGTGAGTCAGAAGATGAGGATGATGTTGGTTACTTAGTTGCACCACAACACCATAAGAGGGGGAGAGGGAAACAGAAGCAAAACAACACTGAAACTGAAGAGAGGGAAGCCACTTTTTATGTTGGGCAACAGTTTGAGAATCCAAAGACATTTAGGAAAGCAATCATAGATTATTCAATTGATAAAGGAAGAAACATTCCATTTTCTAAAAATGATTCCACTAGGGTTTGTGCAGAGTGTGAGCACAAAGATAAAGGTTGTAAATGGAGAATTTGGGCTTCATGGGAGAGAGGAAGAAGGTCATTTACAGTGAAAACATTTGTCAGTGAGCACACTTGTGGTAGGACACCTATCATTAAGAAGATGACTTCACATTGGATTGCAGAACACTACCAGAATCTGTTTAAGGTTAACCCTTACATGAGAGTGCAAGATATTCAGGAAACCATTTGGTTAGAAAAGGGTATAAGGGTGAGCAAAGACAAGGCTGCCAGGGCTAGGAGAAGGGGTCAAGCACTCATTGTTGGTGAATACAAAGAGCAGTATGCATTACTCCCAAGGTATGCAGCTGAGATACTAAGAAGCAATCCAGGGAACACAGTGAAGTTGAAGTTGGATGCAAATGTGTTTGACAGACTGTATTTGTGTTTTGAGGCACTTAGGAAAGGGTTCTTGGCAGGATGCAGACCTTTCATATCACTTGATGGATGTTTCTTAAAGGGACCATTTGGGGGTCAATTGTTAGTAGCAGTAGGGAGGGATGGAAACAATCAAATGTTCCCTTTGGCTTGGGCTGTTTGTGAGGTTGAAAGCACTGACACATGGAGTTGGTTTCTAGAACTTCTAGCTACTAATTTAGGCACTAGTGAAGGAGCAGGGTACACATTCATGTCTGACCAACAAAAGGGTTTACTTGCTGCTGTGTCAAATGTGTTTCCACAAGATGAAAGTAGGGTGTGTGAAAGGCATGTGTACTGTAACTTTAGGGGAGTGTTTGGAGGTGGTTTAGAGTATAGAAAACAATTCTGGACTATTGCAAAAAGCAACACAGTAAATCACTTCAATGAAAACATTGAAGTAATGAGGGCTATTTCACATGAAGCTGCTGAAGACCTACTGAAAAGGAACTACAAGAAATGGTGTAGGGCATTCTACACTCCATTATCTTGTTGTGACAGTGTAGACAACAACATGAGTGAGGTGTTTAATGCATACATCTTGAGTGCAAGGCACAAGCCTATTATTACCATGTTGGAAGATATCAGAGAGGGTTTGGTGGAAAGACTGCATAAGAAAAGAGATTTCATTGGGAAAAAGGAGATAATGTTGTGTCCTAGGATCCAAATTCAGTTAGAGAAACACAAAATTTGGGCTAGGGGTTGGAATGCATACTGGGATGGTGGGGTTTTGCTATGGAGTAAGAGAAGGTGCAACACAGGTTAAGTATGTGGTGGATCTGAACCAACATACTTGCGGTTGCAATGCATGGCAGGTGAGTGGGATTCCATGCAAACATGCAATTGTTGCTATATGGAATAAAGTAGACCACCCAGAACAATATGTCAATGCATATTTCTGCAAACAGACCTACATCAAGGCATATGAATTTTTGTTAGAGCCTTTAAATGGTCCTCATGAGTGGCCTACTTCTGATAGCATTGTTGTGGCTCCAAAGGTGAAAAAGGTCAATGGAAGACCTAAAACAAAGAGGAGATATGGTGTTGGAGAGGTAACTGCATCTGGTAAGCTGAAGAGAACAGGCTGTGCCATGAAATGCAGCTTATGTGGTGTGATAGGCAACAACAAAAGGGGTTGCAAGAATGCCCCTAAGCAACAACAACACAGCAACAATCATGCTACTGCAGAGCAGACCACACCACAGCAACAACACCCAAGAACCAGTTCAGCTATACCAATGCACAATAGGGGTGTGGGTATTTATACCTACCCAAATGGGTATCAAAGAATAGCTACTGTAAGTCATTCAATAGACTCAAATTCTTTCTTACATGTTACTTTACTGTACTGAAGCCAACTTGTTCCTAATTTATTTTAATTAATGCAGCCTATATCACAACATTTCCCCATACCACAGAGGCAAAGACCTCCTGCAGCTTTCTATTCTGATCATGGGGGTGAGCAAACCATCTACTTCTTCCCTGCACATGACTTCCCATTGTCACAGACTCAACCAAGTCAAGGACACACAATATCAAGCCAAGCATTGCAGGATCTTGCAATGGCTAGAAGATTAGAAAAAAGACCATGAGGTTAGATTTTATTGAATTTAAAGTCTTCATTACATTTCATTAGTGCAGATCATTACATTTTACCTACCCACTTAACCCACTTAACTTAAAACAAACCAGATAAAAAAAAACAGAACCACTAGGATTACAACCCACACTTCACATTTCACACTAATAGGTCTTCTCATCTTGCTCATCACATAGTCTGCCTCCCTCTTCCTTGCATAATTGTTAGCTTCACTAAGTTTTGTCCTAAAACTATCAACTTCAGCAGCAAGGCTTTGTTTATCTTGCATTAACCCTAGTATGACAATTGTTTGCCAAGTTGTTGGTTCTTGTTCATCAATCCATCTAAAAAAGATGCAACCCCTTCTGTTTGTTTCAACATCATAATCTGGACAAGCAATGAACCTCCTTCCAGGATTTTCTTTTGTCCATGCCTTTTGAATGGATACTGTGAATCCACAGTAGCACCTCTTAGGGTGTTCATTATCACCATTGTTGAACAAAGAGATAGCCCTGTTCATCATTCTGCAAATAAATTACGTTTTAATAATTATTTCCTAAATATGTTTAATTATTGTTAAAATAAGCTAACTTAAGATTTAAAAAAAATGGCAGAAAAATACCTTTTTGTTGAGAAGAGTCAGCTATGGTGGAGCAACAGAGAAAAAACACAGAGCAGAAGATGGAGAAGAAAGAATTTTTTTTTTAAGTGTTTTATTGTTGTTTTGTTGGGCATGGAATGTTAAATACTCTGTTTTTTGAGAGCCTCAACGGCTATATTTTTGTAAAAAGCTAACTGAAATGAATTTCCCTTTATTTAATTATTGGTAAATGGTAAATGTAACTGTTTTTTTGTCGTTTAGTGCCTTTTATTTAGTTTCCTTTTAATTTAAATTCATTTTAACGGCCGTTAGTGACGGAAAACAAAAAGCAGCGTTTTCCATCCATTTTGAGGGACCTAAATGCTCATTTTGAAACTTGAGGGACCTAACTGCTCCTTTTGGCAAAGTTTAGGGACCTCCAGACTTATTTACTAATTTAACTAATTCAAATAATAAATTATACGTAGTATTAACTTAATGTACATGGGTAAGGAATTTTTTTAAAATATAATAATTAATATTTATTTCAAGTGGTTGAATGAATTACTCATGTTAAGAGTCCATACATTCAACTAACCATTCTCTTATTGTTTAAATAGAATATTAAAGGCACGGCTGGTCGCTCATCCATGAATTTAAGAGACAATTTCCGAGTTGATGGTCTGTCAGTATTATTCAGAACGTTACTCTTTTTATTATGTGTCGTCTTAGGTTATTTATAACCCCTAACTGTTATATCCGGGTATATCCAATTCTGGCTGTAACCCCTAAAAAAGGCGACGCGCCTGTATTGTTTTTTTTTTATTGTACTGTTTGTTCTTTCATGTTGTTTTTTTAAATTCATTATAAAATTGTTTATAATTGTTGTATTGTTTGTTCTTTCTTCTGAAATTTTATATTCTTTTTTATATTGTTGGTTCTTTTTTGTTGAATTATTTGTTCTTTTTTGTTTATTTATTTATTCATAATAATCATCTGGTTAATGTTCATAATGAAATTAAGATCTCCAGATCTTTTATGTTTTTACAAGCGCATGTATTTTTTGTTCTTTCTTTTTGTATTGTTTATTCTTTCAATTTTTTTAAATTCATCATAAAATTGTTCTTAATTGTTGTATTGTTTGTTCTTTCTTCTGAGATTTTATGTTCTTTTTTGTTGAATTGTTTGTTCTTTCTTGTTTATTTGTTTGTTCATAATAATCCTGTTGTTAATGTTCATAATGAAATTGTTCATACTTTTTGTTTAATTTCTTCATACCTTTTGTATTCTTTGTTATTTCTTGTTCTATTACTGAGCATCTTATAAACCCTTGTATCTTTATAACCGGCCTATTTGTTTTCTTTGCATTCTCATCACTTTCAAATCAGTAAATGTTCATTTTTAATTAGTTGTGAGCATCATATCAAATTACTTACTATTTTGATTTTCAGTCTACAACAATAAGACAATGAAACCGTGAAAGTCAAATATTGTGTCCAAATCACACTTCACACATTCAAAAGTATAAGGACTACAGACTATATCAAAAGCAAGATTCAAGATTGAAGATATAGAAAAATAAGTGGATGGTTTCTACCAATATCTTGTCATTCAAGTACAAACTTACATAGGCAATGCCTAAAATGTTTAATTTTTTGGTAAAATATGTTATTCGATATGTTTTAATTGCTCAATATATGTAAACTATGTTTAAAGTAATAACATAGTAATGCAATAACTAAGTTCATTTTATAATTAGTAACTACTCATTTCACAATCAGTAGGTAAATGTTCATTTCTAAATTGGTTGAATAAATGAGGATTGCCAAATAATTAGATAAATGTTCATCTTCGGATGAGTAGATAAATGTTCATTTTCAAATAAATAAATAAATATTCATTTTCAAAATAGGAAATGTTCATTTCCGGAATAGTAAATGTTCATTGCCAAATAAATAAAGGAAAATTTGTAATTATTAATCCAACCTTTGCACGGTTTTCTTTAATTAAGCCTACCTATGCGATATTTCTAAATAATCCAACCTTTATGACCCAACTACTATTATTAAGCCTGGATGACCGGTTACCTGTTACAAAGTCAAGGAAAATTTGTAATTATTAATCCAACATTAACCCGATTTTCTTTAATTAAGCCTACCTATGCGATATTTCTAAATAATCCAACATTTATGACCCAACTACTATTATTAAGTCCGGATGACTGGTTACCTGCTACAAAGTCAAAGTTAAAAACGTTGACAACCTAAAGTTGGTTTCCCTCCTAAAATATTGGACACGTCATCATCACTTGCCACCTAAACAAGGATTTCATTTTTTTTTCAAAAAACCCTTAACCCTTCTCTTCTCTGTACCGTGTTTCAATTCTCTCTCCTCCATTACTGCTGCTTCAACCACAATTGTACTGGTTCATGACATCATCAGCGATTTTCTTGTGGAAATAGGTGACTTCATCCACGCGCATTCAAATTTCGTCTCCAAAATCGTACAATTGAAGGTGAACTTACGAACCTTAGCGTTTTTGTTCCTTTTTTGGTAAATTTTGAATTTTGGGCTTCCTTGATGGTCAGTTCGTAAAAATCCGAGCTGTTGCAATAATATAGTTTTGTTTTTTATGTTGTGGGATGTTGGTTATTGTGGTCTTGTTGAAAATTTAGGAAAAAAAAAACCTTGAATATGAAGAAGATTCAGATCCAACAGGCAATTGCTTTACCCCAGCCATAGCAATTGCTGATTATTTTTGATGAAATTCGAATGGAGAGGTATGAGGGATCGACAATGGTGGAGAAGAGATAGAAGAGAAATAATGGAGAGGAGTGCAGAGATGAAACAGAAAATCGCAGAGGAGAGAGGAACGAAAATTAAAATAGCAATTAAAGAAAATAAGGGGGAAAAAATAAAAATAAAATTATAATTGTTATATGCCACGTAAGGGTTAATACCGCCTGTAGCAGGTTAGTAACTTGTTAGGCTTAATAATAGTAGTTGGGTCATAAATGTTGGATTATTTAGAAATATCGCATAGGTAGGCTTAATTAAAGAAAATCGGGCAAATGTTGGATTAATAATTACAAATTTTCCATAAATAAATAAATGTTCATTTTCAAAATATTAAATATTCCTTTTGGATGGGGTACAACCAACTCTGACTATACACTGGTACAATCCAAAATTTGCAGGTTATTTAGCATAACCTAAGAGATCGATTTTTGGCACCCCCTGTGTGGGTGTAAACTTACCTCAAACTGATTAAAGATGGAGAACTTTCCATTGATATCATCTTAATATTGCCTTTTTAAAAAAACATTATACTTACTAATTGACATCCTACTGATACACTTGTGATTAACCAACATTATTAGAACGTTAATAAACCTATCTAGTTGTTAGTTTAAGTTAACTTAAGATGAAAAAGACTAAACCTAATTCTCCACTTTGTTCCCTCATTTATAAATTAAAGGAAACATTTGTACATGTTCCTCCAGTTAATTGCGTTCTTCATGGTGTTTGGCTACAAAAGGTCTTGCGCGCATAAGGTGTACAATAAATTTATTGTACACCAAGATAACTTTAACCCTTTTTTTTTGTAACTTTAACCTAGTTTTGATTAACTTTTATATTAGTAAAAAAAATTTGATAGATAAATATTTTAAAGGGTTAAATGATTAATTTTATACATTATTAGTGAATTTGAAGAAATAAGTTTTACTAAAATGAAAAAATTTATCACTTAAAAATAGATAACTTTTACATATATAAGCTTAACTTTTAAGCATTTTGAGTTAACTTTTACTCCGGTGTACAATATTTATTGTATACCCATTGTAAATAAGAATTTGTGGTTTGGCTATTGTTGCTTTAAAATGGATGAGTAGTAAAATAGCTAAACTTGGTACGTACTATCACATAATAGCATTAAGGATAAAGATTGATGTGCCCTAGACCTGATCAAGATGAGCCCGGCCCGTCCGAAATTTTTGCGGATTTGGGCAGAATTTTTCAGCCCGGTTTACGGGTCCGACCCGACCCGGCCCGAAAATTTTATTTTTTGGGCGGGTTTGGGAAACACAAAAATACATTTTTTTAGTTATAAATTTGGCCCGGCCCGAAAAGCCTGGTAGGCCCGGCTCGAAAATAACGGATTTGGACACAAAATTTTGGCCCGAATCTTGGCCCGGCCCGACATAGCGGGCTGATTTTTACACTCAAGCCCGGTCCGAACCCGGCCCGGCCCGGCATTTGATCAGGTCTAATGTTCCCTACACATCTGCAAATCTATAAAGATTAAGATTGAAGCAAAGAGAATTGACTCGATGTCAGCTACAAGTGTCTCATGCACTAAAATAATAGAGTACTTCTTCTGTTTTTTTTTTTTAAATGACACAATTATTTAGGCACGTTTATCATTGCACGATTTTAAATGTTAATATTTTTCATTATGGATAAGAAAAAATTGTATAAGATAGATGCTTAAAAAATATTTATGGAGACGAATTTAATAATCACACGACTATTTTTTTTCTTACGTATAAATCACAAAAGGAATTAAAGGAGCTTTTGTGAATAGTGTCAAAAATTCAATTGTGTATGTAAATAAGGACGGAGAAAGTAGTAGTCTTTTTATCTTGGATAAACCACAAACGTACAACCGAGTTAATTAGTTGGGGGTGGTGGAATTTAATTAGGGATTTTATTTCTATTTTAAACACTTAAACTAACAATAATCCAGTTCAGAGGCTTTATTAACATTTGATTAACGTTTTAATAACGTTGGTTAAAGAAACATAATCATGAGCTTATCAGTGGAAAGTCAATTACGGAGTAGTAAAGACGATATCATTGTAAAAAAGTCAATGCTAAGACGGTATCCATGAGAACTTCCCTAAAAGTTGTTTTGATATAATATAAAAGTCGCCTATGTTTTATTGATTAATTTTGTCTCTCTATATAAAATTAATTACAGATCGGAGTACCTTTTCAAATCTGTTGCATTGTATAAAAATAATTATATAACCCTTTACAAAATTTCAAATTATAAATGTCTTCCAAATGTACAAAATTAATAATGTTATGAAAAACTTATTAAAATATAATCATCCCGATATACAATTAATTTATTATTGATAATCAGTGTCGGGGCTACAATGATATCATGACTATAGGGCCATGTGAAAGTTTTCTAAATGAGACCCTCATTTAATTAAAAACAAAAGGAAAGAGAATAAAAAAATTGGACTTGTCAGGAATTGTAAAAAAGTCAATATAATGCTAAGACGGTATCCATGAGAACTTCCCTAACAGTTATTTTGATAAATTTTATTGATAAATTTTTTCTCTCTATATAAAATTAATTACAGATCAAAGTACCTCTTAAAATCTGTTGTAGTGAATAAAAATAATTAATATCCCCTCTGTATTTATTTAAGGAATACACTTGCCTCTTCCAGCCGTATTTGTTTAAGAGATACATTTGCCATTTTTAGTAACTTATTAATCACACCATCTAATTAAATAATCTATCTACATCTCACCCCCACCCCACACCCCCTAAAATAACATGGTCCCCACTTATTTTACTTATTAAAATATCTACCAAACCCCACTTGTTTTATTACTTTATTTCATTCAATTTTTTTTCTTAATACCCGTGTCCGGCCAAATGTATCCCTTAAATAATTAAGAAGGGAGTAACCCTTTAAAAAATTTCAAATTATTAATGTCTTCCAAATATAAAAAATTAATAATGTTATGAAAAACTTATAATAATCATCCCGATATACAATTAATTTATTATCGATAAATAATACTCCAATTAGAAACTTATTAAAATCATCCCGATACAATTTTTTTTATTTTAAACACGCCGTACGTACAGAGAGCATCTTTTGACGGATAAAACAATGCAAAAGTCATATTCAATAAAGCAACATCCAACTACCTTAAAAAACAAAAAGCAATATCCAACTGACGTCCACGAAATCAACAAGACACCATTGACGTTAACGCCATGATATTCAAGTATTTTCGGATATCAGATATGTACTTGTAAATGCATATCATAGCAAAAGATAAAATAGGAAAAAAGACAAAAAAGAAATTAAACTGTACGGTTTTAAATAAAAAGATACTTTTTTTTACAGAATGATACTTTTTTTACATAAATGGTACTTCCTTTTTTGTCTTTTAACTATTTATCTTTTAGCTGATATGTGTGTTGTCATAATATTCAAACCCCCCCACCCCCACCCCCACCCCAAAATGAACGCTATAAACAAAGCTTGTTACTCCCTCCATAATTTTTTGATGATCACCATTATTAAGGAAATATAGTTGAATTTGATATATTAATAACATTTATGGTGTAATTGACTATAAAGAAATATGAAAAAACAAGTACGATGTTAAAGTTACTAAAAATAGAATTATTTGTGACTTAAGTGGGCTCATTGGACAGCTAACAAATTAAAAATACAATTAAGAATAGGTGTAAAAGTGACAAAAATAAAATTGCCACTCCTAAAAAAATACGACCTGAAATAGTATTTGTGATTTGTGACTTCTAAAAAATGAAGGAATATGTCCTTTAATCAAGATGGCAATCACTAAATATAGATTAGGATTAATAATGGAGATTAATAATCCGGTTATTTAGGTGGTCATAATGTTTTGCTAGAAACCAATTATGATCTGTGGGCTAATTATTATTGGGCTACTACTAATATAACCGGGTCATATAAGGTCACACACAATAGAGTATTGGATATGATCAATATGACCCAAGGCCCATGATGGTCTTTGGTGTTGGATAGGATTTTGGAGTAGTTAAGGTTTACTAGGATACTAGGTTCCCTAGTTCTAGTAGGATTGGTTATTAAGTTATTATATATAGACGTGATGACCATATGATTAAACATAAGTTGAAAAAATCATTAACCTTATTCAATACTCCAAATCCGTCCCTTCCTTGTGAAAGTGAGAGAGAGATTTCCATCTTCTCCATCCGTTCTAGCAAACGACGCAAGGAGATCTTGATCCGTGCTCGTGTGGACTAAGTAGAGGAATCACGCTTGGGGTTCTGTCTCCGAATTGGTCCTTGTTCGTATACTCGGGAATCACGCATCAAAGGTATATTTAACTCCTATATTATGATTCATATTAATGTATGCTTGCGATCCTGTTAGATGTGAGAAAAGTGTTTTCTGCAATTCCGCTATTAGCATCTAATCCTACAGTGGTATCAGTTAGCTCCTTGCATACGTTAGTTATGATCATGATTAAAGTTTTAATTTTTGATGCATATTCTTGATTATTTTGATACAATTACGGCAGAATTTAATATATGGGATAACAAGAAAAATTAAAATATTGATTTTAATTTTTTGGGTGTATACAATATTGATTTTATACATATGTATGCTCGTATGAACAACTGCAGTATCTGAAACTTGAGCCTCACCACAAAAATCTTGATTTATGCTTAAATTTATGCAATTAATTATGATTAATTGTACAAATTTATAAGACATTGAAAATATTGATTTTCATTTAAATATAAATCTGAAATTATCAAGAACAATTCGAAATTTATACGTAAATAATCTGATTATTTAGCCTATTAATTTCGATTTTGTACCTAATTTATGCCCAAAAACATTGATTAATTGTGCACAAAATAGTTTTATGTCCAATTTTTTTTTTTTGAACCCTATTTTATGAAAAATTACACCACCACATTAGACACAAATTTAACCCAAAATTCACTCAATTGTTGATTGAATTCCCACACAAAACTCACGCAATTGTTGCACAATTTGAGTGGGAGAAATAGGGAAAATTCGCACCTTTATTCCATGGCTGGGTGGCGCAACCACCGCAAGGTGGGCCACGGTGGAGAAGGATCGGTGTGCGGCGGGCTGGTGTAAGGGAGGGCGTGGGCTCGTCAGCTGGTCGGGAAGGTCACGCTTGACGGAAAAAGGGAGTTACACCGGGGCTGCAAGGGTTGTGGTGGCTGGTTTTACTTCCGACCCTGCTAGATAATTCTGATGGGCTTTTGTTTTGCTGTATTTCGAGCAGTACCGCACAAAGCCCAAATTTTTGGCTGCATAGCTATGCATGCAATTTTGCATGCATATGAGCTCCAACTGCTTTGTTTTAGCAGTTCCAGCCTTCATTTTTTAGTGCATTTCCTTTTTAAAAAAAAATAAATAAATTTAATTAAAAAATTTAATTAATTTTTTTTTTTCTAAATTTTGTATAACGCTTGTTTTCCCCAAAAAATCTCATTATTTGAGTAAGCTGCAAGCACACATAAGGAACAAACAAATGGACATTTAAAGTAACTTAATGAACATTCATGTTCAAAAAATGAACTTTATCATCTATTTTTCTATATGCTTTTTCTATTTTAGTTCTATTTCTATATTCTATATGCTTCTAAATTTTCTGCTTCTTTCCTTTCGGGTTCCACTTTTTTCGCTACACCGGTCTTTTTTCTCTTTCTATCTGATTCCTTATTTGCATATTCTTTTCTTGTTTTTTCCTTCAATTCTTGCAGCCTCTCTTAATACCACATCTTCAATTTCGGGTTTTTTCTTTTGTTGGCGCATTCATATTAACCATTTCCTTCCTGCATGAAAATCATAATGTTATTGAACATAAGACTTGAGAAACTGAACATCACACAAAGTGTTCTTATTCATGAAAATATGATAGTTTTATAAGTTGAATTTAGTTGAACATGATTCGTTATAAGTTGAACACGAGACTTGAGAAACTGAACATCACACAAATTTTTTCTTATTTGTGAACATCATCTTTTATAAATTGAACATCGCCTTTTATAAGTTGAACATGATGAGTTATAAACTGAACATGACAATATTTAGAAAGTGCCAATTTTGATATTTTAGTAAAGAATAATGAACATCTGCTTATTACTGTTGCTACTTGCCTTTTAGTTGAACATGATTCTGTTCATAATTCTTTATAAGTTGAACATGAGATTGAGAAATTGAACATCACACAAAAGTAATTGAACATATTTTAGTTTTATATAAGTTGAATTTAGTTGAACATGAATTTGTATAAGTTGAACATAAGATTTGAAAAATTGAACATCACTCAAAAGTGTTCTTATTTGTGAACATCATCTTTTATAAATTTAACACCATCTTTTATAAGTTGAACATGATGAGTTATAAACTGAACATGACAATATTTAGAAGGTGCCAATTTTGATATTTTAGTAAAGAATAATGAACACCTGCTTATAAAATATGAACATGATCTTTTAGTAAAGAATAATGAACATCTGTTTTAAAGAATGCTTTTGGCTCGTTGTTTGATGTTGATGCTTTTTTATTAATGTTGATGCTTGCCTTTTAGTTGAACATGATTCTGTATAAGTTGAACATAAGACTAGAGAAACTGGACATCACACAAAGTGTTGAAGATGTCATAGTTTTATAGGTTAAATTTAGTTGTACATAATTCTTTATAAAGTTGAACATGAGACTTGAGAAACTGAACATCACACAAAAGTATTGAACATATATTATTTTTATAAGTTAAATTTTATTGAACAACATCACACCAAAGTGTTGAACATATCAGTTTTATAAGTTAAATTTAGTTGAACATGATTATTTAGAAGTTTAACACGAGAGTTGAAAAACTGAACATCATACAAAAGTGTTATTATTTGTGAACATCATCTTTTATAAGTTGAACATGATAAATTATAAACTGAACATAACAAAATCAAAATTAATATTTCACCAATAACTACCACAACCACCACGAACAACAATCCCAACAACAATACCAACAACAACAACAACAACAACAACACCAACACAATACTAAGTTACCAAATGTAGTTCATTCTACAATTCTGAACATCGAACTTTATAAATTAAACATGAACAGTGATAGATCTAAAATCACAGCATAAAATTGTTGTTCAAAAAAAAAAATGAACACCTACATATATTAATTTGAACATCTACATATATTAATTTGAACATCTCCAACCACGAAATTAATTAAACACGAATATGTAAATTAAAGTCACAATCAAATTTGGTGACGAAACTAACAAATTATTAAACACGAATTCGCTGAAAATGAACCTTGAATAAATGCATATTAAAGATCAATTTACAAAGGAAACTCACGAATTTCATACAAATAAACATAGATTGACATAAAGAGAGGAGGGAGATATTCAACAGATCTGATAAAAAATTCACCGGAATCGATGAGAAATTCGACATATTCGACCAGAAAATCGACAGATCTGACCAAATTTTGACATATCCGACCAAAAATTCGACAGATCTTACCAGAAATTCGACGAATCCGACTAGAAATTCGCCGGAATCGCATGAGTAACCGTCACTGTGGAATCCATCGGAGTCAAATTGGAGGTTTAAAGAGAGATAAATATGTAATTTGATGAGAGAAAATAGTAGTTTGATGAGAGAGAATGTGGAGGTTTTGATGAAAGAGAAAATGGTGAGAGAAAAATAAAATGGGGTTTGATGAGAGAGAAAATGGGGAAAGGTTAGAGGAGAGAGAAAAATGGGTATGTATAATGTAGTGTATCAGCTCATATGCATCTAGAGATAGATGCATACCTATGCAGCCATTAATTATTACCGCACAAAGCATATTAATGACTAACTTTGTTTTCCCCAATTCCATATACACATCAGCAGCTTTTGGGTCAGGCGGACTGACAGGCACGTGGAAGTACGACCAACTGACTCGCCCACGCGCGCGTGAATTCACGCGCATATAATATCATTTTTTTCTTTCTCCTCCTTGTTTCCTCCGCTCGTCCTTCAGTCTCTTCTCTCTCCTCTCCTCTCCTCTCCTCTTTCCTCTCTCTCCTCTCTCTTCTCTCTCGTTCATCTAGCCTTCATCTATTATCGCCGGAGACAACAACCACCACCACAATCATGTCCACCAGGTTCCGATGTCAACGTTCTACACCTCTTGATCTCCTTTTAGTTTCAATTTCAAGTTTCACCTAAACCCTAATTGAATCTTCGATTATCGATTTTCTGACAACATGAGGCGGTGGTAGAGGTGCGGATGGACGCCGATATGGAGGCGATGGGTTTCGGTAGGTCGAGACTGATCGGAGGTTAGACTCATCGCAGATGTTTGAGGAGAGAGAACTGGAGCTGTTGTGTTGTTTTCTGTCTCTAAACTCGGAGTCACCGTGAAGCCATTGCTAGAACTAATACTGGGGGTTTGGGAAGGCCTATTTTGTCGATGACGATCAGGTGGAGAAGGCTTGGGGATTTGCTTGCTTCTGATTTTTTTAGTTGAAGTTGTATACTGCTAATTAAAAAAGTGATTGGCTTCTACACTCTACAGTACGTACTATTATACTTCATTGTTTTAGTTATCGTTTTTGTTATGTGTAGTTATAAAATGAATTGGTTTAGTTATTTTTTTTGGCATTTAGGTTGCTTTTTAAAAAAGAAAAAAAGTTATACATTTGTTATATTTAGTTAAGAATAACTTTAGTTTAGTTATGATTAAATTTGTTTTAGGTAAGATGAATTTGTTTTTAGTTAAGAATTACTCTGTTTATAGAGTTGAGGAGGACTATGGCGTCGTTTAGTTTATTTTAGGGCCTTATTCCTCTTTTACACCAAAAAAAACTCAATTGATTAACTAAATGGTTTCATTGCTTAACTAATTGATTTAATTGCTTACTAATTGGTTCAATTGATTAACTAATTGAATATCAAGCTTAGAAAATACTTTCTTTATTTGTAAAGTTATTGGTTCCATTGCTTAACTAATTGGTTTTATTGCTTAACTAATTTGTTCCATTTATTAACTAATTGATTTCGGTGCTTAACTAATTGGTTCCATTTATTAACTAATTGGTTTCAGTGGTTAACTATTTGGTTTTGGTGCTTAACTAATTGGGTTCAGAACTTAACTAATTGGTTTAATTGCTTAACTAATTAGTTCCGTTACTTAACTAATTAGTTTCAATACTTAACTAATTGGTTATATTGCTTAACCAATTTGTTCCATTTATTAACTAATTGATTTCGATGCTTAAATAATTGGTTCCATTTATTAACTAATTGGTTTCGGTGGTTAACTAATTGGTTTTGGTGCTTAACTAATTGGGTTCAGAATTTAACTAATTGGTTTCATTGCTTAACTAACTATTTCCGTTGCTTAACTAATAAGTTTCATTGCTTAACTAATTGGTTCTATTGCTTAACTAATTGGTTCTATTACTTAACTAATTGGTTCCAGTGCTTAACTAATTGGTTATGTTGCTTAACTAATTGGTTTCATTGCTTAACTAATTGGTTCAAATGCATAACTAATTGGTTCCAGTGCTTAACTAATTGGTTCTATTACTTAGCTAATTGGTTCCAGTGCTTAACTAATTGGTTCTGTTTCTTAACTAATTGGTTCCGTTGCTTAACTAATTTGGTTCCATTGCTTAACTAATTGGTTCTGTTACTTAACTAATTGGTTCCAATGCTTAACTAATTGGTTCCGTTGCTTAACTAATTTGGTTCCATTGCTTAACTAATTGGTTCTGTTACTTAACTAATTGGTTCCAATGCTTAACTAATTGGTTCCGTTGCTTAACTAATTTGGTTCCATTGCTTAACTAATTGGTTCTGTTACTTAACTAATTGGTTCCAATGCTTAACTAATTGGATATGTTGCTTAACTAATTGGTTTCATTGCTTAACTAATTGGTTATGTTACTTAACTAATTGGTTTCAATGCTTATCTAATTGGTTATGTTGCTTAACTAATTGGTTTTGTTGCTTAACTAATTGGTTTCGTAGCTTAACTAATTGAATTTCAGGTTTAACTAATTGGTTCCATTGATTAACTAATTGGTTTTATTGCTTAACTAATTGGTTGTAATGCTTAACAAATTGGTTCTGTTGCTTAACTAATTCAACTTCAGGCTTAACTAATTGGTTCCATTGCTTAACTAATTGGTTATATTACTTAACTAATTGGTTCCAGTGCTTAACTAATTGGTTTTGTTGATTAACTAATTGGTTCTGTTGCTTAACTAATAAGTTTCATTGCTTAACTAATTGGTGTTCCATTGCTTAACTAATTGGTTCTATTACTTAACTAATTGAATTGGTTCCAGTGCTTAACTAATTGGTTCTGTTGCTTAACTAATTGGTTTCATTGCTTAACTAATTGGTTCAAATGCTTAACTAATTGGTTCCACTGCTTAACTAATTGGTTCTATTACTTAGCTAATTGGTTCCAGTGCTTAACTAATTGGTTCTGTTGCTTAACTAATTGGTTTCGTTGCTTAACTAATTGAATTTCAGGCTTAACTAATTGGTTCCATTGCTTAACTAATTGGTTCTATTACTTAACTAATTGGTTCTGTTGCTTACTTAATTGGTTTCATTGCTTAACTAATTGGTTCAAATGCTTAACTAATTGGTTCCACTGCTTAACTAATTGGTTCTATTACTTAGCTAATTGGTTCCAGTGCTTAACTAATTGGTTCTGTTGCTTAACTAATTGGTTTCATTGCTTAACTAATTGGTTCAAATGCTTAACTAATTGGTTCCACTGCTTAACTAATTGGTTCTATTACTTAGCTAATTGGTTCCAGTGCTTAACTAATTGGTTCTGTTGCTTAACTAATTGGTTTCGTTGCTTAACTAATTGAATTTCAGGCTTAACTAATTGGTTCCATTGCTTAATAATTGGTTCTATTACTTAACTAATTGGTTCTGTTGCTTAACTAATTGGTTTCATTGCTTAACTAATTGGTTCAAATGCTTAACTAATTGGTTCCATTGCTTAACTAATTGGTTATATTACTTAGCTAATTGGTTCCAGTGCTTAACTAATTGGTTTTGTTGCTTAACTAATTGGTTCCGTTGCTTAACTAATTGAATTTCAGGCTTAACTAATTGGTTCCATTGCTTAACTAATTGGTTTTATTGCTTAACTAATTGGTTGTAATGCTTAACAAATTGGTTACGTTGCTTAGCTAATTGGTTTCGTTGCTTAACTAATTGAACTTCAGGCTTAACTAATTTGGTTCCATTGTTTAACTAATTGGTTCTGTTACTTAACTAATTGGTTCCAATGCTTAACTAATTGGTTATCTTGCTTAACTAATTGGTTTCATTGCTTAACTAATTGGTTATGTTACTTAACTAATTGGTTTCAATGCTTATCTAATTGGTTATGTTGCTTAACTAATTGGTTTTGTTGCTTAACTAATTGGTTTCGTAGCTTAACTAATTGAATTTCAGGCTTAACTAATTGGTTCCATTGCTTAACTAATTGGTTTTATTGTTTAACTAATTGGTTGTAATGCTTAGCAAATAGGTTCTGTTGCTTAACTAATTCAACTTCAGGCTTAACTAATTGGTTCCATTGCTTAACTAATTGGTTATATTACTTAACTAATTGGTTCCAGTGCTTAACTAATTGGTTTTGTTGATTAACTAATTGGTTCTGTTGCTTAACTAATTGAATTTCAGGGTTCACTAATTGGTGTTCCATTGCTTAACTAATTGGTTATATTACTTAACTAATTGAATTGGTTCCAGTGTTTAACTAATTGGTTCTGTTGCTTAACTAATTGGTTTCATTGCTTAACTAATTGGTTCAAATGCTTAACTAATTGGTTCCACTGCTTAACTAATTGGTTCTATTACTTAGCTAATTGGTTCCAGTGCTTAACTAATTGGTTCTGTTGCTTAACTAATTGGTTTCATTGCTTAACTTATTGGTTCAAATACTTAATTAATTGGTTCCACTGCTTAACTAATTGGTTCTATTACTTAGCTAATTGGTTCCAGTGCTTAACTAATTGGTTCTGTTGCTTAACTAATTGGTTTGGTTGCTTAACTAATTGAATTTCAGGCTTAACTAATTGGTTCCATTGCTTAACTAATTGGTTCTATTACTTAACTAATTGGTTCTGTTGCTTAACTAATTGGTTTCATTGCTTAACTAATTGGTTCAAATGCTTAACTAATTGGTTCCATTGCTTAACTAATTGGTTATATTACTTAGCTAATTGGTTCTAGTGCTTAACTAATTGGTTTTGTTGCTTAACTAATTGGTTCCGTTGCTTAACTAATTGAATTTCAGGCTTAACTAATTGGTTCCATTGCTTAACTAATTGGTTTTATTGCTTAACTAATTGGTTGTAATGCTTAACAAATTGGTTACGTTGCTTAACTAATTGGTTTCGTTGCTTAACTAATTGAACTTCAGGCTTAACTATTTGGTTCCATTGCTTAACTAATTGGTTATATTACTTAACTAATTGGTTTTGTTGATTAACTAATTGGTTAGTTGCTTAACTAATTGAATTTCAGGCTTAACTAATTGGTGTTCCATTGCTTAACTAATTGGTTCCATTACTTAACTAATTGGTTCCAGTGCTTAACTAATTGGTTTAATTGCTTAACTAATTGGTTCCAGTACTTATGTAATTGGTTCCAGTGCTTAACTAATTGGTTTAATTGCTTAACTAATTGGTTCCAGTGCTTAACTAATTGGTTTAATTGCTTAATTAATTAAATTTCAGGCTTTACTAATTAGTTCTAGTGCCTAACTAATTAAATTTCAGGCTTAACTAATCGATCCATTGTTTTAACTAATTCGTTACATTGCTTAAATAGTTGAATTTCAGGCTTAACAAATACTATCTTTATATATGTAAACTTATTAGTTTAAACGCTTAACTAATTAATTAATTACTTTGTTTAACTAATTAATTCAATTGCGTAACTAATTAGTCCAAGTGCTTAACTAATTGGTTCCATTGTTTAACTAATTGGTTACAGTGCATAACTAATTGGTCTCATTGCTTAACTAATTATTTGGTTCAATCGCTTAACTAATTAATTGGTTTTAGTGCTTAACTAATTAGTTACGTTGTTTAACTAATTAGTTCAATTGCTTAACTAATTAGTCCAAGTCCTTAAGTAATTGGTTCCATTGTTTAATTAATTGCTTCCGTTGCTTAACTAATTGATGTCACTGCTTAACTAAAACCAAAAAATATTAACTAAAACAAAAAAAAAGTTATAACTAAAATAAAATAAAATCTTAAGAAAAATCCAGAAAACCTAGAAAATAATAATTGACTAAAACAAATTTAACCTTAACTAAAACGAAAATATTCTTAACTAAAACAAAGTTAACCTTAACTAAAACGATAAATTACTACAACGATTTATTTCTTAACTAAATGCAACAAAAGTATAACTAAAATTAATGAAAAAATTATAAACTAACCGTTCATTTGATAACTAAATATTACAAAAATATAACTAAAACAATACATTTCTTAACTAAAACCATGAATTCCCTTTTTTTTTTCTAAAAATAACTAAAACCATGATTAACTAAACCGTTCCATTTCATAACTAAATATAACTAAAGTAATACTATGTACAATTCTTAACTAAAACCATGAATAACTAAAACGAATTAGAACACCACACGACAACAACATCATCATCAACATCCACGAAAGCGGCAAAAGCTGCTCATTTGAGAACATAAACAGTTGCACAAGCAATCATTTGAGCCATCTCAAAGAGAATATAGTCTTCTAATCTGGATCGACCAACAACAGTCGTTGCTTCTGCAGCATTGTTCCTGCAGCATGTGGTTGTGGTGGGGAGTGGTGTTGCTGTTTCTTAGGGGCTTCTTGCGCCCGTGCCTGTGCGATAAATAGAAGGATGGCCATCTTTTCGATATTCAAATAGCTGAGAGATGTTGAGAACTGTGACCTTTGAGCCTAATCGACTAAGGATGTCCTTCACCATGCTCATTGTTGGCAAGTCAGAAGTAATGGGGTTACTCTCATTTCACTATCTGGATTCCATTCTTGGCCCTGAATGTAGACAAAACAAAAATGGAAACTATCATTTAAGAAATGAAGTAGCAGTACTATCCATGAAAATTGTAACTAATGAGTCCACTTAAGCATAGTGTAGAGGCAAAAGGCACTACTGTTTTGATCAATAAACGCGACATTTCTGACTTCTCAACAGACTTGGGACCTTAACCAAGCCAGGACCTCTACAAAGCTAGTTCAGACTTCAGGTCTCTTAGTACTAGCTAAAACAAGTGTAGTCTTAACTAATATGAATTTATTCTTAACTAAAACGTAATTATTCTTAACTAAAATAAATTTAATATTAACTAAACCAAAAGTATTTTTAACTAAAACCCTAAAACTCTTAACAAAAGCAATATTAATTGTAACTAAAAGTCACTAAAAGTCTAAAACAAATTAAATATATTATGCAAGTTTTGGTATCAAACAAAGTAAATATACTCTGCAATTTAATTAGCATAGCCACTATAGTGCCAGGCTGCCAGCTATAGATTTCTATACACATGAAACCTAGCAAAGTAAAAAGGCACCCAAATACACATAGCAAAGCAAAATTATTCTTAACGAAAACAAATTTAATCTTAACTAAAACGATTTTTTTCTTAACTAAAACAAAATTATTCAAAACTAAAACGAATTTATACTTAACTAAAGCAAATTTAACTAAAACAATATAGTTCTTAACTAAAACGAAATAATTATTAACTAAAAGAATCTAGGCAAAAAATCCTCAATAAGTAACACATGCTTACTGTTTTCAATTGAGAAACCCTAGCAATAGCGGTAAACCAAATAAAATCTCACCTTCGGCCGCCACCAAGCGCGGGACAAAAAATCGAGTCCAAAGCACCAACTCAATGCACCGCAACAGATTTTATCATGACTAAAACAAATTTAATTCTAATTAAATCAACAACATTAAACAAAAAGCTGAAAATTAAAAAAACCTAAAATCAGAAGAAGAAAGTAGTGCCTCAGCCGCCACCGCCGTTCAGCGCTCCGTTCCACTCCGCTCTCCTCCCATCTCCGACGGCTAATGCGACAAGGTTAATCACCGGCGCCACCTTCATGCTAGGAAAATCGAAAAAATCAAACAAAAACCTAAAACCAGAAGATGAAGGACAATGGAGGAGAGAGATGGAAGAATTACCTCGATGCTCGATCTTGACATCGTCGTCGCAAACGGTTTTGAGGCGAAGAGTATCAAGAGGAGGGAGAAAGAGATCGAGAATGTCTCCTTGCTCGCAGGCGGCGAGTTTCGCCACCACCGTTCTCCACCGCCGGCGATTTCAAAGAGAGAAAAGCAGAGGGTTTGAGGTGAGAGAGGGAGGCAGCGGGTTTGAGAGGAGAGAGAAATGAAATAGAGTTTCGAAATCGGGTAAAAATAGATATTTATATAACCCGTAAATTAAAACCACGGATCTTTTTGACCCGCGAACTGACCCGCGACACACCCATAGGTGGGTGGTCTGACCGGTCAGACGGTCTTTTCAAAATGTTTGTATATACACATTAGTCAAATTGAGATCAAAATAATAAGAATATTGTTTTTAATTAATTTATTTAAATTGTTTAGGCTAATTAATTAAAAACAAGATAATTATTAATATGATTAATAGTTAATTAGGGTCATTTACTTTAATTAAGTAAATAAATGAATGCCAATATTATGATATTATAAGATATTATATGATATGCGTGTATGGAATATATGATATTTTGTTACAGGCACGTGACCAGTATGGCCCAAAATAGGATAGAAAATACGATCTGCGTATCGTTTTGTATTCTTGTAAATTTTAAATACGATCTGCGCATCGTTTGTATTATTGTAATTTAAGAGTTTAAATTAGATTATAAATACACTATTGTAAGCACAATGGAGCAAGAAGGTCCAATCAAGATTCAAGGATGGTGATCCAAGAAAGATGAACAGGAACTTTTGAAGATTTGATCTTAATATTTTAGGGGCCATACTAGGATCACATTTATTTTATGCATTTTATATTGCCTTAAAATGCTTATCTAAGTTTATGTATGTTGCTAGTTTATGCCATTAGTTCACTAGTAAACGAACCAACATAGTAACACTTAGGTCCCTTAAAAGAATATTGAGGTAATATCTTTCCAAATCATAACCTATGAGGCCTTGGGGAATATGGAGGATAGTTTCTGCAAAAGCGGGGTGTCTTTTCATTGACCTTAGGATAGTACGGGTAAATCTATATAAGGGGTTTATAGCCTTGATTTGGTTGCACTCAACAAAATCATCAAAAGATAAAGTTTTGGATTTTGAGGCATAGAAATAGGTTTAACATAAGATGTAACCTATTAACCAAGAGTTATAAATGGTATAATTAGTAAAGGGGTTTGCTTACCTTGACCACAATGAATTTTAGGGAAGTGCTAAAGTACGCTTAAAACCTTGTGGAATGGGGTCTTGGAATCATTTTATTCACAAGGGACAAAATAATTTGAATAAAATGCACATTAGCTTATGTATGTTTAAAGCATGTTTAAATTTTCTTAAGCTTTTGTATGACAAACATGATTTTAAATTTTTCAAATTTTCTATTGTAGATATAATGACTAACAACCAACCTATCATCAATCTTCGTTCGCTCCTTGAGAAGGACAAGTTGAACGGAAACAACTTCCTTGATTGGGAAAGGAATCTAAGAATCGTTCTTAGACCCGAAGGAAGAGAGGATGTCCTTGAGACCCCTATCCCAACTCTGAGAGCCACAGCAACTGATGCTGAAAAGGCTAATCAGAAAGCTATAAAAGAGAAGTCAGTAGTTGTCACTTGCCTTATGCTAGCTTCCATGGAATCAAAGCTTCAAAAGAGGTTTGATTTAATGGATGCTTACACCATCATTGCTACTCTTAAAAGTATGTTTGTGGAGCAAGCAAGGGTGGAGAGGTATGATACCCATAAGGCAATTCTTGAGTCCAAACTCGAGGTGGGTAAGCCAGTCGGTCCTCATGTGTTCAATATGATTGGACATTTTGAGAACATTGAATAACTTGGATTCCCATATGGTCAAGAGTTGGCCACTGACATCATTCTGCACTCTTTACATGATGGCTTTTCTCAGTTTAGGCTAAACTTCAATATGAATGGAGATTCAAAAACTCTTGAAGAATTACATGGAATGCTTAAAACTGCTGAGAAAAACATAATTGTTGAACCTAAGAAGGAAGTTCTCATGGTCAACAAGGGAAAAGGGTTCAAGAAAGGGGCCGCTGGAAAGAAGAAGAAGCATGTTCAAGGGAAGGGCAAAGAAGTTGCTCATCCTAAGGCAAAAACTTCTGAAAAGGCTAGAGTAGCTGCTGACAGCGATTGTTTCTACTGCAATGCAAAAGGGCATTGGAAAAGGAACTGCCCAAAGTACCTGGAAGACAAGAAAAATGGAACTGTAGCTTCCACTCCAGGTATATATGTTATAGATATTCTTGCAGCAAATACTACTTCATGATTATTTGATACCGGCTGTGGTTCTCACATTATTTTGAATGTGCAGGGACTAAAAAGAAGTAGGAGCTTGGCTAAGGGAGAGGTAGACCTACGCGTAGGCAATGGTGCAAAGGTTGCAGCTCTTGCAGTAGGAGATTATAGTCTATCTTTACCATCTGGTTTAGTGTTAGAATTAAATAATTGTTATTTTGTTCCTGCAATTACCAAAAACATCATTTCAGCTTCCGTTTTGGATTCTGAAGGTTTTACATTCGTTATAAAGAATAATTGTTGTTCTATTTATAAGGATGATATGTTTTATGCCAATGCTAAATTGTTGAATGGGCTTTATATTCTAGATCTACAAACCCATGTCTATAACATAAATACTAAAAAGCAAAAATCAAATGATTTGAACACCACTTACCTATGGCATTGTCGTTTAGGTCACATTAGCTTGCAACGCATCAAGAAACTCCAAAAGGATGGACTTCTAAAATCATTTGATTGTGAATCTTTTGATACATGCGAAAAATGACAAGATCACCTTTTACTGGACAAGGTGAAAGAGCTAGTGATCTCTTGGGCCTCATCCATACAGATGTATGTGGAATAATGAGTTCAGAAGCTAGAAGTGGGTTTCGATACTTCATTACCTTTACGGATGATTTAAGTAGATATGGGTATATTTACTTAATGAAACATAAATCTGAATCTTTTGAAAAGGTCAAAGAGTTTCAAAATGAAGTACAAAATCGGCTTGGCAAAAAAATCAAAGCATTACGATCTGATCGTGGTGGCGAATATTTGAATCAAGAATTTGATAATCATCTAAAGAGATGTGGAATTGTTTCACAACTCACTCCACCAGGAACTCCACAATTGAATGGTGTTTCTGAAAGGAGGAATCGAACTCTACTTGATATGGTTCGATCGATGATGAGTTTTGCTGAACTTCCAATATCTTTCTGGGGACATGCTCTAACAACTGCCGCATTTACACTAAACAGGACTCCGTCTAAGGCTGTTGAAAAGACTCCATACGAATTATGGATCAGAAAAGTTCCAAAACTTTCTTTTCTAAAAATCTGGGGTTGTGAGGCTTATGTAAAACGTTTACTCTCAGACAAGCTCGCACCCAAATCAGATAAATGCTTTTTCGCAGGGTATCCTAAGGAAACAAAAGGATACTATTTCTACAATCCAAGTGAGCACAAAGTGTTTGTTGCTCGGGATAGTGTCTTTCTGGAAAAAGATTTTATTTCCAAAAAGACAAGTGGGAGAAATATTCATCTCGAAGAAGTTCGAGAAGAGCAACAAATGGACATAGATCAACCTATGTTAGAGACGATAGCTTGGGGCGACACAACCCTTTATAGGGAAGCTATCCCTGCGCCGGAGGAAGAGATCGACATTCAATGGTCCTCCTCCTAACGTCCCACTCGAATCTAATTCGCACGGAGTACCACAAACAGTTGTGGAAACTCCTCCTGTTGTTCAACCCACACGTAGATCTGAAAGGCCCAGAATCCCATCAAAGAAATATACTGATTTCATATTGACTGGAAATTTGGACATCTTGCTTCTGGAAAGCAAAGAGCCTATTACTTACAAGCAAGCTATGACGAGTCCAGACTCCAAAAAATGGCATGAAGCCATGACATCTGAAATGGATTCCATGTCCAAAAATCAAGTATGGGACTTGATAGACTTGCCAGATGGGGTAATACCCATAGGGTGCAAGTGGGTTTTCAAATTGAAAAAGGACAAGGATGGAAACATAACAGTTTTCAAAGCTAGATTGGTTGCAAAAGGATTCAAACAAGTTCATGGTATTGGCTATGGCGAAACCTTTTCACCAGTGGCTATGCTTAAATCCATTCGGATAATCCTAGCAATTGCAGCTCATTATGACTATGAGATTTGGCAAATGGATGTCAAAACCGCCTTTCTTAATGGTTATTTGAAAGAGGATGTGTACATGAAACAACCAGAAGGTTTTGTGGATCCAGAAAATCCTAGGAAAGTATGCAAGCTTTAGAAATCCATTTATGGGCTAAAGCAAGCATCAAGGAGTTGGAATCTTCGATTTGATGAAGCTATCAAAAGGTTTGATTTCATCAGATGTCAAGAAGAGGCTTGTATGTACAAGAAGTTTAGTGGGAGTAAGGTAGTCTTCTTAGTATTGTATGTGGATGACATACTAATCATAGGAAACGACATCCCTATGCTAGAGTCCGTCAAGGAATGGCTGGGGAAATGCTTTTCAATGAAAGACTTAGGAGAGGTAGAGTACATTTTGGGTATAAAGATCCATAGGGATATATCTAAAAAGCTTATTGGACTAAGTCAAGGAACTTATGTGGATAAGACTCTTGACAGGTTCAATATGAAGGAATCAAAGAAAGGATTCCTACCCATGCAACATGGCGTACATCTAAGCAAGACACAGTGTCCAGTTACACAAGTTGAGCTAGATAAAATGAGTAGGATGCCTTACGCATCTGCAATAGGATCCATCATGTATGCCATGATCTGTACTCGCCCAGATGTTGCATATGCCTTGAGTATGTGCAGCAGATTCCAATCTAATCCAGGAGAAGCACACTGGAATGCAGCTAAGAACATCTTAAAGTACTTGAGAAGGACAAAAGATGATTTCTTAGTGTATGGAGGAGATGATGAGTTGATTGTTGAAGGCTATACTGATGCGAGCTTCCAAACGGATAGAGATGACTTCCGATCCCAGTCGGGATATGTCTTCATCCTAAATGGAGGAGCAGTGAGCTGGAAGAGTTCAAAGAAAAGCACGGTGGCTGATTCTACAACAGAAGCTGAGTATATTGCCACAGTAGAGGCTGCAAAGGAGGCAATTTGGATTAAGAAATTCATTACTGAACTTGGCATTGTTCCTAATTGTGCTAAAGCAATTGACATCTATTGTGATAACAATGGTGCAATAGCTCAATCAAAGGAACCAAGTTCAAAACCTAGATCCAAACATGTACTTGGCAAATTCCATGTCATTCGAGATTATGCCGAAAGAGGAGATGTGAAGCTTTGCAAAGTTCATACGGATGACAACATAGCAGATCCGTTGACTAAACCCTTACCTAGGCCCAAGCATGACAGTCACATTAGGGCCAAGGGAATCAAACAAATTGGAGAATGGCTTTGAAATTGTTTTGTTTTAGATTATGAACATTGTTTTCATAAGTGTAAAACTCTTTATCATGTTTTGTTGATTTGAAATGAAGTTTCATTATTATTTAATTATGGTTTAGAATTAAATAAAATGTCCAAATAATTTATAATTATCAAATAGGATCATCATAAAAGTTTTGGTGAATGAAACCCTATTAAGTGAATTGAGATTATAAATTATGAACTGTCCCTAGTCTAAGTCGTTAAATTGGACATAAACGACTAACTAAAAGACTGGTTTGTAAGTTGATTGATAACGCCTGGTTTCATGGGTTATAGGGACATAAGGATGTCTAATCATTTACATGGATATATATTATGAATATATGTTGGACTGACCTACCTAAAAGTTCTTTAAACATGTTATAGAATTTTGTGGTTAAACTATTTTAGTGGGTTCCTCAGACATGAGTATGGTATTTTCACACTCAGTGATTAGTATGTCTTTGACATTGTCAAACGCCTTGCCGTAAAAGGAGGTTATAAAGGCAGTGCTCGGGATTGCTAAAAATTGAGTGGGAGTTATAGCTATACAAGAATGAAGAAGTCCTCCTATGTCAATAGGAATGGTGTCTTAGGCCTTTTGAAGAGTAAGAACTGAAAATGCATGGCCGTGCTCAAATGGATTAAAGTTAATCATTTGTTTTGACAGTTCGAGCTCGAAGTTCAAGAAATAATTTGAATATTAATATGGATTACATAAGATGTCATCATATTATCAAATTGGACATTAAGTGACGAAGGAATTTAATATTGCACACTTGTTTAAGGACAAGTGGGAGATTGAAGGAATATGTCCTTTAATCAAGATGGCAATCACTAAATATAGATTAGGATTAATAATGGAGATTAATAATCCGGTTATTTAGGTGGTCATAATGTTTTGCTAGAAACCAATTATGATCTGTGGGCTAATTATTATTGGGCTACTACTAATATAACCGGGTCATATAAGGTCACACACAATAGAGTATTGGATATGATCAATATGACCCAAGGCCCATGATGGTCTTTGGTGTTGGATAGGATTTTGGAGTAGTTAAGGTTTACTAGGATACTAGGTTCCCTAGTTCTAGTAGGATTGGTTATCAAGTTATTATATATAGACGTGATGACCATATGATTAAACATAAGTTGAAAAAATCATTAACCTTATTCAATACTCCAAATCCATCCCTTCCTTGTGAAAGTGAGATAGAGATTTCCATCTTCTCCATCCGTTCTAGCAAACGACGCAAGGAGATCTTGATCCGTGCTCGTGTGGACTAAGTAGAGGAATCACGCTTGGGGTTCTGTCTCCGAATTGGTCCTTGTTCGTATACTCGGGAATTAGGCATCAAAGGTATATTTAACTCCTATATTATGATTCATATTAATGTATGCTTGCGATCCTGTTAGATGTGAGAAAAGTGTTTTATGCAATTCCGCTATTAGCATCTAATCCTAAAAAAATATGGAGGGAGTATTTCATTATAGATTGCATGTTGTACAACTGACAAATCTTACGTCGTCCTTTAGCAATTGCTGATTTATGGAGTTTAATGATTTGTTTAATTTAACAAGTAGGTATTTGATAAAACAAATAAGGAGTGGAGTAACATTTGATTAAAAGTTTGGCCAAACAGACCCAATGTCAGTCAAGAGACTTTATTAACATTTGATTAACATTTTTGTTGCTTAAAGATATATAATCACGAGTATATATGTGGAAAGTCAATTACGAATTAGTAAAAATGATATCATTAAAAAAACCCGGCTAATACTAAGATGGAAACTCCCTTTAATGTTGAGGGGTGATATCCAAGATCTGAGATCGTATCTCGTTTACAGTATTTGTCGTCTTGCATTTTGTACCTGAAAAATGTAACTATCCAGCTGTTGGATTAATCAATAGTTTTCTACTTAAAAATTAAAATGGATATTTTGTGTTGGCTTCCAGATTTGTGAATATATATATTACGAATTACTCGTATCATCAATTTTGTGTTACGCCACTAGAGTATTTTTGTGGCAATTGTATATGTACGACCGAGGTTTGATCTTAATTGCTCGTGATTTATTGTGAGAATTTGTGTGGTGATCGTGTACGTCCAAGATGTGATCTTGTTCGATTTATATGTAACTTTAAGAACTTAATTTATTTAGTTCTAAGCTATAAAATAAAAAACCTCCCTCGAAAGATAGGGTTGCCGCTCTCTCGAAAGATAGGCAAGTCTCCGTCATCTTAGACGCTACACCTTCAACGATGGCCGACAACCTTGCACTCAAATGCTCCTCGCTACAAATTGATGATGAAGAAGGTGTGACTATTGACCTAAGGGAGATTGAATGTTTGGAAACGAATGGAAAACTCGGCTTTTACTGGTAGGGATCGAGATTGTTAACTGAACATCCGTACACTTTGGACGCTTTCAAGCGCACAATGATGAAGGTTTTGAAGGAAATAATGCCCTTGGTCCAAGTTTGCATTTAATGCTAAATATAATAAATGCGGTTCAGTATTAATTAAACAAGTTAATTATTCAGTGAGATCAAATGATATGAATGCCTAGCTAGAGGCCGCTTCAGCTCAAGTGGAATTAATATAATTAATACCACAACTTATTCTTGACTGAACCCGTAGGGTCACACAAATACTACCTTAACGGATCAAGTATTTAGTTGAATATTATATTCAATAGATACTCTAATTATGGATATTTGGAAATGACGTATGTTGGTTTCAATGGGAGCTAAACAAACTGTCAAAAAGCAAAGAAAGAATATTTGCCGGAAATGAAGATATTACCGTAAACGGAAATATGATTCATAACGGAAATATAAATTTATCGAAGTCGAAGATATTGCCGGAAACGGAAATATGGTTCGTATCGAAGATATTAAATCGGAAATTGAAATATTGTCGGAATAGAAAATATTAACGGAAACGAAAATATTATCGGAATCGGAAATATTGTCGAAATCGGAAATATTATCGGAATCGGAAATATTATCGGAAACGTAAATATTGTTCGAATCAGAAATAAATTCCGGAATCGGAAAAACGAATCGGAAGCACGAAACGAGCAACAGACCGTTGCACGAAGCAACGACCCATCGCTCGTGGACCGTGGCACAGCGCGCCAGCCACAAGGGCCAGCGCTGCTGGCCAGCGGCATGGGCCAAGGCACAACGCGCACAACCACAAGGTCCAGCGCAGCTGGCCAGCGCCACGGGCCAGCGCTGTTGCGCCTAGCACGCGGGCCAGTGCTGCTGAACTTGCTGCCTTGGGCCAGCGTGCATGGCTCCGTGCAAAAGGCAAGCTGGTCGGCTTGCTTGCTATGCAAGCAAAGCAGCCGGCCAGCCCTAGGAGTTTTAGGGTTTTGGATTTTTGGTGTATTTTCCTAAACTTTCCTAAATCGTGCTAGGGTTTTGGCACCTAGGGTTTTTCCTATTTCCTATATATACATGGCCTATGGATATGTACAACACACATCAATTGAAACACAATTCAATTCTCTTTGCTCATCACACAATAGTGAGATCCCGAAATCATAAACCTTATATTATAACCTAGTTGGTACGATCTAAGGCGAATCCGAACGTAATGTACGTGGACTTTCTACGGAGGGATGACGTTTGGCATTCTAGCTTGTTCTTGTTCGGTCCGGGAGAAGCTAGGGAAGACACGCGTCACAAACTGTATTAACTAAATTATGCTAAATGATTATGTGCATTTAATTTGGATTCTGGCATTTATGGTTTTTCCGCATGACATTAGATTGTTCATAAACTAATAGTGGTATCACGAGCCTTTAATTAATTGCGTAATAATTTAAATTAATATGGATTAATCTTATAAAGTTGTAAAGAATTAAAGGGGTGAATTAATTTGATATAATTAATTTCACATTCACGCGATTATGAATTAATATGTTCGTAGGATTTTCGGCAGTTTTGTCAATAATGATCGGAATCTTATGATTTTATAGTGAATTCCGCATGTAAACGGCGTTTTAAAATTTTGACAAAAAAACACTGTTTTTCGGCCGAACACATAATTCTCAAATTCAAAGCCTAACTATGAATTTTCTGAGGTTTTAGTTTTTCGGATGCATAATTATAATTTTAATGATAGTAAAAATTAATATTTGCGAATCTTGTTTAATAATATTGAGTTAATAAAAGACCTACTGCATAAGATTAACAATTTTAAGTATTATATTCGTTAATTATGCTACGTAATTTGTAACTATAATTAATTTTTTGAAATTCAAATAATTCGGAATTTGCTTTGATTTTCATAATTAATTAGTAATTTAATTGAGATCTTATAACTAAAACACCACCTTAAATTTGTTAAAGTTTGAAACTTTAAAATTTTTGAAACCTAATTTTAACCCCTAAGGTATATCGGAAATTATTTTAATTAATGAATTTTCGATTAATCACCTAAAATTTTATGAAATTAATACGATTTATTAATTTGTCATAAATTTTGAAATATATTAAAATATTGTTTTTGTGAATGTTCACAAAATTGCACGCACGAAGCAATAGAAGCCTAGTGTTACCCTTAAGGGGTGTTGAAATGATACATGCGACGACGAGCAAAGGAGCTCGTCGCCCATGCACTACCATGGCAATGAGAAAAGCGCAAAGCACACACATGGGCTACGGCCTGTGCGTGTGTGCTATGTGCGAGTGAACGAGCATAGGCGAGACAACGAGGCAAGGCAAGCAACGCTGGGCATACACACTTGTGCGTGCTTCCTTGCGTGCTTGCTCCCTGTGCGCGCAGCAACAAGGTGGCGCTGGCCTTGTGCACACAAGCACATGGGCGCTGCAGCGATGCACGCGGCCCATGGCCTGCTGCCGTGCAGTGGCTTAAGCGATGGACAAGCGCGGGCCAGCAGGCGCTGGCCGATCCAACGTAGCTGTGCGCGTTTGTCCTTGGTGAGGCGTGGGCTTCGTGCTCATTGCCTTCCCTTGACACAAAGTGCGATTTA
Source organism: Spinacia oleracea (assembly GCF_020520425.1). NCBI lineage: Eukaryota > Viridiplantae > Streptophyta > Magnoliopsida > Caryophyllales > Amaranthaceae > Spinacia > Spinacia oleracea. Next base: position 28,049,148 of record NC_079488.1, read on the forward strand.
ATTTTCGTTAAGCGACGAATTTAATTTTGTCCTTGTAATTTTTTCTCAGAATTTAATTTTATTAGTTTAATTAATTTTATACTAATTATTTAATAAAAATAAAACCTTGAATAAATTATGATTAATTTATTTTAATCAACTAAAATTAATCTAAAGGGATTTAAAATATTAAATATATGAGCTTTAAATTTTTAATTAAATATATGGTTTCCGTTTAGACTTGGAAAGACATTTTTATGTTTTAAAATTAGTAAAGCATATAGTTCTTGGTTTGAGTGGGAGTTTCATTCATGAATGGTTAAACTCTTGATTATGTCCTTGTTACCTTAGGATTAATAAACTCGATTGGAACTAATAAGGTCAAATAATTGGTAGATTCTTGAGCCTTAGTTAGTTGTTGCAATTATTATGTGATGCATTTTTCTGCTAACTTGCTAAGTGGGCCATTCATTGATAAATGAATTGGTGAATGGTATATTTTAAATACATTGTTTTGCAGGTTGCGGAAAGTGACTAGTATGACCCAAATAGGATAGAAAATATGGTCTGCGTACCATTAAATCTGAACGTAAAATATGGTCTAGTGCACCGTAAGTTCTAATTTAAATATGGTCTCCGTACCATCAATTTGTTGTAATTAGTTTAATTATTGAAAATCCTATGTGAAGAAAATGGAGCCTCCCATGGTGAAATTCAAGAACAAAGTTCCAATCCATTTTCAAGACGGAATTTAAAGTTGAAGCTTCAAGATGAAGTTGGGCCATACTAGATCACACATATTTTATCTTATGCATGTTTTAAGATATTTATTGCTTTAAAAATATCTTAATATTATGCATGAGATTATGGTTTGATTATGTTGCATGATTAAGGATTTTAGTTCACTTAAAATCTAACCAACATAGTAAAAGCCTTAAGTTCCAAACTTCAAAATTGAGTTAAAAGGTACCATTCCAAAATAACACTTACTTTATAGAAACCTTTATATCAAGTTAGTGATTGTTTTCCGCCAAAGCGAGGTGTCACTTCTTGACTTTATTGGGGTAAGGTACACCATTCAATTCTGAGTACATTTTTAGGTCGATTAGTGATAGATTTCCGCCAAAGCGAGGTTTCACTTCTTGATGCTAAAAAGTTGAGATACACAATTAGTGGTGAATACAAGTTGATTTTGGTTGAACTCACCGATATATGTAAGGAGTCCTTTTATATCGTGGAAAATGGGATAGATTTTCCTAATAAGTTCTTAGACGTACCTATCAACCAAGAGTAGTTTCTAGACTATTAGCAGCGATTTTTGCTTACCTAAAATATTTTAGAATTAAGACAAGCCAAAAAATGCTTAGTTCTTTAATGATTTTGAGGATCTTGGATTCATTTTATTCACACCTGCCGGAACAATGATTTCGAATAAAATGCCAATGACTTGTTTATATTGATGATTGCTTTAATTTTCATGTTATTACTAATGATAAATGTTTAGACTTTGCATGCTTCAATGTATGTTTTAATTATTGTTAAATATCTTTCACTGTAATAAATCCTTTTAGAAGGTAACAAAAATGTCCTCGATTGGTAGTGAATCCAAGAACGATTCACGAAAATGAGAGAAAATGAGCAACTTAAAATGTGCGTTTCTTATAGAGACTTTTATGGTTGTTTTCGACTAAAGTCGAATGGTAAAACAATTGGTGCTTGTGGATTCAAAATACAATGTAGTTTTGAGATCATAAAGCATTGAGTTTAACACTTAACTTTACCAATGGTTAACAACCAAGTATCTTTGTCTATTTAATTCTCGAATGAGTCTACCTTCTAGACATTCGAATAGATTGATACTCATAGAACTTTAGAAGCTTCTGGTGAGGTCATCTAGTTGAAGCGAATGTTCAACATGAAGAAATGGAAAGAACTTTGCTGAAATGACATAGGACATGTATAACAACAGCATTGGCCGTAGAAAGAAAATATTGACGGTGACTCACCAGACTTAAAGGAATCGATACCTTGGTCTTCCTGCAGTGCTATAGTATAGGCTTTTTACTCTCTCTCATAACAGAAGAGAACAACCACAGGAATGAGAAAACTCATAGAGGGATGTTGATTCGAGCAGGCAGCAAAAGTATAAAAGTCAACACTTGAGAATTAAATTCTTAAGACTATAAGAAAGGGTACAAGAAATAGGAAAATAGGGAACAAGTGAAAGTAATTTACAATTTCGTTTCTACCTAAAAGTTAATTTTTAAAGAAAAGTGACATAGCAATCAAACTTCTTTGGTATCATATACCTCTTGAGGTTCTTACTTAGGTAATAACTCAAACAACGGAAGCTAGGCTACACTAATGACCTGCAATTGGAAAATGAAGCATGGCATTGCTCCATTAATTGTAGGGTCATCTAGTTTTTTAAAGTCCTTTCAAGACTGGAACTTAATGGCTACTCTGTTCCATAATCAGCATACCTAAATTTCTGCTTCAAACACAGAAAGACTCACATTCAAAGAAAACAAAAACAATGTTTATTAGTTTGATCGAATGAAAAATGTCTTTTTAGGTTGAGTCGTGTATGCTTGATTAAAACACAACTGTTTAAACAATAAAACTTCGGATTTTTCATGAAATACCCCCGAGGTTTGCTTTAATGCACCAAATACCCCTAAACTTTCAAGAATGCACCAAATACCCCCGAGGTTTTAAAAAATAACACAAAATGCCCTTAATGAGCATTTTCCGTCCATTTCGTTAAGTCTCCGTTAGCGTGAATTTACTTTTTTACCCTTACACAACAATTTTCTCTAGTAATCCTAATATTAACCCTAATTAAATCAATTAAACCCCTAAAAAATTAATTAACTATTATCTAAAAAAAGTAAGCCCCTAAAAATCTAATGAACTATTAAAAAAAACAAAAAAAAAAAATTTTGACCCAAAAATATGAAGCTGCTTGCTTCTTCATTCGTCTTCACCATGCCACCATCATCTCCCAGAAAATCCCTGCAAATTCAGATATTGCTTTTATGTGGTGGTGCTTGGTTCTGCAAATTCGTCTTCACCACACCATTTTGATATCGATGCTAAACCCCGAAAAAAACGTAGCAATCACCCCGCTCTTTTTCCTTCTCATTCTTGCCCAATTTCTCTCTCATGTTCTTCACCATCATCATCATCACAAAACCCAACCATTAAAACCAACCAAAATCCGTCTTTTTCTTCTTCCACCACCACCATCATCTCTACAATCTATTGCAAACCAAGATAATTTCAAACCCAAATTATTGTAAGAAAACCTAAATTGTTGCAAACCCCAACAAATTGAAAATCCAGATAAATCACAAAGCATTAAAACCATCAAAATAAATCAAATTTGTAGATAGAGAAAGACTACGGTGAGGAGACCCAAATAGCTCCCAGAACCACCACAAACACCTAGAATCCGTGGACGAGATTGCTACGATTTTTTCGGGGTTTAGCTTTGAATTAGAGGGTTTTTTTCGGGATCTTGTTGCGAATTTTTTTGGTGATCTAATCGTTTATTTTGCTGATTTTTCCGGGATGTAAAGGTTGATTTTCCGCGTTTAAGAAAGAAATGGAGAAGAGAAGATGAAGGGTTCCTCGGTGGTTGTGGGTGGCGATGGAGTTCACAGATGTGGAAGAAGCAGCAGCGGGAGAGATAAAGGAGCAAAGATGATGGATTTGGAAGATTGGCAGAGGGAGAGAGAAAGGAGCAGAGATGATAAAATTTGGAGGATTGGTTTGCAGACTCCCTGGGAAGAAGGAATAAGAAGGAGACAAAACAAAGAAACGGAAAAGAGAAAGAAAAAAAAGAAAACAAAAAAATAAAAAAATTATGTTAACGGATACTTAACGGAATGGATGGAAAATGCTCATTAAGGGAATTTTGTGTTATTTTTTAAAACCTCAGTGGTATTTGGTGCATTCTGGAAAGTTTAGGGGTTTTTGGTGCATTAAAGCAAACCTCGGGGGAATTTCATGAAAAATCCGATAAAACTTTGCTAGGTTCAAATCAAACCCTTGATTTGAGTTCCACTAAACTTTGGAAATGTTGCTTAGACCATATCAACAAAGTAACATCCAAAAGCTCTATTTTGATGGACTTTTGAAAATTGATTGATTTCTAGATCATTCAAGACAAGCTAGTCTTACTTGTTGAAAGTAACAAAAGAATGACCTATTGTTAGAGCTCCTAGACAATAGAGTTCAATGCCAAAGAAAGGTTTTATGACTTAACTATTTCACATAGTTTGAGTGAATAAAGGCTTTATTTACTCAAAGTGATATAAGTTTGAATCCGTTGACTTGTTCAAAGATTCATAGAGAAGTATAAAAACCACTTGGCAAGAAATCATAAAGATCTAGGATAGATTATTTTGATGATTACTTAGACCAATAATGATCATCAATGATTTATGTTGTAATTTCACGATCGAGCTCCATAGGATATGGTATATCCAAATTGGAATGATTGAAGTCAAATATTCGATCAATGATGTGTTGGTTATTCCTCCTAATTTGGGGAAGATATAATTAGTAAAGACAAAGAAAAAAAAAGGAGAGAAAAAGAAGGTGAGAAGTTAGAAAGCAAGAAACATTTATTGGCAAATTATTCTGCGATAATTTGCGTCATTAGTTTCTTAGTAATAGGTTGGTTATAAATATGTAATCATATTGATAGTTAAATTCATTCAGAAATATAACATTGTAACATAATGCAGATATATAGAAACACGTTACATTTTTAGAGTATACCATCGAATATTAGTTTATATTTAATAAACACTTTGTGAGTTTATATTATATCATAAAGATATAATTGTTAGCCTATTTTGTTTATTCACGAAAGGGAAAGAATATTATTTCCGCTGCAAAATTATTTGTAATCTTTCCCAACAGTCTGGTATCAGAGCCGAATACGTACATATACGTCATCGCATATAAATAAATGGAAGATTCGATGGTAAGCCTATCGGGAATGATTAAATTGACATCATCCAACTATTCCATGTGGAAGTCTCGAATGGAGGATATCCTTTATTGTAAGGACTTGTATAAGCCCATCGAGGAAGAAAATAAACCGGAAAATAAAACCGAAGATGCATGGAAATTGAAGAATCGTAAGGCGGTCGGGTTAATACGACAACATATTGATCAAATCATTTTTCAACATGTTGCTAATGACACGGATGCCTACAAGCTTTGGAAAAAGCTTGAGTCAATGTATGAGAGGAAGACAACTTTAAATAAAGCTACATTGGTGAGAAGGTTGGTTCGTCTTCTATACAAGGAAGGTAAAAATATGGCAGAACATATGAATGAATTTCAAGGCATTGTTAATCAGTTAACAAATTTCAACATGGAAATTGAAGATGAAGTCCAAGCCTTATTACTCCTCAGCTCATTACCTGATAGCTGTGAAACTCTTGTTATCTCGTTGAGCAATTCGGCTCTGAGTGGTAAACTCACCCTTGATATGGTGAAAGACAACTTATTCAATGAAGAAGCTAGAAGGAAAGAATTTGACTCGACAAATCAGATTGAAGCACATATTTTTAAAAATCGTGGGAGACCAATGTTTAGAGGTTCCCAAAGTCAAGAAAAATCTAGAGGCAGATCAAAATCCAAAAAGAGGTTCACTTGCTTTTATTGTCATAAGCCAGGTAATAAGCAAAGTGAATGTAGAATATGGAAGCGGGACATGAGATTTAAAAATGACAGGAGTAGTGATAATGAAGATAAGAAAAATGTCACGGCTACAGCAGTAGGTGATGATATTTATTTTGTAGGTGATGACGAATGTTATAACCTAACAAGTGAAGATTGTAGTTGGGTAATTGATACAGGTGCTTCGTATCATCTAACTGCAAATAAAAATTATTTCACATCTTACACTAGCGGAGATCTTGGTTTTGTAAGGATGGGAAATGATGGATCCTCCAAAATTATTGGTATTGGGGATGTTTGTTTGGAAACCAATACAGGCTGTAATCTTACACTACGCGATGTCAGACATGTTCCAGATATTCGGCTGAATTTGATTTCAGCTGGTAAACTTGACGATGAAGGGTATGCAAATCACTTTTCAAATGGAAAGTGGAAATTGTCAAAAGGCTCGATGATTGTTGCTCACGGAAAGAAGCAACAAACCCATTATGCCACAAATGGGAAGCTCAGCTCACAACTAAATGTAGCTGAAGAATGTTCGACCGAGCTATGACATAAGCGACTCGGTCATATGAGTGAGAAGGGATTACAAATCCTCACTCGAAAGCAACTCCTCCCATTGAAGGATGTTAAATTGAAATCATGTGTTGATTGTTTGGAAGGAAAACAACACAGAGTTTTATTTCGAAGAAATCCACCGTCTAGAAGATCTCGAGTTCTAGATTTGGTTCATACAGACGTTTGTTCTATGACAAAAAAATATCTTGGTGGTGCATCATATTTTGTTACATTTATTGATTACCATTCCAGGAAAGTGTTAGGTTATGATACATATGACATTTACATAAATCATGCGGAAACAACCATTAACCCAGGAAACATATTATTTACACATAATCATTTAGCATAGTTTAGATGCATACTCTTTGTTGCGTGCCTTCCCTAGCTGCGCCCGAACCGAACAAGAACAAGTCTTTTAGGACTCCAAGTGTCGTCCCTCCGTAGAAAGTCCACAGCACGTCCGGATCCGCCTTAAGATTGACCAACTAGAATCGCCCTTAAGGTACTCAGAAAATTCGGCACTTTTGGGGCAAGATGGGTTTTAATTTTCTCTCAAAAAACTCACTTTTGAATACTTTGAAACTTGTATATAAATTATGACCCCTAGGCCTTTATTTATAGAGTTATGGAAAAGGAATCGTAATCCTAGTAGGATGCGAATTAATTGGAATTAGAATTCTACATGAATTCTACTTAATCAATTTATCCAATAGGAATAGACATTTAATCATACACTGACTCTTGCAGATTCAGGAATCTCGCATGAGCTCAAACTCACACACACACGGCAGCCACAAGGGCTGCCCACGCATGCGAGCAGCAGCCCACGCAGCGCGGCCCACGCATGCGCGGCCTTGTGCGCGCTGGGCTGTGGCGTGCGTGCTTGCTGGGCGATGGCCTGGCTTCGTGCTGGGCCTTCGTCCGGCAGGCCTCGTCCGATGCTAATTCGTACGATACGCTTCCGATTAAATTTCCATTTCCGGAATCTATTTCCGATACGAACAATATTTAATATTTCCGATTCCGGAATTAATTTCCGTTTCGAACAAATATTTAATATTTCCGTTTCCGGAATTATTTTCCGATTCCGGTAATATTTCCGATTCTGACAATATTTCCGTTTCCGGCAATATTTCCGATTCTGGTAATATTTCCATTTCCAACAATATTTTCCGATACGTACCATGTTTCCGTTTCCGGCAACATCTACGACTTGGATAATATTCATATTTCCGATACGATCCATATTTCCGTTTCCGGCAATATCATCGTTTCCGGAGTATTCATTTCTTGCCTGTGACGATCTTAGCTCCCACTGAAACCAAGATCCGTCGGTTCCGAATATTCATAGATGGAGTATTTAATGCCATTAAATACTTGATCCGTTTACGTACTATTTGTGTGACCCTACGGGTTCAGTCAAGAGTAAGCTGTGGATTAATATCATTAATTCCACTTGAACTGAAGCGGCCTCTAGCTAGGCATTCAGCTCACTTGATCTCACTGAATTATTAACTTGTTAATTAATACTGAACCGCATTTATTAGACTTAACATAGAATGCATACTTGGACCAAGGGCATTATTTCCTTCAGTCTCCCACTTGTCCTTAGGGACAAGTGTGCATTTCCTAATTCCTTTGTCGCTCGATGCTTGCTCTTGAACATAAGGTAAGAGTTGTCATCCTTATTATGTCCAGAGGTGTTCCTCGGTTTCAGAGTTCAACTGATCAAATAAACAGATAATCATAGCCTATGATTCATCCGAGCACGGCCATGCATTTCACAGTTTCTAGCTCTCCGAGTGGCCTTGTACAACTTTTAAGCATCTCATCCCGATTTATGGGAGGACAATCCCAATCTTGCGATCTTGAGATTAGACTTCGTTTGATAGGTGATTACCTGAGCGTTGCCTTTATAGCCTCCTTTTACGGTGCGACGGTTGGTCAACGTCAAAGCAACCAGTTCTCAAACAAGTAATCTCAAATCACTCAGGTATTGAGGATTTAGTGTCTAATAATTTAATGAAATTTACTTATGACAGACTTTCATCTCTTACAGTAAAGTTTCATAGGTCTTGTCCGATACTAGTCTTCCCAAAGTAAGTATCTATGCAAATGATTATGACATTGCCATGTCCACATAGTTCAAGAAACAGAACTACTAGTCATCTTGCATTCTAATCGTCTAACGTTTTCTATGCGTCCAATTTTATAGAAAACTCCGACTAGGGATCATTTTCAACCTTTGACATTCAAGTTCACTTGATAGACATTTCTTAGTCACAGGACTGGTCCTGACAGTCTATCTTGAATATATCGTCAAGTTGAAGGGACTCATCATTTAATAAACCACAAATTAAATGGAAAAATGAATTCCTTTCATTTATTGTGAATGATTAACCAATAATGTTTTACAAAGATTTAAACTCTAAAACTTTAAAACATTAAACAGAGACATCAAAGCCATTCTCCAATATGCTTGATTCCCATAGCTGCAGTGTGCGAGTTGTGCTTCGCTTGCGGCAGAGGTTTAGTTAATGGATCTGATATGTTGTCATCAGTTCCAATTTTGCTTATCTCGACTTCTTTTCTTTCAACGAACTCTCGTAGAAGGTGAAATCTACGAAGTACATGCTTGACTCTCTGGTGGTGTCTAGGCTCTTTTGCCTGTGCAATAGCTCCGTTATTATCACAATACAGGGCTATTGGTCCTTTAATGGAGGGGACTACACCAAGTTCTCCTATGAACTTCCTTAGCCATATAGCTTCCTTTGCTGCTTCATGTGCAGCAATGTACTCCGCTTCAGTTGTAGAATCCGCAATGGTGCTTTGCTTAGCACTTTTCCAGCTTACTGCTCCTCCGTTGAGGCAGAAGACAAACCCAGACTGTGATCTGAAATCATCTTTGTCGGTTTGGAAACTTGCGTCCGTATAGCCTTTAACAATTAATTCATCATCTCCACCATAGACCAGGAAGTCATCTTTGTGCCTTTTCAGGTACTTCAGAATATTCTTGGCAGCAGTCCAATGCGCCTCTCCTGGGTCTGACTGGTATCTGCTCGTAGCACTGAGTGCGTACGCAACATCCGGGCGTGTACATATCATAGCATACATTATTGAACCAATCAATGATGCATATGGAATCCCATTCATTCGTCTACGCTCATCAAGTGTTTTTGGGCACTGAGTCTTGCTTAGAGTCATTCCATGAGACATGGGTAGGTAGCCTCGCTTGGAGTCCGCCATCTTGAACCTATCAAGCACCTTATTGATATAAGTGCTTTGACTAAGTCCAATCATCTTTTTAGATCTATCTCTGTAAATCTTGATGCCCAATATGTACTGTGCTTCTCCTAGATCCTTCATCGAAAAACATTTCCCAAGCCAAATCTTGACAGAGTTCAACATAGGAATGTCATTTCCGATAAGCAATATGTCGTCGACATATAATACTAGGAAAGCAATTTTGCTCCCACTGACCTTCTTGTATACACAAGATTCGTCCGCGTTCTTGATGAAACCAAAGTCACTGACTGCTTCATCAAAACGTATATTCCAGCTCCTGGATGCCTGCTTCAATCCGTAGATTGACTTCTTTAGCTTGCATACCTTTTTAGCATTCTTTGGATCCTCAAAACCTTCAGGCTGTGTCATAAACACAGTTTCTGTTAAAACGCCGTTTAAGAAAGCAGTTTTGACATCCATCTGCCATATTTCGTAATCGTAATATGCAGCGATTGCTAATATTATTCGAATAGACTTTAGCATTGCAACTGGTGAAAAGGTTTCATCGTAATCCACACCGTGGACTTGCCTGTAACCTTTCGCAACCAATCTAGCTTTGAAAACTTCAAGTTTCCCATCCTTGTCCTTTTTCAGTTTGAAAACCCATTTGCTTCCAATGGCTTGGTAGCCATCTGGCAAATCGACCAAATCCCATACTTGGTTTTCAGACATGGAGTCTAATTCAGATTGCATGGCTTCTTGCCACTGCTTGGAGCTAGGGCTCGTCATAGCTTGCTTGTAAGTCGCAGGTTCATCACTTTCAAGTAATAGAACGTCATAGCTCTCGTTCGTCAAAATACCTAAGTACCTTTCCGGTTGAGATCTATATCTTTGCGATCTACGCGGGGTAACATTTCTAGATTGACCATGATTCTCACCAGATTCTTCTAAAGATCTCTGAGTTTCATCCTGAATGTCATCTTGAGCATTCTCTAGAGTTTGTTGTTCGACTCGAATTTCTTCGAGGTCTACTTTTCTCCCACTTGTCATTTTGGAAATGTGATCTTTCTCCAAAAAGACACCATCTCGAGCAACAAACACTTTGTTCTCAGATGTATTGTAGAAGTAATACCCCTTTGTTTCCTTTGGATAGCCCACAAGGATACATTTGTCAGATTTTGGATGAAGTTTGTCTGAAATTAATCGTTTGACGTATACTTCACATCCCCAAATCTTAAGAAAAGACACATTTGGAGGCTTTCCAAACCATAATTCGTATGGAGTCTTTTCGACAGCTTTAGACGGAGCTCTATTTATAGTGAGTGCAGCTGTATTTAGTGCATGTCCCCAAAATTCTAATGGAAGTTCGGCCTGACCCATCATTGACCTGACCATGTCTAGCAAGGTTCTGTTCCTCCGTTCTGACACACCGTTCCATTGTGGTGTTCCAGGAGGAGTCAATTCTGATAGAATTCCACATTCTTTCAGATGGTCATCAAATTCATAGCTCAGATATTCACCGCCTCTATCAGACCGCAGTGCCTTGATCTTCTTGCCTAATTGATTCTCTACTTCACTCTGAAATTCCTTGAATTTGTCAAAGGATTCAGACTTATGCTTCATTAGGTAGACATAACCATACCTACTGAAGTCATCAGTGAAAGTGATAAAGTAGCTGAAACCACCTCTAGCATTTGTACTTATTGGTCCACATACATCTGTATGGATTAAACCCAATAGTTCATTTGCTCTTTCTCCAACTTTAGAGAAAGGTTGCTTTGTCATTTTGCCAAGTAAACATGATTCGCATTTACCATAATCCTCTAAGTCAAATGGTTCTAGAATTCCTTCCCTTTGAAGTCTTTCTAAGCGTTTCAAGTTTATATGGCCTAATCGACAATGCCACAGATAGGTGAGATCTGAATCATCCTTTTTGGCCTTTTTGGTATTTATGTTATATACTTGTTTGTCGTGATCTAATAAATAAAGTCCATTGACTAATCTAGCAGATCCATAAAACATCTCTTTAAAATAAAACGAACAACTATTGTCTTTTATTATAAAGGAAAATCCCTTAGCATCTAAGCAAGAAACTGAAATGATGTTTTTAGTAAGACTTGGAACATGGAAACATTCTTCCAGTTCCAAAACTAGCCCGGAGGGCAACGACAAATAGTAAGTTCCTACGGCTAATGCAGCAATCCGTGCTCCATTTCCCACTCGTAGGTCGACTTCTCCCTTGCTTAACTTTCTACTTCTTCTTAGTCCCTGTGAATTGGAACATAAGTGTGAGCCACAACCTGTATCTAATACCCAAGAAGTTGAATTAGCAAGTATACAGTCTATAACGAAAATACCTGAAGATGGAACGACTGTTCCGTTCTTCTGATCTTCCTTTAGCTTTGGACATTCTCTTTTGTAATGGCCTATTCCATCACAATAAAGACAGCTTGATGTGGACTTGTCCTGCTTTGATTTAGCATTGCCCTTGGACTTTCCACCTTTCTTGAATGGTCTCTTTCTAGCCTTGAGTAAATCTTTGGCTTCACAGTCCAGTACTATTTCAGCCTTTCTGACAAGGTGAATAAATTCTGCAACTGTTTCTTCTCTTGGTTCACTTAGGTATTGTTGCTTGAAGCGACCAAACCCACTGTGTAGTGAATTGAGCAAGACAGAGACTGCCATCCTTTCGCTTATTGGTGTTCCTAGTAGACTTAGGCGATCAAAATATGAACACATAAGATCCACATGGAACCTCAGTGGGACGCCTACCCTCTGTTTAGTGCGAAGGAGCTGAACATGTGTTTCTTGGACCTCCATCCTATAACACCTGTTGGGAGAACTAACCTTTAGCCCAGACATTGATTCAATCAACTCATGGACGTTCAGGTCCCTGTCCTCCGTACTTCCACGACAGATATCCCTCAGATTCTTGATGAGCGTAAAAGGTTCATAGGCTACAAACCTTCTAGCCCAATCATCAGGGATATTGTTCAGCATGAGACTCATAACCTTTTTGAGATCCGCATCCCAGGCGTAAAATCTCTCAGGGGTCATGTCTCTGGCATAGTAGCTTGGCATGGGATGTGATAGTACATACTCAAGTCCATTGAGTTTGACTATTTCAACTAGCTTAGCTTCCCATTCAAGAAAATTTGTCAGGTTCAGCTTGACCATAAGCTCAGAACCCATGATGATGTTTTGATTGTTGTTTGCCATATTAAAACTACAATTGAAAAGAATAAACAAATAAATAACCATTCACAGTTTCTCTTAATAAACTTAAATTCTAGCATTCATGCATAATTCAATGTTTATTAAGCATTTTATTCAAGTTATGTGTTCCGGCAGGTGTGAATAAAATGATTCCAAGATCCTAAAATCATTGAAGAACTAAGCACAGTTTGTCGACTTAATCCTAGAACATCTTAGGTAAGCAAAAGCCTTTTGCTAATAGTCTAGAAACTATTCTTGGTTGATAGGTACGTCTAAGAACTTATTAGGTAAACCTATCGAATTTGCCACGACATAAAAGGACTCCTTACTTATATCGTTGAGTTTCACCAAAACTAACATGTACTCACAATTATTTGTGTACCTTGCCCCTTTAGGACCAATAAGTAACACCTCGCTGAGCGAAAACTATTACTAGATTGATGTAAAGGATATCCAAGCAAGTGTATATTTTGGCATGGCACCTTTTAACTCAATTTTTAAGTTTGGAACTTAAGGCTCTTACTATGTTGGTTAGATTTTAAGTGAACTAAAATCCTTAATCATGCAACATAATCAAGCTTTTGATCTCATGCATTTTAAGACATATTTAAAGCAATAAATAACTTAAAACATGCATAAGATATTTGTGATCTAGTATGGCCCGACTTCATCTTGAAGCTTTGACTTCAAAGTCCGTCTTGAAAATCTCCGTGGGAGGCACCATTTTCTTCAAATAGGATAAGTTATAACTAATTACAACTATTTGATGGTACGCAGACCATATTTGAATTGAAAAATAACTTTGGTGCTTTAGACCAATTACATTCAAATTAATGGTACGCAGACCATATTTTCTATCCTATTTGGGCCATACTAGTCACTTCATAACCTGCAAAACAGTACATATACAATATATACCATTCACCCATTCATTATCATGAATGGCCCACATAGCTGGTTAGTTAAAACACATTATGCATCACGTAAACATTTGCAGCAATTAATCAAGGTCACCAATAATCTACCAATTATTCAGTCCTTATTAATTCTAATCGAGTTGTTTTAACCTTAAGGATTTGTAGACCTAATCAAGAGTTTATGACTAAAAGCACTCCCACTCAAACCAATAAATTCATATGCTTTACTAATTTTAAACATAAAATTGTATTTCTAGTCTAACCGGAAACATACAAATTTAATTAAAATTTAAAGCTCATATAAATTTATAATTGAATCCAAAAATTTAATTTTAATTTCAGTCACATTTAAATTAATTTATGATTTTAATTTTAGTAAAATAATTAGAATAAATGCCATTTATTATAATTATAATATTCAAAATTAAAATCCAAGAAATTAATTCAAATTATTAATTTTAAAATCAATTAAAATTACGTGAACTGAAATTTTCAAATTAAACATTCAAAAACGATCTAATCGAAACGCAAACATCCTACGCGTTGCACGCCCATGGGCTGTACGCACACAGCCATTGCTGGCCATGTGCGCGCAGCCCATGCGCTCGTTGCATAGCTGCTGCTGTCCCATACGCAAGCCTCCGCACAGCGCCCACCGCACGCGAGCTATCGCTCGCAGCGCGCGCGCGTTACCGCGCTCGCTGGTGCGCGAGATCGCTCGCTGGTGCGCGCGAGCCATCGCTCGCTGGGGCGCTGCATCGCTCGCTGGTGCGCGCGAGCCATCGCTCGCTGGCGCGCGAGATCGCTCGCTGCGCGCGCGCGAGCCATCGCTCGCTGGTGCGCGACATCGCTCGCTGGGCGGGCGACGTCGCGCGCTGTGCGCGCGAGTGATGCTGTGCGCAGCGCTCGTGGCACGCGAGCTTGCGCTCGCTGCGCACGAGGTTGCGCGCTGTTGTGCGAGGCAGCGCGCGCTGTGGCGCAGCTCGCTTGCTGCCCACACGCGACTGCCTTGGCTCGCCCCTCGCCCATGCCCATCCGTTCATTGCTCGTGGCACACGACACAAGGCAGGGCTGCTGCCTTGCGCTCGTGCACTACGCCCTTGCTCATTGCATTCGTGCCGCACGGGCGACGAGCTCCCTTGCTCGTCGTCGCATACCCGCATTATACAACACCCCTTAAGGGTAACACGAAGCGTCCATTGCTTCGTGCGTGCAAGTTATTTGAACGAATCGCATAAAAATTTAAAATTTATATTTAAAATTAATGACAAATTAATAAATAATATTAATTTCATAATTTTAGGGCGAAAAATCGAAAATTTATTATCCAATTGATTTCCGATTGATATGGATTCAAGTCTAGGTCATAAAAATTTAAAATTTATCGTAAATTTACAATTTTTATGGTGGTTTTTAATCATAGGTTTCTAATTAAATTACAATTAATTATGAAAATCAAATTAATTCTAAATTATTCTAATTTTCAACAAATTAATCATAATTACAAATTAGATTGCATAATTAACAAGACTAGGCATTCAAACTTGTTAAACATATGCAGTAGGTCAATCAAAAATTCAAGATTTATCAACAAGAATCGCAAATATTTAATTTAACATCTTAAATTTACGAAATTTTGCATCCGAAAAACTAAAACCTTCGAAAAGTCATAGTTAGGCTTCGAATTTGAGAATTCTGGGTTCGGCAGAAAAATACTATTTTTGTCAAAATTTTAGAATGCCTTTTACATGCGGAATTGACACAAAAATCACTCAATTCGGATGAGTAATGAAGAAACTGCCGAAAAACTGCGTACATATAATTAAATAAACGCAATTTGCAATTAATTAACAATTACGAAAATTAATCACCCCTTTTAATTCTTGCAAATTTGTAATATTTAACCATGTTCATGCAATTTAGATTATGAAAATAATAAGGGGCTCGTGATACCACTGTTAGGTTATGATACATATGACATTTACATAAATCATGCGGAAACAACCATTAACCCAGGAAACATATTATTTACACATAATCATTTAGCATAGTTTAGATGCATACTCTTTGTTGCGTGCCTTCCCTAGCTGCGCCCGAACCGAACAAGAACAAGTCTTTTAGGACTCCAAGTGTCGTCCCTCCGTAGAAAGTCCACAGCACGTCCGGATCCGCCTTAAGATTGACCAACTAGAATCGCCCTTAAGGTACTCAGAAAATTCGGCACTTTTGGGGCAAGATGGGTTTTAATTTTCTCTCAAAAAACTCACTTTTGAATACTTTGAAACTTGTATATAAATTATGACCCCTAGGCCTTTATTTATAGAGTTATGGAAAAGGAATCGTAATCCTAGTAGGATGCGAATTAATTGGAATTAGAATTCTACATGAATTCTACTTAATCAATTTATCCAATAGGAATAGACATTTAATCATACACTGACTCTTGCAGATTCAGGAATCTCGCATGAGCTCAAACTCACACACACACGGCAGCCACAAGGGCTGCCCACGCATGCGAGCAGCAGCCCACGCAGCGCGGCCCACGCATGCGCGGCCTTGTGCGCGCTGGGCTGTGGCGTGCGTGCTTGCTGGGCGATGGCCTGGCTTCGTGCTGGGCCTTCGTCCGGCAGGCCTCGTCCGATGCTAATTCGTACGATACGCTTCCGATTAAATTTCCATTTCCGGAATCTATTTCCGATACGAACAATATTTAATATTTCCGATTCCGGAATTAATTTCCGTTTCGAACAAATATTTAATATTTCCGTTTCCGGAATTATTTTCCGATTCCGGTAATATTTCCGATTCTGACAATATTTCCGTTTCCGGCAATATTTCCGATTCTGGTAATATTTCCATTTCCAACAATATTTTCCGATACGTACCATGTTTCCGTTTCCGGCAACATCTACGACTTGGATAATATTCATATTTCCGATACGATCCATATTTCCGTTTCCGGCAATATCATCGTTTCCGGAGTATTCATTTCTTGCCTGTGACGATCTTAGCTCCCACTGAAACCAAGATCCGTCGGTTCCGAATATTCATAGATGGAGTATTTAATGCCATTAAATACTTGATCCGTTTACGTACTATTTGTGTGACCCTACGGGTTCAGTCAAGAGTAAGCTGTGGATTAATATCATTAATTCCACTTGAACTGAAGCGGCCTCTAGCTAGGCATTCAGCTCACTTGATCTCACTGAATTATTAACTTGTTAATTAATACTGAACCGCATTTATTAGACTTAACATAGAATGCATACTTGGACCAAGGGCATTATTTCCTTCAGAAAGTGTGGGTCTTTCTTTTAAAAAGTAAAGACCAGGTCTTTGACGCGTTTAAGGAGTTTCATGCAAAAGTAGAAAGAGAACTTGGCATGAAATTAAAATGTGTGCGATCCGATAATGGTGGTGAGTATAGAGGTCCATTTGAAGAATATTGCAGGAAGTATGGGATAAAGCTCGAGAAAACTGTCCCCAAAAACACCTCAACAAAATGGTCTCGCTGAAAGAATGAATCGAACGATCACGGAGAAAGTTCGTTCGATGTTATCACATGCAAAGTTACCCATATCTTTTTGGGGGGAGGCAGTAAAGACTGCAGTTCATTTGATTAATCTTTCTCCTCCAGTTTCACTTGATGGTGATGTTCCACAGATGATATGGTTTGGAAGAAAATTAAACTATGAAAGTTTGAAAGTGTTTGAATGTAGAGCCTTTGTTCACATCCCGAGGGATGAAAGATCAAAACTTGATAGCAAGACAAAACAATGTATTTTTCTTGGCTATCCTGAAGATGACTTCGGTTATAGGTTATGGAGTCCTGCTGAAAGAAAAATGGTTAGAAGCAGAGATGTTGTTTTCTTTGAAGATCAAACCATTGAAGACTTACAAAAATTGGGAAAATCTACAACATCCCATGAAGAATTTCCTATAATCATGGATCCAATTCCTTCTCTTGATGCAATTGATGATCACGGGGGAGAAGTACACCAAGATGATCAACCTCATGATGATGAGAATGTGGAACATATTCCACAACAAGAAAATCAATCATCTCATGAAGCAGAATTAAGAAGATCCACTCGAGATAGACGACTTCCAGCAAAATTGGTTGGAGGTGAATATCAGTTACTTACTGAAGGGGGAGAACCAGAGTCTTATGAAGAGGCTTTGAAAGATGTACATCAGGAAAAGTGGATGGAAGCCATGCAAGATGAGATAAAATCCTTGCATGAGAATCACACATTTGATTTGGTACAGCTACCAAAGGGGCGACGAGCACTCAAGAATAAGTGGGTGTTTAGATTAAAGACTGAAAAAAATAATCCACAACCAAGATATAAAGCTAGGCTGGTTGTGAAGGGGTTCAGTCAAAAGAAAGGTATTGACTTTGAAGAAATATTCTCACCACTTGTGAAAATGTCGTCAATACGAGTTGTTCTTGGCATGACAGCATGCATGGATTTAGAAATTGAACAACTAGATGTGAAAACAGCCTTCCTACATGGTGCTTTGGAAGAATAAATATATATGGAACAACCTGAGGGATTTCAGGTTAAGGAAAAGGAACACATGGTATGTCATTTGAATACGAGCTTGTATAGCTTAAAGCAAGCACCACGAAATGGTATCGAAAATTTGAGTCTTTTATGAAAGATCATAAATATCAAAGGACGACATCAGATCATTGTGTGTTCATTAAAAGATTTGCAGAGGGAGATTTCATCATTCTACTCCTCTATGTCGATGATATGTTAATTATTGGTCATGATACCAATAAAATCGCCAATTTGAAGAAGGCGATGAATAAGTTCTTTGCTATGAAGGACTTAGGACCAGTAAAACAAATACTTGGCATGAAAATCTCCCGTGACAGGAAAAATAAGAAGTTATGGCTGTCACAGGAAAGATATATTGAGAAACATCTTGAGAGGTTTAATATGCATAAGGCTAAGCCAGTGAGCTCTCCACTTGCAGGTCATTTTAAATTAATCTCTCAACAATGTCCTACAAGTGATAAAGAAAAAGAAGATATGGATAAAGTTCCTTATGCATCTGCAGTTGGCAGTTTGATGTATGCTATGGTTTGTACAAGACCAGACATTGCCTATTCAGTAGGTCTTGTTAGTAGGTTTCTCTCTAATCCAGGGAAAGAACACTGGGAAGCTGTAAAATGGATATTAAGGTATTTACGTGGCACGTCAAAAATGTGCATATGCTTTGGTCTAGGAGATCCTGTGTTAAAAGGTTACACAGATGCAGATATGGCTAATGATGTTGATTCGCGAAAGTCAGTATCAGGTTACATGATGACCTTTGCAGGGGGAGCTATATCATGGCAATCAAGGTTACAAAAATGTGTTGCATTATCAACAACAGAAGCCGAGTACATTGATGTGACAGAAGCTTGCAAAGAGCTCTTGGGATTATAAATTTTCTACAAGAGCTAGGAATTAAACAAGAAAATTATATACTTTATTGTGACAGCGAGAGTGCTATCCATCTGGCGAAAAATCCCACCTTTCATTCCCGTTCTAAACATATAGATGTAAGGTATCATTGGATACGAGATGTCTTTGAAGCCAAGCTGTTACATTTGGAAAAGATCCATACTGACCATAATGGCTCAGATATGATGACCAAAATATTGACCATACAAAAGCTTAATGTATGTCGAGGAGAAGCGGGTTTATCAAAAATATTATAATAAGTCGGAAGGGGGAGATTTGTTGGTTATTCCTCCTAATTTGGGGAAGATATAATTAGTAAAGACAAAGAAAAAGAAAAGGAGAGAAAAAGAAGGTGAGAAGTTAGAAAGCAAAGAAACATTTATTGGCAAATTATTCTGCGATAATTTACGTCATTAGTTTCTTAGTAATAGGTTGGTTATAAATATGTAATCATATTGATAGTTAAATTCATTCAGAAATATAACATTGTAACATAATTCAGATATATAGAAACACGTTACATTTTTAGAGTGTACCATCGAATATTAGTTTATATTTCATAAACACTTTGTGAGTTTATATTATATCATAAAGATATAATTGTTAGCCTATTTTGTTTATACACGAAAGGGAAAGAATATTATTTCCGCTGCAAGATTATTTGTAATCTTTCCCAACATGATGAATCATAAAGATTGTTCCTATAATTTCTAAACAAAATGCTCAACTACCACCAAACTAAACCAAATTCTTCAAAGCTATTGATAACTAATTTCAGAATATCTTTTCAATAATATATATCTAAGAGTTCCTAAACTCAGTGGGAGCTTAGTGTTTGTTTTTCAACAAACTAAGGCCCAAGTATAGATATATGTTTCATTGTGATTTATTCAAATGAGACACAAAGGAATTATTTCTACCATGAATTTTGAGAACATAATGTTTGTTTGCTCGAAATAGTGTCCTTTTGGAGATTCGTTTTCCGATTCCAAAATGATAAGTGGGAGAAAATAGACCCCGAAAGTCTTCGAGGCGAACAACAAACATAAACGGACAATTCAGAGGCTTTTAGAAGCTCTTCAGAAAATACGAACGGACATTCCGGAGACCTTTAGAAGTTCTTCAGAATTTTAGAAATGGTTTTAAAGAATATATCACTTAAATATTTTTCGAGTGCTTCAAGGAGAATAGAATATTCAAAGGACTTTCAAAGTGGCTATTGATATTTTATTGTGTGATGTTCTATACCCATGTAGGCATAGAGTTCAAGTAACTAAAGCTATGAGATTCTTCTATTAGATAACGAAGAAACCTACAACTTGCAGTCAAACTATTATCATTAATGAGTTTGTGACTTGTAAGAAAGCTATGACGAAACTCAGATTCCCTAAAATGGTTAGAGGCCATATATAGACTCAATGTTTTGATGACAAAATTAAAATTTTGTTGATTTGCAAGAATGGTTTACACCTATTGGTTGCAAATTAGTTTTAGGATAAAAAACATCAAAACATAGAATTGTGTTGTCACACAAAACTAGATTAGTTGCTAAAGGTTACAAGCAAGTTCACGACGTGGATAGTGTTGAAACCTCATGCATAATCGTAATGCTCAAGTCTATAAATCAAGCAATGATTACATATTGGTACATATGGCAATTGGATGACAAATCGTATTCCTCAATCAAATGATGAAAGAAACTATGTACATGAAAAGTCATAGGATTTGTGAATCCAAATAATTCTTGAAATGAATGCTAGCTTATGAAATTTAAGTATGGATTTAGGCAAACAATTGGGAATTGGAACTCTATTTTAGTGAAGCTAATAAGTACTTTAGTTTCATAAAATATACATGAATCTTATATAAGTATAAGAAGTTTAGTGGGAGTACGTAAAACTCAATTGGTCTTATGTGTATCACACATATCTGTTAGGTTATGATACATATGACAAAACATAAATCATGGGGAAAACCTTAATGCCAGGAAACATATTATTTACACATAATCATTTAGCATAATTCAGATGCATACACTTTGTAGCGTGCCCTCCCTAGCTGCGCCCGAACCGAACAAGAACAAGAACAAGTCTTTTGGACTCCAAGTGTCGTCCCTCCGTAGATAGTCCACAGCACGTCCGGATCCGCCTTAAGCTTGACCAACTAGAATCGCCTTTAAGGTACTAAGAATTTCGGCTAATAGGCTACTAGTGTTTGGCTGATTTTTGCTCCAAAATCTTACCTTTGAATACTTCAAATCGTCTCTCTAAATATGTGACCCTAGGCCCTTATTTATAGAGTTTATGGAAAGGAATTATAATCCTATTAGAATACCAATTTAGTTTAATTAGAATCCTGTTACGACTCTTATTAAATAAATCTATCTACTAGGATTAGGATTTAATTGTAGAACAAGTTCTAATAGCCTTAGGATTTGTATTGCACACAACCGTACACGAGCACGAGCACGAGCACCACCCGCGCAAGCCTTACGGCCCACGCGAGTCTGCACTCGCTCGCAGCCCAATGTCGCAGCCCACTTGATTGCTCTGCGCGCGCCAAGGCCTTGCTGGGCCTGGCCTTGCGCTGGGCCTGGCGAGGCTTGGCTGAGTGTGATGCGTGTGGCTTTGCTGGACGATGGCTCGGCTTCGTGCTGGGCCTTCGTCTGGCAGGCCTCGTCCGATGCTAATTCGTACGATACGCTTCCGATTAAATTCTCGATTCCGGAATTCATTTCCGATACGAACAATATTTATCATTTCCGATTCCGGAATTAATTTCCGTTTCGAAAAAATATTTAATATTTCCGTTTCCGGAATTATTTTCCGATTTCGATAATATTTCCGATTCTGACAATATTTCCGTTTCCGGCAATATTTCCGATTCCGGGAATGTTTCCATTTCCGATAATATTTTCCGATACGTACCATGTTTCCGTTTTCGGCAACATCTACGACTTAGATAATATTTATATTTCCGATACGATCCATATTTGCGTTTCCGGCAATATCATCGTTTCCGGAGTATTCACTTGTTTGCCTTTGACGATCTCAGCTCCCACTGAAACCAAGATCCGTCGATTCCGAATATCCATAGATGGAGTATTTAATGCCATTAAATACTTGATCCTTTTACGTACTATTTGTGTGACCCTACGGGTTCAGTCAAGAGTAAGCTGTGGATTAATATCATTAATTCCACTTGAACTGAAGCGGCCTCTAGCTAGGCATTCAGCTCACTTGATCTCACTGAATTATTAACTTGTTAATTAATACTGAACCGCATTTATTAGACTTAACATTAAATGCATACTTGGACCAAGGGAATTATTTCCTTCAGTCTCCCACTTGTCCTTAGGGACAAGTGTGCATTTCCTAATTCCTTTGTCGCTCGATGCTTTCTCTTGAACATAAGGTAAGAGTTGTCATCCTTATTATGTCCAGAGGTGTTTCTCGGTTTCAGAGTTCAACTGATCAAATAAACAGATAATCATAGTCTTTGATTCATCTGAGCACGGACATGCATTTTACAGTTTCTAGCTCTCCGAGTGGCCTTGTACAACTTTTAAGCATCTCATCCCGATTTATGGGAGGACAATCCCAATCTTGCGATCTTGAGATTAGACTTCGTTTGATAGGTGATTACCTGAGCGTTGCCTTTATAGCCTCCTTTTACGGTGTGACAGTTGGTGAATGTCAAAGTAAGCAGTTCTCAAACAAGTAATCTCAAATCACTCAGGTATTGATGATTTAGTGTCTAATAATTTTAATGAAATTTACTTATGACAGATTTTCATCTCTTATAGTAAAGTTTCATAGGTCTGTCCGATACTAGTTTTCCCAAAGTAAGTATCTATGCAAATGATTATGACATTGCCATGTCCACATAGTTCAAGAAACAGAACTACTAGTCATCTTGCATTCTAGTCGTCTAACGTTTTCTATGCGTCCAACTTTATAGAAAACTCCGACTAGGGACCATTTTTAACTTTTGACATTCAAGTTCACTTGATAGACATTTCTTAGTCACAGGATTGGTCCTGACAGTCTATCTTTAATATATCGTCAAATTTGAAGGGACTCATCATTTAATACTAAACCCAGATTAAATGGAATATGAAAATACATTTCATATATGATAAATGTTCAACCCCAATGTTTTACAACCATGGGCCTCAAACCCATCTTTAAAACAGTTCATGGAATTCAAAGCTATGCTTGATTTCCAGTGCTACAATGTGAGTGTTGCTTCTCACTTGTTGCATAGGTTTAGTTATCATGCTTTGCCAATCTTAATATCCTTTTCATCGAATGGTCTTCGAGATATGATGATAAGACCTTTTGAGTTTGTTTATTATGTGATCTAGTCTTTCTTACTTCGATAGTGGTTCTACGCATTTTGCAATGAAGAACCATCAAGTCAGCAGACATGTGATCCACCCAAGTTCAGTGAAGAACCCTTTAACGTAAACAACCCTGTTTTATTGCTTCTTAGGCAATAAGTACTTTTACTTCAACTGTATAGGTTGCTAGTGATGCTTTGGTTGGATTTACTTATCCAGGCAGTTCACAGATATGTGGAAGACTTTCCAGCTGTATCTTAGAACATAGAAATTAATTTCCCACGCAACAACTCATGGTCTCCAATCCATGTTGCCATTTCAAAACACGATGCTCTTTAGCTCGTCCTTGTCAATGGATAACTCCAAAGGAATCTTTCTTGATCCTTTGCCAGTGTTTATGCGTGTAGCATCAAAATTTTGGCTTATCTTTATTTCCTTGAATCAAGAACTATTCCTATGTACCTTTTCAAGTACCATAAGTATTCTTGATCTTAATCTAGTTGATCTTCACTTAGATCAATAAAGATCGGTATATGTTCGTCATGCCTAAAGCCATACGATACATTTTTGGCGATCCTCATATTATATCATACATGATAAATTCTTTT
This sequence comes from Spinacia oleracea, assembly GCF_020520425.1. Classification (NCBI taxonomy): domain Eukaryota; kingdom Viridiplantae; phylum Streptophyta; class Magnoliopsida; order Caryophyllales; family Amaranthaceae; genus Spinacia; species Spinacia oleracea. The sequence continues at coordinate 28,073,155 of NC_079488.1, forward strand.
GCAGAATAATTCCCAATTGAATTCTATTCATGTAACTTTAGCTTATTCTAGTTTCAGTAGATACTGAATCCAGCTAAATTTGTTGACATATATGTTAGGTTATGATACATATGACTTTACATAGATCATGCGGAAACAACCATTAACCTAGGACAACATATTATTTACACATAATCATATAGCATAATTTAGATGCATACTCTTTGTTGCGTGCCCTCCCTAGCTGCGCCCGAACCGAACAAGAACAAGTATTTAGGACTCCAAGTGTCGTCCCTCCGTAGATAGTCCACAGCACGTCCGGATCCGCCTTAAGATTGACCAACTAGAATCGCCCTTAAGGTACTAGAAAATTTCGGCACTTTTATGAGCAAGATGTGTGTTTTAGTTTTCTCTCAAAAACTCACTTTTTGAATACTTTTAAAACTACTTATAAATTGTGAGCCCTAGCCTCATATTTATAGGGGTATGGAAAGGGAATCGAAATCCTATTCAGATACAAATTAATTAAACCTAGAATCCTACAAGAACTCTAATTTAATTAATTTATCAAATAGAATTAGGAATTTAATCATTAACCGAACTCTGCATGTTTTAGGAAACGTGCACGAACACAAACACTTGCACACACACGCACGGCAGCCACGATGGGCCCCCATGCGTGCGCGCGAGCAGCAGCCCACGCAGCGCTCGCGCGCGCTGCGCGCTGCGCGTGCTGTGCGCGCTGTGCGCGCTGCGCAGCCTGCTGGGCCTGGCCTTGCGCTGGGCCTGGCGTGGCTGTTTGTGCGGCGCGCTTGGCTTGCTGGGCGATGGCCTGGCTTCGTGCTGGGCCTCGTCCGGCAGGCCTCGTCCGATGCTTATTCGTACGATGCGCTTCCGATTAAATTTTCCGATTCCGGAATTCATTTCCGATACGAACAATATTTAATATTTCCGATTCCGGAATTAATTTCCGTTTCGAACAAATATTTAATATTTCCGTTTCCGGAATTATTTTCCGATTCCGGTAATATTTCCGATTCTGACAATATTTCCGTTTCCGGCAATATTTCCGATTCTGGCAATATTTCCATTTCCGATAATATTTTCCGATACGTACCATGTTTCCGTTTCCGGCAACATCTACGACTTGGATAATATTTATATTTCCGATACGATCCATATTTCCGTTTCCGGCAATATCATCGTTTCCGGAGTATTCATTTCTTGCCTGTGACGATCTTAGCTCCCACTGAAACCAAGATCCGTCGGTTCCGAATATTCATAGATGGAGTATTTAATGCCATTAAATACTTGATCCGTTTACGTACTATTTGTGTGACCCTACGGGTTCAGTCAAGAGTAAGCTGTGGATTAATATCATTAATTCCACTTGAACTGAAGCGGCCTCTAGCTAGGCATTCAGCTCACTTGATCTCACTGAATTATTAACTTGTTAATTAATACTGAACCGCATTTATTAGACTTAACATAGAATGCATACTTGGACCAAGGGCACTATTTCCTTCAGTCTCCCACTTGTCCTTAGGGACAAGTGTGCATTTCCTAATTCCTTTGTCGCTCGATGCTTGCTCTTGAACATAAGGTAAGAGTTGTCATCCTTATTATGTCCAGAGGTGTTCCTCGGTTTCAGAGTTCAACTGATCAAATAAACAGATAATCATAGCCTATGATTCATCCGAGCACGGCCATGCATTTCACAGTTTCTAGCTCTCCGAGTGGCCTTGTACAACTTTTAAGCATCTCATCCCGATTTATGGGAGGACAATCCCAATCTTGCGATCTTGAGATTAGACTTCGTTTGATAGGTGATTACCTGAGCGTTTCCTTTATAGCCTCCTTTTACGGTGCGACGGTTGGTCAACGTCAAAGCAACCAGTTCTCAAACAAGTAATCTCAAATCACTCAGGTATTGAGGATTTAGTGTCTAATAATTTAATGAAATTTACTTATGACAGACTTTTATCTCTTACAGTAAAGTTTCATAGGTCTTGTCCGATACTAGTCTTCCCAAAGTAAGTATCTATGCAAATGATTATGACATTGCCATGTCCACATAGTTCAAGAAACAGAACTACTAGTCATCTTGCATTCTAATCGTCTAACGTTTTCTATGCGTCCTATTTTATAGAAAACTCCGAATAGGGACCATTTTCAACCTTTGACTTTCAAGTTCACTTGATAGACATTTCTTAGTCACAGGACTGGTCCTGACAGTCTATCTTGAATATATCGTCAAATTTGAAGGGACTCATCATTTAATACTAAACCAAGATTAAATGGAATATGAAAATACATTTCATATATGATAAATGTTCAACCCCAATGTTTTACAACCATGGGCCTCAAACCCATCTTTAAAACAGTTCATGGAATTCAAAGCTATGCTTGATTTCCAGTGCCACAATGTGAGTGTTGTTTCTCATTTGTTGCATAGGTTTAGTTATCATGCTTTGCCAATCTTAATATCCTTTTCATCGAATGTTCTTCGAGATATGATGATAAGATCTTTTGAGTTTGTTTATTATGTGATCTAGTCTTTCTTACTTCGATAGTGGTTCTACGTATTTTGCAATGAAGAACCATCAAGTTAGCAGACATGTGATCCACCCAAGTTCAATGAAGAACTCATTAATATAAACAACTCTGTTTTATTGCTTCTTAGGCAATAAGTACTTTTACTTCAACTGTTTAGGTTGCTAGTGATGCTTTGTTTGGATTTACTTATCCAAGCAGTTCACGGATATGTGGAAGACTTTCCAGCTGTATCTTAGAACATAGAAATTAATATTTTAATTTCCCACGCAACAACTCATGGTCTCCAATCCATGTTGCCATTTCAAAACACGATGCTTTATAGCTCGTCCTTATCAATGGTTAACTCCAAAGGGTCTTGCTTGATCCTTTGCCAGTGTTTATGCGTGTAGCATCAATATTTAGCATATCTTTATTTCCTTGAATCAAGAACTATTCCTATGTACCTTTTCAAGTACCATAAGTATTCTTGATCTCAATCTAGTCGATCTTCACTTAGATCAATAGAGATTGGTATATGTTCGTCATGCCTAAAGTCATGCGATACGTTTTTTTTGCGATCCTCATATTATATTATACATGATAAATTCTTTTGCAGAATAATTCCCAATTGAATTCTATTCATGTAACTTTAGCTCATTCAACTTCAGCAGATACTGAATCCAGCTAAATTCTTTGACATATAATATAGGTTTAAGAATCTTATTTAGACTCTTTGATGTTTAACTTAGTAAATGCTTATACATAGTTCAAACATCCTTTTACTTAGATTTATTCACATGGGTCGAATATCTCCAATGGAGTATTTCGTGTTTGATTTAGTAAATGCCATTACTTAATCCAAAACAATATTATAAGATCTTTGTAACCAGATCTTAATACCCAGTATGTACTAAGTTTCGCCATGGTCCGTCATTGATGAATAATTTCAAATCTAAGTCATTAGCATTTGAATGTTATTTCACAATAGAGAGATATGTGTGTGATACACATAGGACCAATTAAGTTTTTATGTACTCCCACTAAATTTCTTATATATCTATAAGAATCATGTATATTTTATGAAACTAAAATGCTTATTAGCTTCACTTAAAATACAGTTCCAATTCCCAATTGCTTGCTTAAATCTGTACTTAGATTTTATAAGCTAGCTTTCCTTTTCAAGCATTTATTTGGATCCACAAATCCTATGACATACCATGTACATAGTTTATTCCAACATTTGATTGAGGAATACGTTTTGTCATCCAATTGCTATATGTACCAATATGCAATCATTGCTTGAATATAAACTTGAGCATTACGATTATGCATGAGGTTTCAACACAATCCACACCGTGAATTTGCTTGTAACTTTTAGCAACTAATCTAGCTTTGTGTGTGAACACAATTCAATATTTGATGGTTTTTATCCTTTAAAACAAACTTGCAACCAATAGGTGTGAAACTATTCTTGCAAATCAACAAAATTTCAATTTTGTCATCAAAACATTGAGTATGTTTTATGGCCTCTAACCATTTAAAACATTTGAGTCTATATATGGCCTCTAACCATTTTAGGGAATCTAGGTTTCGTCATAGCTTTCTTACAAGTCACAAACTCATTAATGATAATAGTTTGACTGCAAGTTGTAGGTTTCTTCACTATCCAATAGAAGAATCTCATAGTTTCATTGACCAGAACTCTATGTTTCTTTACTAACTAGTAGAAGAATCTCATAGTTCCAGTGACTTGAACTCTATGCCTACTTGGGTATAGAACATCAAACAATAGAATATCAACAGGCATTTTGAGAGTCCTTTGAATATTCTATTCTCCTTGAAGCACTTGTAAAGTCTTCTAAGAGATGTCTATTCTTTAAAGCCACTTCTAAAGTCCTTAAAGAATAAGTTCGGATTTTCTGAAGCACTTCGAAAAGCCTCCGGAATGTCCGTTTATGTTTGTTGTTCGCCTCGAAAACTTTCGAGGTCTATTTTCTCCCACTTGTCATTTTGGAAACGAATCTCCAAAAAGGACATTATTTCGAGCAAACAAACATTATGTTCTCAAAATTCGTGGTAGAAACAATACCCTTGTGTCTCATTTGAATAAATCACAATGAAACATATATCTATACTTGGGCCTTAGTTTGTCGAATGACAAACACTAAGCTCCCACTGAGTTTTGCAACTCTTTAGATATATTTTATGAAAAGTCATTCTGAAATTACTTTTCAATAGCTTTGACGAATTTGGTTTAGTTTGGTGGTAGTTGAGCATTTTGTTTTAGAAATTATAGGAAAGTTCTTTATGATTCATCATTAATCGAATCAAGTACTAATTGACTTCGATTATTCCAACTAAGATATGCCATATCTTATGGACCTAGATTGTGAAATTACAACACACAATCATTGATGATCATATTTGGCCTCAAGTAATCATCAACATGATCTAACCTAGATCTTTATGATTTCTTGCCAAGTGGATTTTATACTTCTGAATCTTTGAACTAGCCAAACAGATTCATCTTATATCACATTTGAGTAAATAAACCTATATTCACTCAAATCCATGTGAAATAATAAAGTTATAAAATCTTTCTTTAGCTTTGAACTCTATTGTCTAGGTGTTCTAACAATAGTTCATATCTTTTGTTACTTTCAACAAGTAAGACTAGCTTGTCTTAAGTTGATCTAGAAATCAACTAACTTTCAAAAGTCCATTAAAATAGAGCTTTTGAATGTTAACTTGTTGATATGGTCTAAGCAACAATGCCAAAGATTAGTGGAACTTAAATCAAGGGGTTGATTTGAACCTAGTAAAGTTCTTTAAAGAGTTGTTTGTTTTAATCAAGCATATTGACTCATTCCGTAAATGACCATTTTATTCAAATAAACAAACATTGTTTTTGTTTTTCTTGAATGTGAGTCTTTCTGTGTTTGAAGCAGAAATTTAGGTATGCTGATTATGGAACAAAATAGCCATTTAGTTCCAGCCTTTAAAACAAACTAGATGACCCTACAACTAATGTAGCATTGCCATGCTTCATTTCCCACTTGTAGGTCATTAGTGTATCCTAGCTTCCATTGTTTGAGTTATTACCGAAGTAAGAACCTCAAGCGGTATATGATACCAAGGAAGTTTGATTGCTAGGTCACTTCTCTTTAAACATAAATTTATAGGTAGAAACGGAATCGTAAATTCCTTTCATTTGTTCCTCGTTTTCCTATTTCTTGAACCCTTTCTTATAGTCTTAAGAATTGAATTCTTTAGTGTTGACTTTTATACTTTGTTAGACATGTCCAATGTCACCAACAAGGTTCTTTACCATTTTAATTTATGTTGAATATTTTGTTTCAACTAGATGATCTTACTAGAAGCTTCTAAAGTTCTCTAAGCATCGATCTATTCGAATGTCTAGGGACTAGACTCATTCGAGAATTAAATGGACAAAGATATTAGGTTGTTAACCATTGGTAAAGCTGAGCGCATTAGACTCAATGCTTTATGATCTCAAAACTACAGTGTATTTTGAATTCTCAAGCACCAATTGGTTTGCCATTCGATTTTGATACTCGAAAACAACCATAAAAGTCGCTAAAAGAAACGTACATTTTAAATTGCTCATCTTCTCTCATTTCCGTGAATCGTTCTTGGATTCACTACCAATCGAGGAAATTTACTGTTACCTTTCTAAAAGGATTTATTGCAGTGCAAGATATTTAATTATAAACAATAATTAAAACATACATTGAAGCATGCAAAGTCTAAACATTTATCATGAATAATAACTTGAAATTGAAGCAACCATGCAATTCAAACAAGTTATTAGCATTTTATTCGATTTTATTGTTCCGGCAGGTGTGAATAAAATGATTCCAAGATCCTAAAATCATTGAAGAACTAAGCACAGTTTGTCGACTTAATCCTAAAACATCTTAGGTAAGCAAAAGCCTTTTGCTAATAGTCTAGAAACTATTCTTGGTTGATAGGTACGTCTAAGAACTTATTAGGTAAACCTATCGAATTTGCCACGACATAAAAGGACTCCTTACTTATATCGTTGAGTTTCACCAAAACTAACATGTACTCACAATTATTTGTGTACCTTGCCCCTTTAGGACCAATAAGTAACACCTCGCTGAGCGAAAACTATTACTAGATTGATGTAAAGGATATCCAAGCAAGTTTATATTTTGGCATGGCACCTTTTAACTCAATTTTTAAGTTTGGAACTTAAGGCTCTTACTATGTTGGTTAGATTTTAAGTGAACTAAAATCCTTAATCATGCAACATAATCAAGCTTTTGATCTCATGCATTTTAAGACATATTTAAAACAATAAATAACTTAAAGCATGCATAAGATAAATGTGATCTAGTATGGCCCGACTTCATCTTGAAGCTTTGACTTCAAAGTCCGTCTTGAAAATCTCCGTGGGAGGCACCATTCTCTTCAAATAGGATAAGCTATAACTAATTACAACTATTTGATGGTTCGCAGACCATATTTGAATTGAAAAATAACTTTGGTACTTTAGACCAATTACATTCAAATTAATGGTACGCATACCATATTTTCTATCCTATTTGGCCATACTAGTCACTTCATAGCCTGCAAAACAGTACATATACAATATATATACCATTCACCCATTCATTATCATGAATGGCCCACATAGCTGGTTAGTAAAACACATTATGCATCACGTAAACATTTGCAGCAATTAATCAAGGGCACCAATAATCTACCAATTATTCAGTCCTTATTAATTCTAATCAAGTTGTTTTAACCTTAAGGATTTGTAGACCTAATCAAGAGTTTATGACTAAAAAGCGCTCCCACTTAAACCAATAAATTTATATGCTTTACTAATTTTAAACATAAAAATGTATTTCTAGTCCAACCGGAAACATACAAATTTAATTAAAATTTAAAGCTCATATAAATTTATAATTGAATCCAAAGAGTTTAATTTAATTTCAGTCGTATTTAAATTAATTCATGATTTTCATTTTAGTAAAATAATTAGAATAAATAAAATTTATTATAATTACAATATTCAAAATTAAAATCCAAGAAAATAATTTAAATTATTAATTTTAAAATTAATTAAAATTACGTGAACTGAAATTCTCAAATTAAACATTCAAAAACGATCTTTAATCGTAACGTAAACACCCTACGCGTTGCACGCCCATGGGCCGCACGCACACAGCCATTGCTGGCCATGTGCGCGCAGCCCATGCGCTCGTCGCATAGCTGCTGCATCCCCATCGCAAGCCTCCGCACGCATTGGTGCTCGCTGCGCGCGCCAGCGCTCATCGCACGCGAGCTATCGCTCGCAGTGCGCGCGCGACATCGCTCGCTGGGCGCGCGACATCGCTCGTTGGGCGCGCGACATCGCTCGCTGGGCGCGCGAGCCATCGCTCGCTGGGCGCGCGACATCGCTCGCTGGGCGGGCGATATCGCTCGCTGTGCGCGCGAGCAATGCTGGCAGTGCGCGCGAGTCCTCGCTCGTTGTGCGCGCGAGCAATGCTGGGCGCAGCGCTCGTGGCACGCGAGCTTGCGCTCGCTGCGCGCGAGGCTGCGCGCTCTTGTGCGAGGCAGCGCGCGTTGTGGCGCAGCTCGCTTGCTGCCCACACGCGACTGCCTTGGCTCGCCCTTCGCCCATGCCCATTCGTCCATTGCTCGTGGCACACGACACAAGGCAGGGCTGCTGCCTTGTGCTCGTGCACTACGCCCTTGCTCATTGCATTCGTGCCGCACGGGCGACGAGCTCCCTTGCTCGTCGTCGCATGCCCGCATTATACAACACCCCTTAAGGGTAACACGAAGCGTCCATTGCTTCGTGCGTGCAAGTTTTATGAACGAATCGCATAAAAATTTAAAATTTATATTTAAAATTAATGACAAATTAATAAATAATATTAATTTCATAATTTTAGGGCGAAAAATCGAAAATTTATTATCCAATTGATTTCCGATTGTTATGGATTCAAGTCTAGGTCATAAAAATTTAAAATTTATCATAAATTTACAATTTTTATGGTGGTTTTTAATCATAGGTTTCTAATTAAATTACAATTAATTATGAAAATCAAATTAATTCTAAATTATTCTAATTTTCAACAAATTAATCATAATTACAAATTAGATTGCATAATTAACAAGACTAGGCATTCAAACTTGTTAAACATATGCAGTAGGTCAATCAAAAATTCAAAATTTATCAACAAGAATCGCAAATATTTAATTTAACATCTTAAATTTACGAAATTTTGCATTCGAAAAACTAAAACCTTCGAAAAGTCATAGTTAGGCTTCGAATTTGAGAATTCTGGGTTCGGCAGAAAAATACTGTTTTTGTCAAAATTTTAGAATGCCTTTTACATGCGGAATTGACACAAAAATCACTCAATTCGGATGAGTAACGAAGAAACTGCCGAAAAACTGCGTACGTATAATTAAATAAACGCAATTTGCAATTAATTAACAATTACGAAAATTAATCACCCCTTTTAATTCTTGCAAATTTGTAATATTTAACCATGTTCATGCAATTTAGATTATGAAAATAATAAGGGGCTCGTGATACCACTGTTAGGTTATGATACATATGACTTTACATAGATCATGCGGAAACAACCATTAACCCAGGACAACATATTATTTACACATAATCATATAGCATAATTTAGATGCATACTCTTTGTTGCGTGCCCTCCCTAGCTGCGCCCGAACCGAACAAGAACAAGTCTTTAGGACTCCAAGTGTCGTCCCTCCGTAGATAGTCCGCAGCACGTCCGGATCCGCCTTAAGATTGACCAACTAGAATCGCCCTTAAGGTACTAGAAAATTTCGGCACTTTTATGAGCAAGATGTGTGTTTTAGTTTTCTCTCAAAAACTCACTTTTTGAATACTTTTAAAACTACTTATAAATTGTGAGCCCTAGCCTCATATTTATAGGGGTATGGAAAGGGAATCGAAATCCTATTCAGATACAAATTAATTAAACCTAGAATCCTACAAGAACTCTAATTTAATTAATTTATCAAATAGAATTAGGAATTTAATCATTAACCGAACTCTGCATGTTTTAGGAAACGTGCACGAACACAAACACTTGCACACACACGCACGGCAGCCACGATGGGCCCCCCATGCATGCGCGCGAGCAGCAGCCCACGCAGCGCTCGCGCGCGCTGCGCGTGCTGTGCGCGCTGTGCGCGCTGCGCAGCCTGCTGGGCCTGGCCTTGCGCTGGGCCTGGCGTGGCTGTTTGTGCGGCGCGCTTGGCTTGCTGGGCGATGGCCTGGCTTCGTGCTGGGCCTCGTCCGGCAGGCCTCGTCCGATGCTTATTCGTACGATGCGCTTCCGATTAAATTTTCCGATTCCGGAATTCATTTCCGATACGAACAATATTTAATATTTCCGATTCCGGAATTAATTTCCGTTTCGAACAAATATTTAATATTTCCGTTTCCGGAATTATTTTCCGATTCCGGTAATATTTCCGATTCTGACAATATTTCCGTTTCCGGCAATATTTCCGATTCTGGCAATATTTCCATTTCCGATAATATTTTCCGATACGTACCATGTTTCCGTTTCCGGCAACATCTACGACTTGGATAATATTTATATTTCCGATACGATCCATATTTCCGTTTCCGGCAATATCATCGTTTCCGGAGTATTCATTTCTTGCCTGTGACGATCTTAGCTCCCACTGAAACCAAGATCCGTCGGTTTCGAATATTCATATATGGAGTATTTAATGCCATTAAATACTTGATCCGTTTACGTACTATTTGTGTGACCCTACGGGTTCAGTCAAGAGTAAGCTGTGGATTAATATCATTAATTCCACTTGAACTGAAGCGGCCTCTAGCTAGGCATTCAGCTCACTTGATCTCACTGAATTATTAACTTGTTAATTAATACTGAACCGCATTTATTAGACTTAACATAGAATGCATACTTGGACCAAGGGCACTATTTCCTTCAATATAATATAGGTTTAAGAATCTCATTTGGATCCTTTGATGTTTAACTTAGTAAATGCTTATACATAGTTCAAACATTCATTACTTAGATTTATTCATATGGGTCGAATATCTCCAATGGAGTCTTTCGTGTTTGATTTAGTAAATGCCATTACTTAATCTAAAACAATATCATAAGATCTTTGTAAATAGATCTTAATACCCAGTATGTACTAAGTTTCGCCTTGGTCCATCATTGATAAATAATTTCAAACCTAAGTAATTAGCATTTGAATGTTATTTCATTATAGAGAGATATGTGTGTGATACACATAGGACCAATTAAGTTTTACGTACTCCCACTAAACGTCTTATATATCTATAAGAGTCATGTACATTTTATGAAACTAAAATACTTATTAGCTTCACTAAAATACATTTCTAATTCCCAATTGCTTGCTTAAATATGTACTTAGATTTCATAAGCTAGCTTTCCTTTTCAAGCATTTATATGGATCCACAAATCCTATGACATACCATGTACATAGTTTATTCCAACATTTGATTGAGGAATACGTTTTGTCATGCAATTGCCATATGTACCAATATGCAATCATTGCTTGAATTATAGACTTGAGCATTACGATTATGCATGAGGTTTCAACACAATCCACACCGTGAATTTGCTTGTAACCTTTAGCAACTGATCTAGCTTTGTGTCTGAACACAATTCCATGTTTGATGGTTTTTATACTTAAAACCAATTTGCAACCAATAGGTGTTTAATCTATTCTTGCAAATCAACAAAATTTCAATTTTGTCATCAATACATTGGTTATGTTTTATGGCTTTTAACCATCTAAAACATTGAGTCTATATATGGCCTCTAACCATTTTAGGGAATATGGGTTTCGTCATAGCTTTCTTACAAGTCACAAACTCATTAATCTACATGATAATAGTTTGACTGCAAGTTGTAGGTTTCTTCGCTATTTAATAGAAGAATCGCATAGTTTCAGTGACCTGAACTCCATGATTCTTCACTATCTAATAGAAGAATCTCATAGTTTCAGTGACTTGAACTCTATGCCTACTTGGGTATAGAAAATCAAACAATAGAATATATTTGAATATTCTGTTCTCCTTGAAGCACTTGTAAAGTCTTCTAAGAGACGTGTATTCTTTAAAGCCACTTCTAAAGTCCTTAAAGAATACGTGTTCGGATTTTCTGAAGAACTTCGAAAGGCCTCCGGAATGTCTGTTTATGTTTGTTGTTCGCCTCGAAGACTTCCGAGGTCTATTTTCTCCCACTTGTCATTTTGGAAACGAATCTCTAAAAGGACATTATTTTTAGCAAACAAACATTATGTTCTCAAAAAAATTCGTGGTAGAAACAATACCCTTGTGTCTCATTTGAATAAATCACAATGAAACATATATCTATACTTGGGCCTTAGTTTGTTGAATAACAAACACTAACTTCCCACTGAGTTTAGCAACTCTTTAGATATATATATTATGAAAAGATATTTCTGAAATTAGTTTTCAATAGCTTTGAGGAATTTGGTTTAGTTTGATGGTAGTTGAGCATTTTGTTTTAGAAATTATAGGAAAGTCTTTATGATCCATCATTGATCGAATCAAGTGCTAATCGACTTCGATCATTCCAACTCAGATATGCCATATCTTATGAAGCTAGATTGTGAATTTTACTACAGACAATCATTGATGATCATTCTTGATTTAAGTAATCATCAACATGATCTAACTTAGATCTTGATGATTTCTTGCCAAGTGGGATTTATACTTCTGAATCTTTGAACTAGCCAAACAGATTCAAACTTATATCACTTTGAGTAAATAAATCTATATTCACTCAAATTTGTGTGACATAATAAAGTCATAAAACCTTCCTTTAGCTTTGAATTCTATTGTCTAGACGTTCTAACAATAGTTCATATCTTTTGTTACTTTAAACAAGTAAGACTAGCTTGTCTTGAATTGATCTAGAAATCAATCAACTTTCAAAAGTCCATCAAAATAGAGCTTATGAATGTTAACTTGTTGATATGGTCTAAGCAACAATGCCAAAGATTAGTGGAACTCAAATCAAGGGGTTGATTTGAACCTAGTAAAGTTTTTATTGTTAAAGAGTTGTTTGTTTTAATCAAGCATATTGACTCAACCCGTAAATGACCATTTCATTCAAATAAACAAACAAACATTGTTTTTGTTTTTCTTGAATGTGAGTCTTTCTGTGTTGAAGCAGAAATTCAGGTATGCTGATTATGGAACGAAATAGCCATTAAGTTCCAGCCTCTGAAAGGACTTAAAACAAACCAAATGACCCTACAACTAATGTAGCATTGCCATGCTTCATTTCCCACTTGTAGGTCATTATTGTAGCCTAGCTTCCATTGTTTGAGTTATTACCGAAGTAAGAACCTCAAGCGGTATATGATACCAAGGAAGTTTGATTGCTAGGTCACTTCTCTTTAAATATAAACTTATAGGTAGAAATGGAATTGAAAATTCCTTTCCTTTGTTCCTTGTTTTTCCTATTTCTTGTACCCTTTCTAATAGCCTTAAGAATTGAATTCTCTAGTGTTGACTTTTATACTTTGTTAGACATGTCCAATGTCAATCCAACAAGGTTCTTACCATTTAATTGATGTTGAATATTCTGTTTCAACTAGATGATCTTAGCAGATGCTTCTAAAGTTCTCTAAGCATCAATCTATTCGAATGTCTAGGTACTAGACTCATTCGAGAATTAAATGGAAAAAGATATTAGGTTGTTAACCATTGGTAAGGCTAGTGTTTAAACTCAATGCTTTATGATCTCAAAACTACATTGTATTTTGAATTCACAAGCACCAATCGGTTTGCCATTCGACTATATACTCGAAAACAACCATAAAAGTTGCTATACGAAACGTACATTTCCGTGAATCGTTCTTGGATTCACTACAAGTCGAGGAAAGTTACTGTTACCTTCTAAAGGATTTACTGCAGTGCAAGATATTTAATTATAAACAATAATTAAAACATACATTGAAGCAGGCAAAGTCTAAACATTTATCATGAGTAATAACTTGAAAATTAAAGCAATCATGCAATTTAAACAAGTTATTGGCATTTTATTCAAGTTATGTGTTCCGGCAGGTGTGAATAAAATGATTCCAAGACCCTAAAAACCATTGAAGAATTAAGCACATTATGTATTAGACTCAATTCTAAAATCTTTTAGGTAAGAAAAAGCCTTTTGCTAATAGTCTAGAAACTACTCTTGGTTGATAGGTACGTCTAAGAACTTATTAGGTAAACCTATCAATTTTTCCACGACATAAAAGGACTCCTTACTTATATCGTTGAGTTTCACCAAAACTAACATGTACTCACAATTATTTGTGTACCTTACCCCTTTAGGATCGATAAGTAACACCTCGCTATGGCGGAAACCTATTACTAAGATCGATGTAAAGGATATCCAAGTAAGTGTTATTTTGGCATGACACCTTTAACTCATTTTTAAGTTTGGAACTTAAGGCTCTTACTATGTTGGTTAGATTTTAAGTGAACTAAAATCCTTAATCATGCAACATAATCAAGCCAAAATCTCATGCATATTTAAGACATATTTAAAGCAATAAATAACTTAAAGCATGCATAAGATAAATGTGATCTAGTATGGCCCGACTTCATCTTGAAGCTTTAACTTCAAAGTCCGTCTTGAAAATGGATTGGAAACTCCGTGTTGAATTTCACCGTGGGAGGCACCATTTTCTTCAAACAGGATCAGCTATAATTAAACTAATTACAACTATTTGATGGTACGCAGACCATATTTGAATTGAAAAACAAATTTGGTGCATTAGACCAATTACATTCAAATTAACGGTACGCAGACCATATTTTCTATCCTATTTGGGCCATACTAGTCACTTCATAAGCTGCAAAACAGTACATATACAATATATACCATTTACCCATTCATTATCATGAATGACCCACATAGCTGGTTAGTAAAACACATTGTATGCATCACATGAATATTTGCAGCAATTAATCAAGGGAACCAATAATCTACCAATTATTCAGTCCTTATTAATTCTAATCAAGTTGTTTAACCTTAAAGGATTTGTAGACCTAATCAAGAGTTTATGACTAAAATTACTCCCACTTAAACCAATAAATTCATATGCTTTACTAATTTTAAACATAAAAATGTATTTCTAGTCTAACCGGAAACATACAAATTTAATTAAAATTTAAAGCTCATATAAATTTATAATTGAATCCATTTTATTTAATTTATTTTTCAGTTGAATTAAATGAATTTAAATTAATTCAAGGTTCAATTTTAGTAAAATAATTAGTATAAATAAAATTTATAATAATTATAATATTCAAAATTAAATCCGAGAAAACAATTTAAATAATTAATTTTAAAATTAATTAAAATTATTTCCGAACTGAAAATATAAAATTAAAATGAAACGCATCAATAGTTTGCAAGACGAGGCACTTTGGCTTGCGCCCAAGCCCCATCAAGCTACGAGGCCCTGCCCCGCGCCATTGATCGTAGCTCACGACCCGCACAGCCATACACACACACGCCCCCATGCCACGCACACACGCAGCCTTGCGGGCTACGCTGCGCGCAGCTTCGTGTTGCGTCGTGGCTGCTGCCCCTGGGCGAGCTTCGTGTGTCGTGGCGCAGCGCACTGCTGCCCACACGCATCGTGCTCGTGCTGTGTGCCCATGCCCTCGCCCATCGCCCTGCACGCACGCCTAGGTGAAGGGCCTTGCGTGCCGCATAGCTCGTTGCTCGCTGCATTTGTACCGCACGGGCGACGAGCTCTCTTGCTCGTCGTCGCGTGCCCGCACTATACAACACCCCTTAAGGGTAACACGTAGCTTCCATTGCTTTGTGCGTGCAACATTTATGGGCGTTTTCATGAAAATTTATAATTTTTAATTTAAAACTAATGACAAATTAATAAATCATATTAATTTCATAATTTTAGGGCGAAAAATCGAAAATTTGTTAATTAATTAATTTCCGATTAACATGGATTCAAATCTAGGTCATAAAAATTAAAAATTTAACATAAATTAACAATTTTTATGGTGGATTTTAATCATGGATACCTAATTAAATTATTAATTAATTATGAAAAACAAATCAATTCTAAATTATTCGAATTTCAACAAATTAATCATAATTACAAATTAGGTTGTATAATTAACAAGTCTAGGCATTCATAATTGTTAAACATATACTGTAGGTCAATAAAAAATTCAAGATTTATCAACAAGAATCGCAAATATTCAATTTAACATCTTAAACTTACAAACTTTTGCGTTCGAAAAACTTAAACCTCCGAAAAGTCATAGTTAGGCTTCGAATTTGGGAATTCTGGGTTCGGCCGAAAAATAATGTTTTTGTCAAAATTTTAGAATGCCTTTTACATGCGAAATTGACACAAAAATCACTCGATTTGGTTGAGTAACGAATATTCTGCCGAAAAACTACGTACATATAATTAAATAAACGCAATTTACAATTAATTACGAAAACTAATCACCCCTTTAATTCCTTGAAAATTTGTAAAATTTAACCATGTTCATGCAATTTAGATTATGAAAATAATAAGAGGACTCTGATACCACTGTTAGGTTATGATACATATGACAAAACATAAATCATGCGAAAAACCTTAATGGCAGGAAACATATTATTTACACATAATCATTTAGCATAATTCAGATGCATACAATTTGTAGCGTGCCCTCCCTAGCTGCGCCCGAACCGAACAAGAACAAGTCTTTAGGACTCCAAGTGTCGTCCCTCCGTAGATAGTCCACAACACGTCCGGATCCGCCTTAAGCTTGACCAACTAGAATCGCCCTTAAGGTACTAAGAATTTCGACTAATAGTCTACAAGTGTTTGGCTGATTTTTGCTCCAAAATCTTACCTTTGAATACTTCAAATCGTCTCTCTAAATATGTGACACTAGGCCCTTATTTATAGAGTTTAGTTTAATTAGATTCCCGTTAGGACTCTTATTAAATTAATCTATCTACTATATAGGATTAGGATTTAATCGTAGAACAAATTCTAATAGCCTTAGGATTTGTATTGCACACAACCGTACACGAGCACGAGCACAAGCACCACCCGCGCAAGCCTTACGGCCCACGCGAGTCTGCACTCGCTCGCAGCCCAATGTCGCAGCCCACTTGATTGCTCCGCGCGCGCCAAGGCCTTGCTGGGCCTGGCCTTGCGCTGGGCCTGGCGAGGCTTGGCTGTGTGTGATGCGTGTGGCTTTGCTGGACGATGGCCCGGCTTCGTGCTGGGCCTTCGTCTGGCAGGCCTCGTCCGATGCTAATTCGTACGATACGCTTCCGATTAAATTCTCGATTCCGGAATTCATTTCCGATACGAACAATATTTAACATTTCCGATTCCGGAATTAATTTCCGTTTCGAACAAATATTTAATATTTCCGTTTCCGGAATTATTTTCCGATTTCGATAATATTTCCGATTCAGACAATATTTCCGTTTCCTGCAATATTTCCGATTCCGGCAATATTTCCATTTCCGATAATATTTTCCGATACGTACCATGTTTCCATTTCCGGCAACATCTACGACTTGGATAATATTTATATTTCCGATACGATCCATATTTGCGTTTCCGGCAATATCATCGTTTCCGGAGTATTCACTTGCTTGCCTTTGACGATCTCAGCTCCCACTGAAACCAAGATCCGTCGATTCCGAATATCCATAGATGGCGTATTTAATGCCATTAAATACTTGATCCGTTTACGTACTATTTGTGTGACCCTACGGGTTCAGTCAAGAGTAAGCTGTGGATTAATATCATTAATTCCACTTGAACTGAAGCGGCCTCTAGCTAGGCATTCAGCTCACTTGATCTCACTGAATTATAAACTTGTTAATTAATACTGAACCGCATTTATTAGACTTAACATTAAATGCATACTTGGACCAAGGGCATTATTTCCTGCAGTCTCCCACTTGTCCTTAGGGACAAGTGTGCATTTCCTAATTCCTTTGTCGCTCGATGCTTGCTCTTGAACATAAGGTAAGAGTTGTCATCCTTATTACGTCCATAGGTGTTTCTCGGTTTCAGAGTTCAACTGATCAAATAAACAGATAATCATAGTCTATGATTCATCTGAGCACGGCCATGCATTTTACAGTTTCTAGCTCTCCGAGTGGCCTTGTACAACTTTTAAGCATCTCATCCCAATTTATGGGAGGACAATCCCAATCTTGCGATCTTGAGATTAGACTTCGTTTGATAGGTGATTACCTGAGTGTTGCCTTTATAGCCTCCTTTTACGGTGCGACGGTTGGTCAACGTCAAAGTAAGCAGTTCTCAAACAAGTAATCTCAAATCACTCAGGTATTGAGGATTTAGTGTATAATAATTTTAATGAAATTTACTTATGACAAATTTTCATCTCTTACAGTAAAGTTTCATAGGTCTGTCCGATACCAGTCTTTACAAAGTAAGTATCTATGCAAATGATTATGACATTGCCATGTCCACATAGTTCAAGAAACAGAACTACTAGTCATCTTGCATTCTAGTCGTCTAACGTTTTCTATGCGTCCATCCTTATAGAAAACTCCGACCAGGGACGATTTTCAACTTTTGACATTCAAGTTCACTTGATAGACATTTCTTAGTCACAGGACTGGTCCTGACAGTCTATCTTGAATATATCATCAAATTTGAAGGGACTCATCATTTAATACTAAACCAAGATTAAATGGAATATGAAAATACATTTCATATATAATAAATGTTCAACCCCAATGTTTTACAACCATGGGCCTCAAACCCATCTTTAAAACAGTTCATGGAATTCAAAGCTATGCTTGATTTCCAGTGCTACAATGTGAGTGTTGCTTCTCACTTGTTGCATAGGTTTAGTTATCATGCTTTGCCAATCTTAATATCCTTGAGATCTTAGAATATTATTTTAGATTAAGTAATGGCATTTACTAAATCAAACATGAAATACTCCATTGGAGATATTTGATCCATGTGAATAAATCTAAGTAAAGAATGTCTGAACTATGTATAAGCATTTACGAAGTTAAACATCAAAGGATCTATATGAGATTCTTCACCTATATTATATTTAGCTTGAATGAGCTAAAGTTACAAGAATAGAATTCGATTGGGAATTATTCTGCAAAGGAATTTATCATATGATATAATCGCCAAAAATGTATCGTATGGCTTTAGGCATAACGAACATATACCGATCTCTATTGGTCTAAGTAAATATCAACTAGATTGAGATCAATAAAATCCTATGGTACTTGAAAAGTTACACAAGAATAGTTCTTGATTCAAGGAAATGAAGATATGCTAAATATTGATGCTGGACGCATAAACATTGGCAAAAGATCAAGCAAGATCCCTTCGGAGTTAACCATTGGCAAGGACGAGCTACAACGCATCATGCTTTGAAATGACAACATGGATTGAAGACCATGAGTTGTTGTGTGGGAAATTAAACAATAATTTCTATGTTCTAAGATACAACTGGAAAGTCTTCCACATATCTATGAACTGCTTAGATAAGAAAATCCGAACAAAGCATCACTTAAAACCTATAAAGTTGAAGTTAAAGTACTTATTGCCTAAGAAGCAATAAAAATGAGCTATTTATGTTAAAGAGTTCTTCACTGAACTTGGATAGATCACATGTCTGCTGACTTGATGGTTCTTCATTGCAAAATGTGTAGAACCACTATTGAAGCAAGAAAGACTAGATCACATAATAAAACTCAAAAGAATCTTATCATCCTATCACGAAAGACATTCGATGAAAAGGATATTAAGATTGGCAGAGCATGATAACTAAACTTATGCAACAAGTGAGAAGCAACCCTCGCATTGTAGCATTGGAAATCAAACATAGTTTTGAATTCCATTAAATGTTTTAAAGATGGGTTGGAGGCCCATGGTTATAAAACACCCAGGTTGAACATTTATCATATATGAAATGAATTTTCATATTCCATTTAATCTTGGTTTAATATTAAAGATTTCGGCGCCCAGCGCTTGGGCGCTGAAAATACCTGGGACGTGTTCTTTCCTAATTCCTCGTGGATTAGAGTTCTACAATTCTATCTTTCCACGAACTCTTTTCTATAAATAGGGCCCTAAGTTCGACGTGAAAAAGACACAACACACAATTATTATTCTGAGTATTGACTCTAAACCCCTAGGCCTAAGCCTCACGCTGCAAAAACTGATCACGCATTCTGTCGCAATCGATCCATAAATCGAACAGAACGTATCCTGTCCCATAACTTGAGATTCGTTAAATAAAAGGAGAAATAGCAAAGTCAAAGTGGTTTGTTTTCTGAGAACCGTGACGCACCTCTCAAGGGTGCGTCGTAATGTGTCCCTTTTCCATGATTTAATTGCTTTCCTCGCCCTTTTTATGAACTGTTAAACTAACTAAATCTGATTGTTCTATCACGCCTAATAAATATGATATTTTTGGGAAATTGGATTATCATGCTAGGTCCCTTAATACAATCTAAATCAGATAACCGCGCTCGATCTAGTATTATATGTTGCATATTGTTAAAATCAACTCAAATTAGTTTAATAGTTAACACGTGTCCCTTCAATTATTTATTCTGAGCTAGTAAGGATATCCTGCCTCTGGAGTTATCGAGGAGCGAGTACTCCTCTCGGTAGTTACAGTCCCCCGAACCCTCAATCTCTACCTTGCGGGTGTATGTTGAGAGATCCCCACACCAGGGATCACAAGGGAACCTACGGCTGTCGTGGTCAAACATAATTGCACTCCCTTTATGTCAAGATAACCGGGTTTTGTTAGGTTTTCTCATTGTCGTTAAAAACTGAATGACGACTCCTATATTACTAGTCAATTGGGTGTAAACTCACAGGAAATCCAATTACACTTGATATGACAAAAAGAAACGTCACACCCACGAGGGACAAGGTCACGCATTAGCCTCGTGCTTTTTCGACCCCCTCACAGTGGCGACTCCACTGGGGATAGTGAAGGAAATACTCGTGCTTGTAGGTAATCAAAATAGCCGAAGGCTGAAACGATCCTACCCCGCGTTTATTTCCCCATCAAGTTGGGACGACCTGAAAATCAGCATATTAATGTGAACGGACAGAACCGCATAACGAATCTTGGCTCCCTTGATGTTTCATCTCGGGAGTTGGGACTAAGGATACCCATCGCCAACCGGGGGGTGCATACTCTTCGAATGTTGTCCACTCGGCACTTTCGCTAGTAGTACACCCGTTCCAAACCCAATCGCTCGCCCATTAGGTCCCTCTCATTGGTGCATGCCCCTTGGCTTACATCGTGATTGGCCTCTTGGGCGAAATTCGTCTGTTGAAGGCACTACCTCGATCGGGGCATGTGTTGGATCTGCGATAGAAGCGGTACCAAGCCAGGCGCAAATACTACCCATAGAAGCCTATCATAAACTACATGACATATTATTATTGCCTCATGATGTAATGTTAGTTATGTGTAACGAAATATGTGATTGTGTGTGACAAAAAACGTTAGAAAACCAAGGACCTTAAAAATTGCCCAAACATTCATAAACCAATTGGCCAAAGAGTTATACCAAAATACGTGTTCCGCAAACCCGAACGATCGCCACAAAAATAAGCGACGCTCGGGATGGCCTGAAACGAATCCCACAAACGCTGCGCAACGCGTAAAGGACGTTATTAGGCAAGCACGCAAAATCAAAGTCGCAAAGTGTACGCAAACAGAAAACGAGAACCAGCCAGGGACGCATTTTCAACGCCCCTGGCTGGGCGCCATAATTTCTCACGCCCTTTGCTGGGCGCTGAAGTTGCTGCCTGGCTTTTTGGTCAGGCGCAGCAGCCTCGGTGCCCGCGCAAAAAATACGTAGCAAAGAAAAAACACTCTTCGTAAAAACAAATTTTTGCTGCGAGGGCGTATGAAAAGGCGCTCGATTCTAAAAGCGACTAAAAAAATATATAAAAATAAATAACTCTTTGTGTCGTCGATAGGCCTCCTACGACGGCAATGTTCGGCTCCAAAACCGAGCACGCTAATTGAAATAACCTTGAATGTCACATGGGCAAAGTATTCAAAAAATAATGTTCAAATGAAGTTTTCAAGAAAAATAATGTTCGAATAAAAAAAAAACCAAGTCTAGACTAGGCTATGCCAAAGTACAATCTAAATCCTAAGTCTTAGTTGTCTTATCCATAGAATCGGTCCTAATGCTTGGTGTCGTTCTGCAAGTTAAAAGGTTAAACCATATTGAGTCTCCCTTCCTAACATTTAAATCAATAAGCACCCATATGTAATTGTCATCCCTTGCTAAGAATCCACGGCCTCAATACTCTCTCTCACCAATAAAAAGAATATATTATAGTATTTGCAAAATGGAAACTGTCACATTCTGAATATCATTCCCCCATAGTCGCACAACCCCCAAAGTGAACCTAAGGTGTCAATACCATTGGCAAAGAAAAAAAATTAATGGCCTCAAGGCTTATGATCACATTGGGTCACGACTATCATAGTCCTTTCGAGTCACTCGCTCCTTGAAATACTACTAAGTACAGACTAAAAGATTTTCCATGAATGCAACATGACCAACCATGAAAATACCCAAATCGGCATACCATAAGGCTACCATTGGGGTAAAGCAATACACACTAAGAGGGAAGCCGCACTAATGATTCTAGTCTTGCAAAAATAAAAATTCGATCTCCCCAACTAACTACCTTGCCGACATTAAGCAAAATGGCGCATGACAAATGAACACCCAAGGGTTAAAATCTAAAGTGTCAACCAACGAAAGTAATGGTCCAATTAGCCTAAGTCTGAGAGTCGCTTGGTCAAGTGTTATAAGCTTACGCCACGTCATTATTTTGAGTCTAGGCCACCTCCTTATATTCATACACGGGTTATAATCAGAAAGATTAATGAAAGTTCGAGCCTAAATCACAACTTCCAATTAAATCCCGAAAATTAGAGTCTGAAAAGAAGCAGAAAAAAATTATTTTCGATGTAATTCTTTCGTTAAATTTCAATAAGGTAAAAACAACATTTTGAATCTACGCTATTTGCACATTTTAAGAAACGACTAAATATGCTTGCAAAGTAAGATAATTTAAAGGTCCACCCTAGGCCAACTAAAATTAAAGGTCCACCCTAGGCCTACTAAAGTTAAAGGTCCACTATAGGCCTACCAAACGAGGCTCACTCAGTCTCGCCTCGTGACTCAAAGACCACAAACATCCACCTCTTAGCCCAAATAAAAAATTTGAAGGATTGATGTTGGGGAGAAATCCCAAGAAAAAAGAAAAAGTAGAAAGAGAAAAGGGAAGCGAAAGGAGCAAGCCATGAAATACTTAAATAGAAAGAGAAAAGGGAGAGCGAAAAGAGCGAGCCATGAAATACATAGCTCGTACCTCCCAAAGTGCGAAATTTACCCAAGTAAACGAAGGAAAAGAATTGAGTCAACCAATCCAAATCATAAAGTTCTACGATGTCTACCCTTTCCAATCCTTATGTTCTTAGACGCCTTCGCTCTGGGGCCCCTGTTCAGCTCATTTAACCCATCCATGTTCTCATTGCCATAACCCAAGAAACCATTACCTAGACTCTTGTTCTTGAACTTGTTGTCAACTGCAAACCACGTACGGCCATTGACACGTGCGTCATACCCAAAGCCCAAACCTGTTCTTACACCACCATTAGCATAATGACCATATAACTTGTGTGGATACATCCTGTTGATATACCCTTGAGCCGTCCCAATGCTACTCATTGGCCTTGGTTGATGTAAACTCGTGACACTAGTTCGAGACTGCAAATTGTGAGTCCTAGCAGATGTAATCCTCATGCTTGACTAAATACCTATACAAATTATCCTATCTCATTCAACCCATCTTTCAAGCCGTCTTGAGTCACGAATAAAAAAGAAGACAAATGAAAAGTACAAAAAAATAATAAATAAAAAAAAAAAACTTTGCAAAGCACCTTTAAAGTTCGTCTAAAAAAAAAGCATTTTTGCGCACCAAAAAAAGATTCGCCCAGAAATCATTTTCAGCGCCCAAGGTTGGGCGCCGAAATCTTTAACACCCCACCTGGGCGCTGATTTTCTCTGCTTGCTAAAATTTGTCCAGAAGTGCTCGTCATTTTATCCGCACATACACGGAACAATAACGAACACTTGGGGGGGTACATCTTGTATTCAGATATACGTACCACCAAAAAATATGTACTCAAAAAAAATATAAAATATAAAACAATTTTTTGCTTACGGCAAGGCAGCAGATTAAAATAATAATAAACTTCACTTATTCTACCGTTTTTAATAATATGTTTCCACCTCAGAACATACTTATCGAATTCGGCATTCTAAGGAACTATTTTCTGGCTAAGAACTACGCAAGACCTGATTCCAAATTAAATCTATTTAAGGCGGATACGTAGGCAATCCATGATTCGGTCCAACCAATTTGCAAAGATGTTAGAGCATATAGAATAACAAGAATAAGAAATAGAGTCCCTTATTGAAATTTAATTACTTGCAACCCAAGTCGAAAGAAAAATTTGAGTCAAAGGAAGAATCCAAAACATCAAGATGCCAAAACGAGCACGCATCGAAAAATAATAAGGGCACGTACCCTTGCCAGAAGGAGCACTCACACTCCTAGGCACTTAGCCAAGACTCAAAAGATCGCTTTGCCTCAATTGAATGGGGCTAGCGCGAGCGTCCATGACCTCTAAAGTACTCGACTTGACCCTCCCTAAAGCGAACTAACTCACTTAAAGACCTTCTTTCACCACTAGACATAGTCGTTCACTTAAAGACCTTCTTTCACCACTAGACACAGTCATAATCGCCAACAAGTAGTAAAGGCAGTAAGCTTGCAATAAAGAGGATTGTTCTACGGCGTCGCCCCATCGTTCCTTCGAACTCAGGGCACCCGTTCATGGTAATTCAAATGCTTGCGAATCCCCTTTGAAAAAAATCAGACATTGTCAATAGGACTTGGCACTTAACCAAGGCTCACCCTACTAGGACATATGACACGGGCATCTAAAATCGAAATCTAAAAGCATCATTAATGGGAAGATATAACAGCAACCGGGGGCTAAAAATTGAAATGAAAGAGCTAGGGAAAGAACTAAGTATACCTTGACCTTTTTAGTAGACATACACCAAGTAAATCTAAGTCAATTTGAAAACGGTTTATATTCCCGCAATTCTGGAAAAGATGGCCCTAAAAGCCTAAAAGCATATGCCAAACGGGCACAAGTAATATCTTGACACCTGCACCCTGGCTTCCAGCAAATCCTTAGACATCATTTCAAAAATCGTAACAGTATTTTGATTCACTCATGTAATCCTGTACGAACCCTTCTATAAGTCAACCTACTTAGGACACCTCGGATTGTACATAGTAGGACTCGGATTTCAAATAATTTTCAAAGACTTCTTCGAACATAATAAAGTGTCGTTGGTTTAAGCTAAGTATGCGTTTATCTCAATGTTGCAAGTGAGTCAAAATATTTCTAAATATGATTATGGGTAAAGAAAGGCACCTAGATTTTGGTCAAGGCACACTTCAACATGTGACCACCTTGACCAGCAATGTCGCACAATACGACATTCACAAGAAAAGTAGCAAATTACTACTCGAACGTACCTCGCACTAAACGAGTCTGGTTCAAACTATTCATGATCCATGTCACCATGAATGCATAAAAACGTATGCAAAGCATTATAGCACCAAGCCAATCCCGTAGCTACAGTTGGAGGCTTGAGAAAAACACTCTAAAAATGCTCGAAATGATCATTTTATCGCAAATTCTCGACGCTAATGCTATACACACGTCATAGGGGCACAATCTTAAGGTCAATCATGTAAAACGAACCTTAGAATGGCTACAACCCCTCCCAAATTCTAAAGCACTACTTAGAATATATAAAGTCACCCCACTATCAAGGGTAACTGAAAATCGCGAGTCACCAAAACTCCGGTCAAACTACTGCACATAACGCTCGCCCTATAAGCGCCCGTTACACAGTCTACGTTGTTCCAAAGCAAAAGCGAAAGAAAAAATCAAGGATAAGAACTGTCAAAATATACCCAGAAATCATTTTCAACGCCCAGAGCTGGGCGCCGATATCTTTAACGCCCCAGCCTGGGCGCTGAATCTTTCTGCTTGCCAAGTTTTGCCCAGATATAAAAATAAAAAAGAAACACCTATGAATCCTCGCATCGAACGAAGTTATAAGCCGTGCAAACCCACACAGAAGGTGCTACAGTTGTTCAAACACCTGAACGAGGCATGATGAAGTACTCCAATGCAAAAATAATAATGATATCCCAACGCCTGGAGGAATGTTCTAAGACACGCCGTTAGGCCACACAAGCCTACGTTGCACCATAAGTTCAACCGTCCCACGGTACAAGTCTAAAAAAAAGAGTAAGGCATATCGCACTAATGCGGGCACGACCAAGAGTAAGAGGCAAAGACTACTTATCGCCCAAATGCAAGCCACACGACTTCTACATTAAGGATTAAAGGTAGCAAAGTATTACCTACCACGAAGGGATAGCTCGCACCTACACGAGCGGAACCCCAAGGCATCTTTCTCGAAAGAACCTACAAAAATCGTACGCCAAAAGGAAGCATCCCAACATGCATACTTGGGGGCTCCAAGCTACGAAACGACCATAGCAGAATAAAAAAATCTCGAAGCAAATGTTTGAACGATCGAAAGGGCACGATGCTTGAGCCTACTTCATGAACGGGCAAGCCTCTAAGCAAATTATTCAAAATCAGTCATTACTCAAATAAATGATTCAAGCGAACTGATTAATGGACCGCACGCAACGGCCATCCTATGAACGCTCATTCGCGCATACATGTTGTTATAAATATCGAACATTCACGAACGCGTTCAAAAGAAAAAAAAATATATACAAGAGCGATCAAAATCTTACGCCTCAAGGTATGTTCCTCGGGCCATATAGACTCGCCCAACTATTGCAATAACTGCACGCCTTAAGAGTGACAGTCCCTTTAAATAATCGCCCAAAAACGACAAACACCGTAGTCCACCAATCGGCTATGACTTCTCGAGAAATAATTGTTATTCACCAATCAACGTGATCTCAAATGAACGGTTCGTTCCAAAAATAGAATCTCTAGACGAAAAGAAAAAAAAGAAAATAAACGAACAAGAGGCCAACTGTGTCATCAAGAAACCTCGCCAGAAATCATTTTCAGCGCCCAGAGCTGGGCGCCGAAATCATTAACGCCCAGGCATGGGTGCCGTAAATGATCCCAGACCCAAAAAGGGCCCCTGACTTCTATAGGGCCCTGTCGTATCCGTTCGACTCGAGAATTGCTGATTTCTGAAAGTCGCACCTCACGACTTTGTTAAGAGTAGCACACCACTACAAGGGTCGCTCGCACTTACGAGCACAATCCCAAACACGATCAAGGACATTACCGAATGCGTATCCCCAAGGAACCTCTTTGACAAGAAATGACCGTCAAGCACGAGTGCTTGGGAGCTCGAAATAAAATATATATGATGCAAAGGTAAAACAGTATTGCCAAACTACACTGTACGAAGTCCCGTGTCTAGATGTCTCAAAAGATAAAACCGGTTTACGACCTCAAGACAAAGGTCGCCGTTGATACTTATACATGGTCCCCTAATCAAGGAACCAGGTAGTGGGAAAATTGAGCCGTAAAGACTAGCTCAAAACCATGAAAGATGATGACCACAAGACAATGGTCCGTCTAAGCACGTTGTCAACCCACATTCAGGTTGCAACTCAATCCGAGCATCCCTCGAAAGAAAATAAGTTCTTCAAAAAACAAAAACAAGCTCGCCCACCATCAGCGGGCGGGGTCTGCGTCACTAACCGCGCAGGTCCTCAGTTTTCGAAAAAGAATCTTCAAAAAAACTATATATGTTTACAGGCCCGCCATCTTTAGCCGGCGGGGTCTGCGCCACTAACCGCGCAGGTCCTTAGTCGCTGTAGCGATAACTTTTTTTGGTTTTCCGTTTTTCCAAAAAACGATGTGAGTAGCTTTTGGTTTTCCGTTTTTCCAAAAAGGAACGATGTGAGTAGCTTTTGGTTTTCCGTTTTTCAAAAAAAAAAGAACGATGTGAGTAGCTTTTGGTTTTCCGTTTTTTCAAAAAAGAACGATGTGAGTAGCTTTTGGTTTTCCGTTTTTTCCAAAAAAGAACGATGTGAGTAGCTTTTGGTTTTCCGTTTTTCCAAAAAAGAACGAGGTGAGTAGCTTTTTGTTTTCCGTTTTTTCAAAAAAGTGATGTGAGTAGTTTCCCTTTTTTCCAAAATTTAAAAGTTTGGTTTTCCGTTTTTCCAAAAACAAGAACGATGTGCTGGATTTCCCTTCGTTTTACGTCCCATAAAAACAAGGGGGTTTTCTCGTTTAGCTAGCCCTGAAAATGAGAATCTTTAAAAACATTTTTACCTCATGGTTGGGCTTGGCCAGGCCCAATTACACTTTATAGCTTTGATTTCGAAAACATCAGTAGCTACTCCCAATGACAAAGTGAGGGAGTTTCTACGCCCCTTTAGATACTTCCAATGACAAAGTGAGGGAGTTTCTGTACTATCCTTGACAAATCCCAATGACACGTGAGGGATATGTCGACACTTCAAGTGATGACCCTTAAGTCAAATGTTATCACTCGGGGGCTCGTGAGACCCTCACAAAACAGGTCACCATGACTTGTGTGACGCACTCTGTCTAATACTTTGACCATCGTCTTACTCCAAGACTCAGTCAAAGTGGGGGCTAACTGTAGACACCTACTTTTGTCCCCATTCACCGAAAGGGAAGGTTCGATGATGAGAACATAAATCTCCACTTGACAACGCATCTCCTATAAAATAACGAATCTCAATTCCCCTTTTCATTTCACCCGAAACCTGCTATTTATAGAAACCTGTTATTTATGGAAACCTGCTAAAAATAGTAACTGCCGTAATGGGTAGTTGTTAAAAGTGGCAAGTCATAAAAGATAGAAACCTGTCAGAATTAGGTGTTGCACTCCAACATAAATCCTAAATGAGATAGAAATTGCAGGTGTCGAAAAAGCACGAGGCTAATGCGTGACCTTGTCCCTCGTGGGTGTGACGTTTCTTTTTGTCAAATCAAGTGTAATTGGATTTCCTGTGAGTTTACACCCAATTGACTAGTAATATAGGAGTCGCCATTCAGTTTTTAATGACAATGAGAAAAACTGACAAAACCCGGTTATCGTGACATAAAGGGAGTGCAATTATGTTTGACCACGACGGCCGTAGGTTCCCTTGTGATCCCTGGTGTGGGGATCTCTCAACATACACCCGCAAGGTAGAGATTGAGGGTTCGGGGGACTGTAAATACTGAGAGGAGTACTCGCTCTTCGATAACTCCAGAGGCAGGATATCCTTACTAGCTCAACATAAATAATTGAAGGGACATGCGTTAACTATTAAACTAATCTGAGTTGATTTTAACAATATGCAACATATAGTACTAGATCGATCGCGATTATCTGATTTAGATTGTTTTAAGGGACCTAGCATGATAATCCAATTTCCCAACATATTATCTTTATTAGGCGTGATTGAACAATCAGATTTAATTAGTTTAACAGTTCACAAAAGGGCAAGGAAAGCAATTAAACCATGGAAAAGGGACACATTACGACGCACCCTTGAGAGGTGCGTCACGGTTCTCAGAAAGCTAACCACTTTGACTTTGCTATTTCTCCTTTTCTTTAACGAATCTCAAGTTATGGGACAGGATACGTTCTGTTCGATTTATGGATCGATTGCGACAGAACGCGTGATCAGTTATGCAGCGTGAGGCTTAGGCTTAGGGGTTTAGAGTTAATACTCATAATAATAATTGTGTGTTGTATTCCTTTCACGTCGAACTTAGGGCCCTATTTATAGAAAAGAGTTCGTGGAAAGATAGAATTGTAGAACTCTAATCCACGAGGAATTAGGAAAGAACACGTCCCAGGTATTTTCAGCGCCCAGGCCTGGGCGCCGAATATTTCGGCGCCCAGGGCCAGACGTTGAAAATAGGATCTGGGCTTTTTTCTTAGTCAGATTCGGATTCCTAGAATCCGGAGTGTTTGAGACTTAATCGAGTCTTTTAGTGCGTATTAACCTTGTGACGGAATGCGTCCGGGCCCGTTACGAACTCTAGGCTCATTAGGATTTTAATTAATACGTGACTCTTATTTTCGAATCATATTAGGATCTCCATCTCATTTAGGATTTATGTTGGAGTGCAACACCTAATTCTGACAGGTTTCTATCTTTTATGACTTGCCACTTTTAACAACTACCCATTACGGCAGTTACTATTTTTAGCAGGTTTCCATAAATAGCATGTTTCTATAAATAGCAGGTTTCGGGTGAAATGAAAAGGGGTGATCGAGATTCGTTATTTTATAGGAGATGTGTTGTCAAGTGGAGATTTATGCTTTCATCATTGAACCTTCCCTTTCGGGAATGGGTACAAAAGTAGGTGTCTACAGTTAGCCCCCACTTTGACTGAGTCTTGGAGTAAGACGATGGTCAAGTATTAGACGGAGTGCGTCGCACAAGCCATGGTGACCTGTTTTTGCGAGGGTCTCACGAGCCCCGAGTGATAAAATTTGACTTAAGGGTCATCACTTGAAGTGTCGACATATCCCTCACGTGTCATTGGGATTTGTCAACGGATAGTACAGAAACTCCCTCACTTTGTCATTGGAAGTATCTAAAGGGGCGTAGAAACTCCCTCACTTTGTCATCGGGAGTAGCTACAGATGTTTTCGAAATTAAAGCTATAAAGTGTAATTGGGCCTGGCCAAGCCCAACCATGAGGTAAAAATGTTTTTAAAGATTCTCATTTTCAGGGCTAGCTAAACGAAAAAACCCCCTTGTTTTTATGGGACGTAAAACGAAGGAAAATCCAGCATATCGTTCTTGTTTTTGGAAAAACGAAAAACCAATCTTTTAAATTTTGGAAAAAAGGGAAACTACTCACATCATTTTTTTGGAAAAAACGGAAAATCAATCTTTTAGTTTTTGGAAAAAAGGAAAACTACTCACATCGTTCTTTTTGGAAAAACGGAAAACCAATCCTTTAAAAAAAAGGGAAAGCTACTCACATCGCTTTTTTTTGGTAAAAACGGAAAACCAATCCTTTAAAAAGGGAAAGCTACTCACATCGCTTTTTTTGGAAAAAACGGAAAACCAATCCTTTAATTTTTGAAAAAAGGGAAAACTACTCACATCGTTCTTTTTTTGGAAAAAACCGAAAACCAGAAAAAGTTATTGCTGCAGCGACTAAGGACCTGCACGGTTAGTGACGCAGACCCCGCCCGCTGAAGGTGGGCGAGCCTGTTTTTGTTTTTTTGAAGAATTTATTTTCTTTCGAGGGATGCTCGGATTTAGTTGCAACCTGAATGTGGGTTGACAACGTGCTTTAGACGGACCATTGTCTCGTGGTCATCATCTTTCATGGTTTTGAGCTAGTTTTTACGGCTCAATTTTGCCACTACTTGGGTCCTTGATTTGGGACCTATGTATAAGTATCAACGGTGACCTTTGTCTTGAGGTCGTAAACCGATTTTATTTTTTTGAGACATCCAAACATGGGACTTCGTACAACGTAGTCTGGGAATATTGTTTTAACTTTGCATAATATATATTTTCCTTTGAGCCCCCAAGCATTCGTGCTTGATGGTCATTTCTTGTCAAAGAGATTCCTTGGGGATACGCATTCTGTAATGTCCTTGATCGTGTTTGGGATTGTGCTCGTAAGTGTGAGCGATCTTTGTAGTGGTGTGCTACTCTTAACAAAGCCATGAGGTGCGACTTTCAGTAAAGAAATCGGCAATTTTCAAGTCGAATGGATACGGCAGGGCCCTATAGAAGTCAGGGGCCCTTTTTTGGGTCTTGGATCATTTTCGTCGCCCATGCCTGGCGTTAAAGATTTCGGCGCCCAGTCTGGGCGCTGAAAATGATTTCTGGCGAGGTTTCTGGATGACACAGTTGGCCTCTCGTTCGTTCGTTTTCTTTTTTTTCTTTTCTTCTAGAGATTCTATTTTTGGAACGAACCGTTCATTTGAGATCACCGTTGATTGGTGAATAACAATTATTTCTCGAGAAACCGTAGCCGATTGGTGGACTACGGTGTTTGTCGTTTTTGGGCGATTATTTAAAGGGACTGTCGCTCTTTAAGGTGTACAGTTATTGCAATAGCTGGGCGAGTCTATATGGCCCGAGGAACATACCTTGAGGCGTATATTTTGATCGCTCGTACATTTTTTTCTTTTGAACGCGTTCGTGAATGTTCGATGTATGTGTATGTGCGAACGAGCGTTCATAGAATGGCCGTTGTGTAAGGTCCATTAATCAGTTTGCTTGAATCATTTTTTTTTTGAGCAATGACTGATTTTGAATATTTTGCTTAGAAGCTTGATAGGGTTCAGGCCCATTCATGAAGTGGGCTCAAACATCGTGCCCTTTCGATTGTTCAAACATTTGCTTCGAGAGATTTTTTTTTATTTTGCTATAGTTGTTTCGTAGCTTGGAGCCCCCAAGTATGCATGTTGGGATGCTTCCTTTTGGCGTACGATTTTTGTAGGTTCTTTCGAGAAAGATGCCTTGGGGTTCCGCTTGTGTAGGTGCGAGCTATCCCTTTCGTGGTAAGTAATATTTTGCTACCTTTAATCCTTAATGTAGAAGTCGTGTGGCTTGTATTTTGAATTTGGGCGATAACTAGTCTTTGTCTCTTTTACATGTGCTCTTGGTCGTGCCTACATTAGTGCAATATGCCTTACTCTTTTTTTAGACTTGTACCGTGGGACGGTTGAACTTATGGTGCGACGTAGGCTTGTGTGGCCTAACGGCGTGTCTTAGAACATTCCTCCAGGCGTTGGGATATCATTATTATTTTTTGTTTTGGAGTACTTCATCATGCCTCGTTCAGGTGCTCGAACAAGTGTAGCACCTATGACTTATTAGCTCGTTCGATGCGAGGATTCATAGATGTTTCTTTCTTGTTTTTATCCTCGACAGCCTTTGCCCGGAGTTGATTTTCAGCGCCCAGAGCTGGGCGTCGGAATCTCTGGCGCCTGGTCCTGGGCGTTGAAAAAGCGCCCCAGGCAGCACTTTCGTTTTTGCTTTGGAACGACGTGGACTGTGTAACGGGTGCTTATATGGCGAGCGTTATGTGCAGTAGTTCGGTCGGAGTTTTGGTGACTCGCGATTTTCAGTTACCCTTGTTAGTGGGGTGACTTTATTTATTCTAAGTAGCGCTTAGAATTAGGGAGGGGTTGTGGCCATTCTAAGGTTCGTTTTTACACGATTAAACCTCAGGATTGTGCCCCCATGATGTATGTATAGCACTAGCGTCGAGAATTTGCGATAAAATCGTAATTTCGAGCATTTTTAGAGTGTTTTTCTCAAGCCTCCAACTGTAGCTACGGGATTGGCTTGGTGCTATAATGCTTTGCATACGTTTTTATGTATTCATGGTGAGATGGATCATGAATAGTCTGAACCAGACTCGTTTAGTGCGAGGTACGTTCGAGTAGTGATTTGCTACTTCTCTTGTAAATGTCGTATTGTGCGACATTGCCATGGTCAAGGTAGTCACATGTTGAAGTGTGCCTTGACCAAAAGCTAGGTGTCTTTCTTTACCCATAATCATATTTAGAAATATTTTTGACTCACTTGCAACATCGAGATAAACATATACCTAGCTTAAACCAACGACACTTTATTATGTTCGAAGAATTATTTGAAATCCGAGTCCTACTGTGTACAATCCGAGGTGTCCTAAGTAAGTTGACTTATGGAAGGGTTCGTACAGGATTACATGAGTGAATCAAAATACTGTTACGATTTTTGAAATGCTGTCTAAGGATTTGCTGGAAGCCAGGGTGCAGGCGTCAAGATATTACTTGTGCCCGTTTGGCATATGCTTTTAGGCTTTTAGGGCCATCTTTTCCAGAATTGCAGGAATATAAACCGTTTTCAAATTGACTTAGATTTACTTGGTGTATGTCTGCTAAAAAGGTCAAGGTATACTTAGTTCTTTCCCTAGCTCTTTCATTTCAATTTTTAGCCCCCGGTTGCTGTTATGTCTTCCCATTAATGATGCTTTTAGATTTCGATTTTAGATGCCCGTGTCATATGTCTGAGTAGGATGAGCCTTGGTTAAGTGCCAAGTCCTATTGACAATGTCTGATTTTTTTCAAAGGGGATTCGCAAGCATTTGAATTACCATGAACGGGTGCCCTGAGTTCGAAGGAACGATGGGGCGACGCCGTAGAACAATCCTCTTTATTGCAAGCTTACTGCCTTTACTACTTGTTGGCGATTATGACTGTGTCTAGTGGTGAAAGAAGGTCTTTAAGCGAACGACTATGTCTAGTGGTGAAAGAAGGTCTTTAAGTGAGTTAGTTCGCTTTAGGGAGGGTCAAGTCGAGTACTTTAGAGGTCATGGACCCTCGTGCTAGCCCCCATTCAATTGAGGCAAAGCGATCTTTTGAGTCTTGGCTAAGTGCCTAGGAGTGTGAGTGCTCCTTCTGGCAAGGGTACGTGCCCTTATTATTTTTCGATGTGTGCTCGTTTTGGCATCTTGATGTTTTGGATTCTTCCTTTGACTCAAATTTTTCTTTCGACATGGGTTGCAAGTAATTAAATTTCAATAAGGGACTCTATTTCTTATTCTTGTTATTCTATAGGCTCTAACATCTTTGCAAATTGGTTGGACCGAATCATGGATTGCCTACGTATCCGCCTTAAATAGATTTAATTTGGAATCAGGTCTTGCGTAGTTCTTAGCCAGAAAATGGTTCCTTAGAATGCCGAATTCGATAAGTATGTTCTGAGGTGGAAACATATTATTTGAAACGGTAGAATAAGTGAAGTTTATTATTATTTTAATCTGCTGCCTTGCCGTAAGCCAAAAATTTGTTTTATATTTTATATTTTTTTTGAGTACATATTTTTTGGTGGTACATATAGCTGAATACGTGATGTACCCCCCCAAGTGTTCGTTATTGTTCCGTGTATGTGCGGATAAAATGACGAGCACTTCTGGACAAATTTTAGCAAGCAGAGAGAATCAGCGCCCAGGTGGGGCGTTAAAGATTTCGGCGCCTAGCCTTGGGCGCTGAAAATGATTTTTGGGCGAATGTTTTTTTGGTGCGCAAAAATGCTTTTTTTTTTATTTTAGACGAACTTTAAAGGTGCTTTGCAAAGTTTTTTTTATTATTTATTATTTTTTGGTACTTTTCAGTTGTCTTCTTTTTTATTCGTGACTTAAGACGGCTTGAAAGATGGGTTGAATGAGATAGGATAATTTGTATAGGTATTTAGTCAAGCATGAGGATTACATCTGCTAGGACTCACAATTTGCAGTCTCGAACTAGTGTCACGAGTTTACATCAACCAAGGCCAATGAGTAGCATGGGGACGGCTCAAGGGTATATCAACAGGATGTATCCACACAAGTTATATGGTCATTATGCTAATGGTGGTGTAAGAACAGGTTTGGGCTTTGGGTATGACGCACGTGTCAATGGCCGTACGTGGTTTGCAGTTGACAACAAGTTCAAGAACAAGAGT
Source organism: Spinacia oleracea (assembly GCF_020520425.1). Taxonomy (NCBI): domain Eukaryota; kingdom Viridiplantae; phylum Streptophyta; class Magnoliopsida; order Caryophyllales; family Amaranthaceae; genus Spinacia; species Spinacia oleracea. The sequence continues at coordinate 28,108,396 of NC_079488.1, forward strand.
CGAGGTAATGGTTTCTTGGGTTATGGCAATGAGAACATGGATGGGTTAAATGAGCTGAACAGGGGCCCCAGAGCGAAGGCGTCTAAGAACATAAGGATTGGAAAGGGTAGACATCGTAGAACTTTATGATTTGGATTGGTTGACTCAATTCTTTTCCTTCGTTTACTTGGGTAAATTTCGCACTTTGGGAGGTACGGGCTAAGTATTTCATGGCTCGCTCTTTTCGCTCTCCCTTTTCTCTTTCTATTTAAGTATTTCATGGCTTGCTCCTTTCGCTTCCCTTTTCTCTTTCTACTTTTTCTTTTTTCTTGGGATTTCTCCCCAACATCAATCCTTCAAATTTTTTATTTGGGCTAAGAGGTGGATGGTTGTGGTCTTTGAGTCACGAGGCGAGACTGAGTGAGCCTCGTTTGGTAGGCCTATAGTGGACCTTTAACTTTAGTAGGCCTAGGGTGGACCTTTAATTTTAGTTGGCCTAGGGTGGACCTTTAAATTATCTTACTTTGCAAGCATATTTAGTCGTTTCTTAAAATGTGCAAATAGCGTAGATTCAAAATGTTGTTTTTACCTTATTGAAATTTAACGAAAGTATTACATCGAAAATAATTTTTTTCTGCTTCTTTTCAGACTCTAATTTTCGGGATTTAATTGTAAGTTGTGATTTAGGCTCGAACTTTCATTAATCTTTCTGATTATATCCCGTGTATGAATATAAGGAGGTGGCCTAGACTCAAAATAATGACGTGGCGTAAGCCTATAACACTTGACCAAGCGACTCTCAGACTTAGGCTAATTGGACCATTACTTTCGTTGGTTGACACTTTAGATTTTAACCCTTGGGTGTTCATTTGTCATGCGCCATTTTGCTTAATGTCGGCAAGGTAGTTAGTTGGGGAGATCGAATTTTTATTTTTGCAAGACTAGAATCATTAGTGCGGCTTCCCTCTTAGTGTGTATTGCTTTACCCCAATGGTAGCCTTATGGTATGCCGATTTGGGTATTTTCATGGTTGGTCATGTTGCATTCATGGAAAATCTTTTAGTCCGTACTTAGTAGTATTTCAAGGAGCGAGTGACTCGAAAGGACTATGGTAGTCGTGACCCAATGTGATCATAAGCCTTGAGGCCATTAATTTTTTTTCTTTGCCAATGGTATTGACACCTTAGGTTCACTTTGGGGGTTGTGCGACTATGGGGGAATGATATTGAGAATGTGCTCGTTTCCATTTTGCAAATACTATAATATATTCTTTTTATTGGTGAGAGAGAGTATTGAGGCCGTGGATTCTTAGCAAGGGATGACAATTACATATGGGTGCTTATTGATTTAAATGTTAGGAAGGGAGACTCAATATGGTTTAACCTTTTAACTTGCAGAACGACACCAAGCATTAGGACCGATTCTATAGATAAGACAACTAAGACTTAGGATTTAGATTGTACTTCGGCATAGCCTAGTCTAGACTCGGTTTTTTTTTTTTTATTCGAACATTATTTTTCTTGAAAACTTCATTTGAACATTATTTTTTGAATACTTTGCCCATGTGACATTCAAGGTTATTTCAATTAGCGTGCTCGGTTTTGGAGCCGAACATTGCCGTCGTAGGAGGCCTATCGACGACACAAAGAGTTATATTTTTTTTATAAGTCGCTTTTGGAATCGAGTGCTTTTTCATACGCCCTCGTAGCAAATTTTTTTCACGAAAGGTGTTTTTTGTGCTACGTATTTTCCTTTTGCGCGGGCACCGAGGCTGCTGCGCCTGACCAGAAGGCCAAGCAGCAACTTCAGCGCCCAGCGTAGGGCGTGAGAAATTCTAGCGCCCAGCCAGGGGCGTTGAAAATGCGTCCCTGGCTGGTTCTTGTTTTCTGTTTGCGTCTACTTTTGTTTATGCGACTTCGATTTCGCGTGCTTGCCTAATAACGTCCTTTACGCGTTGTGCAGCGTTTGTGGGATTCGTTTCAGGCCATCCCGGGCGTCGCTTATTTTTGTGGCGATCGTTCGGGTTTGCGGAACACCTATTTCGGTATAACTCTTTGGAAAATTGGTTTATGAATGTTTGGGCAATTTTTAAGGTCGTTGGTTTTCCTAGGATAGTTTGTCACACACAATCATATATTTCGCTACACATAACTAACATTACACCATGAGGCAATATTAATATGTCATGTAGTTTATGATAGGCTTCTATAGGTAGTTTTTGCGCCTGGCTTGGTACCGCTTCTATCGCAGATCCAACACATGCCCCGATCGAGGTAGTGTCTTCAACATACGAATTTCGCCCAAGAGGCCAATCACGATGTAAGCCAAGGGGGCATGTACCAATGAGAGGGACCTAATGGCCGAGCGATTGGGTTTGGGACGGGTGTACTACTAGCGAAAGTGTCGAGTGGGCAACATTCGAAGCGTATGCACCCCCCGGTTGGGTATCCTTAGTCCCAACTCCTGAGATGAAACATCCAAGGGAGCCAAGATTCGTTATGCGGTTCTGCCCGTTCACATTAATATGCTGATTTTCAGGTCGTCCCAACTTGATGGGGAAATAAACGCGGGATAGGATCGTTTCATCCTTCGGCTATTTTGATTACCTACAAGCACGAGTATTTCCTTCACTATCCCCAGTGGAGTCGCCACTGTGAGGGGGTCGAAAAAGCACGAGGCTAATGCGTGACCTTGTCCCTCGTGGGTGTGACGTTTCTTTTTGTCAAATCAAGTGTAATTGGATTTCCTGTGAGTTTACACCCAATTGACTAGTAATATAGGAGTCGCCATTCAGTTTTTAACGACAATGAGAAAAAATGACAAAACCCGGTTATCGTGACATAAAGGGAGTGCAATTATATTTGACCACGACGGCCGTAGGTTCCCTTATAATCCCTGGTGTGGGGATCTCTCAACATACACCCGCAAGGTAGAGATTGAGGGTTCGGGGGACTGTAACTACCGAGAGGAGTACTCGCTCTTCGATAACTCCAGAGGCAGGATATCCTTACTAGCTCAGCATAAATAATTGAAGGGACATGCGTTAACTATTAAACTAATCTGAGTTGATTTTAACAATATGCAACATATAGTACTAGATCGATCGCGATTATCTGATTTAGATTGTTTTAAGGACCTAGCATGATAATCCAATTTCCCAACATATTATCTTTATTAGGCGTGATAGAACAATCAGATTTAATTAGTTTAACAGTTCATAAAAGGGCGAGGAAAGCAATTAAACCATGGAAAAGGGACACATTACGACGCACCCTTGAGAGGTGCGTCACGGTTCTCAGAAAACTAACCACTTTGACTATTTCTCCTTTTATTTAACGAATCTCAAGTTATGGGACAGGATACGTTCTGTTCGATTTATGGATCGATTGCGACAGAACGCGTGATCAGTTTTGCAGCGCGAGGCTTAGGCTTAGGGGTTTAGAGTCAATACTTAGAATAATAATTGTGTGTTGTGTTCCTTTCATGTCGAACTTAGGGCCCTATTTATAGAAAAGAGTTCGTGGAAAGATAGAATTGTAGAACTCTAATCCACGAGGAATTAGGAAAGAACACGTCCCAGGTATTTTCAGCGCCCAGGCCTGGGCACCGAAGATTTCGGCGCCCAGAGCCAGGCGTTGAAAATAGGATTTGGGCTGTTTTCTTAGTCAGATTCGGATTCCTAGAATCCGGAGTGTTTGAGACTTAATCGAGTCTTTTAGTGCGTATTAACCTTGTGACAGAATGCGTCTGGGCCCGTTACGAACTCTAGGCTCGTTAGGATTTTAATTAATACGTGACTCTTATTTTCGAATCATATTAGGAATAGGATTCTCTCGTAATCTCCATCTCATTTAGGATTTATGTTGGAGTGCAACACCTAATTCTGACAGGTTTCTATCTTTTATGACTTGCCACTTTTAACAACTACCCATTACGGCAGTTACTATTTTTAGCATGTTTCCATAAATAGCAGGTTTCTATAAATAGCAGGTTTCGGGTGAAATGAAAAGGGGTGATCGAGATTCGTTATTTTATAGGAGATGCGTTGTCAAGTGGAGATTTATGCTTTCATCATTGAACCTTCCCTTTCGGGAATGGGGACAAAAGTAGGTGTCTACACATATCTATGAACTGCTTAGATAAGAAAATCCGAACAAAGCATCACTTAAAACCTATAAAGTTGAAGTTAAAGTACTTATTGCCTAAGAAGCAATAAAAATGAGCTATTTATGTTAAAGAGTTCTTCACTGAACTTGGATAGATCACATGTCTGCTGACTTGATGGTTCTTCATTGCAAAATGTGTAGAACCACTATTGAAGCAAGAAAGACTAGATCACATAATAAAACTCAAAAGAATCTTATCATCCTATCACGAAAGACATTAGATGAAAAGGATATTAAGATTGGCAAAGCATGATAACTAAACTTATGCAATAAGTGAGAAGCAACCCTCACATTGTAGCATTGGAAATCAAACATAGTTTTGAATTCCATTAAATGTTTTAAAGATGAGTTGGAGGCCCATGGTTATAAAACACCCAGATTGAACATTTATCATATATGAAATGAATTTTCATATTCCATTTAATCTTGGTTTAATATTAAATGATGAGTCCTTTCAATTTAACAATATATTCAAGATAGACTGTTAGGACCAGTCCTGTGACTAAAAAATGTCTATTAAGTGAACTTCAATGCAAAAGTTGAAAATGAAGGAAATAATGCCCTTGGTCCAAGTATGCATTCAATGCTAAGTCTAATAAATGCGGTTCAGTATTAATTAACATGTTAATGAATTCAGTGAGATCAAGTGAGCTGAATGCCTAGCTAGAGGCCGCTTCAGTTCAAGTGGAATTAATAATATTAATCCACAACTCACTCTTGACTGAACCCGTAGGGTCACACAAATAGTACGTGAACGGATCAAGTATTTAAGTGAATATATTATCCATTAGGTACTCCATTTATGAACATTCGGAAATGACGAATCTCGGTTACACTAGGCGCTGAAATCTTCAAAAGGAAGAATAAGAATACTCCGGAAATGATGATATTGCCGGAAACAGAAATATGGTTCATGACAGAAATATGAATATTATCCAAGTCATAGATGTTGCCGGAAACGGAAACATGGCTCATATCGGAAAATATATCGGAAATGGAAGTATTGCCGGAATCGAAAATATTGCCGGAAACGGAAATATTACCGGATTGGAAATATTATCGAAATCGGAAATAATGCTGGAAACGGAAATATTACCGGAATTGGAAATATTATCGGAATCGGAAATATGGCCGGAAACAAAAATATTACCGGAATCGGAAAATATTGTCGGAATCGGAAATATTAACGGAAACGTAAATATTGTTCGAATCGGAAATAAATTCCGGAATAGGAAAACGAATCGGAAGAGCGACGTGCGAATGCTCGACGAAAGAGCTTGCGAGACGCAAGGCCCAGCGCAAGCGCCAGGCCCAACGCCAAACGCCAGGCCCAGCGCCAATCAAGCCTCCGTAGAGAAAGCACGCTTGGGCCGAGCAAGTGCAGCAGCGCCCAACTCTTGGGCCGCGTGCTGTGGCTTGACGCCAAGAATTGCGCAAACATCGTGGGCTTAGGCCACATGCTGCAAGGATTTTGGCCCGCCGGTTGCTTGCACGCTATGCAAGCTTGTGCGCCAAGCTACTTGCGCGGCAAGTAGTTTGGGCCACAAGTTATAGTTTTCCTAATTCTGCTAAAATTAGACATTAAGGGTAGATCTGAAATACTTAGTATTTGATTGTCCCTAGAATTTTAATATTATTAATTAACTAGAGTCCTAATAGATTTAGTTAATTGATTCCTAGTAGGATTGTAATTCCTTATTTCCACCCTATAAATATGTGATTCATGATCACAATTTAAAAACCCATTCCAACACATTAAATTCAAGGGAGAATTTAATAATTGCCTATCACCGTTGTGAGTTTCCCGAGTGCACATAAAACCTTAGAGAAAATTCTAGTTGATTGAATCTAAGGCGGATCCGAACGTGCTGTGGACTATCTACGGAGGGGCGACATTTGGATCCTGTACTTGTTCTTGTTAGGTTCGGGAGCAGCTAGGGAAGGCACGCATCACATAGTATGTATACTAAATTATGCTAATTGACTATGTGGAAATTAATTTGGATTCCTGGCTTTATGGTTTTTGTGCATGAATTATATTGTTTATATTATTCATAACCTAATAGTGGTATCACGAGCCTCTAATTAATTCCACAATCAATTATAGTTAACATGGATTAAATTTTATAAATTTGCAATGAATTAAAGGGGTGATTAATTTCGTGTATGTAATTAATTGCAAATTCGTGCGATTATTTGATTATATGATCGCAAGATTTTTCGGTAGTTTTGTCAATAATGGTCGAAATCTTATGTTTTTATAGTGAATTTCGCATGTAAACGACGTTTTAAAATTTTGACAATAATCAAAGATTTGACGCCGAACCCAGAATTCCCAAATTCGAAGCCTAACTATGACTTTTCGGAGGTTTTAGTTTTTCGAATGCAAAATTTGTAATTTTTATGATGTTGAATTAAATATTTGCGAATCTTGTATGTAAATCTTGAATCTATGATTGACCTACTGTATATCTTTAACAATTTTAAAGCCTAATCTTGTTAATTATATAACCTAATTTATAATTTTAATTAATTCGTTGAATTTCAAATAATTTAGAATTTGTTTTGAATTTCATAACTAATTGATAATTTAATTAGGATCCTATGATTAAAAATCACCATAAATTTTGTTAAAATTGAAAAGCTTTAAAATTTATGACCTAGATTTTAATCCCTAAGAATATATGTAATCGGAAATTAATTTGAATTAAAATTTTTCGATTTATTCGTCTAAATTTAGTGAAATTAATATGGATTATTAATTTGTCGTTAAATTTAAATATAAAAGTTATTAATTTTTATAAATCGGTCACCAATCTTGCACGCACGAAGCAATGGAAGCTAAGTGTTACCCTTAAGGGGTGTTGCATAGTGCGGGCATGCGACGACGAGCAAGGGAGCTCGTCGCCCATGCAGTACGAAGCAATGAGCAAACACGAGCATGCGCGCGGGCACGGGCCTGTGCGGTGTGCTGTGCGGGTGATCGAGCAAGGCGACGATGCATCGTAGCGCAAAGCAAGAGGCGAGGCAGCATCACAATGAGCAAGGGAGCTCGCGTGCCGCTGCGCCCAAAGCCCCCTGCCTAGCGCGCAGCAGCAAGCACAACAGTGCCGGTGCGTTGCTTGCTGTGGTGCGTCACTCGGCCAGCAACAAAGCAGGCCATGGGCGCTGCCTTGTGCACGCTGCCCATGGGGGCTGCGACGTGGCTGCTTGGGCGAGGCGTGGGCTTCGTCCTACGGCCTTGCCTTGGCATTTTGGGCCGTTTTGTTTTTGTTTCGGTTGAAAAACGATTTTAATTAAATTTAATTTCGTAATTTAAATTTTTTCTCGGAATTTAATTAATTGAAAATAAAATTAAGGGATTTAAATATTATTTTATATGAGCTTTAAATTTTAATTAAATTTGTAAGTTTCCGGTTGGACTAGGAAATACAATTTTATATTTAAAATTTGTAAAGCATGTAAATTCTTGGTTTTAGTGAGAGCTTTTAGTCATTAAACTCTTGATTAGGTCTACATTCCTTTAAGGTTAAAACAACTCGATTAGAACTAATAAGGTTGAATAATTTGTAGATTGTTGGAACCTTGATTAGTTGCTGCAAATGTTTATGTGATGCATGATTTTTTCTACTAACTTGCAATCTGGGCCATTTATTGATAAATGAATGGGTGAATGGTATATTGTAAATGTACTATTTTGCAGGTTATGGAAAGTGACTAGTATGGCCCAATAGGATAGAAAATATGGTATGCGTACCATTAATTTGAATGTAAAATTGGTCTAATGCATTAAAGTTTTTATTTTAAATATGGTCTACGTACCATCAAATAGTTGTAATTAGTTTAAATTATAGCATATCCTATTTGAAGAAAATGGCGCCTCCCATGGTGAAATTCAAGACGGAGTTTCCAATCTATTTTCAAAGACGGAGTTTGAAGTTGAAGCTTCAAGATGAAGTCGGGCCATACTAGATCACATTTAAATCTTATGCATGTTTTAAGTTATTTATTGCTTTAAATATGTCTTAATTATGCATGAGATTATGGCTTGATATGTTGCATGATTAAGGATTGTAGTTCACTTAAAATCTAACCAACATAGTAAGAGGCTTGAGTTCTAAACTTTAAAAATTGAGTTAAAAGGTGCCATGCCAAAATAACACTTACTTGGATAACCTTTACATCAATCTAAGTAATAGTTTCCCGCCATAGCGAGGTGTTACTTGTTGATTCTAAAGGGGTAAGGTACACAAATAATTGTGAGTACATGTTAGTTTTGGTGAAACTCAACGATATAAGTAAAGAGTCCTTTTATGTCGTGGAAAATGAGATAGGGTTACCTAATAAGTTCTTAGACGTACCTATCAACCAAGAGTAGTTTCTAGACTATTAGCAAAGGATTTGCTTACCTAAAATATTTTAGAATTGAGTCTAAATAAATAATGTGCTTAATTCTTCAATGATTTAAGGATCTTGGATTCATTTTATTCACACCCGTCGGAACACAAAACTCGAATAAAATGCTTAATAAATATTGAATTATGCATGAATGCTAGAATTTAAGTTTATTACGAGAAACTGTTAATGGTTATTTATTTGTTTATTCTTTTCAATTGTAGTTTTAACTATGGCAAACAACAATTCATTCAACATCCGATCAATTCTCGAAAAGGAGAAGTTGAGCGGGAAAAACTTCCTTGACTGGCAAAGGAACTTGCAAATAGTTCTTATGCAAGAAGAAAAGGGGTATGTCCGGGAAGAGGCGATGCCCGAAGCCGCGGACGAAGGGGTCACTCAGGCAGCCCTCAATCGTTGGATTGATCCAACAAGGATGTGAAATGTCTAATACTTGCAACCCTGAGTGCAGATCTACAGAAAACGTTCATCAACTCAGATGCTTTCGCAATCATCAGTTAGTTAAAGAACATGTTCCAACATCTGGCTTAAGATGAAAGATTCGAGACTCATAGGCAAATTCTTGACACCAAGCTCAAGAAGGGCGAGCCCATAAGTCCACATGTTCTCATGATGATTGGATTAATTGAGAATATGAGTCGTCTGGATCAGCAGTTCTCTCAAGAAATGGCTGTAGACACCATCCTCCATTCGCTTCATATCGGGTATGATCAGTTCAAGCTGAACTACATCATGAATAGTCTAGACAAAGTGCTCACTGAGCTTCACGGTACGCTGAAGACAACTGAAAAGACGCTCAAAAGTGATAAGCAAGATGTGCTTATGGTGGGTGGGGGCAAGTTCAAGAAATCTGGTAAGAAGAGGAATGCTAAGAAAGGTGGCAAGAAAGCCAGCCCAACTAAGAAAACTGGCGGCACCAAGTCTGGAAAAAAGAAGGTGAGCCAATCCACTCCTGAATCTGAATGCTTCTACTGCAAGAAGAAGGGGCAATGGAAGAGAGATTGCTTGAAGCTTAAGGAAGATCAGAAGAACGGAACTGTCGTTCCATCTTCAGGTATTTTCGTTATAGACTGTATACTTGCAAATTCAACTTCTTGGGTATTAGATACAGGTTGTGGCTCACACTTATATTCCAATTCACAGGGACTAAGAAGAAGTAGAAGGTTAAGCAAGGGTGAAGTCAACCTACGAGTGGGAAATGGAGCAAGGATTGCTGCATTAGCTGTAGGAATTTATTATTTGTCGTTGGCCTCTGGGCTAGTTTTGGAACTGGAAGAGTGTTTCCATGTTCCAACTCTTAATAAAAACATCATTTTTGTTTCTTACTTAGATGCTAAGGGATTTAGCTTTTTAATAAAAGACAATAGTTTCTCGTTTTATTTTAAAGAGATGTTTTATAGATCTGCTAGATTAGACAATGGAATTTATTTGCTAGATCAATGCGGTCTGATAGAGGCGGTGAATATCTGAGCTATGAATTTGATGACCATCTAAAAGAATGTGGAATCTTGTCAGACTTGACTCCTCCTAGAACACCTCAATAGAACGGTGTGTCAGAACGGAGGAACAAGACCTTGATAGACATGGTTCGATCAATGATGGGTCAGGTCGAACTTCCAATAGAATTTTGGGGACATGCACTAAACACAGCTGCACTCACACTAAATAGAGTTCCGTCTAAAGCTGTCGAACTTCCAATAGAATTTTGGGGACAAGCCTCCAAATGTGTGTTTTCTTAAGATTTGGGGTTGTAAAGTATACGTCAAACGAATAATTTCAGACAAACTTCAACCGAAATCTGACAAATGTATCCTTGTGGGCTACCCAAAGGAAACAAAGGGGTATTACTTATACAATACATCTGAGAACAAGGTGTTTGTTGCTCGAGATGGTATCTTTTTGGAAAGAGATCACATTTTCAAAATGACAAGTGGGAGAAAAGTAGACCTCGAAGAAATTTGAGTCGAACAACAAACTCTAGAGATTGCTCAAGATGACATTTAGGTTGAAACTCAGAGATCTTTAGAAGTATCTGGTGAGAATCAAGAACAAACTAGAAATGTAACCCCACGTAGATCGCAGAGATATAGGTCTCAATCGGAAAGATACATAGGTATTTTGACGAACGAGAGCCATGAAATTCTATTGCTGGAAAGCGATGAACCTGCGACATACAAACAAGCTATGACGAGCCCTAGATCCAAGCAATGGCAAGAAGCCATGCAATCTGAATTAGACTCCATGTATGAAAACCAAGTTTGGAATTTGGTCAATTTTCCAGATGGCTACCAAGCCATAGGAAGAAAATGGGTTTTCAAACTGAAAATGGACAAGGATGGGAAACTAGAAGTTTTCAAAGCTAGATTGGTTGCAAAAGGATACAGGCATTTCGACGATGTGGATTATGATGAAACCTTTTCACCAGTTGCAATGCTAAAGTCTATTCGGATAATGTTAGCAATCGCTGCATATTACGATTTCGAAATATGGCAGATGGATGTCAAAACCGCTTTCTTAAACGGCATTTTAACATAAACTGTATTTATGACACAAATTGAGGGTTTTGAGGATCCAAAAAATGCTAAAAAGGTATGAAAGCTTAAGAAATCCATTTATGGATTGAAGCAAGCATCAAGGAGCTGGAATATACGTTTTGATGAACCAGTCAGTGACTTTGGCTTCGTCAAGAACGCAGACGAATCTTGTGTAAACAAGAAGGTCAGTGGGAGCAAAACTGCTTTTCTAGTATTATATGTCGACGACATATTACTTATTGGAAATGACATTCCTATGTTAAACTCTGTCAAGATTTGGCTAGGGAAATGTTTTTCGATGAATGATCTAGGAGAAGCACAGTACATACTGGGCATCAAGATCTACAGAGATAGATCTAAAAGGATGACTGGACTTAGTCAAAGCACTTATATCAATAACGTGCTTGAAAGGTTCAAGATGGAAGACTCCAAGCGAGGCTACCTACCCATGTCTCATGGAATGACTCTAAGCAAGACTCAGTGCCCAAAAACACTGAATGAGCGTAGACGAATGAGCGGGATTCCATATGCATCATTTATTGGTTCAATAATGTTTGCTATGATATGTACACGCCCGGATGTTGCGTACGCACTCAGTGCTACGAGCAGATACCAGTCAGACCTAGGAGAAGCGCAGTGGACTGCTGCCAAGAATATTCTGAAGTACCTGAAAAGGCACAAAGATGATTTCCTGGTCTATGGTGGAGATGATGAATTAATTGTTAAAGGCTATACGGAGGCAAGTTTCCAAACTGACAAAGATAATTTCAGATCACAATTTGGGTTTGTCTTCTGCCTCAACGGAGGTGGAGTAAGTTGAAAAGTGCTAAACAAAGCACCATTGCGTATTCTATAACCGAAGCGGAGTACATTTCTTCACATGAAGCAGCAAAGGAAGCTATATGGCTAAGGAAGTTCATAGGTGAACTTGGTGTAGTCCCCTCCATTAAAGGACCAATAGCTCTATATTGTGACAATAACGGAGCTATTGCATAGGCAAAGGAGCCTAGACACCACCAGAGAGTCAATCATGTACTTCGTAGATTTCACCTTCTATGAGAGTTCGTTGAAAGAAAAGAAGTCGAGATAAGCAAGATTGGAACTGATGACAACATCTCAGATCCATTAACTAAACCTCTGCCGCAAGCGAAGCACGACTTGCACACTGCAGCTATGGGAATCAAGCATGTTGGAGAATGGATTTGATGTCCTTAATAAATGTTTTAAAGTTTTAGAGTTTAATACTTTGTAAAACGTTTTGGTTAACCATTCATATAAATGAATTGAATTCATTTTGTCATTTAATTTTGTGGTTTATTAAATGATGAGTCCTTTCAATTTGACGATATATTCAAGATAGACTGTCAGTACCAGTCCTGTGACTAAGAAATTTCTATGAAGTGAACTTGAACGTCAAAAGTTGAAAATGGTCCCTAGTTGGAAGTTTTCTATAAAGGTGGACGCATAGAAAATGCTAGACGATTAGAATGCAAGATGACTAGTAGTTCTGTTTCTTGAACTATGTGGACATGGCAATGTCGCAATCATTTGCATAGATACTTACTTGAGAAGATTAGTATCGGACAGACCTATGAAACTTTACTGCAAGAGATGAAAATCTGTCATAAGTAAATTTCATTACATTATAAGACACTAATCCTCAATACTTGAGTCATTTTAGATTACTTGTTTGAGAACTGGTTACTTTGACGTTATCAAGCGTCGCACCGTAAAAGGAGACTATAACGGCAACGCTCAGGTAATCACCTTGAAGGAAATATGTCCTTCACCCAAGGTGCATTAATTCTAATGCCAAGGTTCAGATTAATTGCGAACAATTAATTCAATAAGATCAAGTGATCGGAACAGCTAGCTGGAGCAATGCTTCCGATCAGTGAGTTCTAATCTATATTAGGCTCACAGCTTACTCTTGACTGAACCTATAAGGTCACACAAATGACATGTAACAGATCACCGGATTAAATGAATCGGAAATTCATTTAATAGCTTTTCGGGAATTAGTTTGGAAAAATGAATTATACGATACGACCTTGCATCGGAATCGTATATCGTATCGTGAATATTCGTAAGATATGCGAAACGAATAATCGTATCGTACGACGGTGATTCGTCGTGTACGATACGATAAATAATATCCGTAAGGCATTCGTCGCGAATACGAGCCGTATCGGAGCTGCCGGCCCGTCGAGCCAAGTGCGTATGCGCGCAAGGCCCAACGAGCCAGCGAGCTCGCAACGCAGCAAGCAAGCCAGTCCCCGTGGCCACTGCAGCGCGCACAAAGCACAACAACACATCAGCGAGCAAGCAAAGGCCCACGGCCCATGCTGCTCGGCTGCGCTGTGGGCTTCGGCCTACGGTGTGTGCTGTGCGCATGGATTGTGCGTGCAGTGTGTGATGTGTGGTCGGTCAAGGCCTTGTGTCTTGGCCGGTTACACTTAAATATAATTTAGGTTATATTTTCACATACACACAATTAGTTTTTCCCGAACCTAAACTTAATTCTAAATTACGTAGTTCAGTTTTGCTCTCTACTCAAAATTGTTCTTCCCGAAAAAGCAAACTCTCTTGTGCGTTGTCTAAGTTACAATAATCAAGACAGATCTGAACGTGTCTTTGAACCAAATAGAGGAACGACAATTGGAGTTCTTAGTTCGTGTTCGTTGATACTATACTCGGGAAAACACGCTTCAAATGTAAGTATGCTTAATCTGTGCTTTATACATGTTTCCTAGCTTTGGGGATGTTCCGCACATGTTATTTATGTTTAACTGTATTCCCCAACAGTGGTATCAGAGCCTTATGTATTCAAAGCATTTTTTAGCATGATTTATTGTTTTTTCTGTTGTCAAATTTTTTGGATTTTTTATTGAATTTTTCGAATTATTATGGATTATTCGATGAATCCTGTAATAAGTTTTGAATTCAAAAGGTTTCGTGTTTTCAACTTTTCTGACCCTAATCTGATTGAAAACGATTTTCTAAGAATAACTCATGGGAACGGAATTGGAAAAACAGGCCTCGAAGATGTGTTTTTGGGCGTTTTTGTTAATTTTCGAATTAAGATTAACAAATTCGGAAAGTTTTTCAATTAATTGGTCGACCTAAACTACTTTGAATTTATTGAAATCTTTACACAATGCTGTTGGGTATATTTTAAAATTATGGTAAAAATTTCGGCGATTTTTGTTAAGTATAAACCCTAATTTTGCTTTCCCCAAATTCGTAAATTTTAGATCGCTAATTGATTTTTTAAATAATTTGGATCTGGAAATTTGGTTAATTGGGAAAGGGAATATAATTTCATGTAAAGTGGCAGATTTTAAAAATTATTGGATTACAATTTTGATTAGATTCGTTAATTTTAATCAACACTTAAACCAAATTGATAAAAATCAGAAATTTAAATGTTTAGAACGATTTAAAGTTTAAGATTCGATTATTCAAAAGTTCAAATTTTTGGTTCAAATTGTTCGTTCTTAAAATTTGAATAAAGTTAGCCTAGATTTAATAAATTTAACAAAATCGGATTGTTGTTAAAAATTAATTAAATCGTAAAGTCGTTATTTTTCGAAAATAAAAATCGTTAATTTTGTGAAAAATATCTAAATGCAAATATGTTCGTGAATATTTTTTTAATTAGTTGGTCCATTTGCACGAACCAAAGGCCCGAACACGAGGGGTGTGTGGACGTGTGGCTCGTCGTAGCCACGCGGGCTACCTCACCACTGCCGAGCCACAACAACGCGGGCAGCAGCAAGCGAGCTGCGAGCAGCGCGCGTTGGGGGAGTGAGCGAGCATGGCAGGCAAGTCTTGGCTTGCGAGCTGCGAGCAAGAAAGGGGCAAGGCTGCCTTGCCTTGCGCGCAGCGTCGAGCATCACAAAAGCGACACACCAGTGCCACAGCAGCGACGAGATGCGGTATTGTGCGCGGGGATTGCGGGGGCATAGGCAATGTGCTCGTGTGCCTCGTAGGCCACACAGCACGAGGCATAGCTGGGCTGGGCGCAAGCCTAGCCCGCATTGCACTTTTGGGCATTTTTTGTTTCGTTGGGCTTTAAAATTTGTATTTGCATTAAAATGGCTAACGGGATGATTAATTAATTATTTTATTTAACTGCGGCCGGGCCGTGAGTTTAATTTAATATATAAATATTTAATTATCCGGAATAATTATTGGTTTGACTGGGAGCCGCTTAATGAAATTAAAATGAAATAGTTATTTTAATTATTTTCGTAGGTCGCTTTATTTTAATTAAATTAAATTTTAATTAGAATAAATTCTAAGGATTAATAATTTGGAAATTGATTAATCTTTTAGGACACGTTTATGTGAACGTGAATTTTAAATAATTCACGTAAATACTTGCATAATTAAATGGGCCATTCGTTTTAGGATACGAATGGGTGAATGCATAGAATATATATTTTATGTGATGCAGGTACTCCAAGTGACTAGCATGGCAAATCTAGGATAGTTAAATACGGTCTCCGAACCGTTTTATCTTTGAATGTAAAGTTTTAAAATATGGTATGCGAACCTCCAAACCGTTTTATCTTTGAATGTAAAGTTTTAAAATATGGTATGCGGACCATTGAAATTTGGATGTAATTTTTATTATTTCAAGTATTTCTAGTTTAGAACTTTAAGTTAGCATTGCATGAAGATTCAAGACAATGCCAAGCTAACAAGATGGTGAAGAAGATTGGATGCTTCAAGACAAGAGTTTTAGGCCATACTAGTTCACCAATTTTATTTATGCTTTTATATATTGAATGAATGTATATTATGCATGAATGCGTTGCTTGTATGCTCGATTAGATTTAATACACTAAATAATCGAACAAACATAGAAACAACTAGGTCCGAAGTAATATTGAGTTCAAAAGTTGCCATCCAAATCAAGCACTTGCAAAAATCTAAGGATCTAGCGTAGTAGGTTTACGCCAAAGCGAGGTGCTATATTAGTTGATTTAGATGGTAAGGCGTCCCAAAGGAGCACGTTGATTGTGGGTTCAACTCAAACAACAATGGCATTATGTTGTGGCAATGGGATAAATTATGGTATTAATTTATTAACCAAGAGTAATTAATTTGGAGATTACTAGCAATAGGTTTTGCTTACCTAGAATCTTAAAATACTTAAGACATGCCAAAGCTGCTTACGGATTTAGGACTTTTAGGGTCTTGGAATCGTTTCATTCATTTTGGACCATGTTTTGCTTTTGCATGAATGAAATGTTTAATAGCTTTAATGATTGCATGCTAGCATTTATTTTAAAGTTATTAAGTAATGAATGGTTATTTATTGCAAATTCTTTTCAAATGTAGTAATCAAATGGCCGTAATCAAAACAACACTCAAAGTAACCGAAATTCTTGATGTAAAATTGAACCTATCAAACTTTCTTGATTGGGAGAGGAAGCTTCGGCAAGTCCTCAGGTGGAACAACATTGAATATATAGTTAACCATCCCATCCCTAGCTATTACTCAAAGGATATGACTCCAGAAAAGCATTGCGCGTGGGCGAACCGCATGTCGCTAGTGATGGATCTTATTCTTGGCTCAAACCCCAAGGATTGGAGTGCAAGGTTCATTTCATATGAGCCATGGGCACTCCTAAGGCATCTTAGGGATATATGTCGTGGTAGATTCCAACATGGTGGTCAACATGTCGACCAAAATGTCTTTGAATTGGTACATTCATTTGGGGATCTAAAGCTTAACGCTCCACTGGGTTGTTGCTTTGACGTTAAAAGACAAAAGGCAAGGGAAAGGGTCATTGATCTTAAAATGACAGAAGGAACACCAATTAGAACTCATACAAAGAAAATGGTTGGGCTTCTCAACCTCCTTGAGTTACTTGGTGAACCATTTCTAGATTCTGCAGCTGCGGGAATACTTTTGAATTCTCCTCACCCTGGTTATAAGAAATTCAAACTACTCTATTTCTCCAAGAAAAGGGAAAACATTGTTAGTGAGCTAATTTTTTGCTTCATCAATATGAATTGGACTTTGTAAGTGATAAGCAAGCGTGCTAAAAGTAAAGAGTAAGAAAATCAAGAAAAAGGTTCCGGGGAAGATCCAAAGCAAGGGTGCATCTCCATTTACTCCAGGAGGGAAAATGGCACCCTCCAAGAGGAAAATGAAGAGCTAGGGATTGTTCTCCATCTACATCGCAATGCTTCAATTGTAATGAAATTGGTCATTATAAACGAAATTGCCCTAAACTAAAGGAAGAGAAGAAGGACCGAAACGTTGCTTCTCCTTCAGGTATGTATGTTATACATTGTAATCTTGCTAATTCAACTTCTTGGGTATTAAATACTGGTTGTGGCTCACACTTATGTTCCGATTCGCGAGATGGATCTACGCGCGGGAAATGGAGCACGGATTGCTGCATTAGCCGTAGGATCTTATTTATTTCTTTGCCTAGTGGTTTTGTTTTGGAACTAGAAAACTGTTACTATGTTCCTAGTATCACCAGAAACATTATTTCCGTTTCAAGTTTAGATTCTAAAGGTTTTACTTTTCAATTTCAAGACAATAGTTGTTCTTTTGCTTTAAATGGAATGTTTCATGGTTCAACACAACAAGAAAATGGTCTATATGTGCTAGATACGAGCAAACACATTTATAGCATAAATACTAAAAAGGCTAAAACTGGTGATTCCAATCTCACATACCTGTGGCATTGTCGATTAGGCCATATAAACACAAAGCGCATGGAATTACTTCAACGTAAGGGAATTCTAGAATCATTCGACTTATAGAAGATTGATCAATGCAAATCTTGTTTAATTACTTGGAAAAATGACAAAGCAACCTTTCTAAAAGGTGGGAGAAAGAGCAAGAGAACTACTAGGGCTAATACATACGGACGTATGTGGGCTTATTAGTACGAAAGCTAGAGGTGATTTCAGCTATTTCATAACGTTTACGGACGATTTCAGTAGATATGGCTATATTTACTTAATGAAACACAAGTCTGAATCGTTTGAGAAATTCCGAAAATTTCAAAATGAAGTAGAGAATCAACATGGCAAGAAAATCAAAGCTCTAAGATCAGATCGAGGAGGTGAATATCTTAGCCACGAGTTTGATGACCATCTAAAAGAATGCGGTATTCTTTCTGAATTGACTGCTCCGGGGACACCTCAATGGAATGGAGTGTCGGAACGGAGGAACATGACCTTATTTGATATGGTCAGGTCAATGATGGGTCAAGCCGATCTTCCTTTACAATTTTTGGGACATGCGTTGCAAACAGCAACACTCACACTTAATCGTGCTTCGTCAAAAGCTGTTGAAAAGACTCCATACGAATTATGGACTGGGAAACTTCGAAAGTTGTCTTTTGTAAAGATTTGGGGTTGCGAAACATATGTCAAGCGATTAATTTCGGACAAGATCGAACCAAAATCTGACAAATGTTTCTTCGTTGGGTATCCAAAAGAAACAAAGGGGTATTACTTCTACAACAAGTCAGACAAAAAAGTATTCATTGCTCGTGACGGTATCTTTTTGGAAAGAAATCATATTTCCAAATTGACAAGTGGGAGAATAATAGACCTCGAAGAGATTCGAGACGAATAACGAACCAAGAACTCTTTAAAAGCAGTTCAAGGTGAAAAACCTCCAAGGCCTTTAGAAGAGCCAGTGGGAGTAGTTCCTCAAAACGTTATTTCCCCTCGTAAGTCAAATAGAACTAAGGTTCAGCCGGACAGATGGACATGCGTCCTCTTGACTGAAAACTTAGACGTTCTCATATTAGATAGTGATGAACCTATGACTTACAAGCAACCTATAACGACCCCAAGCTCCACTAAATGGTTAGAGGCCATGAAATCCGAGATAGACTCCATGTCTGAAAATCAAGTCTGGGATTTGGTAAATTTGCCGGATGGGTTCACACCTATCGGATGCAAATGGGTCTTCAAATTGAAGAAAGACAAAGATGGAATTGTATACATATACAAGGCTAGATTGGTAGCAAAAGGTTACACGTAAGTTCACGGCGTTAACTACGATGAAACCTTTTCTCGAGTCGCGATGCTTAAGTTTATTCGGATAATCCTTGCGATTGCCGTGTTTCATGATTATGAAATATGGAAAATGGATGTCAAAACTGCCTTCTTGAATGGTGTTCTTGAAGAGACTGTGTTTATGATGCAACCGGAGGGTTTTTTCGATCAAAAGAACCAAGGAAAGGTATGCAAGCTTAAGAAATCCTTTTAAGGATTAAAGCAGGCATCAAGGAGTTGGAATAAACGATTTGGTGAAGCAATCAATAAGTTTGGCTTCATCAACAATCAAGATGAATCTTGTGTATACAAGAAGGTCAGTGGGAGTAAAATTGCATTCCTAGTCTTGTATGTAGATGACATACTACTTATTGGAAACGACATTCCTATGTTGGAGTCTATAAAGACTTGGCTTGGAAAGTGTTTCTCAATGAAGGACTTAGGAGAGCCACAGTACATATTGGGCATCAAGATCTATAGGGATAGATCTAAGAGGATGATTGGACTAAGCCAGAGCACTAAAGTGCTAGCTAGGTTCAATATGATGGATGTCAAGAGAGGCCATCTACCCATGACACATGGCACATATCTAAGAAAGACTCAGTGTCCCAAGACATTTGATGAGCGTAGAAAGATGAGTGGAATTCCATACGCTTCGGCTATTGGATCCATCATGTATACTATGATTTTTACAAGGCCGGATGTTTCGTTCGCACTTAGTGCAACGAGAAGGTACCAGTCAGAACCAGGTGAGGCGCATTGGACTGCTGCCAGAATATCCTAAAGTACCTGAAAAGGACTAAGGACCAGTTTCTGGTCTATGGTGGTACATATGAGTTGATTGTTAAGCGCTATACGGACGCAAGCTTTAAAACCTACAGAGATGATTTCAGATCACATTCTAGGTTTGTGTTCTGCCTTAATGGCGGAGCAGTAAGCTGGAAAAGTGCTAACCAAAGCACTGTTGCGGATTCTACAACTGAAGCCGAGTACATTAATGCCTCAGAAGCAGCAAAGGAAGCTGTTTGGATTCAGAAGTTTATCGAAGAACTTGGGGCTGTCCCCTCCATTAAAGGACCAATGGCTTTGTATTGCGACAATAGCGGAGCCATTGCCCAGGAAAATGAGCATAGGAGCCACCAGAAGTCCAAGCACGTACTGCGGTGATTCATATACTTCGAGAAATCATTGAAAGGAAAGAAAACGAGATTTGCAAGGTTGGAACTGACGACAACGCCACGGATCCATTGACTAAACTGTTGCCACAAGCGAAGCACAACGCACATGTAGCAACCATGGGAATCAAGCATATTGGAGAATGGCTTTGATTTTCTAAGTTTTGTTTTAGAACATCTGTTAGATCTGTGTTTAAAACAATTGGTTTAACCATTTCATATTTTTGAAATTTATTATTTGATATTCATTTAATTTGGTTTAGTATTAAATGATAAGTCCATGAGATTCAAAACATTCAAATGGGATGTCGAGATGGATTCTTCGACAAAGAAACACCCATAAGTGAACTTGAATATTGAAGTCACAAGAGATCCCTAATCCAGATCATTGAAAGGTGGACGACCAATGACTAATGAAGATTAGATTGCAAGTAGATTTGTAGTACGGTTTCTTGAACTAGATTGACTGGATGTCAGAATCTTTTGCATAGATACTTATTGGATCTTGTATCGGATTGATCATGAGAACACATTAAGAGATTAAATTCATGTCATAAGTAGTTCTCATTAATGGTGATTAGAACCATTCCTTAGAACATGAGTGATTATGTCTGCTTGTTTGAGAATTAGTTCGCTCTAATGCTAGCTAAACGTCGCACCGTAAAAGGAGGCTATATATAAAAGCAGTTATTGGGCGTACTATGAATCGAAGTGAGTATTCATAGATTGCAAGAATGGATTGTCCTCCTATCTTTGATAGGATATGATGTTGTTGTGTAACAAGGCCTCTCGAAGAGTTAGTGCTGTGAAAATGCATGGGCGTGCTCAGAATGGTTAAGGCTTAACCTTCTATAAAAGTTTAACAGTTGAGCTCTGTAATCCGACAAACACTTCTGGACCTAATAAGGATGGCTTGGATCTTACCTTATGTTCAGCAAGTAACACTAAGCGGCAAAGGAATGTGAACGCACACTTGTCTGAATGACAAATGGGAGACTGAAGGAAATATGTCCTTCACCCAAGGTGCATTAAGTCTAATACCAAGGTTCAGATTATTTGCGAACAATTAATTCAGTAAGATCAAGTGATCGGAACAGCTAGCTGGAGCAAGGCTTCCAATCAGTGAGTTCTAATCTATATTAGGCTCACAACTTACTCTTGACTGAACCTATAAGGTCACACCAATGACATGTAACAGATCACCGGATTAAATGAATCGGAAGTTCATTTAATAGATTTTCGGAATCGTATATCTAATCGCGAATATTCGTAAGCTGGGCGAAGGAAACATGGCTTGTATCGAAAAATATTATCGGAATCGGAAATATTGCCGGAATCGGAAATATTGCCGGAATCGAAAATATTGCCGGAAACGGAAATATTACCGGAATGGAAATATTATTGGAAGCGGAAATATTGTTGGAAACGGAAATATTAGTGGAATTTGAAATATTATCGGAATCAGAAATATTTCCGGAAACGGAAATATTACCGTAATCGGAAAATATTGTCGGAATCGGAAATATAAACGGAAACGTAAATATTGTTCGAATCGGAAATAAATTCCGGAATCGGAAAACGAATCGGAAGCGCAACATGCGAATGCTCGACGAACGAGCTTGCGAGACGCAAGGCCCAGCGCAAGCGCCAGGCCCAGCGTCAAAGCAAGCCCGTGTAGAGCAAGCACGCTTGGGCCGCGTGTTGTGGCTTGACGCCAAGCATTGCGCCAACAACTTGGGCTTAGGCCACACGCTGCAAGGCCTTTGGTCGGTCGGTTGCTTGCACGCTAAGCAAGCTTGTGCGCCAAGCTACTTGCGCGGCAAGTAGTTTGGGCCACAAGTTATAGTTTTCCTAATTCTACTAAAATTAGACATTAAGGGTAGATCTGAAATACTTAGTATTTGATTGTCCCTAGAATTCTAATATTATTAATTAACTAGAGTCCTAATAGATTTAGTTAATTGATTCCTAGTAGAATTGTAATTTCTTATTTCCACCCTATAAATATGTGATTCATGATCACAATTTAAAAACCCATTCCAACACATTAAATTCAAGGGAGAATTTAATACTTGCCTATCACCGTTGTGAGTTTCCCGAGTGCACATAAAACCTTAGAGAATATTCTAGTTGGTTGAATCTAAGGCGGATCCGAACGTGCTGTGGACTATCTATGGAGGGGCGACATTTGGAGTCCTGTACTTGTTTTTGTTCGGTTCGGGAGCAGCTAGCGAAGGCACGCATCACATAGTATGTACACTAAATTATGCTAATTGACTATGTGGCAATTAATTTGGATTCCTGGCTTTATGGTTTTTCCGCATGAATTATATTGTTTATATTATTCATAACCTAACAGAAAATGGTCCCTAGTCGGAAGTTTTATATAAAGGTGGACGCATAGAAAACGCTAGATGACTAGAATGCAAGATGACTAGTACTTTTGTTTCTTGAACTATGAAGACATGGCAATGACAAAATCATTTGCATAGATACTTACTTTACAAGACTAGTATCGAACAAGACCTATGAAACTTTACTATAATAGATGAAAATCTGTCATAAGTATATTTCATTATTTTTATTAGACACTAATCCTCATTACCTGAGTGATTTGAG
Organism: Spinacia oleracea; assembly: GCF_020520425.1. Classification (NCBI taxonomy): domain Eukaryota; kingdom Viridiplantae; phylum Streptophyta; class Magnoliopsida; order Caryophyllales; family Amaranthaceae; genus Spinacia; species Spinacia oleracea. Next base: position 28,131,328 of record NC_079488.1, read on the forward strand.
CTTACTTGTTTGGGAACTGGTTGCTTTGACGCTGTCATCCGTCGCACTGTAAAAGGATACCGTAACGGTAGTGCTCGGGTAATCACCTATCAAACGAAGTCTATAAAGGAAATATGTCCTTCACTCAAGATGCATTAGTCTAATACCAAGGTTCAGATTAATTACGAACAATTAATTCGGTGAGATCAAGTGATCGGAATAGCTAGCTGGAGCAACGCTTCCGATCAGTGAGTTCTAATCTATATTAGGCTCACATCTTACTCTTGACTGAACCTATAAGGTCACACCATTGTCATGTAACAGATCACCGGATTAAATGAATCAAAAATTCATTTAATAGCTTTTCGGGAATTAGTTCGGAAAAACATAAATATACGATATGACGTTGGATCGGAATCGTATATCATATTGCGTATAATCGTAATCTAGGAGAAACGAATAATCGTATATGCACGACATTGGATCGTCAAAGCACTATACGGTAAGTAATCGCCGGAAGATATTAGACACAAAATACGAGTAGGCACACTGCCGGCCCAACGAGCCAAGCGCGCAAGCACGCAAGGCCCTTCGAGGCGCAGCAGCGTGCCAGTGTCAAGCAAGGCCCATGCTTCGGTTGGGCGCGCGCTCGGCGACAAGCAGCAGCAGCAAAACGCACACGGCAAGGCCCACGGCCTAGCTCGCGTGGCTGTGTGCTCGTGGGCTTGTGCGGGCAATGCTGGCTGGCTCTTGGCCTTAGTGCCTTGGCCGGTTGGTGTTATAACCCTAAGGTTATAATACCACCTTACCCCTTATGTTTTTCTACACACTTTTACGTAATCAGCTTTAACCTAAACAAAAGAGAAACCCTAAACTCTCTTTGTGCCTTCGTTACAAACTGTTCTTCCCAAGAGCAAATATCTTGAGTGACTTCTAAGCTGTCGATCTCAAGACGGATCAAAACGTGTCGGTGAATCAAGTAGAGGAACGACATCTGGAGTTCTTGTTCGTGTTCGTGATATGTTGAATCCGGGGAAAACACGCTGCAAATTTCGGTCTACTTGATCTGTACTTTATACATGGTTCCTGGCTTTGGGGATTATTCCGCTATGTTAATATGTATTTAACTGTAAACCCCTACAGTCTAAACTCAAGATCACAAGATTGGGATTGTCCTCCCATAAATCGGGAAGAGATGCCAAAAAGTTGTATAAGGCCACTCGGAGAGCTAGAAACTATAAAATGCATGATCATGCTTAGATGAATCATAGGCTAGGATTATTTGTTTATTTGACCAATTGAACTCTGACACCGAGAAATGCCTCTGAACGTAATAAGGATGACCAGTCTTACCTTATGTTCATGAGCAGGCATCGAGCGACAAAGGAATTAGGAAATGTACACTTTTCCCTAAGGACAAGTGGGAGACTGAAGGAAATAATGCCCTTGGTCCAAGTTTGCATTTAATGCTAAGTCTAATAAATGCGGTTCCCTATTAATTAAACAAGTTAATTATTCAGTGAGATCAAGTGATCTGAAAGCCTACCTAGAGGCCGCTTCAGTTCAAGTGGAATTAATACAATTAATACCACAACTTACTCTTGACTGAACCCGTAGGGTCACACAAATAGTACGTTAACGGATCAAATATTTAGTTGAATATTATATTCAATAGATACTTTAATTATGGATATTCTTAAATGACAGATGTTGGTTTCAGTGGGACCTAAACAAACTGTCAAAAAGCAAAGAAAGAATATTTGCCGGAAATGAAGATATTACCGGAAACGGAAATATGGTTCATAACGGAAAAATAAATATTATCGAAGTCGAAGATATTGCTGGAAACGAAAATATGGTTCGTATCGAAGATATTAAATCGGGAATAGTCACTAGTAAAAAAAACCCCTTGTTGCAGCCCCCTTGTTGCAGCGTACATGTATTAATACGCTTCAACAACCAGTAGGTCAACGCGGGTCAAACCCTTTAAAGGGTTTTTGCAGCGTACAAATTAATTGCCCTCTGCAAAAGAGTTTTTTGCAGCGTACAAAGTAAAAGCCCCCTGCAATAACCCCTTTATTTTGCAGCGTACGTGTAAAAGCCCCCTGCAATAACATGTTAGTAATTTTCTTCGGCTGCAAAGTTAATTCAGACCAAATATTTCATCTCAAACCTCAAATACCAAATTCGAAAATCATATCCGCGCTCACTACCTTCTTCTTCCCTCAGTGTTCCCTGCATCTTGCCCGTCGCCGGTGGTTCTCGCTAGTCACCATCGCCTCTGGGTCTCTCCCGTCGCCGGTGGTACTCCAGCAAGGGTCTGTTTCCTCGCCTCCTCACCGGTGGTCCCGTGCTCAAAAAACCACCTTCCCTGCTCGAAAAACCACCGATGAAGTCCATCCTTGCTCGATAAACGAAGCTACTTTCCTCGGCCGGTGGTTCCAAGTGATATTGTTGCTCGGGAACCCTCTTCTCCGTCAATCCTCGCCGCGGCAAGTAACTTTCTTCCCTTTCCCTCTTGATTTTCGTTTTCAGAATTAGGGTTTGTTCATTTTTATTAATTTTTTTTTTGTGGCAAGTTGTTCAATTCGTTATTAAGATTGTAATTTTGTTTAGAAAATTTCAGGTGAGTGCTGCTCTACTAAGAGTGTAATTTTGTTTAGAAAATTTAGCTAGTGGTCTTTTCTTTCATCTTACTTAGCCGTATTGTCAAGGTTTTAGCTTGCATTTATGAGTCAAAACAAGATTTGGAAGTTCATCATTGATTCTGCTTGGTCTTTTTTTTTGTATCAATGCTGATTATGTTTTGCTGGAAACTAATTTCACATTTTTGGGAACTCTTGAAGATTGGATGCCTAGCATGTTTTAGATCAAGCTCTTGCAGATAACAATTGAAATTGGGAAAAAACTGAACTGAAACTTACTGTGAGATTCAGCATGCTCTTGAATTGATTCAGTTTTGAGTTGAAAATGGATCTAACTCAGAGTTCACCCTCCAAAAGACGATGGCCATATTTGATTCTTCATTCTTGATCTCTTTTTTTCTTTTCCGGTTGAATTCTTGAACTTTTTATTGTACCAGTGCTGTTGATATTGATGCTTGATATTACTTTGTAGATAGCCTTAGTTATACCCTCTCTGTCAAAGTTGTGTTTAGTTTAAGTGCTATTCTTAGAAATTGGTAATTGCAAATTGAGATTCGTATTAACATGAATCTGACGCAAAGCGTATGAAGATAATTGGAGTGATGGGCCTGAAGACTTGACAGGTCATTCTCGGTTTGTAGTAAGCTTGTGAAGGAAATAATGCCCTTGGTCCAAGTATGCATTCTATGTTAAGTCTAATAAATGCGGTTCAGTATTAATTAACAAGTTAATAATTCAGTGAGATCAAGTGAGCTGAATGCCTAGCTAGAGGCCGCTTCAGTTCAAGTGGAATTAATGATATTAATCCACAGCTTACTCTTGACTGAACCCGTAGGGTCACACAAATAGTACGTAAACAGATCAAGTATTTAATGGCATTAAATACTCCATCTATGAATATTCGGAACCGACGGATCTTGGTTTCAGTGGGAGCTAAGATCGTCACAGGCAAGAAATGAATACTCCGGAAACGATGATATTGCCGGAAACGGAAATATGGATCGTATCGGAAATATGAATATTATCCAAGTCGTAGATGTTACCGGAAACGGAAACATGGTACGTATCGGAAAATATTATTGGAAATGGAAATATTACCAGAATCGGAAATATTGCCGGAAACGGAAATATTGTCAGAATCGGAAATATTACCGGAATCGGAAAATAATTCCGGAAACGGAAATATTAAATATTTGTTCGAAACGGAAATTAATTCCGGAATCGGAAATATTAAATATTGTTCGTATCGGAAATAGATTCCGGAAATGGAAATTTAATCGGAAGCGTATCGTACGAATTAGCATCGGACGAGGCCTGCCGGACGAAGGCCCAGCACGAAGCCAGGCCGTCGCCCAGCAAGCACGCACGCCACAAGCCCAGCGCGCGCCAAGGCCACGGATGCGTGGGCCTTGCTGCGTGGGCTGCAGCTCGCACGCATGGGCAGTCCTTGTGGCTGCCGTGTGTGTGTGAGTTTGTGCTCATGCGTGATTCCTGAATCTGCAAGAGTCAGTGTATGATTAAATGTCTATTCCTAATTGGATAAATTAATTAAATAGAATTCATGTAGGATTCTAATTCCAATTAATTCGCATCCTACTAGGATTACGATTCCTTTTCCATAACTCTATAAATAAAGGCCTAGGGGTCATAATTTATATACAAGTTTCAAAGTATTCAAAAGTGAGTTTTTGAGAGAAAATTAAAACACATCTTGCTCATAAAAGTGCCGAATTTTCTAGTACCTTAAGGGCGATTCTAGTTGGTCAATCTTAAGGCGGATCCGGACGTGCTGTGGACTATCTACGGAGGGACGACACTTGGAGTCCTAAAAGACTTGTTCTTGTTCGGTTCGGGCGCAGCTAGGGAAGGCACGCAACAAAGAGTATGCATCTAATTATGCTATATGATTATGTGTAAATAATATGTTTCCTGGGTTAATGGTTGTTTCCGCATGATCTATGTAAATGTCATATGTATCATAATCTAACAGTGGTATCACGAGCCCCTTATTATTTTCATAATCTAAATTGCATGAACATGGTTAAATATTACAAATTTGCAAGAATTAAAAGGGGTGATTAATTTTCGTAATTGTTAATTAATTGCAAATTGCGTTTATTTAATTATATGTACGCAGTTTTTCGGCAGTTTCTTCATTAATCATCCGAATTGAGTGATTTTTGTGTCAATTCCGCATGTAAAAGGCATTCTAAAATTTTGACAAAAATAGTATTTTTCTGCCGAACCCAGAATTCTCAAATTCGAAGCCTAACTATGACTTTTCGAAGGTTTTAGTTTTTCGAATGCAAAATTTCGTAAATTTAAGATGTTAAATTAAATATTTGCGATTCTTGTTGATAAATCTTGAATTTTTGATTGACCTACTGCATATGTTTAACAAGTTTGAATGCCTAGTCTTGTTAATTATGCAATCTAATTTGTAATTATGATTAATTTGTTGAAAATTAGAATAATTTAGAATTAATTTGATTTTCATAATTAATTGTAATTTAATTAGAAACCTATGATTAAAAACCACCATAAAAATTGTAAATTTACGATAAATTTTAAATTTTTATGACCTAGACTTGAATCCATAACAATCGGAAATCAATTGGATAATAAATTTTCGATTTTTCGCCCTAAAATTATGAAATTAATAATATTTATTAATTTGTCATTAATTTTAAATATAAATTTTAAATTTTTATGCGATTCGTTCAAATAACTTGCACGCACGAAGCAATGGACGCTTCGTGTTACCCTTAAGGGGTGTTGTATAATGCGGGCATGCGACGACGAGCAAGGGAGCTCGTCGCCCGTGCGGCACGAATGCAATGAGCAAGGGCGTAGTGCACGAGCACAAAGCAGCAGCCCTGCCTTGTGTCGTGTGCCACGAGCAATGAACGTATGGGCATGGGCGAGGGGCGAGCCAAGGCAGTCGCGTGTGGGCAGCAAGCGAGCTGCGCCACAACGCGCGCTGCCTCGCACAAGTGCGCGCAGCCTCGCGCGCAGCGAGCGCAAGCTCGCGTGCCACGAGAGCTGCGCACAGCATCACTCGCGCGCACAGCGCGCGATGTCGCCCGCCCAGCGAGCGATGTCGCGCACCAGCGAGCGATGGCTCGCGCGCGCGCAGCGAGCGATCTCGCGCGCCAGCGAGCGATCTCGCGCCCCAGCGAGCGATGGCTCGCGCGCGCAGCGAGCGAGCTTGCGCGCCCAGCGAGCGATCTCGCGCGCCAGCGAGCGATGTCGCGCGCGCGCGCTGCGAGCGATAGCTCGCGTGCGATGGGCGCTGTGCGGAGGCTTGCGATAGGACAGCAGCAGCTATGCGACGAGCGCATGGGCTGCGCGCACATGGCCAGCAATGGCTGTGTGCGTACGGCCCATGGGCGTGCAACGCGTAGGGTGTTTGCGTTACGATTAGATCGTTTTGAATGTTTAATTTGAAAATTTCAGTTCACGTAATTTTAATTAATTTTAAAATTAATAATTTGAATTAATTTCTTGGATTTTAATTTTGAATATTATAATTATAATAAATGGAATTTATTCTAATTATTTTACTAAAATTAAAATCATGAATTAATTTAAATGCGACTGAAATTAAATTAAATTTTTGGATTCAATCATAAATTTATATGAGCTTTAAATTTTAATTAAATTTGTATGTTTCCGGTTAGACTAGAAATACAATTTTATGTTTAAAATTAGTAAAGCATATGAATTTATTGGTTTGAGTGGGAGCGCTTTTTAGTCATAAACTCTTGATTGGGTCTACAAATCCTTAAGGTTAAAACAACTCGATTAGAATTAATAAGGACTGAATAATTGGTAGATTATTGGTGCCCTTGATTAATTGCTGCAAATGTTTACGTGATGCATAATGTGTTTTACTAACCAGCTATGTGGGCCATTCATGATAATGAATGGGTGAATGGTATATATTGTATATGTACTGTTTTGCAGGTTATGAAGTGACTAGTATGGCCCAAATAGGATAGAAAATATGGTCTGCGTACCATTAATTTGAATGTAATTGGTCTAAAGTACCAAAGTTATTTTTCAATTCAAATATGGTCTGCGAACCATCAAATAGTTGTAATTAGTTATAGCTTATCCTATTTGAAGAAAATGGTGCCTCCCACGGAGATTTTCAAGACGGACTTTGAAGTCAAAGCTTCAAGATGAAGTCGGGCCATACTAGATCACAAATATCTTATGCATGTTTTAAGTTATTTATTGTTTTAAATATGTCTTAAAATGCATGAGATCATAAGCTTGATTATGTTGCATGATTAAGGATTTTAGTTCACTTAAAATCTAACCAACATAGTAAGAGCCTTAAGTTCCAAACTTAAAAATTGAGTTAAAAGGTGCCATGCCAAAATATACACTTGCTTGGATATCCTTTACATCAATCTAGTAATAGTTTTCGCTCAGCGAGGTGTTACTTATTGGTCCTAAAGGGGCAAGGTACACAAATAATTGTGAGTACATGTTAGTTTTGGTGAAACTCAACGATATAAGTAAGGAGTCCTTTTATGTCGTGGCAAATTCGATAGGTTTACCTAATAAGTTCTTAGACGTACCTATCAACCAAGAATAGTTTCTAGACTATTAGCAAAAGGCTTTTGCTTACCTAAGATGTTCTAGGATTAAGTCGACAAACTGTGCTTAGTTCTTCAATGATTTTAGGATCTTGGAATCATTTTATTCACACCTGCCGGAACACATAATTCGAATAAAATGCTAATAACTTGTTTGAATTGCATGGTTGCTTTAATTTCAAGTTATTATTCATGATAAATGTTTAGACTTTGCATGCTTCAATGTATGTTTTAATTATTGTTTATAATTAAATATCTTGCACTGCAATAAATCCTTTTAGAAAGGTAACAGTAAATTTCCTCGATTGGTAGTGAATCCAAGAACGATTCACGGAAATGAGAGAAAGTGAGCAATTTAAAATGTACGTTTCTTATATCGACTTTTATGGTTGTTTTCGAGTATCAAAATCGAATGGCAAACCAATTGGTGCTTGTGAATTCAAAATACACTGTAGTTTTGAGATCATAAAGCATTGAGTTTAATACGCTCAGCTTTACCAATGGTTAACAACCTAATATCTTTGTCCATTTAATTCTCGAATGAGTCTAGTTCCTAGACATTCGAATAGATCGATGCTTAGAGAACTTTAGAAGCTTCTGGTAAGATCATCTAGTTGAAACAGAATATTCAACATAAATTAAAATGGTAAAGAACCTTGTTGGTGACATTGGGCATGTCTAACAAAGTATAAAAGTCAACACTAAAGAATTCAATTCTTAAGACTATAAGAAAGGGTACAAGAAATAGGAAAACGAGGAACAAATGAAAGGAATTTACGATTCCGTTTCTACCTATAAATTTATGTTTAAAGAGAAGTGACCTAGCAATCAAACTTCCTTGGTATCATATACCGCTTGAGGTTCTTACTTCGGTAATAACTCAAATAATGGAAGCTAGGATACACTAATGACCTACAAGTGGGAAATGAAGCATGGCAATGCTACATTAGTTGTAGGGTCATCTAGTTTGTTTTAAGACCTTTCAAAGGCTGGAACTTAATGGCTATTTTGTTCCATAATCAGCATACCTAAATTTCTGCTTCAAACACAGAAAGACTCACATTCAGAAGAACAAAAACAATGCTTGTTTGTTTGTTTATTTGAATGAAATGGTCAATTACTGGTTGAGTCAATATGCTTGATTAAAACAAACAACTCTTTAAAGAACTTTACTAGGTTCAAATCAAACCCTTGATTTGAGTTCCATTAAATCTTTGGCATTGTTGCTTAGACCATATCAACAAGTTAACATTCATAAGCTCTATTTTGATGGACTTTTGAAAGTTGGTTGATTTCTAGATCAACTTAAGACAAGCTAGTCTTACTTGTTGAAAGTAACAAAGAATATGAACTATTGTTAGAACGCCTAGACGATAGAGTTCAAAGCTAAAGAAAGGTTTTATGACTTTATTATTTCACATGGATTTGAGTGAATATAGGTTTATTTACTCAAATGTGATATAAGTTGAATCTGTTTGGCTAGTTCAAAGATTCAGAAGTATAAAATCCACTTGGCAAGAAATCATAAAGATCTAGGTTAGATCATGTTGATGATTACTTGAGACCAAATATGATCATCAATGATTGTGTGTTGTAATTTCACAATCTAGCTCCATAAGATATGGCATATCTACGTTGGAATGATCGGAGTCAATTAGTACTTGATTCGATCAAATGATGAATCATAAAGACTTTTCCTATAATTTCTAAAACAAAATGCTCAACTACCACCAAACTAAACCAAATTCGTCAAAGCTATTGAAAAGTAATCTCAGGATATCTTTTCAATTATATATATCTAAAGAGTTGCTAAACTCAGTGGGAGCTTAATGTTGGTTATTCAACAAACTAAGGCCCAAGTCTAGATATATGTTTCATTGTGATTTATTCAAATGAGACACAAGGGTATTGTTTCTACCACGAATTTTTGAGAACATAATGTTTGTTTGCTCGAAATAATGTCCTTTTGGAGATTCGTTTCCAAAATGACAAGTGGGAGAAAATAGACCTCGAAAGTTTTCGAGGCGAACAACAAACATAAACGGACATTTCGGAGGCTTTTCGAAGTGCTTCAGAAAATCCGAACTTATTCTTTAAAGACTTTAGAAGTGGCTTTAAAGAATAGACATCTCTTAGAAGACTTTACAAGTGCTTCAAGGAGAACAGAATATTCAAAGGACTTTCAAGTGGCTATTGATATTCTATTGTTTGATGTTCTATACCCAAGTAGGCATAGAATTCAAGTCACTGAAACTATGAGATTCTTCTATTAGATAGTGAAGAAACATAGAGATCAGGTCAATGAAACTATGAGATTCTTCTATTAAATAGTGAAGAAACCTACAACTTGCAGTCAAACTATTATCATATAGATTAATGAGTTTGTGACGAAACCCAGATTCCCTAAAATGGTTAGAGGCCATATATAGACTCAAATGTTTTAAATGGTTTTTGTTGATTTGCAAGAATAGTTTCACACCTATTGGTTGCAAGTTTGTTTTAAGGATAAAAACCATCAAACATGGAATTGTGTTCACACACAAAGCTAGATTAGTTGCTAAAGGTTACAAGCAAATTCATGACATGGATTGTGTTGAAACCTCATGCATAATCGTAATGCTCAAGTCTATAAATCAAGCAATGATTGCATATTGGTACATATGGCAATTAGATGACAAAACATATTCCTCAATCAAATGTTGGAAGAAAACTATGTACATGGTATGTCATAGGATTTGTGGATCCAAATAAATGCTTGAAAAGAAAAGCTAGTTTATAAAATCTAAGTACAGATTTAAGCAAGCAATTGGGAATTGGAATTGTATTTTAGTGAAGCTAATATGTATTTTAGTTTCATAAAATATACATGATTCTTATAGATATATAAGAAGTTTAGTGGGAGTACATAAAACTTAATTGGTCCTATGTGTATCACACACATATCTCTCTATTGTGAAATAACATTCAAATGCTAATGACTTAGATTTGAAATTATTCATCAATGACGGACCAAGGCGAAACTTAGTACATACTGGGTATTAAGATCTATTCACAAAGATCTTATGATATTGTTTTGGATTAAGTAAATGGCATTTACTAAATCAAACACGAAAGTCTCCATTGGAGATATTCGACCCATGTGAATAAATCTAAGTAAAGGATGTTTGAACTATGTATAAGCATTTACTAAGTTAAACATCAAAGGATCTAAATAAGATTCTTAACCTATATTATATGTCAAAGAATTTAGCTGGATTCAGTATCTACTAAAATTGAATGAGCTAAAGTTACATGAATAGAATTCAATTGGGAATTATTCTGCAAAAGAATTTATCATGTATGATATAATATGAGGATCGCCAAAAACGTATCGTATGACTTTAGGCATGACGAACATATACCAATCTCTATTGATCTAAGTAAAGATCAACTAGATTGAGATCAAGAATACTTATGGTACTTGAAAAGGTACATAGGAATAGTTCTTGATTCAAGGAAATAAAGATATGCTAAATATTGATGCTACACGCAGAAACACTGGCAAAGGATCAAGCAAGACCCCTTTGGAGTTAACCATTGACAAGGACGAGCTATAGAGCATCGTGTTTTGAAATGGCAACATGGGTTGGAGACCATGAGTTGTTGCGTGGGAAATTAAAATATTAATTTCTATGTTCTAAGATACAGCTGGAAAGTCTTCCACATATCTATGAACTGCTTGGATAGGTAAATCCAAACAAAGCATCACTAGCAACCTATAAAGTTGAAGTAAAAGTAATTATTGCCTAAGAAGCAATAAAACAGGGTTGTTTAAAGTTCTTCACTGAACTTGGGTAGATCACCTATCTGCTGGCTTGATGATTCTTCATTGAAAAATGCGTAGAACCACTCTTGAAGCAAGAAAAACGTCTGCTAACTTGATGGTTCTTCATTGCAAAGTGAGTAAAACCACCATCGAAGTAAGAAAGACTAGATCACATAATAAACAAACTCGAAAAGATCTTATCATCATATCTCGAAGAACATTCGATGAAAAGGATATTAAGATTGGCAAAGCATGATAACTAAACCTATGCAACAAGTGAGAAGCAACACTCACGTTGTAGCACTGGAAATCAAGCATAGCTTTGAATTCCATGAATTGTTTTAGAAGATGGGTTTGAGGCCCATGGTTATAAAACATGGGGTTGAACATTTATCATATATGAAATGTATTTTCATATTCCATTTAATCTTGGTTTAGTATTAAATGATGAGTCCCTTCAATTTGACGATATATTCAAGATAGACTGTCAGGACCAGTCCTGTGACTAAGAAATGTCTATCAAGTGAACTTGAATGTCAAAGGTTGAAAATGGTCCCTAATCGGAGTTTTCTATAAAATTGGACGCATAGAAAACGTTAGACGATTAGAGTGCAAGATGACTAGTAGTTCTGTTTCTTGAACTATGTGGACATGGCAATGTCATAATCATTTGCATAGATACTTACTTTGGGAAGACTAGTATCGGACAAGACCTATGAAACTTTACTGTAAGAGATGAAAGTCTGTCATAAGTAAATTTCATTAAATTATTAGACACTAAATCCTCAATACCTGAGTGATTTGAGATTACTTGTTTGAGAACTGGTTGCTTTGACGTTGACCAACCGTCGCACCGTAAAAGGAGGCTATAAAGGCAACGCTCAGGTAATCACCTATCAAACGAAGTCTAATCTCAAGATCGCAAGATTGGGATTGTCCTCCCATAAATCGGGATGAGATGCTTAAAAGTTGTACAAGGCCACTCGGAGAGCTAGAAACTGTGAAATGCATGGCCGTGCTCGGATGAATCATAGGCTATGATTATCTGTTTATTTGATCAGTTGAACTCTGAAACCGAGGAACACCTCTGGACATAATAAGGATGACAACTCTTACCTTATGTTCAAGAGCAAGCATCGAGCGACAAAGGAATTAGGAAATGCACACTTGTCCCTAAGGACAAGTGGGAGACTGAAGGAAATAATGCCCTTGGTCCAAGTATGCATTCTATGTTAAGTCTAATAAATGCGGTTCAGTATTAATTAACAAGTTAATAATTCAGTGAGATCAAGTGAGCTGAATGCCTAGCTAGAGGCCGCTTCAGTTCAAGTGGAATTAATGATATTAATCCACAGCTTACTCTTGACTGAACCCGTAGGGTCACACAAATAGTACGTAAACGGATCAAGTATTTAATGGCATTAAATACTCCATCTATGAATATTCGGAACCGACGGATCTTGGTTTCAGTGGGAGCTAAGATCGTCACAGGCAAGAAATGAATACTCCGGAAACGATGATATTGCCGGAAACGGAAATATGGATCGTATCGGAAATATGAATATTATCCAAGTCGTAGATGTTACCGGAAACGGAAACATGGTACGTATCGGAAAATATTATTGGAAATGGAAATATTACCAGAATCGGAAATATTGCCGGAAACGGAAATATTGTCAGAATCGGAAATATTACCGGAATCGGAAAATAATTCTGGAAACGGAAATATTAAATATTTGTTCGAAACGGAAATTAATTCCGGAATCGGAAATATTAAATATTGTTCGTATCGGAAATAGATTCCGGAAATGGAAATTTAATCGGAAGCGTATCGTACGAATTAGCATCGGACGAGGCCTGCCGGACGAAGGCCCAGCACGAAGCCAGGCCGTCGCCCAGCAAGCACGCACGCCACAAGCCCAGCGCGCGCCAAGGCCACGGATGCGTGGGCCTTGCTGCGTGGGCTGCAGCTCGCACGCATGGGCAGTCCTTGTGGCTGCCGTGTGTGTGTGAGTTTGTGCTCATGCGTGATTCCTGAATCTGCAAGAGTCAGTGTATGATTAAATGTCTATTCCTAATTGGATAAATTAATTAAATAGAATTCATGTAGGATTCTAATTCCAATTAATTCGCATCCTACTAGGATTACGATTCCTTTTCCATAACTCTATAAATAAAGGCCTAGGGGTCATAATTTATATACAAGTTTCAAAGTATTCAAAAGTGAGTTTTTGAGAGAAAATTAAAACACATCTTGCTCATAAAAGTGCCGAATTTTCTAGTACCTTAAGGGCGATTCTAGTTGGTCAATCTTAAGGCGGATCCGGACGTGCTGTGGACTATCTACGGAGGGACGACACTTGGAGTCCTAAAAGACTTGTTCTTGTTCGGTTCGGGCGCAGCTAGGGAAGGCACGCAACAAAGAGTATGCATCTAATTATGCTATATGATTATGTGTAAATAATATGTTTCCTGGGTTAATGGTTGTTTCCGCATGATCTATGTAAATGTCATATGTATCATAATCTAACAGCTTGATCACCTCTTGCTGCTTGCAGTGTAGTGCAACTTTGATTGCCATGCTTGCTAGTGTAATCGGCTTTAAAGTACGAGTAGACTGCTTTTGATGTTTGCTAAAGATTAACTGTAGAACTTTGTTATTAAATCATTGTATAGGCTACATAAATAGCCTGATGTTAATATGCAAACTTTTCACTTCCCTTTCATATCTCGTTGGTCTTCATCAAGTACTTACTATGCAGTTTTATCACTTTATGTAAACTAATGAAGTGGGCAAGAAATCAAATCACACATCAGGTAGTGCTGTAATTTAGTTGTTTGAATCTATTGTGACTATGAAGTGATCCGGTCGGGATAGTTCTTTGATTGTGAATCTATTGGGAAATCATAGAGTGCAATGTCAATGCATTGCTAGTTGTCTTTACAGATGAGGCCGGGATAGTTCTTTGATTTCCAGTGCTAATAATTGTGTCGACAAGTATTATTTCCAGTGCTAGTTCTCTTCACCTTTTATGCATGTTTGAAAAAATAATGATGATTGTTTTCATTCTTGATTCTTATGGTTTATGTGGTTCCTTAGTTCTTATGGTTTGTTGGTGATAAATTTATAAGTTGTTTTGATTCTTGTATATTATTCTGACTTGCTAAAATCTCTATCAGGTATGAGTTTAAAACAAATCATGGAGAATGGATCACTTCAGTGAAACCAAAGTTTGGGGATAATGTATCCGGACGTGTTCGTACAACAATCAAGTCAGTACCTCAGAATGTAAGAAAGTTTTGTATAAAGTGAGGACCGAATTGAGTTCTACATTACAGAACCTTATAAAGGTATATTTAGCTTTTTAATAACTTATGTTGAACTTGGCCCAAATGACTTATTTTCCATGTCTATACGAGGATGAAAAATCATGTTCCCTATTTGTTGTGTATAATAGAACTTCCACTGTTTCACGGCAGGTAACTTTACCTGATCAGATGTAGCTTTGTGCAGCTTATTTTCAATCTAGGGAGAATTTTTTTTAGGTTTCCTCTAATGAGATAGCACTATTGCAGCATGCATTACAACTGAGAAGTTAGAGAAGGTGCATATTTGGTAACTCCACGGTGGTGTAACATTTTTTACTACTAGGATTTGAAAGGAAAGCAATCATGCTTGTTTATTAGGGGTATTTTAGAGGAAGTAGCAGTAGAGGAAGATTGATAGCTCCTCGGATGAAGAGATGCTACTAGAATCCTATTCCCATTTCCTGTAGTTTTCTGTTTTTATCACTCAATCTTTTGGTGTTAAGAGTATACTATTTATGTTTTTTGGTGCAGATTTCGCAAACATTATACATGCCGTATCTAGAAAAAGCTCCTCTTTTTAAAGGATGTTCTCCAGAGTTCATCAATCAGCTGGGGCCTCCTTCACATGAATATATTGCTCCTGAGAAAGAATTAGTTATGCATATGGATTATAGCAAAGCTGTAGATGATGACGCAGTACTGCATTCAAGAGCATCCTTCTCAAATGCATCTATTTCACAAGATCATTCTAATGAAGGCGTTCCCTCTACACCACGACCTGCAGTCACATTAACACCTGAACTTATTGCTACACTTCACGCATTTCTGCCACCCAATTCCCAATCTCCGGTGGCTCAGGGTGCTCAGCCACAATTAAGTACTTCCACAACAGCACACTCACATCCTCATTCGACAAATGAGAAAGGAGCTTTCTCGCAGGGTTGGAGCCAACAGCCTCAAGCTACTGATCCAACTGGACAATCTCAACAGTTTGGGGTACAAGGGTATTCAAACGCGCCCCTTTCTTCTAATTTCCAGTCATATGCGTCCAACTTAAACATGGGCCGCCACCCTGTCCCAGTTCCTTCAACAATTATGCAAATGCAAAATCCTGTATACAACTTCCAAGAGCAGGGTTCTGTCTTCCAGGCCTCCTGGTAATCACCTAGTTACAACACAGAGCCGACAGTTTGTGCCAGCAATGCAGAATATGCATCATTATCACCCAGAGGCTCCTCATTACAATTTACAGCACAAAACCAACGCTATCAGTCTACATTACAATTTGCTGCCAGTCTTCTCCTTCAAATACAGCAGCAACAACAGCAGCAGCAGGCAAGTCCTCATATGGGAAACCAGCTGTGAGATTTTGGTAGGTAAGTACATCTCATTCAACCAATTTTTTGTTTGTTTTGGCATTTCTTGATTACTGCTTTGTTGTATGATGAGCTTGGTAGCTGATTGGTGGTTTGTTTACTTCTTCATGTGCACACGATATGCAGTGTATTTCCTTTGTCTTTGTCTTTTTTGTTTTTGTTCTGGCCGGGGCCGGGGCGGGGGTGGGGGTGGATTGAGTGTTTTGAGTCCAGTAACACTAGATCCATCTTCTGATTATGTCTCCTGTTATGCTATTATGAGATTCGTGTATGTTGCAGCTTTCATAGCCATTACTGGGCTATTCTATTTGTCATGCTCACATTGAGTGTTATACTATTATGGATTGTCTAGTCATTGAGTCCTTTTTCCATTTGGTTCAGTCGGGGAGGGGTGTCACTTTTGGTTGTGAAGATCTTCAAAATTGCCTCTATATTTGCATTCTTGTGTTTGATTAAGAACTCATTTCAAACTTACTACATGATTCATATGATTAGTTTTAACTTTCCTAAACTCAATCCAATCTATTTATACACATCTGAGACTTGTTTGGCCATTATAGGTCATATTTAGGCTAAAATGACATTTTCGCTCCCAACTTTGAACTAACGAACTTAAGGACTCACATCCAACTTATTACATGATTAATATGATTAGTTTTATGTTTCCAAGATTCAATCCAATCGATTTATGCACATTTGAGACTTCTTTGGTCGTTATAGGTCATATTTAGGCTAAAAGTGAGGCATTTTCGCTCCCAACTTTGAACTAACGAACCTAAAAACTCATACATGATTCATATGATTAGTGTTAACTTTTCAAGACCCAATCCAATCTACTTATACACATTTGAGACTTGTTTGGCCATTATAGGTCATATTTAAGCTAAAATGACATTTTCGCTCCCAACTTTAAACTAACGAACCTAAAAACTCATTTCAAACTTACTCCATGATTTATATGATTAGTTTTAACTTTCCAAGACTCAATCAAATTTATTTATACACATTTGAGACTTGTTTGGCCATTATAGGTCATATTTAGGCTAAAATTACATTTTCGCTCCCAACTTTGAACTAACGAACCTAAGGACTCACATCCAACTTATTACATGATTAATATGATTATTTTTATGTTTCCAAGATTCAATCCAATCGATTTATGCACATTTGAGACTTGTTTGGTCGTTATAGGTCATATTTAGGCTAAAATGAGGCATTTTCGCTCCCAACTTTGAACTAACAAACCTAAAAACTCATTTCAAACTTACTACATTATTCATATGATTAGTGTTAACTTTCCGAGACTCAATCCAATCTATTTATGCACATTTGAGACTTGTTTGGCCGTTATAGGTCATATTTAGGCTAAAATGACATTTTCGCTCACAATTTTGAACTAACGAACTTAAGAACTCATTTCAAACTTACTACATGATTCATATGATTAGTTTTAACTTTCCAAGACCCAATCCAACCTATTTATGCACGTTTGAGACTTGTTTGGTCATTATAGGTCATATTTAGGCTAAAATGACGTTTTCGTTCACAACTTTGAACTAACGAACCTAAGGACTCACTTCCAACTTATTACATGATTAATATGATTTTTTTAAGTTTCCAAGACTCAATCCAATCGATTTATGAACATTTGAGACTTGTTTGGTCGTTATAGGTCATGTTTAGGCTAAAATGAGGCATTTTAGCTCCCAAGCTCCCAACTTTGAACTAACGAACCTAAGAACTCATTTCATACTTACTACATGATTCATATGATTTGTTTTAACTTTCCAAGACTCAATCCAATCTATTTATGCACATTTGAGACTTTTTTGGCCATTATAGGTCATATTTAAGCTAATATGACATTTTCGCTCCCAACTTTGAACTAACAAACCTAAAAACTAATTTCAAACTTATTACATGATTCATATGATTATTTTTAACTTTTCAAAACTCAATCCGATCTATTATGCATATTTGAGACTTGTTTGGTCGTTATAGCTCATATTTAGGCTAAAATGAGACATTTTCGCTCCTAATCTTGAACCAAAGAACCTAAAGACTCATTTTAAACCCTTTACATGATTAATATGCTTAGTTTTAAGTTTCCAAGACTCCTTCCAATCTATTTATGCACATTTAAAGCTCATTGGGTCGTTATAGGTCATATTTAGCATAAAATGACATTTTCGCTCCCAACTTTGAACTAAAGAACTTAATGACTTATTTTAAACTTATTACATTATTAGTATGTTTAGTTTTAAGTTTCCAAGACTTATTCCAATCTACTTATGCACATTTAAGGATTGTTTGGTCGTTATAGGTCTATTTAGGCTTAAATGAGACATTTTCACTCCCAAATTTGAACTAAAGAACCTAAGAACTCATTTTATACTTATTATACATTTAATATGCATAGTTTTAACTTTCTAAGACTCATTCGAATCTATTAATGCACATTTAAGGCTCATTGGTTCGTTATAGGTCATATTTAGGCTAAAATGATATTTTCGCTCCCAAATTTGAACTCAAGAACCTAAGGACTTATTTTAAACCTTGTACATGATTAATATGCTTAGTTTGAAGTTTCCAAGACTTATTCCAATCTATTTATGCACATTTAAGGTTTGTTTGGTCGTTATTGGTCATATTTAGGCTAAAATGAGCATTTTCTCTCCCAAATTTGAAATAAAGAACCTAAGGACTCATTTTAAACTTATTAATGTTTTACATGCTTAGTTTTAACTTTCTAAGACTCATTCCAATCTATTTATGCACATTTAAGGCTCATTGGGTCGTTATAGGTCATATTTAGCCTAAAATGACATTTTCGCTCCCAACTTTGAACTAAAGAACCTAAGGACTCATTTTAAACTTAGTACATGGTTATTATGTTTATTTTTAAGTTTCCAAGACTTATTCCAATAAATTTATACATATTTAAGGCTTGTTTTATCGTTATAGGTCATATTTAGGCTAAAATGAAGCATTTTCGCTCCCAAATTTGAACTAAAGAACCTAAGAACTCATTTTATTCTTATTATACATTTAATATTCATAGTTTTAACTTTCTAAGACTCATTCAAAAATAAAATAGATTGTTTAGTTTTAACTTTCTAAGACATTGTCATTAGTTGCTTGAATGTTAAAATGTGACATTTCATTTGCATTTAATCGATCTAATGCTCCCATCAAATTTTTGTTTTTGTAAGGTCTATACTCCGAGGACTGCGCCTTATGCTAGTGAGGAAATTGATGTGGTTTGTGAGCAATGGGCGAAGTTTTTTACCAGCAAGTATTTATTATTGACCTGAGGGAGCTTGATCGAGTTGGTTTAGATGTATAGAACAATCTTTTATGTTAAAATGCATGCGTACGTTGAAATTGGAACGTACGTATATTTAAATGTATTAGTACGTGCACTTTGGTTTTGGAATACATACAAAACTACAGTTATTGTTTATATATTTGATATACAGGTTGCGATATTCTATTATTGTTATGACATGTTTCTATATTTGGTGCAAAATCCCTAAACAAAATTAGAATTTTCCTGCCAAAAGTGCTTTGTTACAGCGTACATATATATGTGTACGCTGCAACAAGGGTGTAAACTTTGGCAAATTTTCAGACTTGTTGCAGCGTACAAACAGATGTACCCTGCAACAAGTGGAGTTTTTTTGCAGCGTACACTTCTTTGTACGCTGTAACAAGTCAATATTTTTGCCAAAATTTTGACACTTGTTGCAGCGTACATGTGTAGACACCTACTTTTGTACCCATTCCCGGAAGGGAAAGGTTCGATGATGAGAACATAAATCTCCACTTGACAACGCATCTCCTATAAAATAACGAATCTCAATTCCCCTTTTCATTTCACCCGAAACCTGCTATTTATGGAAACCTGCTAAAAATAGTAACTACCGTAAAGGGTAGCTTCTAAAAGTGGCAAGTCATAAAAGATAGAAACCTGTCAGAATTAGGTGTTGCACTCCAACATAAATCCTAAATGAAATAGAAAACTGTGAGAATCCTATTCCTAATATGATTCGGGAATAAGAGTTACGTATTAATTATAATCCTAACGAGCCTAGAGTTCGTAACGGGCCCAGACGCATTCCGTCATAAAATTGATACGCAATGAAAGACTCGATTAAATCTCAAACACTCCGGATTCTAGGAATCCGAATCTGACAAAGAAACGGCCCAAACAGCAATTTCAACGCCCAGCCCTGGGCGCTGAAATTTCCTGGATCCTATTTTCAACGCTCAGAGCTGGGCGCCGAAATCTTCGGCGCCCAGGCCTGGGCGCTGAAAATACCTGGGTACGTGTTTTTTCCTAATTCTTTGTGGATTAGAACTCTGCAATTCTATCTTTCCACGAACTCTTCCCTATAAATACAACCCCAAATTCGACGTGAAAGGAACACACACAATTCATATTCTGAGTATTGACTCCAACCCTTAGCCTAAGCCTCACGCTGCGAAATTGTTCACGCGTTGTGTCGCAATCGATCCATAAATCGAACATAATGTATTCTGTCCCGTAATTTGAGATTCGTTAAATAAAAAGGAAAAATAGCAAAGTTAAAGTGGTTAGTTTTCTGAGAACCGTGACGCACCTCTCAAGGGTGCGTCGTAATGTGTCCCTTTTTGATGATTTAATCGCTTTCCTCGCCCTTTTTATGAACTGTTAAACTAACTAAACCTGATTCTTCTACCACGCCTAACAAATATAATATTTTTGGGAAATTGGATTATCATGCTAGGTCCCTTAATGCAATCTAAATCAGATAATCGCGATCGATCTAGTATTATATGTTGCATATTATTAAAATCAACTCAGATTAGTTTAATAGTTAACGCATGTCCCTTCAATTATTTATGCTGAGCTAGTAAGGATATCATGCCTCTGGAGTTATCGACGAGCGAGTACTCCTCTCGGTAGTTACAGTCCCCCGAACCCTCAATCTCTACCTTGCGGGTGTATGTTGAGAGATCCCCACACCAGGGATCACATGGGAACCTACGGCCGTCGTGGTCAAACATAATTGCACTCCCTTTATGTCACGATAACCGGGTTTTTTCAGTTTTTCTCATTGTCATTAAAAACTAAATGGCGACTCCTATATTACTAGTCAATTGGGTGTATACTCACAGGAAATCCAATTACACTTGATTGAATAAAAAGAATCGTCACACCCACGAGGGACGAGGTCACGCATTAGCCTCGTGCTTTTTCGACCCCCTCACAGTGGCGACTCCACTGGGGTTAGTGAATTAAATATTCGGGTTTGTAGGTAATCAAAATAGCCGAAGGGTGAAACGATCCTACCCCGCGTTTATTTCCCCATCAAGTTGGGACGACCTGAAAATCAGCATATTAATGTGAATGGGCAGAACAGCATAACGAATCTCGGCTCCCTCGTGAGTTGGGACTAAGGATACCTTTTTTCGCCAATAGGGGGGTGCATACGCCGCGCATGTTGCCCACTCGGCACTTGTGCAGGTAGTACACCTATCCCGAACCCAATCGCTCGCTCATTAGGTCTCTCTCGCCTGCATGCCCCCTTGGCTTGCACTTGCGGGTTGGCCTCTTGATCGAAATTCGTCTACTTAAGACACTACCTCGACCGAGGCATGTGTTGGATCTACGATAGAAGCGGTACCAAGCCAGGCGCAAATACTACCCATAGAAGCCTATCATAAACTACGTGACATATTTAATTTTCAAATCCATGTTTGTAATGTAGTTATGTGTAGCGAACTATGTGACTATGTTATGATTGTGCATACGAATAATGCTAGACAAATAATGCTAGAAAACCAACGACCTTAAAAATTGCCCAAACATTCATGAACCAATTGGCCAAAGAGTTATACCAAAATACGTGTTCCGCAAGCCCGAACGATCGCCACAAAAATAAGCGGCGCTCGGGATGGCCGTAACGAATCCCACAAACGCTGCACAACGCGTAAAGGACGTTATAAGGCAAGCACGCAAAATTAAAGTCGCAAAAACAAAAGTAGACGAAAACTGAAAACGAGAACCAGCCAGGGACGCATTTTCAACGCCCCTGGCTGGGCGCTAAAATTTCTCACGCCCATCACTGGGCGCTGAAGTTGCTGCCTGGCCTTTTTGGTCAGGCACAACAGCCTCAGTGCCCGCGCAAAAAACACGTAGCAAAAAAAAAAACTTTTCGCAAAAATTGCTACGAGGGCGTAAGAAAGGCACTCGATTCTAAGAGCGACTAAAAAATAAAAATAAATAACTCTTTGTGTCGTTGTTAGACCTCCTAGACTAGGCTATGCCAAAGTACAATCCAAATCCCAAGTCTTAGTTGTCTTATCCATAGAATCGGTCCTAATGCTTGGTGTCGTTCTGCAAATAAAAAGGATAAACCATATTGAGTCTCCCTTCCTAACATTTAAATCAGTAAGCACCCATACTAATTGTCATCCCTTGCTAAGGATCCACGGCCTCAACACTCTCTCTCACCAATAAAAAGAATATATTATAGTACTTGCAAAATGGAAACAATCACATTCTGGAAATCATTCCCCCATAGTCGCACAACCCCCAAAGTGAACCTAAGGTATCAATACCATTGTGAAAAAATTAATGGCCTCAAGGCTTATGATCACATTGGGTCACGACTATCATAGTCCTCTCGAGCCACTCGCTCCTTTAAATACTCCTAAGTACGGACTAAAAGATTTTCCATGAATGCAATATGACCAACCATGAAAATACCCAAATCGGCATACCATAAGGCTACCATTGGGGTAAAGCAATACACACTAAGAGAGAAGCCGCACTAATGATTCTAGTCTTGCAAAAATAAAAATTCGATCTCCCCAATTAACTACCTTGCCAACATTAAGCAAAATGGCGCATGAAAAATGAACACCCAAGGGTTAAAATCTAAAGTGTCAACCAACGAAAGTTATGGTCCAATTAGCCTAAGTCTGAGAGTCGCTTGGTCAAGTATTATAGGCTTACGCCACGTCATTATTATGAGTCTAGGCCACCTCCTTGTATTCATACACGGGTTATAATCAGAAAGATTAATGAAAGTTTAAGTCTAAATCACAACCTCCAGTTAAATCCCGGAAACCGGAATCTGAAAAGAAGCAAAAAATTATCTTCGATGTAATTCTTTCGTTAAATTTCAATAAGGTAAAAATAATATTTTGAATCTACGCTATTTGCACATTTTAAGAAACGACTAAATACGCTTGCAAAGTAAGACAATTTAAAGGTCCACCCTAGGCCAACAAAAATTAAAAGTCCACCCTAGGCCTACTAAAATTAAAGTCCCACTATAGGCCTACCAAACGAGGCTCATTCAGTCTCGCCTCGTGACTCAAAGACCACAACCATCTACCTTTTAGCCCAAATAAAAAAATTTATGTTGAGGGGGGAAATCCCGAGCAAAAAAGAAAAAATAGAAAGAGAAAAGGGAGAGAGAAAAGAGCAAGCCATGAAATACTTAGCCCGTACATCCCAAAGTGCGAAATTTACACAAGTAAAACGAAGGAAGAGAATTGAGTCAACCAATCCAAATCATAAAGTTCTACGATGTCTACCCTTTCCAATCCTTATGTTCTTAGACGCCTTCGCTCTAGGGTCCCTGTTCAGCTCATTTAACCCATCCATGTTCTCATTGCCATAAACCAAGAAACCATTACCTCGACTCTTGTTCCTGAACTTGTTGTCAACCGCAAACCACGCACGGCCATTGACACGTGCGTCATACCCATTATTTCCAAAGCCCAAAACCTGTTCTTACACCACCATTAGCATAATGACCATATAACTTGTGTGGATACATCTTGTTGATATACCCTTGAGCCGTCCCCATACTACTCATTGGCCTTGATTGATGTAAACTCGTGACCCTAGCTTGAGGCTGCAAATTGTGAGTCCTAGCAGATGTAATCCTCATGCTCGACCAATACCTATACAAATTATCCTATCAAACCGTCTTGAGTAACGAATAAAAAAGGAAAACAAATGAAAAGTACAAAAAAGGTAATAAATAATAAAAAAGCAAAACTTTGCAAAGCGCCTTTAAAAGTTCGTCTAAAAAGAAAAAGAAGCATTTAGCGCACCAAAAAAAATTCGCCCATAAATAATTTTCAGCGCCCACAGCTGGGCGCCGAAATCTTTAACGCCCCAGCCTAGGCGCTGATTCTCTCTGCTTGCTAAAATTTGTCCAGAAGTTCTCGTCATTTTATCCGCACATACACGGAACAATAACGAACACTTGGGGGGGTACAACACGTATTCAGACATACGTACCACCAAAAAATACATGTACTCAAAAAAATATATAAAACAAATTTTTGGCTTACGGCAAGGCAACAGATTAAAAAATAATAAACTTCACTTATTCTACCATTTCAAATAATATGTTTCCACCTCAGAACATACTTGTTTAAAATCGGCATTCTATGAAACCATTTTCTAGGCTAAGAACTACGCAAGACCTGATTCCAAATTAAATCTATTTAAGGCGGATACGTAGGCAATCCATGATTCGGTCCAACCAATTTGCAAAAATATTAAAGCCAATAGAAAAACAAGAATAAAAAAATAGAAGTCCCTTATTGAAATTTAATTACTTGCAATCCAAGTCGAAAGAAAAATTTAAGTCAAAGAAAGAATCCAAGTCGTCAAGATGCCAAAATGAGCACACATCGAAAAATAATAAAGGGCACGTACCCTTGCCATAAGGAGCACTCACACTCCTAGGCACTTAGCCAAGACTCAAAAGACCGCTTTGCCTCAATTGAATGGGGGCTAGCACAAGCGTCCATGACCTCTAAAATACTCGACTTGACCCTCCCTAAATTGAACTAACTCACTTAAAGACCTTCTTTCACCCCTAGACACAGTCATAGTCGCCGACAAGTAGTAAAGGCAGTGAGCTTGCAATAAAGAGGATTGTTCTACGGCATCACCCCATCGTTCCTTCGAACTCAGGGCACCCGTTCATGGTAATTCAAATGCTTGCTAATCCCCTTTGGAAAAAAATAAGACATTGTCAATAAGACTTGGCACTTACCAAGGCTCACCCTACTCAGACATATGACACGGGCATCTAAAATCGAAATCTAAAAGCATTATTAATGGAAAGACCTGACAGCAACTGGGGGCTAAAAATTGAAATGAAAGAGCTAGGGAAAGAACTAAGTATACCTTGACCTTTTGTGCAGACATACACCAAGTAAATCTAAGTCAATTTGAAAACGGTTTATATTCCCGCAATTCTGGAAAAGATGGCCTTAAAAACCTAAAGCATATGCCAAACGGGCACAAGTATATCTCGACGCCTGCACCCTGGCTTCCAGCAAATCCTTAGACAGCATTCCAAAAATCGTAACAGTATTTTGATTCATTCATGTAATCCTGTACGAAGCCTTCTATAAGTCAACTTACTTAGGACACCTCGGACTGTACACAGTAGGATTCGGATTTTAAATAATTTCCAAATAATTTTCAAAGACTTCTTCGAACATAATAAAGAGCCGTTGGTTTAATCTAAGTATGCGTTTATCCCGATGTTGCAAGTGAGTCAAAAGATTTCTAAATATGATTATGGGTAAAGAAAGGCACCTAACTTTTGGTCAAGGCACACTACCTTGACCACGGAGATGTCGCATAATATGACATTTACAAAAGAAGTAGCACGTCACTACTCGAACGTACCTCGCACTAAACGAGTCTGGTTCAAACTATTCATGATCCATGTCACCATGAATGCACAAAAACGTATGCAAGCATTATAGCACCAAGCCAATCCCGTAGCTACAATTGGGGGCTTGAGAAAAACACTCTAAAAATGCTCGAAATGACAATTTCATCGCAAATTCTCGACGCTAATGCTATACATATGTCATAGGGACTCGATCCTAAGCTTTAATCGTGTAAAACGAACCCTAGAATGGCTACAACCCCTCCCAAATTCTAAGCACTACTTAGAGTATATAAAGTCACCCCACTAACAAGGGTAACTGAAAATCACGAGTCATCAAAACTCCGATCAAACTAATGCACATAACGCTCGCCCTACAAGCACCCATTACACAGTCTACCTCGTTCCAAAGCAAAAGCGAAAGAAAAAAATCAAGGATAAAAACTGTCAAGATTCTGCCCAGAAATCATTTTCCACGCCCAGAGCTGGGCGTCGATATCTTTGACGCCCCAGCCTGGGCGCTGAATCTTTCTGCTAGCCATGTTTTACCCAGATAAAAAAAAAGAGAGAAAGAAACACCTATGAATCCTCGCATCAAACGAAGTAATAAGCCGTGCAAACCCACGCAGAAAGTGCTACACTTGTTCGGACACCTGAATGAGGCATGATGAAGTACTCCAATGCAAAAAATAATAATGATATCCCAACACTTGGAGAAATGTTCTAATACATGCGGTTAGGCCACACAAGCCTACGTCGCACCATAAGCTCAACCATCCCACGGTATAAGTCTAAAAAAGAGTGAGGCATATTGCACTAATGCGAGCACGACCAAAGAGTATGTGTAAAAGAGGCAAAGATTACTTATCGCCCAAATTCAAAATGCAAGCCACACGACTTCTACATTAAGGATTAAAGGTAGCAAAACATCACCTACCACGGAAGGGATAGCTCGTACCTACACGAGCGGAACCCCAAGGCATCTTTCTCAAAAAAAACCTACAAAAATCGTACGCCAAAAGGAAGCATCCCAACATGCATACTTGGGGGCTCCAAACTACGAAACGACCATAGCAAAATAAAAAATCTCGAAGCAAATGTTTGAACAATCGAAAGGGCACGATGTTTGAGCCCACTTCATGAATGGGCCTGAACCCTATCAAGTTTCTAAGCAAACTATTTAAAATCAGTCATTGCTCAAAAAATTATTCAAGCAAACTGATTAATGGACCGCACACAACGACCATTCTATAAACGCTCGTTCGCATGTGCATATCATCATTCTAAGTATCGAACATTCACGAACGCGTTTAAAAGGAAAAATATACAACAACAAGAGCGGTCAAAGTCTTACGCCTCAAGGTATGTTCCTCGGGCCATATAGACTCGCCCAACTATCGCAATAACTGTACGCCTTAAGAGCAACAGTTCCTTAAAATAACTGCCCCAAAGTGACAAGCACCGTAGTCCACCAATCGGCTACGGCTTCTCAAGAAAATCACCACGTTCTAAAAACAAAGAAAAAACAAAAGAAAAGAGAATACATAGAACTTCCAAGTGAAATAAACGAATGAACAAGAGGCCAACTGTGTCATCAAAAGACCAGCTCAAACAACACTTTCAACGCCCCACCTAGGCGTGAATTATTTCAACGCCCAGGCCTGGGCGCCGAAAATGAACCCAGGCTAAAAAAAAAGGCCCTAACTTCTATTGGGCCCTGCCGCATCCATTCGACTCAAAAATTGCCGATTTCCTTACTGAAAGTCGCACCTCACGACTTTGTTAAGAGTAGCACACCACTACAAAGATCGCTCGCACTTACGAGCATAATCCCAAACACGATCAAGGACATTACAGAATGCGTATCCCCAAGGAACCTCTTTGACAAGAAATGACCGTCAAGCACGAGTGCTTGGGGGCTCGAAAGAAAATATATATTATGCAAAGGTAAAACAATATTGCCAGACTACGCTGTATGAAGTCCCGTGTCTGGATGTCTCAAAAAAATAAAACCGGTTTACGACCTCAAGACAAAGGTCGCCATTGACACTTATACATAGTCCCCTAATCAAGGACCTAGGTAGTGGCAAGATTGAGCCATAAAGACTAGCTCAAAACCATGAAAGATGATGACCACAAGACAATGGTCCGTAGCACGTTGTCAGCCCACGTTCAGGTTACAACTAAATTCGAGCATCCCTCGAAAGAATTCGCTCTTGCAAGAATGAATAAAAAGAAATTCTCAAAAGAAATCACAAAGAACAAAAGAAATAGGAACTTGCCCATCTTCAGTTGGCAAGATCGCGTCACAAACCACGCGAGTTCTCAAATCGAAAAAACGAATTCAGGTTCGCTCACCTCCAGCGAGCGAGGCGTCCACCCTTAGCGGACAGGGCTCGCCCACCTTCAGTGGGCGGGGTCTGCGTCACTAGCCGTGCAGGTCCTCAGTTTTCGAAAAATAGAATCTTCAAAAATAAAATGAAATAGGCTCGCCATCTTCAGCCGGCGGGGTCTACGGCGCAAACCACGTAGGTCCTTATTTCCAAAAAATAAACACAAAACAAATTTCAAAATAGATTCGTCCACTTCTATCGGACGGGGTGTCCACCCTTAGCGGACAGGTTCGCCATCTTTAGCCGGCGGGGTCTACGTCACAAGTCGCGTAGGTCCTTATTTTCAAATATTCAAAAAACAAGATTCGTCCACTTTTTCGGACGGGGCGTCCACCCTTAGCGGACAGGCTTGCCATCTTTAGCCGGCGGGGTCTACGTCGCAAGTTGCGTAGGTCCTTAGTCGCTGCAGCGATAACTTTTTCTGGTTTTCCCTTTTCCAAAAATTAAAAGGATTGGTTTTCCGTTTTTTCCAAAAAGAGCGATGTGCTGGATTTTCCTTCGTTTTACGTCCCATAAAAACAAGGGGGTTTTCTCGTTTAACTAGCCCTGAAAATGAGAATCTTTAAAAAAAAAAAACATTTTTACCTCGTGATTGGGCTTGGCCAGGCCCAATTACACTTCATAGCAACTCCCAATGACAAAGTGAGGGAGTTTCTACGCACCTTTAGATCCTTCCAATGACAAAGTCAGGAAGTTTCTATACTATCATTTGACAAATCCCAATGACACGTAAGGGATATGTCGACATTTCAAAGTGATGACCCTTAAGTCAAATGTTATCACTCGGGGGCTCGTGAGACCCTCGCAAAACAGGTCACATACACCATGGCTTGTGTGATGCACTCCGTCTAATACTTTGACCATCGTCTCATCCCGAGACTCAGTCAAAGTGGGGGCTAACCGTAGACACCTACTTTTGTCCCCATTCCCGGAAGGGAAAGGTTCGATGATGAGAACATAAATCTCCACTTGACAACGCATCTCCTATAAAATAACGAATCTCAATTCCCCTTTTCATTTCACCCGAAACCTGCTATTTATGGAAACCTGCTAAAATAGTAACTACCGTAAAGGGTAGCTTCTAAAAGTGGCAAGTCATAAAAGATAGAAACCTGTCAGAATTAGGTGTTACACTCCAACATAAATCCTAAATGAGATAGAAAACTGTGAGAATCCTATTCCTAATATGATTCGGGAATAAGAGTTACGTATTAATTAAATTCCTAACGAGCCTAGAGTTCGTAACGGGCCCAGACGCATTCCGTCATAAAATTGATACGCAATGAAAGACTCGATTAAATCTCAAACACTCTGGATTCTAGGAATCCGAATCTGACAAAGAAACGGCCCAAATAGCAATTTCAACGCCCAGCCCTGGGCGCTGAAATTGCCTGGATCCTATTTTCAACGCCCAGAGCTGGGCGCCGAAATCTTCGGCGCCCAGGCCTGGGCGCTGAAAATACCTGGGTACGTGTTTTTTCCTAATTCTTTGTGGATTAGAACTCTGCAATTCTATCTTTCCAGGAACTCTTCCCTATAAATACAGCCCCAAATTCGACGTGAAAGGAACACACACAATTCATATTCTGAGTATTGACTCCAACCCTTAGCCTAAGCCTCACGCTGCGAAATTGTTCACGCGTTCTGTGGCAATCTATCCATAAATCGAACAGAACGTATCCTGTCCCGTAATTTGAGATTCGTTAAATAAAAAGGAGAAATAGCAAAGTCAAAGTGGTTAGTTTTCTGAGAACCGTGAAGCACCTCTCAAGGGTGCGTCGTAATGTGTCCCTTTTCGATGATTTAATCGCTTTCCTCGCCCTTTTTATGAACTGTTAAACTAACTAAATCTGATTGTTCTACCACGCCAAACAAATATAATATTTTTGGGAAATTGGATTATCATGCTAGGTCCCTTTAATGCAATCTAAATCAGATAATCGCGATCGATCTAGTATTATATGTTGCATATTATTTAAATCAACTCAGATTAGTTTAATAGTTAACGCATGTCCCTTCAATTATTTATGCTGAGCTAGTAAGGATATCCTGCCTCTGGTGTTATCGACGAGCGAGTACTCCTCTCAGTAGTTACAGTCCCCCGAACCCTCAATCTCTACCTTGCGGGTGTATGTTGAGAGATCCCCACACCAGGGATCACAAGGGAACCTACGGCCGTCGTGGTCAAACATAATTGCACTCCCTTTATGTCACGATAACCGGGTTTTGTCAGTTTTTCTCATTGTCGTTAAAAACTGAATGGCGACTCCTATATTACTAGTCAATTGGGTATACTCCCAGGAAATCCAATTACACTTGATTGAATAAAAAGAATCGTCACACCCACGAGGGACGAGGTCACACATTAGCCTCGTGCTTTTTCGACCCCCTCACAACATGCATATGTACGCTGCAAAATGTACTTTTTGCAGCGAACATTGTACGCTGCAACAAGTTCAGACTTGTTGCAGGCCCCCCAGTTGCAGCATACGATGTACGCTGCAACAGGGGTCTAAAAGCCCGCTGCAATAAGGGTTTTTTCTACTAGTGAGTATTGCCGGAATCGGAAATATTACCGGAAACGGAAATATTATCCGAATCGGAAATATTGTCGAAATCGGAAATATTATCGGAATCGAAAATATTATCGGAAACGTAAATATTGTTCGAATCCGAAATGAATTCCGAAATCGGAAAAACGAATCGGAAGCACGAAACGAGCTACAGACCGTTGCACGAAGAAACGGCTCATCGCTCGTGGACCGTGGCACAGCGCGCCAGCCACAAGGGCCAGAGCTTCTGGCCAACGTCGCCATGGGCAAAGGAACAACGCCCACAACCACAAGGGCTAGCACAGCTGGCCAACGCCATGGGCCAGCGCTGCTGCGCCTAGCATGCGGGGCAACTCTGTTGTGCATGCTGCCTTTGGCCAGCGCACATGGCTTCGTCTAAAAGGCAAGCTGGTTGGCTTGCTTGCTGTGCAAGCAAAGCATCCGGCCAACCCTAGGAGTTTTAGCGTTTTGGATTTTGGTATATTTTTCCTATACTTTCCTAAATCGTGCTAGGGTTTTGGCACCTAGGGTTTTTCCTATTTCCTATACATACATGGCCTATTGACATGTACAACCCACATCTATTGAAACACAATTCAATTATCTTTTCTCATGACACAATAGTGAGTTCCCGAAATCATAAACCTTATATTATATCCTAGTTGGTACGATCTAAGGCGGATCGAACGTACTGTGGACTTTCTACGGAGGACTACGTTTAGCGTTCTAGCTTGTTCTTGTTCGGTTCGGGAGTAGCTAGGGAAGGCACGCATCACAAAGTGTGTTCACTAAATTATGCTAAATGATTATGTGCATTTAATCTGGATTCTGACATTTATGGTTTTTCCGCATGACATTAGATTGTTCATAAACTAACAGGTTTTGGCTCCTGCAAACAGCATGGTGATTAGGGTTATTAGGCCAAATCTTTTTGCCTTTCAATTCTTCCATTGGAGGGACAAGGAGAATGTTTTGGACGGGGGCTCGTGGTGTCGGGAGAACAATGTGGTGGTTATTAAGGAGGTTGTGGTAGATGAGCAGCCAGAGAATGTCACACTTGACCGGTCTCCGTTTTGGGTACGAGTATGCAAACTTCCATCCAATTGCAGATCCAACGCGTACGTCAAATCTCTGACGGCAAGTCTGGGTGAATTTCTTGACATAGAAGAAGATGTGTTAGGACTTGAGCGATATAGACGAATTAAAATCATGATTGACATTACCAAGACAATCCGGCGGAACAAGAAGATTACAGACAGAAGTGGGAAGGAAGTGAAGGTGGAATTCAAGTATGAGAGACTCCCTTATTTTTGCGTGGCGTGCGGTATAATCGGGCATTTTGAAAGAGACTGTTTGAACGTCTCCGAGGAAGACAATAAGAAGGATTTAGGCTGGAGTTTGAGCTTGAGAGTAACACCAAGGAAGGGATATTCGAAGGATATTGAGGAGATCACTCTTATCACAAGGAGCAGACGCCAATTGTTTATCACTAAGGAGCAAAAACTCCTAGGCAAAAAACAATAGCAGTGATCTCCAAAGAGGTTTAGGGGTTGGTGGAAGGGAGATTGGTTGACGAGGCATAGGC
Source organism: Spinacia oleracea (assembly GCF_020520425.1). Classification (NCBI taxonomy): domain Eukaryota; kingdom Viridiplantae; phylum Streptophyta; class Magnoliopsida; order Caryophyllales; family Amaranthaceae; genus Spinacia; species Spinacia oleracea. Next base: position 28,163,280 of record NC_079488.1, read on the forward strand.
GACTGGCACTACGGGAGAGGGGAAGTTGGTGGTGGGGAAGGAGGGACTGGACGTGGTCAATTCGGTGAGTACCGGAGCCAATAGGGAGGTTGAAGGCGAGTAAGTGATAGGAGAAGCAGTGGAGACTCCAGTCAACGATGGAGGTGTGATCATCAATGTGGGCGAGGGTGGAAGTGAAGATGTGGTCCATCAAGCTCACTTGAACATAGAATCTCTTACCTTTACGCTTAGAAAACCGAAGAAACCAACTAACGAAAAGCATTGGAATAAAGTACCAAGGGAGGGGAAAGGGATAACTAGTGGGAGTGAAGCTACTATTTCCCAGAAAAGAAAGGCTGTTGTAGTGAGTATGGACATAGATGAGGCAGGGGACAATGCGGAGAAACGAAGCAAAAGTAGTACTCAAGCAGGTCTAGAAGCCCTAGTATTGGCGGAGGTTGGTGTCGACCAACCCCACTGCCCCCAATGAATATGCTATGTTGGAAATGCTGAGGGATGGGTAACCCTTGGTCAGTTCATTGACTCCGTAGATGGAGAAATGATGTTACCCCCGACATTGTCTTTTTTTCGGAAACAAAATTTAGTAAGGAGACAGTGAAAGGTATTAAGGAGCGCATTTGTTTCTCAAATGAGTTTGGTGTTGCAAGTAGGGGTAAATCTGGAGGGCTATGTGTATTCTGGAAAGATGAGAAGGTGGACTATAACTTAGTGTTGTTCTCGCAGAACCATATATGTGGAGATGTAGGGCACCTTGGAGCAGAACCGTGGCGTTTTGTGGGCATCTACAGGTGGCCAGACTCTACCAATAAGCACGGTTCTTGGACTCTTATTCGGCATCTATGTGAGGGGGTCACCATTCCTATTTTGTTTCGGGGTAATGAATTGTTAACCTATGATGAGGAGGGAGGGGTGGATAACACTCGGCGAGAAATACCGCATTTCAGAGAGGCCGTGGATGACTGTGGGGGCTCAGGGATTTGGGGTATGAGGGGCAATGGTGGACGTGGGAGCGTGAAAAGACTGCAACAACTTATGTCAGAGAACGGCTGTATCGTTACTTAGATTCACCCTCATGGCTTGGTGCATTCCCGCGATCTTCTGTAGAACATCTTTTTCGCTACAAGTCTTACCATACCCCAATTGTGGTCAGGACTAGTGGTAAACCTAGAAGGAGACGGAGGTGTAAGAAGGAGTTTAAGTTTGAGATGGCTTGGCTACTAGATGACTCGTGTGGAAAGGTTGTTAAGGTGGCTTGGGAAGTAACAACACGAAGGAGGATGGAGGGTGAATTGCAGTGGTTGCAGGTGATCTAATGGGTTGGAGTATGGATAAATACGATGAATTAGGGAAAAATATCAAAGTCATATAAGAGGCTCTCAAGTCTGCTCAACAACTTCGTATATCTCAAGAGAACTGTGAGGAATGTTCAGCTTTAAAAAAGATCTTTGATGATTTTCATTGTAATTATGAAGCCTATTGGTACTTACGGTTCAGAGTTATGGAGGTTCGAGATGGTGATAAAAATACCAGTTATTTTCATCATAAGGCGTCGCAACGTAAATCACGTAATACTATCAAAGGCCTATTTGATGAAGACAAAAAAATGGCATACGGAGGATGAAGATTTAGAGGTGATAATTACAAAGTTTTATGATAATTTACTTACTTTTAATGCTCCTTCCAGTAATGATTTTCAAGGTGTAATGCAACATATTAATCATATTGTCTCGAACGAAATGAATGAAGCACTATTACAACCGTATACAAAGGATGAAATTTTCCTGGCCCTACAACAAATGCATCCTTGTAAAGCTCCGGGCCCTGATGGTATGCATGCAATTTTTTACCAAAGGTTCTGGCATATAGTAGGTGATGATGTGGTTGTGTATGTTAGTAATATTCTCCATGGCTCAAATTTCCCAAGTCAGGTGAATAAAACTAATATTGTTTTGATACCGAAAGTCAAGAATCCTACTAATGTGGTCGAATTTCAACCTATTGCTCTATGTAATGTGTTATATAAGCTTATTGTTAAGGCTCTCGTTATACGGTTGAAATCTGTGCTCCCTGATATTGGGACAAAGAACTAGAGTGCATTTGTGCCTGGCCGGTTGATCACAAATAATGCTCTTATTGCTCTGAAGGGGTGTTCCATTCTATGAAAAAGAAAAACTGGAGCAGGAAAGGTGTGATAGCTATGAAAGTGAATATGATTAAGGCGTACGATAGAGTCGAATGGGGCTTTTTGAAAAAAAAATTGCTCACTATGGCCGTTGGGTAAATCTGATCATGAACTGTGTTTCAACGGTCTCTTATTCTTTTGTCATAAATGGTGGAGTTTGTGGACTGGTAGTCTCGGGAAGGGGTCTATGGCAAGGGGATCCCCTCTCTCCATACTTATTTATTCTTGTGGCAGACGCTTTGTCAAGAATGCTACAAAATAAAGTACAAGAGAGGCTATTACATGGGGCTAAGGCGAGTCGGAGTGGCCAGGAGATCTTACACCTTTGGTTCGCAGATGACAATTTACTTTTTGCTAGAGCCAACAGACAGGAATGCTCATAAATAGTTGATATTCTCAACAAATACGAAGCAGCATCCGGGCAGAAAATTAATTACGGAAAGTCTTAGGTGTCTTTTAGTACAGGGGTTAATACTGAGCGAAGAGAAGAATTGAAGAACCTTTTGAACATGAGACAAGTTGATAGACATGATAAGTAGCTAGGGATCTTCACAGTAACATGTAGATCAAAGAAGGCGGTATTTGACTCTTTGGAGCAATTCTAGACAGAGTATGGCAAAAGCTGGAAGGGTGGAAGGAGAAGTTTCTTTCAAGGGTTGGGAAGGAGGTTCTAGTGAAATCAGTCATACATGCCATCCCGAATTATCTTATAGGCATCTATAAAATTCCGGTGACGGTGATACAAAACATACAGTCGGAGATGGCCCGGTTCTTTTGGGGCCAAAGAGACAATCAATGGAAGGTACATTGGCGGCGTTGGAGCGCTATGTGTGAACCGGAATGTTTGTTAGGTTATGAACAATATAGTTCATGCGGAAAAACCATAAATCCAGGAATCCAAATTAATTCCACGTAATAAATTATCATAATTTAGTATACATACTATGTGATGCGTGCCTTCCCTAGCTGCTCCCGAACCGAACAAGAACAAGTATAGAGCTCCAAATGTTGCCCCTCTATAGATAGTCCACAACACGATCCGCCTTAGGTTCAACCAGCTAGGATATAATCTAAGGTTTTATGTACCCGGGAAATCACAATATGCGATAGGCAAATGTTATGACTTTTTATATAAATTGTGATCATGAACCACATATTTATAAGGTGGAAAATAGAGAAGTCTATTCCTACTAGGAATCGAATAACTAAATCCATTAGGATTCTAGTTAAAAATAACTACTTAGTATTCTAGGAATAATCAAACACTAATTAAGTATTAGATTTATCCTAGAATTCTAATTAACGTAGGATTAGGAAAATGCTAGCTTGAGGCCCAAGCTACTTGCCGCACAATTAGTCTTGGCGCCCAAGCCTTCTTGTCGCACAAGCTAGCAAGGAAAGCCCGGCTGGGATGCAATACAACATGCGTTGCTTAAGGCCCACGCTGCTGCCTTGTGCTTGCCGCCCACGCAATGCCTGCAGGCCACGCTGTGGCTGCTGGCCCATTGCTGCTGCGTTTGCTGGACCTTGCATCTTGCAGGCTTGATTCTCGAGCAGTCGCTCTTCGTGCTTCCGATTCGTTTTCCGATTCCGGAATTTATTTCCGATTCGAACAATATTCACGTTTCCGATAATATTTCTGATTCCGACAAAGTTTTCCGATTTCGACAATATTTCCGATTCCAATAATATTTCCGATCCCGACAATATTTCTATTTCCGATCCCGACAATATTTCTATTTCTGTTAATATTTTCCAAAAAGAACTATATTTCAATTTCTGGCTTGGATAATATTTATATTTTCGTTATGAACCATATTTCCGTTTTCGGAAATATCTTCATTTCCGGCAAATATTCTTTCTTTGCCTTTTGATGATTTTAGCTCCCACTAGAACCAAGATCGATCATTTCCGAATGTCCATAAATATAGTACTTTAATGAATATTATACTCTATGAAATATTTGATTCGTTCACGCACTATTTATGTGACCCTACGGGTTCAGTCAAGAGTAAGCTGTGGATTAATATTATTAATTCCACTTGAACTGAAACGGTCTCTAGCTAGGCATTCAGATCACTTGATCTCACTGAATTATTAACTTGTTAATTAATACTAAACTTCATGTATTAGACTTAGATCAAATGCATTAAATACAAACTTGGACCAAGGGCATTATTTCCTTTAGTCTCCCACTTGTCCTTGGGGACAAGTGTGCATTTCCTAATTCCTTTGTCGCTTGATGCCTGTTTATGAACATAAGGCAAAAGTAGTCATCCTTATTATGCCCAAAGGTATTTCTCGGTGTCAGAGTTCAACTAATCAAATAAACAGATAATCATAGCTTGTGTCATCTGAGCACGACCATACATTTTACAGTTTCTAGCTCTCCGAGTGGCCTAGTACAACTTTCGGCATCTCATCGTGATTTATGGGAGGACAATCCCAATCTTGCGATCTTGAGTTTATAATTCGTTTGATAGGTGACTACCTAAGCATTGTCGTTATAGTCTCCTTTTACGGTGCGACGGTTGACAATGTCAAAGTAACCAGTTCTCAAACATGTAATCTCAAATCACTTAGGTATTGAGGATTAGTGTCTAACAATATAACGATATTTACTTATGACAGATTTTTCATCTCTTACAGTAATGTTTCATAGGTCTGCCCGATACTAATTTTATCAATTAAGTATCTAGTCAAATGATTGTTGTAGGGGTTTACAGTTAAATACATAACATGATATGAGGCATGTATAAAGTACATATTAAGCATAATTTGCGTTTGTAGCGTGTTTTCCCCTTAGTTCAACGATACGAACAAGAACTCTAAATGCCGTTCGTTTCCTTGTTTCACCGACACGTTCATATCCGTCTTGAGATTTTTGGATTTGATCTCCTTTAAGATATATTTCTTTTGAGAAGAACACTCTAATAGAGGTAAAGAGAGAATTTGGGTTTCTCTTTTCTCCTAGGGTTGCGTATGAATCATTAGGTTGGAAAACCACAAATGTAATATTAATGTTATAAACCTTGGGTTATAACACTTAACGGCTAAGGCACAAAGGCCAAGAGCCGGCCAGTAACTCGCGCAAGCCCATACGCGCAACCACATATGTATTAGCGTTGTGTGCGCTGCTGCTGCTGCTGCTGATCCGTGCACGCCTGCACGCCCGGCTAAAGGCTTGGGCCTTGCTTATGCGCGCTGGCGAGCTGCTGCGCCTAGTGGGACTTGCGCGCTTGGCTCATTGGGGCGGCAACTTTGCCTTCTCGTATTTGCGTCCAATGTCTTACGACGATTATTTATTGTATAGTACTTGACGATCTAATGTCGTAGTATATGATTATTCGTTTCACCTGGCTTACGAATATACGCAATACGATATACGATTCCTATCCAACGTCATATGGTATATTTATGTTTTCTGAACTAATTTCCCGAAAGGCCATTAAATGAATTTCCGATTCATTTAATCTGGTGATCTGTTACATGCCAATGGTGACACCTTATATGTTCAGTCCAGAGTAAGCTGTGAGCCTAATATATATTAAAACTCACTAATCGGAAGCATTGGTCCAGCTAGTTGTTCCTATCACTTGATCTCACTGAATTAATTGTTTGTAATTAATGTGAACTTTGGTATTGGACCAATGCACATTGGGTGAAGGACATATTTCCTTCAGTCTCCCACTTGTCCTTTAGACAAGTGTGTATTCCAATTCCTTTGTCTCTTTGTGTTATTTACTGAACATAAGGTAAGATCCAAGCCATCCTTATTAGGTTCAGAAGTGTTTCTTGAATTACTGAGTCAACTGTTAAACTTTTGCATAAGGTTAAGCCTTAACAATTCTGAGCACGGCCATGCATTTTCACAGTATCTAACTCTTCGAGAGGCCTTGTACAACAACAACACCATATCTTGTCAAAGATAGGAGGACAATCCCTTCTTGTAACTTATGAACAACTTACTTTGATTCATTGCCAGCCCAAGTACTGCTTTTATCGTCTCCTTTTACGGTGAGACGTTTAGCGAGCATCAAAGTGAACTAATTATCAAACAAGTAGTCATAACTACTTAGATTTTGAGGAATAGGTTCCAATCACCATTAATGAGAACGACTTATGACATAACTTTAATTTCTTAAACTGTTCTCGTGGTCAATCCAATACGAATTCCAATAAGTATCTATGCAAATGATTTTACTACATCCATGTCCTATCTAGTTCAAGAAACTGAACTATAAATCAACTTGCACTCTAATTGTCATTAGTGATTGTTCGTCCAACCATTTAATGAACTTGATTAGAGATCCTTTTGTGATTCAATATTCATGTTCACTTATGGGTGTTTCTTTGTCAAAGCATCCATCTTGACATCCCATTTGAATGTTTTGAATCAGTTGGACTTCATCATTTAATACTAAACCAAGATTAAATGAAATATGAAATATAATTTCATAAACGATAAATGTTTAAACCAAATACTTTCCAATTCATGGGCCTCTAACCCAAAATTAAAACATTTAGTGTCTTACAGATGTGGGCCTTTCACCAAATACTTAAAACATTAATGTAACTCAAACTTGGTTCTAGTTTTGCATATGAGTGTTGTATCTCATTTATTGCAGAGGTTTAGTTTATCATACTTTCTATTCTTAGCATCCTTTCTATCGAAAACCTTTCGGTAAGATGAAAAGATCTTTGAATATGTTTATAGAATAATCCAGTCTTTCATCGCTGTTAGAATGATTCTCATATTTAATATAGAAAACCATCTAGATAGCAGACTTGTGATAATCCTGAGTTCATTGAATAACTCCCAATATAAATAATTCCCTTTTATTGCTTCTTACGGAATAATGAATTCATTTCATTAATGTAGAATTGAAAATTATGCTTCCCTTTATGGAATACTCCAACTAGTACGTTCATAGAGATGTGGGAGATACATCTTTCAACTGAGAACTCGGAAACTAATCAATAATTCAGTTTCCCATGGATCACATATGGTTTTGAAACTATGTTACCACCCTTTAATCACGACGCCTAATGGCCTGTGTATGTTTGTGGTTTACCTAATTAACAAGATCTAACTTTTGTTTAGGCAATGCATGTGGCTTCAAAACTTTAGTTCATCTTCATTTCCTCTTATCAAGTGCTCATCCTACATATCCAGATGTATTGAATGTTCTTGATATTATTCTAATGATCTTTGATTTAGATCAAGAGAGATTGGTATAAACTCGTCATAGTTTAATACTTAGGAGTTATCTTGGCGATCTATATATCACACCGTACATGATTGATTGTAAAGCGAAAACGATTCGCTATATAAAATCTATCCATTTAACTTTAGTTTATTTAGTTTCACGAGATACCGAATTTTGCTTAAATTTTTGGCATTTCCATGTGATATAAAGTGAAGGTTCTTCTTCAAGTCCTTCATGTTTAACTTTAGTAATAACAACCTAGCTTTACACTTAGTTATAACATTCATTACTTAGATTTACTCATATGGGTTAGGAAACTCTTTTGAGTCTCTCAATTTTGTTTCATTTAGTAATTACTTTTACAGAATCCAAACAACATTTAGATCCTATCCAATAGATATTTAACCCTGTTCTAAGTTTCGCCATGGTTTGAATATCGACAAATCACTACTACAAAAATGGGATAAGAAACCAAACCTATAGTACCACATAAGTCACTTATATGGTTTCTTAGATAAAGAAACCATTTATTTAAAATATATGGTTTCATAGATAAGTAATAAGACAACACACACTAAAGATATTTGGTTTCTTAGATATAATACACTTTTTGTGGGAATCAAAGGTACCATGATTCATATAATATGGTCTCTTAGTATTTTTTCTTTAATTATGATTTTTTTTTTAAAAAATTAGTAGATTTTTTATTCATGCCACGTTTTTCAAGCACTAAACCCATGATTAATTCCACAATCTAATCACCAGCTAACATATTTATTTCTCTTAATTAAAAAAGAAAAAAAAAAACTAAAAAGAATTTCAATCAAAATACAAGAGGTTGGCGCCACCTACACTTCACATTATACCAGTTACTCCGTAACAGAGTACTAACGCCGCGCCGCCGAATCCCCAAACCACAACCAAAACACAAACGTGAACAACGATATTGCCGCCACCACACTTGCTGTAGCGATTCCAGGTCGCCGGAGACGGGGTCCTTCAAATCGGTTGGTATTTTCTCCCTTATTTTCTTTTAGTTTCTGGTTTTTTTGGGAAAGTTGCATAAACCTACAAAACCTCCATCTCCGCCACTACAGGTGTTTTCCGTTCGTCGCAACCACCATCAAACATCCGGTTCTGAAATTGTAGATTTGTAGGTAATATATCTTTCAATCTCTTTCTCCTAATATTAATTCTACAATTTGCTCTTCTACCAAAATTATAAAACTGAATTTGATTTTTAATTTTTTTTCCTAATATTTGTTCATCTTTTTATGATACACAATCAATATGATGTGTAATGTGATATTTTTTTTAATTGATTGTCGTGACTTGGTCCTGTTTTTAAGAACTTATTGATGATTTATACACTAGTAGAAAAATCGTCATGTGCTTCCCTTCAAGTGTGGCTCATTTAGTAAAAGGGCAGCACTTGAGAACACTAAAAAAAAAAAATTACAATTACATATTCATAAGTGCGGGTCATTTTAAAAAAAAACCCGCACTTGAGTCAAGTGCGGGCTTTATACGCAAGTGATGCACGTTTAAAAGAGCAGCCGCACAAAATTTCAGCGGTTCTTTTTTCATTTTTTAATTTCTTCGCTCCTCCTCCTTTCCCTTCTCAGCTTCTTCTCTGGTTCTTCTCTACCAAACCGCCTTACTCTTCATCTCCCTACCACGTCGCCGCTGGTCTTCCTCTTCCTGCCGCGTCGCTCTTCCTTCCCCCACCGCCGCTAACCTCTAATTTTTCGTTAATTAACCATTTTTATGCAAATCAAGGGTTGTTGAACTACTTGTTTGTTGCAATTTTCTTTCTCAATTGCCAGATTTACAAAATTTTTGAACTTTATTTTAGGGTTTTTGTTCTAGTTTTGTTGTTCGTTGATGTGTCAATTAGACAATTTGTCTATTTAATTTCAAAAAATTATACCGTATTGACCTTGTTCTTGTAAAAGTATGGGATTGCATTGTTTATTTGGGAATATCAAGGTTTGTCAATAGAATTGGTTTGTTATAGTGATTCCATTGTAGTTGTTTTCCTTGTATTAGTTAGTTTGACAGATTGTCAGAAATTGAGCTTCATTTAAGCTTAATCTGTACTCAAGTACACGTTCTTGGTTATTCTTTTTGTAAGTTTTACAGAAAAATGATCTATTATTGCAAAACTATTTTGCTTTGAAGTTTAATGATATTTCTTAGGGAATTGGAAGTAACAAATACTTAATTAATTTCTTAGGTAGCACTTGTAACTTGTAAGTGAAACTGTATTTTGTAAGTTCTACCTACGCAGATTGCTTTACTTAGATGAGCAATAGGAGCCATAGGGCTGGATGAAGAGTACCAGCTTCTATCAGAATGAGTAAAAAGACTTCCAGCAGAACCATTAAGGTGTTTTCGATTTTGTTCTCTAAAGCTGTGTCTACTGTTTGTAGATTCAGAAAAATACAAGAGTTTCTGCTGGAAGAGATTAGAATGTGATGGAGATTGCTTTCATAGCATCTTGTAGATGCCAAGATTCAACCCTTGCTTTTGCTATGAGTCATTTGTTTACAGTTAGTCTGTACTATGTAGTCATTTTTGTAAGGGTGTGTAGTTTTGGTGTTTTTCGTTAAGTTGGCGCAGCTGTTGTTGCTTGCTCTCTCTCCGTAATTTTTTTTTGTTGTTGTTGCTTGTACTCCTGCCTTTTTTGTTTTTGCTAATGTGGACTGCTCTCAAAGATGTATCACCGTTCTTATGTTTTTTTATCGCTAATATTGCTAGCCTGTTAATATTCTCTTATCATCGTAAATACCAAGGTTTTTACATGATCTTTGTAGTGAAGCTAATGCCATAGTAGAGATATAGTTGACTTCTCATCCAAACACTTGATTTCATTAAAAGATTGCAGAGATGTGGATGTGGATGGTTCTCTTCCTTTTAGTATGAGTTCATAATAGGTTTAACGTTTTCACTTTTCTGCATTCATAATTTCTCCACAAAAGAAAGACAGAAACACTAGTAGAAAAATCGACATGTGCTTCCCTTCAAGTGCGGCTCATATAGTAAATTGGCAGCACTTGTGATCACTAAAACAAAACATTTTCACAAGTGCGGGTCATTTTAGAAAAGTAGCAGCACTTGAGTTTAAGTGCGGGCTTTAAAACTCAAGTGAGGGCTCATTTCACAAGTGCCGCACAAAACTTTTCTAAATATACAATTAAAAAAAACAAATTTCTAAAATTAACGAAGCTTCATTTTCGCTCTCCCCAATTTTCTCCCTCTTCACCTTCGTTTTCTCTCTCCTCTGCGGTCGCCGTTTCTTCTTCACCGCCGAATCTCTCCGCCATTGCGTAGTTTCTCATTGATGTTGGGGGGTTGATTGTTGTAGTAGCTTCACCCTCTATCTCACTTGTCTTTGCGATCTCCCTCGTCTCCAGTCACTGCGCTCTCCCTCGTCTCCAGTCTGTACCGCCGCCGCCAACGGTGGTCCTGAATCCACCACCAACTAGGCAGAGATGAAGAATAGACCAGAAGATTCGAGTCACCCTAATTTGAAGAAATCGTTCAACTATTCAGGTGAATTAAGTTGCCCATGTAATTCCTCTATCTCTCTTTGTGATTTAACCTACGTTTTAGTTTCAATTCATCTGTAGAATTCAATTCCAATTCATCTGTAGATTTCCCAGTTATCAAATTCACTAATTTCTGCTTAATTATTCAATAAATTATCAATCGAATTTCTATTGTTCTAAAGAACTGAAATTTCTTATTCAGTACCAATATAAAGAATTGGGTTTTTATTTTTTTAATTTCTTATAATTATTTGTGCAGATTATACTGTGTTTAAATTTAATTATCTTTTCTTTCTTGAAAATTAGGTGATTGTAATTTACTTCACATTAAATTATGAATAATTATTTATCGAGTAGCAATTAAAATGCTCGTTGAACTTAATTGGCAGTGTAATACTCCTAGCAGGTTTCCCCAATTGAATTGATTCATTCTTAGGAAGCAGAAAGTTCATTTGTTAAGGAAAACAAATTGTGATTATAATTATGATAGGTAGTCTAAGTTGGAGGGAGGCAATGAAACTCTGTGATGTTGATTGTGACCTTGGCCTTAGAAATAAGATTGCAATCTAATACTAATAGTTAGTTATGAAAGCTTTTATGTAATAGGTGATTAACAGTCTGCAAGTATTTACTCTCATTTAGTAATATGGTTAATGGCCTATGTTTAGCTTTGATGTCATTATGTGTTCAAGGGGCGACTTGTATACTCTGGTAAATGCAAGGGACACGAATCAAAATCAATTTGGAATTTCATCTTCCCAGCTGAACTTGTCCATTTTTTCTAGTGCCATATTATGATTGTCAGTTGTCATGATTTTATACTTAAGAGTAATATTTCAATTCAAAACCCATATGCGTCTTTAAATTTTATTTTGGGGACGCTTCTAACTGTTTTACACTAGTTTCTGTCCGGACTAGTGATGTTATTTACTGCTCTGCTTACTGCTGTTATTGTTTACTGCTGCTGCATACTGTACGCACTCTAATCTGAACTGTTGTTGCTGCTGTTGTGCATCACTTTATGCAACTAGTGTGGGTGTTTAGGGCCGAAGTGTGTTGGGTTTAATCGGGTGGGGTCTGCATCAGCTGCTACAACAACATTTTTGGCTCTTTGAGTGAGTCGAGTGAGCACGTTTAATGCTAACGCATACAATCAGATGGGTTCTGCATCTGCTCTACATCACCGTCTTTGGCTCTTGGAGTGACAAAGTTGAGAGGTAATTTTAATTAGTTATTGACTTTTTGGCATTTGATAGATTTTTTCTTCTGCATTTAGCAATTATACTTTGAAATGGATGCATAATTAACACTCAGTATGTGAGTAACAATAGAATATTCAGTAGTAGTCGAGAAATATATGCTCCGGGAGTGTGTTAATCTCTTACTGACTTGCTGTTGATGTATATTTTTTTTCGGGATTGTACATGAAAACATTTGTTGACCTTTGCTTACTATTTATGTGTCAAATAGGCACCGAGTTGCATTGGTGGCTTAAGGAATTATTACCGTGAATCATGTAAATTGAGGTTGTCGTTGTGCATTGCTTAGTTTGTGGCTCTTAAGTAACCATGTTATTAATCTAATTACTATTGTTAATTTGGAATTTAGCACTATAGGGGTAATGGAAATTCCATGTTCCAATGACAAATAAATGTGATTTTATGCCTGAATGGACTTTTGCTCATTCAATTTGATTGTTGGTGTTTGCTTTGCGATTCAGCCAGGTTGCCGATTTTCACCAATTGTCGGCTTTTGCCTTAGTTGCAAGTTATATTTGAGAATGAGTCTTTGAAATATTAAACAAAGTCTAATGAACATGTAAAAGGTTTAAAATACTTATTTAAGTTCATTAGTTGAAAGTTAGGAACGAAATAAGCCATTTTAGTCTAACTATAACGAATAAAGGAGCCTTAAATGTACATAACATGACCAAAGTAGGTGATAATGAGTCTTTCAAACAAAAAAAACTAAGTGTATTAAGCATGTAAAACGTTTTAAATACTTATTTAAGTTCACTAGTTTAAAGTTGATACCAAAATAAACCATTTTAGGCAAAATGTCGCCTATAATGATCAAACGAGCCTTAAATGTGTATAACTTGACTAAATTAGGTGAGAATTAGTATTTGAACTTAAAACTAAGTATATTTGACATGTAAAAGGTTTAAAATACTTATTTAAGTTCATTAGTTGAAAATTAGGACCAAAATAAACCATTTTAGTCAAAATGTGATATATAATGATCAAACGAGCCTTAAAGGTGTATAACTTGACCCAAGTAGGTGAGAATGAATCTTAGAAACATTAAAGTAAGTCTAATAAACATGTAAAGGGTTTAAAATTCTTATTTATATTCATCAGTTCAAAATTGGGAGCGAAATAAGCCATTTTAGTGAAATACGACCTATAATAAACAAACTAGCCTAAAATGTGAATAACTTGTCCAAAGTAGGTGAGATTTAGGCTTAGAAACTTTAAAATAAGCCTAATAAACTTGTAAATGGTTTTTAATACTTATTTAGGTTCATTAGTTCAAAGTTGGGACTAAAATAAGCCATTTTAGTGAAAATATGGCCTATAATGATCAAATAAGCCTTAAATGTGTATAACTGGACCAAAGTAGGAGAATGAGTATTTTAAAATTAAAACTAAGTATATTTTAAAATGGTTTCAAATACTTATTTAAGTTCATTAGTTGCAACTTAGGAGCAAAATAAGTCATTTTAGTTAAAATATGAACTATAATGAACAAACGAGCCTTAAATGTGCATAACATGACCAAAGTAGGTGAGAATGAGTATTTGAACATAAAAATAACTATATTTGACATGTAAAAGGTTTAAAATACTTATTTAATTTCATTAGTTGAAAATTAGGACCGAAATTAGTTTAAAACGAGTAGGTTTGAGATGGCCATTGAGTAAATGATGAGCCTAATGTGAAGTTTATGATCAATAACATTGGATCTTACAAGTCAAGATGCATACAATATTATGCAAGGTAGATGTTTCCAACCAGTTATCTTATTTCGTAAAACGCAAAGCATGCATGTTCAATAAATTGAAAAAGTTCCAACTTGACACTTCTGTTTTTTTTAATGTACTTTGCTTTTGGTTGGTAACATCTTACTCTTTTTTCTCACGGGTTCTATAGGTGTTTGCACGACATCTTCGCTATTTAGTAAATATGAAGATGGGGACATCGTGAATAAGTTACAAGAGATGTATGAGGTATATGGAATTTATCTATATCTATTTAGGTAAAAGCTTTAGAATATCTATTTAGATTCATTCGTTAAGAGTTAAGAGCGAAAACGACAATTTTAGTCAAAATAATGACATATAACAATCAAACGACCCTTAAATGTGCATAACTTGACCAAATTAGGTAATAATGAGAATTATAAACATAAACCTAAGTATATTAAACATGTAAAAGGTTTAGAATATCTATTTAAATTCATTAGTTAAGAGCTAGGAGCAAAAACGACAATTTTAGTCAAAATATGACATATAACGATTAAACGACCCTTGCATGTGTATAACTTGACCAAACTAAGTAAGAATGAGACTTAGAAACATAAAACCAAGTATGTGAAACATGTATATGGTTTCAAATACCTTTTTAGGTTCATTAGTTAAGAGTTAGGAAAGAAAACGACAATTTTAGTCAAAATATGACATATAACGATCAAACGACCCTTAAATGTGCATAACTTGACCAAACTAGGTAAGAGTTAGACTTAGAAACTTAAAACCACATATTTTAAACATTTATATGGTTTGGAATACCTTTTTAGGTTCATTAGTTAAGAGTTAGGAGCGAAAACGATAATTTTAGTCAAAATATGACATATAAGGATCAAACGACCCTTAAATGTGCATTACTTGACCAAAATAGGTAAGAATGAGACTTAGAAACATAAAACCAAGCATGTTAAACATGTATATGGTTTAAAATACCTTTTTAGGTCCATTAGTTAAGAATTAGGAGCGAAAACGACAATTTTAGTCAAAATATAACATATAAGGATCAAAAGACCCTTAAATGTGCATAACTTGAACAAAATAGGAAAGAATGAGACTTGGAAACATAAAAACAAGTATGTTAACCATGTATATGGCTTTAAATACCTTTTTAGGTTCATTAGTTAAGAGTTAGGAGCGAAAACGACAATTTTAGTCAAAATATGACATATAACGATCAAACGACCCTTAAATGTGCATAACTTGAACAAACTAGGTAAGAGTTAGACTTAGAAACTTAAAACCATATATTCTAAACATTTATATGGTTTGGAATACCTTTTTAGGTTCATTAGTTAAGAGTTAGGAGCGAAAACGATAATTTTAGTCAAAATATGACATATAAGGATCAAACGACCCTTAAATGTGCATTACTTGACCAAAATAGGTAAGAATGAGACTTAGAAACATAAAACCAAGCATGTTAAACATGTATATGGTTTAAAATACCTTTTTAGGTCCATTAGTTAAGAATTAGGAGCAAAAACGACAATTTTAGTCAAAATATAACATATAAGGATCAAAAGACCCTTAAATGTGCATAACTTGACCAAAATAGGTAAGAATGAGACTTAGAAACATAAAAACAAGTAAGTTAACCATGTATATGGCTTCAAATACCTTTTTAGGTTCATTAGTTAAGAGTTAGGAGCGAAAACGACAATTTTAGTCAAAATATGACATATAACGATCAAACGACCCTTAAATATGCATTACTTGACCAAACTAGGTAAGAATGAGACTTAGAAACGTAAAACCAAGTATTTTAAACAATTATATGGTTTGGAATACCTTTTTAGGTTCATTAGTTAAAAGTTAGGAGCAAAAACGACAATGTTAGTAAAATTATTACATATAACGATCAAACGACCCTTAATTGTGCATAACTTGACCAAATTAGGTAATAATGAGACTTATAAATATAAAAACAATATGTTAAACATGTAAAAGTTTTAGAATATCTATATAGGTTCATTAGTTAAGAGTTTGGATCGAAAACGACAATTTTATTCTTTATTTCATTGGTATGAGAAAATTAAGTCTTACTTTATTTTACGATACAATATTTATAATATAACTAACTAAAGTATATATATATATTTTTTTAGGAAAAATTGATATTATCAGTCCCAACTATGGCCGATTTACTTTAAAAGGTCTCAACTTTTGATTATCTCATAGTGGTCCCAACTATAGAGAGTCCTTTCCAAAAATGGTCCCTTAGTTAAAATTAAGTGCTAAATAACTTAATTAAGACTCATATCTCTCGTGCAATAACCATATTTTTTAATTAAATGAAGTAAATAGAATAGTATGATATGCTTAAATCAACTTAATTAACAGTTTAATAAACTAAAGGACCATTCTGGGAAAACACACCTTAAAGTTGAGACCACTCTAGAATAATCAAAAGTTGGGACCTTTAAAAGTGAAGTGACCATAGTTGGGACTGTCAATATCAATTTTTCCATTTTTTTATTGTCGATCTTCGTAAGGTACTCAAAAATTCGAGGGAGGAGCCTTTCACGATTGAAGAGATAAATGAAGTTCGAGAAAAGTTGGCAAACTTCATTTCTAGTGATTGTCTTTGATATTTTCTTGTAGTGAATTTTAGTATTGTTTTTGATATTTCCTTGTAATGAATTTTAGGTTACGGATGCTAGTTTTTTATGACTGTTATGTAATCAAGTTTTCAACTGTACAATTTAATTATCTATATAATTGGGTACTTTTTTATATGATGTATGGAGGTTAACTAGTGGCGTGGTCCAATTATATAAAATATGTGGCATGAAAATAGGATATATAACAAATACGGCTCGTTTATAGGCTCGTATATATATATATCACAAGTGCGGACTCATTCCCAAAATTGGCAGCACAAAAGTTGTCAAGTGCGGGCTCATTTACAAAATTGTCAACACAAAGTTTATCAAGTGCGGGCTCATTTTAAAAATTGGCAGCACAAAAGTTGTCAAGTGCGGGCACATTTAAAAAATTGGCAGCACAAAGTTTGTCAAGTGCGGGCACGTATTCGAAAATTGGCAGCACAAACTTTGTCAAGTGCGGGCACGTATTCGAAAATTGGCAGCACAAAGTTGTCAAGTGCGGGCACATTTTCTAAATTGGCAGCACAAAAATAGTTTTGTGCGGGCTCATATATTGGCAGTACTTGAGAAATGGCAAGTGCGGGCAGGCCATGTGCTGCACATGTAAAAGCCCGCACTAAACCCTTTAAAATGAGCCCGCACTTGAGGTTTTTTCCTCTAGTGAAATATCTTGATCACCGAGGCAATTAGAAACGAAAACAACTTGCTTTAGATAAAGTTTGAGTCTGTTTGTTCAATGCCTTCACGTGAAACTAATTGATGTCCTCCTTTCTTTCTTATTCATTCGGTGGAAAGTACTATACGGAGCAGGGTCAACAATACATGGTATATAATTTTATATTTTATATTATTTTTAGAATCTGGCTGATATGATTATTTCTTTAACAGGTCCCCAAACTTCTATTGCACATAAATTTTCCCCAGCGTTTGATATGCTATTTGGATTGATGAAAAACTTAAGCTCCTACAGGATCCACACCAAGTTCTTGAAAGGTAATAGTATCTGCAATCTAAGGCTTGTGGTGTTCACTTTATTTTCGTGATGATGACATTGACATGTATATTGATGGTTTTTGGTAATATTTTTCTGTTGCTGATGCTAAACATTGATGCAAAGACTTAGATTGATTGACTATGGATTAAGGGGACGAGATAATGAAAATATTGACAACATGATATGTGACTGCCATGTTGTTGCTTAACCCCTTTAACTATTTGTCAAACTCCCTAAAACTCGAATAACTAAAATAAATTGTTTCCATTTGATAGGATGGTGGATTAGGTGTCACTCCTCTACCAGACTTTCTAGTGAATCTAGTTACTTTTATTCGAAGTATTTTAGAAATGAAGATCTCGAAAAGGTTTATTAGTTGTAATTTAGGAGTGGGATGAGTCAACTTAGTCAAAATATGACGTATATTGATTAAATGAACTTTAAATGTGCATAACTTGACCAAAGTAGGTGAGAATGAGTTTTAAAAACATTAAAATAAGTTTAATGAACATGTATAGGGTTTCGAATACTTATTTAGAATCACTGGTTAAAAATTAGGAGCGAAAAAAGTCACTTTAGACCAAAGTCTGACCTATTATGATCAAACGAGCCTTAAATGTGAATAATTTAACCAAAGTAGGTGAGAATGAGTTTTAGAATATTTAAAAAGAGTCTATTAAACATGTAAAGGGTTTAAAATATTTATTTAAGTTCATTAGTTGAAAATTAGGAGCGAAATAAGCGACTTTTATTATTATGCGGTTCATTATTAATGTTCATTATTTCATTGTTAGGAGCACAAACTTACTTTATTATACGATACAATATTTGTAATATAACTAAAGTACATATATTTTTTGATGATCGATCTTCTTCAGGTATTCGAAAATCCAAAGGAGATGCCCTTCACCACTGAGGAGATAGATTAAGTTCGAGACAAATTGATAAACTTCATTACTAGTTATTGTCTTTGTTATTTTGAACTTTTTTTTTTCTTGTAAAGAATCTTAGGTTATGAATGCTCGTTTTTCAATTGATTATAACATAACCGACGTTCAGATTAATATTTATATACTATTTAATTTAATTATCTATATAATTGGATACTTTTTTTAGTGATGTATGGAGGTTAATTAGTGGCGTGGTTGTATTGAATAATATATGTAGCAGGGAATCGATAATATAAAAAATTTCTAGATCAAGTGTGGCTCATTTATAGGCCAAGTGCGGCTCCTTTATAGGCCAAGTGCGGCTCATTTTTATGCTTGTTTTGCCCATTTCTATGTCAAGTGCGGGCTTATTTTCAATATTGGCAGCACCAAATATGTCAAGTGCGGGCTCATTTTCAAAATTGGCAGCACCAAATATATTAAGTACGGGCTCATGTTCTAAAATTGGCAGCACAAAATATGTCAAGTGCGGGCTCATTTTCTAAATTGGCAGCACTTGAAACATCAAGTGCTGCCAATATTTTGGCAGCACTTGAGAATCATCAAGTGCGGGCATGCCATGTGTTGCACATGTAAAAACCCGTACTTAAGGCCTTAAAATGAGTCCGCACTTAGAGCTTTTTTGTACTAGTGATAGTATGCTATTGTGATAATGTCCGGGCCTTCGTGTGGTTTTATTGGAGGAGTTGGGGGGAGTGGTACTGCTGCAACGAGTACCCGCAATAGCAGCGTAGAGTTGGTGTGGGTGTAGTTTAATATGTTCTGTTTCTTTTCTTTTTCGCATTTTCCTATTTTGTGTGATTTGATTCCTTTCTTGTCTCGTGTGTGTTTTTGATTTCTTCCAATATATGGAGCTAGACTCCTCTTTTCGCACCAAAAAAAAAATGTCTTGGCAACTGTGATGATAATATTTGTTCATCTTTTTATGATACACAATCAATATGATGTATAATGTGATTTTTTTTTAATGTGATTGTCGTGACTTGGTCCTGTCTTTAAGAACTTATTGATGATTTATAGTATGCTATTGTGATAATGCCTTGGCAACTGTGATGATATTCCGGTGCTATTGAGAGTTGAGTGAGTACCGAGTAGAAAATTGGAAATTGTAGTGGAGAAGGGCGAAAAGTTCTTGTCTCTTTATTGTTAATTTTTTGTTATTTCTATCTTTGATGTGCTAGTGTAAATACAGGGGGCTAGGATATATGATAATTTAGATAGCTAAATAGAAAATGGGAAAAAGATCACCTTGATGTCTATATATAAATGGGTTTTGATAGTCTAGGATATAGGATAAGATAGCTAAACAGAAAATTAAAAAAAACCCCTTTATTGATGATCATAATAAAGAATATTTATGCTTGAATTGCTAGATTGCTAAATTCAATAAATACAAATAAAGTGTAACTATGTGCACCTGGTCTCCTATTTTAAGTGGCACTACATCACCAACAACGATGTCAAAATAGAGATATTTTCCCTCCTGCCACCTATGATCACCTGCATTGTTAATATTGTGTGAGTATTTGGGTACAATCAAGTATAGGAAACTTTTAAACTCATGCTATATGTTTGCTCTGTAAAGAATCACACACCTCTAGCTGAATATTCCTTTTTTCCCCATTCAAATTTGTAAAATGAAGAGATTGCCAAGAATCACTGATGGCTGTTGATAAACCAAGTGAAGTTCAATATAGAAAAACAATTGTCATATCATAAAAGCAGGAGCAATAATACTTTCTAGTGAGTTGTGCAAAAATATGGAATTATGCAGGCATTGAAACTTAATGAACATGATGATTGTTGTTGATGTTTATGAACAATCTCAAACAAACTTACCTATCAGATTTACTTATTAGATAGATAATAGAAAACTCATAAGCACTATATAGAACAATGTGAACAAAGTATAATGACATTCCTCATTCGATATCCTGGGTCTTACTGCTAAGCTGTCTTTTCTTTGTTCGTTAGTGCGTAAATCTGATGTATAAATGTTAATGGCTGTCAAGGGGATACAGAAATGAAGAAAACAAACATAAGCAAGGGGATAAAGAGGAGATTAGTAGTTTAATCAATGTGAAATGGATGGGTATAATGGATGGGTATAGATGTTGAATCAGTTGAATGGGTGGTTATTGAAAGCTAAAATTTCGAGGGAGCAAGCAAACATGTTTGAGGGAACTTTGTATTCCCTCTGTCCCATATATTTTCCACTTTCTGGGTTTGGAATATACTCCATTTTAATGACAATTCTTAAATGTGAATGGAAAATTATTTTGGATAGGGATGACGTTTGTGAAAGTAAAAGGTGGAAAACTGGTGGCGGGTACTTTTTGGTTCGAGTTAATAGTTTGTCGCGTCATATTTTGGTCTCGTGTTAGAAAATGATAGTCCGTGAACCAAACTTTATTTTTTGGGTTTTTTTTTTTTTTTGGTAATGACTACAAAAAACTAGACTGCTTTTCTAGCCTTGGAGGCTAAAAAATGAGCCCTAGCAACAACAGACCTAGGAACTTTAGAACAACAGAAATAATCAAAGCTATAAATAGGGGAAAGGATATCTTTTGAAATCGAGACCACTTCCATTCTAGCAGATGTCGGGTTTTTCAAAATATGAATCACTTCCATGCAGTCCGTTTGGACTTCAACTCTCGTGTCTAAGCATGCCACCTCTTGAAGTGCCAGCCATATAGCAGTCAATTCTGCATGAATCGGAGATAAGGCTCTAATGGTTTGTTGTCCTTCACGATCCACGCCCGAAGGTGTGCCAATCACCCATCCTGCTCCTGCATGTGAGCGTGCCATATCTGTAACCTTGCCGAAGTTTTTCCAAGCTCCATCTGTGATGACTATCGTTGGTTGAGGGCCCGTCGCTGTTCCATAATTCCAGAAAGGGTCCTCTACCCTTCCCGTTGAAGGAAATAATGCCCTTGGTCCAAGTATGCATTCTATGTTAAGTCTAATAAATGTGGTTCAGTATTAATTAACAAGTTAATAATTCAATGAGATCAAGTGAGCTGAATGCCTAGCTAGAGGCCGCTTCAGTTCAAGTGGAATTAATGGTATTAATCCACAGCTTACTCTTGACTGAACCCGTAGGGTCACACAAATAGTACGTAAACGGATCAAGTATTTAATGGCATTAAATACTCCATCTATGGATATTCGGAATCGACGGATCTTGGTTTCAGTGGGAGCTGAGATCGTCACAGGCAAGAAATGAATACTCCGGAATCGATGATATTGCCGGAAACGGAAATATGGATCGTATCGGAAATATAAATATTATCCAAGTCGTAGATGTTGCCGGAAACGGAAACATGGTACGTACCGAAAATATTATCGGAAATGGAAATATTGCCGGAATCGGAAATATTGCCGGAAACGGAAATATTGTCGGAATCGGAAATATTATCGGAATCGGAAAATAATTCTGGAAACGGAAATATTAAATATTTGTTCGAAACGGAAATTAATTCCGGAATCGGAAATATTAAATGTTGTTCGTATCGGAAATGAATTCCAGAATTGGGAATTTAATCGGAAGCGTATCGTACGAATTAGCATCGGACGAGGCCCGCTAGACGAAGGCCCAGCACGAAGCCAGGCCATCGCCCAGCGAGCTGCACGCAACAACGCACGCCTCGACCAGGCCCAGCGCAAGGCCAGGCCCAGCCAAGGGCGCGCGCGCGCGCAGCACCGCACATGGGTTGTGCGCTTGTCGTGGGCCGCAAGGCCTGCGCGTGTGCACGGCTTGTACGATGCGTGTGCGGGAAATCCTAATCCTATTAGAATTCGTGCGAAGATTAAAATCCTAATGCTATTAGATTTGCTTTGTTATTTAGAGTCCTAATAAAGTTCTAATTAACAAATCCACATCCTAATAGGATTACAATTCCTTTTCCATACCTCTATAAATAAGGGCCTAGGGTCATTATTTGTACAGACGATTCAAGTATTCAAAGTGATTTTTGAGAGCAAAAATTCAGTCATATAATTGCCTACAATAGCCGAAAATTCTAAGTACCTTAAGGGCGATTCTAGTTGGTCAAGCTTAAGGCGGATCCGGACGTGCTGTGGACTATCTTCGGAGGGACGACATTTGGAGTCCTAAAGACTTGTTCTTGTTCTGTTCGGGCGCAGCTAGGGAAGGCACGCAACAAAGTGTATGCATCTAAACTATGCTAAATGATTATGTGTAAATAATATGCTTTCCTGGCTTTATGGTTTTTCCGCATGATTTATGAATTGTCATATGTATCATAACCTAACAGTGGTATCACGAGCCTCTTATTATTTTCATAATCTAAATTGAATGAACATGGTTAAATATTACAAATTTGCAAGAATTAAAAGGGGTGATTAATTTTCGTAATTGTTAATTAATTGCAAATTGCGTTTATTTAATTATACGTACGCAGTTTTTCGGCAGTTTCTTCGTTACTCATCCAAATCGAGTGATTTTTGTGTCAATTCCGCATGTAAAAGGCATTCTAAAATTTTGACAAAAATATTTTTTTCGGCCGAACCCAGAATTCTCAAATTCGAAGCCTAACTATGACTTTTCGGAGGTTTTAATTTTTCAAATGCAAAATTTCGTAAATTTAAGATGTTAAATTAAATATTTGCGATTCTTGTTGATAAATCTTGAATTTTTGATTGACCTACTGTATATGTTTAACAAGTTTTAATGCCTAGCCTTGTTAATTATGCAATCTAATTTGTAATTATGATTAATTTGTTGAAAATTGGAATAATTTAGAATTAATTTGATTTTCATAATTAGTTATAATTTAATTAGATACCTATGATTAAAAACCACCATAAAAATTGTAAATTTATGTTAAATTTTAAATTTTTATGACCTAGACTTGGATCCATGTTAATCGGAAATCAATTAAATAATAAATTTTCGATTTTTCGCCCTAAAATTATGAAATTAATATTATTTATTAATTTGTCATTAATTTTGAATATAAATTTTTAATTTTTATGCGACTCGCTCATATAATTTGCACGCACAAAGCAATGGACGCTACGTGTTACCCTTAAGGGGTGTTGTATAGTGCGGGCATGCGACGACGAGCAAGGGAGCTCGTCGCCCATGCGGTACGAATGCAGCGAGCAAGGGCATGGTGCACGAGCACAAGGCAGCAGCCCTGCCTTGTGTCGTGGGCTGTGAGCAATGGGCGTGTGGGCAGGGGCGAGAGCAAGGCACGAGCAGTCGCGTGTGGGCAGCAAGCGTGCTGCGCCACAGCGCTCACTGCCTCGCGCAAGCATGCGGAGCCTCGCGCGCAGTGAGCGCAAGCTCGCGTGCCACGAGCGCTACGCACAGCGTCGATGGCTCGCGCGCAGCGAGCGCCAGCTCGCATACTGCTGCCTCGTGCGATGAGCGCAAGCTCGCGTGCGGGAAAGGCAGGCGCGCAGCGAGCGATGGCTCGCGTGCATCGAGCGCTGGCGCACGCAGCGAGCACCAGCTCGCGTGTTCGATTGATGCCTTGCGATGGTGAGCAGCAGCGATGCGACGCAGCGCATGGGCTGCGCGCACATGGCCAGCGATGGCTGTGTGCGTGTGGCCCATGGGCGTGCGTTGCGTGGGATTGTTGCGTTGCGATTAGATCGTTTTGAAATTTTAATTTGAAATTTTTAGTTTACGTAATTTTAATTAATTTTAAAATTTATAATTTAAATTATTTTCTTGAATTTTAATTTTGAATATTGTAATTATAATAAATTTTATTTATTCTAATTATTTTACTAAAATTAAAATCATGAATTAATTTAAATACGACTGAAATTAAATTAAATTTATGGATTCAATTGTAAATTTATATGAGCTTTAAATTTTATTTAAATTTGTATGTTTCCGGTTAGACTAGAAATACATTTTTATGTTTAAAATTAGTAAAGCATATGAATTTATTGGTTTAAGTGGGAGCCCTTTTTAGTCATAAACTCTTGATTAGGTCTACAAATCCTTAAGGTTAAAACAACTTGAGTAGAATTAATAAGGACTGAATAATTTGTAGATTATTGGTGCCCTTGATTAATTGCTGCAAATGTTTATGTGATGCATAATGTGTTTTACTAACCAGCTATGTGGGCCATTCATGATAATGAATGGGTGAATGGTATATATTGTATATGTACTGTTTTGCAGGTTATGAAGTGACTAGTATGGCCCAAATGGGATAGAAAATATGGTTTGCGTACCATTAATTTGAATGTAATTGGTCTAAAGTACCAAAGTTGTTTTTCAATTCAAATATGGTCTGCGTACCATCAAATAGTTGTAATTAGTTTTAATTATAGCTTATCCTATTTGAAGAAAATGGTGCCTCCCACGGAGATTTTCAAGACGGACTTTGAAGTTAAAGCTTCAAGATGAAGTCGGGCCATACTAGATCACATTTATCTTATGCATGTTTTAAGTTATTTATTGCTTTTAAATATGTCTTAAAATGCATGAGATCAAAAGCTTGATTATGTTGCATGATTAAGGATTTTAGTTCACTTAAAATCTAACCAACATAGTAAGAGCCTTAAGTTCCAAACTTAAAAATTGAGTTAAAAGGTGCCATGCCAAAATATACACTTGCTTGGATATCCTTTACATCAATCTAGTAATAGTTTTCGCTCAGCGAGGTGTTACTTATTGGTCCTAAAGGGGAAAGGTACACAAATAATTGTGAGTACATGTTAGTTTTGGTGAAACTAAACGATATAAGTAAGGAGTCCTTTTATGTCGTGGCAAAATCGATAGGTTTACCTAATAAGTTCTTAGACGTACCTATCAACCAAGAATAGTTTCTAGACTATTAGCAAAAGGCTTTTGCTTACCTAAGATGTTTTAGGATTAAGTCGACAAACTGTGCTTAGTTCTTCAATGATTTTAGGATCTTGGAATCATTTTATTCACACCTGCCGGAACACATAACTTGAATAAAATGCTTAATGAACATTGAATTATGCATGTATGCTAGAATTTAAGTTTATTAAGAGAAACTGTGAATGGTTATTCATTTGTTTATTCTTTTCAATTGTAGTTTTAAATATGGAAAACAACAATTCATTCAAGATCCGATCAATTCTCGAAAAGGAGAAGTTGAGCGGGAAAAACTTCCTTGACTGGCAAAGGAACTTGCAAATAGTTCTTATGCAGGAAGGAAAGGAGTATGTCCTAGAAGAGGCGATGCCCGAAGCCGCAGGCGACGGGGTCACTCAGGCAGCCCTCAATCGTTGGATTGATGCCAACAAGGATGTGAAATGTCTAATGCTCGCCACCATGAGTGCAGATCTGAAGAAAACGTTCATCAACTCAGATGCTTTCACAATCATCAGTGAGTTGAAGAACATGTTCCAAGATCTGGCTCGAGTCGAAAGATTCGAGACTCATAGGCAAGCTTAAGAAAGGCGAGCCCGTAAGTCCACATGTTCTCAAAATGATTGGACTCATTGAGAATATGAGTCGGCTGGATCAGCAATTTTCTCAGGAAATGGCTATAGACACCATCCTCCATTCTCTTCATAGCGGGTATGATCAGTTCAAACTGAACTACAGTATGAATAGTCTGGACAAAACGCTCACTGAGCTTCACGGTATGCTGAAGACCGCTGAAAAGACGCTCAAAAGGGATAAGCAGGATGTGCTTATGGTGCGTGGGGGCAAGTTCAAGAAATATGGAAAGAAGAGGAATGCTAAGAAAGGTGGCAACAAGGGCAGCCCAACTAAGCAAACTGGCGCCAAATCTGTAAAGAGGAAGGTCAGTCAACCCACTCCTGAATCCGAATGCTTCTACTGCAAGAAGAAGGGGCATTGGAAGAGAGATTGCTTGAAGCTAAAGGAAAATCAGAAGAACGGAACAGTCGTTCCATCTTCAGGTATTTTTGTTATAGACTGTATACTTGCTAATTCAACTTCTTGGGTATAAGATACAGGTTGTGGCTCACACTTATGTTCCAATCCACAGGGACTAAGAAGATGTAGAAAGTTAAGCAAGGGTGAAGTCGACCTACGAGTGGGAAATGGAGCACGGATTGCTGCATTAGCTGTAGGAACTTATTATTTGTCGTTGCCCTCCGGGCTAGTTTTGGAACTGGAAGAGTGTTTCCATGTTCCAAGTCTTACTAAAAACATCATTTCAGTTTCTTGCTTAGATGCTAAGGGATTTTCCTTTTTAATAAAAGACAATAGTTGTTCGTTTTATTTTAAAGAGATGTTTTATGGATCTGCTAGATTAGTCAATGGACTTTATTTATTAGATCACGACAAACAAGTATATAACATAAATACCAAAAAGGCCAAAAAGGATGATTCAGATCTCACCTATCTGTGGCATTGTCGATTAGGCCATATAAACTTGAAACGCTTAGAAAGACTTCAAAAGGAAGGAATTCTAGAACCATTTGACTTAGAGGATTATGGTAAATGCGAATCATGTTTACTTGGCAAAATGACAAAGCAACCTTTCTCTAAAGTTGGAGAAAGAGCAAATGAACTATTGGGTTTAATCCATACAGATGTATGTGGACCAATGAGTACAAATGCTAGAGGTGGTTTCAGCTACTTTATCACTTTCACTGATGACTTCAGTAGATATGGTTATGTCTACCTAATGAAGAATAAGTCTGAATCCTTTGACAAATTCAAGGAATTTCAGAGTGAAGTAGAGAATCAATTAGGCAAGAAGATTAAGGCGCTGCGGTCTGACAGAGGCGGTGAATATCTGAGCTATGAATTTGATGACCATCTGAAAGAATGTGGAATTCTACCAGAATTAACTCCTCCTGGAACACCACAATGGAACGGTGTGTCGGAACGGAGGAACAGAACCTTGCTAGACATGGTCAGGTCAATGATGGGTCAGGCCAAACTTCCATTAGAATTTTGGGGACATGCACTAAATACAGCTGCACTCACTATAAATAGAGCTCCGTCTAAAGCTGTCGAAAAGACTCCATATGAGTTATGGTTTGGAAAGCCTCCAAATGTGTCTTTTCTTAAGATTTGGGGATGTGAAGTATACGTCAAACGATTAATTTCAGACAAACTTCATCCAAAATCTGACAAATGTATCCTTGTGGGCTATCCAAAGGAAACAAAGGGGTATTACTTCTACAATACATCTGAGAACAAGGTGTTTGTTGCTCGAGATGGTGTCTTTTTGGAGAAAGATCACATTTCCAAAATGACAAGTGGGAGAAAAGTAGACCTCGAAGAAATTCGAGTCGAACAACAAACTCTAGAGAATGCTCAAGATGACATTCAGGATGAAACTCAGAGATCTTTAGAAGAATCTGGTGAGAATCATGGTCAATCTAGAAATGTTACCCCGCGTAAATCGCAAAGATATAGATCTCAACCGGAAAGGTACTTAGGTATTTTGACGAACGAGAGCTATGACGTTCTATTACTTGAAAGTGATGAACCTGCGACTTACAAACAAGCTATGACGAGCCCTAGCTCCAAGCAATGGCAAGAAGCCATGCAATCTGAATTATACTCCATGTCTGAAAACCAAGTATGGGATTTGGTCGATTTGCCAGATGGCTACCAAGCCATTGGAAGCAAATGGGTTTTCAAACTGAAAAAGGACAAGGATGGGAAACTTGAAGTTTTCAAAGCTAGATTGGTTGCAAAAGGTTACAGGCAAGTCCACGGTGTGGATTACGATGAAACCTTTTCACCAGTTGCAATGCTAAAGTCTATTCGGATAATGTTAGCAATCGCTGCATATTACGATTACGAAATATGGCAGATGGATGTCAAAACTGCTTTCTTAAACGGCATTTTAACAGAAACTGTGTTTATGACACAGCCTGAAGGTTTTGAGGATCCAAAGAATGCTAAAAAGGTATGCAAGCTAAAGAAGTCAATCTACGGATTGAAGCAGGCATCCAGGAGCTGGAATATACGTTTTGATGAAGCCGTCAGTGACTTTGGTTTCATCAAAAACGCAGACGAATCTTGTGTATACAAGAAGGTCAGTGGGAGCAAAATTGCTTTCCTAGTATTATATGTCGACGACATATTACTTATCGGAAATGACATTCCTATGTTGTACTCTGTCAAGATTTGGCTTGGGAAATGTTTTTCGATGAAAGATCTAGGAGAAGCACAGTACATATTGGGCATCAAGATTTACAGAGATAGATCTAAAAAGATGATTGGACTTAGTCAAAGCACTTATATCAATAAGGTGCTTGATAGGTTCAAGATGGCGGACTCCAAGCGAGGCTACCTACCCATGTCTCATGGAATAACTCTAAGCAAGACTCAGTGCCCAAAACACTTGATGAGCGTAGACGAATGAATGGGATTCCATATGCATCATTGATTGGTTCAATAATGTATGCTATGATATGTACACGCCCGGATGTTGCGTACGCACTCAGTGCTACGAGCAGATACCAGTCAGACCCAGGAGAGGCGCATTGGACTGCTGCCAAGAATATTCTGAAGTACCTGAAAAGGCACAAAGACGACTTCCTGGTCTATGGTGGAGATGATGAATTAATTGTTAAAGGCTATACGGACGCAAGTTTCCAAACCGACAGAGATGATTTCAGATCACAGTCTGGGTTTGTCTTCTGCCTCAACGGAGGTGCAGTAAGCTGGAAAAGTGTTAAGCAAAGCACCATTGCGGATTCTACAACTGAAGCGGAGTACATTGCTGCACATGAAGCAGCAAAGGAAGCTATATGGCTAAGGAAGTTCATAGGTGAACTTGGTGTAGTCCCCTCCATAAAAGGACCAATAGCCCTGTATTGTGATAATAACGGAGCTATTGCACAGGCAAAGGAGCCTAGACACCACCAGAGAGTCAAGCATGTACTTCGTAGATTTCACCTTCTACGAGAGTTCGTTGAAAGAAAAGAAGTCGAGATAAACAAGATTGGAACTGATGACAACATATCAGATCCATTGACTAAACCTCTGCCGCAGGCGAAGCACAACTCGCACACTGCAGCTATGGGAATGAAGCATATTGGAGAATGGCTTTGATATCCCTGTTTAATGTTTTAAAGTTGTAGAGTTTAAATCTTTGTAAAACATTATTGGTTAATCATTCACAATAAATGAAAAGAATTCATTTTTCCATTTAATTTGTGGTTTATTAAATGATGAGTCCCTTCAATTTGACGATATATTCAAGATAGACTGTCAGGACCAGTCCTGTGACTAAGAAATGTCTATCAAGTGAACTTGAATGTCAAAGGTTGAAAATGGTCCCTAGTCGGAGTTTTCTATAAAATTGGACGCATAGAAAACGTTAGACGATTAGAATGCAAGATGACTAGTAGTTCTGTTTCTTGAACTATGTGGACATGGCAATGTCATAATCATTTGCATAGATACTTACTTTGGGAAGACTAGTATCGGACAAGACCTATAAAACTTTACTGTAAGAGATGAAAATCTGTCATAAGTAAATTTAATTAAAATTATTAGACACTAAATCCTCAATACGTGAGTGATTTGAGATTTCTTGTTTGAGAACTGGTTGCTTTGACGTTGACCAACCGTCGCACCGTAAAAGGAGGCTATAAAGGCAACGCTCAGGTAATCACCTATCAAACGAAGTCTAATCTCAAGATCGCAAGATTGGGATTGTCCTCCCATAAATCGGGATGAGATGCTTAAAAGTTGTACAAGGCCACTCGGAGAGCTAGAAACTGTGAAATGCATGGCCGTGCTCGGATGAATCATAGGCTATGATTATCTATTTATTTGATCAGTTGAACTCTAAAACCGAGGAACACCTCTGGACATAATAAGGATGACAACTCTTACCTTATGTTCAAGAGCAAGCATCGAGCGACAAAGGAATTAGGAAATGCACACTTGTCCCTAAGGACAAGTGGGAGACTGAAGGAAATAATGCCCTTGGTCCAAGTATGCATTCTATGTTAAGTCTAATAAATGCGGTTCAGTATTAATTAACAAGTTAATAATTCAGTGAGATCAAGTGAGCTGAATGCCTAGCTAGAGGCCGCTTCAGTTCAAGTGGAATTAATGGTATTAATCCACAGCTTACTCTTGACTGAACCCGTAGGGTCACACAAATAGTACGTAAACGGATCAAGTATTTAATGGCATTAAATACTCCATCTATGGATATTCGGAATCGACGGATCTTGGTTTCAGTGGGAGCTGAGATCGTCACAGGCAAGAAATGAATACTCCGGAATCGATGATATTGCCGGAAACGGAAATATGGATCGTATCGGAAATATAAATATTATCCAAGTCGTAGATGTTGCCGGAAACGGAAACATGGTACGTACCGAAAATTTTATCGGAAATGGAAATATTGCCGGAATCGGAAATATTGCCGGAAACGAAAATATTGTCAGAATCGGAAATATTATCGGAATCGGAAAATAATTCTGGAAACGAAAATTTTAAATATTTTTTCGAAACGGAAAATAATTCCGGAATCGGAAATATTAAATGTTGTTCGTATCGGAAATGAATTCCGGAATCGGGAATTTAATCGGAAGCGTATCGTACGAATTAGCATCGGACGAGGCCCGCTAGACGAAGGCCCAGGACGAAGCTAGGCCATCGCCCAGCGAGCCGCACGCAGCAACGCACGCCTCGACCTGGCCCAGCGCAAGGCCAGGCCCAGCCAAGGGCGCGCGCGCGCGCAGCACCGCACATGGGCTGTGCGCTTGTCGTGGGCCGCAAGGCCTGCGCGGGTGCACGGCTTGTACGATGCGTGTGCGTGAAATCCTAATCCTATTAGGATTCGTGCGAAGATTAAAATCCTAATCCTATTAGATTTGCTTTGTTATTTAGAGTCCTAATAAAGTTCTAATTAACAAATCCACATCCTAATAGGATTACAATTCCTTTTCCATACCTCTATAAATAAGGGCCTAGGGTCATTATTTGTACGGACGATTCAAGTATTCAAAGTGATTTTTGAGGGCAAAAATTCAGTCATATAATTGCCTACAATAGCCGAAAATTCTAAGTACCTTAAGGGCGATTCTAGTTGGTCAAGCTTAAGGCGGATCCGGACGTGCTGTGGACTATCTACGGAGGGACGACATTTGGAGTCCTAAAGACTTGTTCTTGTTCGGTTCGGGCGCAGCTAGGGAAGGCACGCAACAAAGTGTATGCATCTAAACTATGCTAAATGATTATGTGTAAATAATATGCTTTCTTGGCTTTATGGTTTTTCCGCATGATTTATGAATTGTCATATGTATCATAACCTAACACGCGTGATGATCATGCTAGAAGTCGCCCCCCACCCAATTTAGCTGTCAACCCAGTGATTCGCTTCAAGTAGTCCCTGTGAATGGCGAGGATCTTTTCCGGATTGCATTTCTCCCTTCCAAAAACAATCTCGTTCCTGTGCAGCCAAATGCTCCAAAGAAGCCCAATGAAACCTGTAGCTGCATCCTTCGCCGGTTGGTGGTGCTATAGAAAAGTGATGAAATTGCGGACCCACTGTCCCATATTTAGGGTATGGCCGGTGGGTCGAATCCCAAAAGTCGATGTTGCCCAAATTCTACGGATCAGATCACAATCTCGTAGCATATGTTCTAGCGATTCTGGAGCGTTCTGGCAGAACACACAATTCACCTGAACTCCCACGCCTCTTCTATGTAGACCAACCTTAGTTGCTACAGCATTGTTCATGATTTTCCAACCAAAAAGTTTGCATTTTGGCATTGTTTTCATCTTCCAGTAGTTTTTCCAGAATCTATCTTCCGAGCTTTCATGGGTCCCATTCCGCAAGAACTTGCACCCTGATTTAACTGTGAATTTCCCAGACTCTGAACCTCCCCAAATAAGACCATCCTCCCCTGGAGTCTTGCGTAAGTGAGTTGAAAGAATATTTCTTGCTATGTCTGATGGGAACAACTGCCGAATTTTGTCATGTTCCAACATCCATTACCTGTAATGAGCTCTAACACCCAACGAGGTCTCGCTGCCACCTCCCCCGTTCCTTGGCTCTTGAAAGCCGCTTTACCACATCTTAACCAGATATCCTCCACTCTATCAATGGATTTCCCATTCCCCACTATATGAGTCAACCCTAAATTAAAGGCTGTGGCTGCATTGCACAAACTTCTATATGCCCAAGAGGCTCTACCAACTAGTTTTCTCGAGCGCGCTTTTTCAATTGGAAGCTTCCCATATTTTCCTTTAATCACCCGGCTTACCAAAAGACCACTCTAGGATTGGATACGATCCGCATTCTTGAATAAGATGGATTGGTTTAGATGAAAGACATTTCTCAGCCCAAGTCCGCCTTCTGATTTGCATTTCTGGAGGGTGGTCTGGTTCTTCCAGTATATGGGCTTCTTATCCATGGATCTCGTCCACCAAAACTTAAGACAAAGGGACGAGATTTTTCCGAGAACTTTTTTTGGAATATGAAACACTCCCAGAATATGGGAGGCCAAAGAGAGGAGAACCGAGTTAACAAGAATCAATTTCCCCGCTTGAGACCGGGAGCAAAACTTCCAAGAGGATATCCGTTTCAGGACCCTATCCACTATAAAATCAAATTTATGAGATGATCTGCCGTCTACCTCCATTGGGCACCCCAGGTAGGAACCTAGTTCGTCTTTATTTTTCACCCCCAACGGCTTTCTCATGAACCTAATGAAGGTAGACGGTGTATTCTTGCTAAAAATGACGAATGATTTTTTAGTGCTTACCATTTCACCCGACATGTGGCAAAAATCATCGATCGTTTGTCGTAAAATCTGGCAAGATTGAGGAGTAGGTTTGAAGAAAAATAGGGCATCATCAGCGAAGAATAAATGATTTATAATTGGTGCTGATCTCCCCATTCGAAGCCCCACAAGTGAACCAAGAGACTGAAGAGCGGACATCCTGCGTGAAAGAGCTTCCATACATAAGATGAATAAGTATGGGGACAAAGGGTCACCCTGTCTTAGTCCCACCTTAGGGCTAAACCAATGGGATGGTTCCCCATTCACTAGAATAGAAAGGGACGTTGTCGAGATGAATTCCATAATCCAAGCTATCCAACATACCGGGAAATTCATTTTCTGCAGAACCTTGTGAATGAAGTCCCATCTAATACGATCGTAAGCTTTGTTTAAATCAATTTTCATGACAGCTGCAAAGTCGCCCCCTTTCTTTTTCATTTTGACAGAGTGCATCATTTCGTGGGCTATAAAGATATTATCAGACATTAGCCTTCCTGGAACAAAGGCATTCTGGAATTCGCTCACGGTATCCGCCAAGACGGGCTTCATACGGGTTACCATGCATTTAGTGATTATCTTGTACATTGTATTGCATAAACCAATTGGGCGGAATTGGTTTACTGTTTCTGGCCTATCACCTTTCGGAATTAACACTATGAAAGTCTTGTTTAAGTCTTTTGGCATGACTCCCGAGACAAAGAATTGTTTGATAGCCCCAATCACCCCATCTCCCAATATGTCCCAATATTTTTGGAAGAAGACTGGGGGAATCCCATCTGGCCCTGGAGATTTGAGTGGTTTCATGGCAAAAACTGCCTCCTTTATATCCTGGGAAGAGAAGGGCGCTAACAAGTGAGAAACATGGTGGGTGGACAGACTTGGGAGGGTGTCCATCCATAAATCTTCAATTTGTGGTCCCGGGCCAGGCCCATCCTCCATTTGCTGGTTAATCAGCGAGGTAGACTGGTCCTCATGGGCCGCGCTCAATCGAAACTGGTTTCCAGGATGACTAGTTTGTGTCGAGGATCGACTTCCTTGGTAGCTATGGGACGACCCATCATGGGTGGCCATGAGTGGGCATTTGTAAATCTGTTTGAAAAAACGAACAAATTCAACCTTAATCTGGTTAGGGTTAGAGGTCCACGTACCGTCATCCAGCTTGATGGAGCCCACGAAGTTCCGAAGCTTTCGTTGTTTTACTGATTTGAAGAAAAATGACGAAACTTGGTCTCCAAGATTGTCCCAATTCGATTTTGATCGCTGTTTCCAGTACCACCATTGAAGTTTTGCTTCTTCTTGAAATGTTTTCCGTGTTCTAATATCTGCCGTTGCCTTCTCTAGTGATGACATAACTGATTGAATTTCCATTAGTTCTTTGTCAAAAACATCCCATCGAATACCCTTTTCTTTTTTGTAAGCTAGGCACCATGACTTCAACCTTCTTCTGATGTTCTCTTGTTTTGACTGAATAAGGCCAAAGTCATCACCCGGAATAATGCGAGCCCATTCTTTTTTAACGATCTCCCTAGCTTGATCTAGCAGAAGAGCCCATGCCTCGATTCGATATGGTCTTTTACTCGTCATGAATGTTGGGCTAGTATCTAGGATGATTGCCCATGGTCTGAGAGGAGTATTGGTTGATTCCATACCATAGCTTCCGGGAAACGCTCGAGCCATGACGAGTTACAATAGGCTCTATCTAATCTTTCGTAGATCGCATTCTCACCCTCCTGATTATTAGACCATGTAAAGGAGGCTCCTTGGCACTGAATTTCAATTAGAGAATTGTTAATTCTCCAAGCCGCGAAATTATTCGAACCCCTAAGGTGACTTGATCCCCCCAGTTTGTGAGTTTGTTGTTCGACCTGGTTGAAGTCTCCCAGTAGGCAATGAACACCTGGGTTTGCAACCATAGTAGCTTGGATGTCATCCCATACTTGTTGTCGTGATTCTAAGTATGGGGATCCATAAACGAACGAGACATAGTACGAAATATTCTTAATATCAGTTATCTTACAGAACATTACATTCGAGGATTTCACCATTACTTCTACTACTACATTACTAGACCAAGCTAAAAACAACCCCCCCGCTACACCGTCCGAATTCACACCATCAAAATGTGAAAAACCCATCCTAGCAAACTGACTGAAAATTGACTCGAAGGGAGTCTTAGTTTCTGATAAAAAAATAACATCAATACTATAAGCCGAAACTACTTTACTAATATATGGAATTATAGGGGTTACAACAGATCCTACCCCCCTACAATTCCAAGCTAAGTATTTCATATAACCACCCGTGGCTCCTTGTGGGCAGCCACCAAACCCGTTCCAGCAACGAACGAGGAAGCACCTCCTTCATCATCACCTGAAGAGTTCCCTGACCTGAAAGTGAAGGGAAACTTTCCACACCTGCAAACAGTGTCATCATCATCAGATAGACCAAATTTTCTCGCCCCAAACCCTCTGTAAATCTTGGTCTTCTTGCGTTTTTTCTTCCGTTCAGCTTCTTCTGGTATAGTTTCCTCGGCACGGAACACCTCCTTTGGACTAACATTCAGATCCCAATCACCCTTCTTTTTACCACCGCCCTTACCCTGGAAACCCTTGAGTATCGAAGAGGCTATAGCGGCACTCTTGCGGCCTTTTTTTGCCCCTTTTGGTTTTTTTGCCTTCCTACCACCTGTAGGTTTCTTCATTTTCCTCTTCATAGGGGAGCCGTCCGTAGAGCTTGAGAACAGCGGTGGTTGTGCATGGAACCCCTCCCAGTCAGATTCCGTATGATCCGGAGAGAGATTAAGGTCAAGTAGTCGCGCCATCTCCGATTCAAAACCCTCAATATCCGAGTGGGTTAGAAGCGATTGGGTTGAGAAGAATGAATCAGTCGAATAAGGGGAGTTTGGTGGGTTTTTCAGTGTTTCTTCTTCCGAAGAGGACAAAATTAGGCTTCTAACCCCAGGAGTGAAAATGGTTGTTTTGACAGAATTTGCAGTGGGGACCACAGGGAATGAAAAACTAGGGTTTTTTGCTTCAGCTTGTGGTGGGTTCAGGATTTTGGCTTCATCCCAATCTGAAATTTCATTTGGTGGGCCAAAAGTAGGCATGTCAAAGTAATAAGGATCGAGAGGGATAGGTGGAAGCTGGATTGGTGAGAGTGTTTGATTTCCAGGGAGTAATGGCCCACTAGGAGCAATTGGGTCCATATCCGGAGATGGAGGAGCCAACCCCCACGCTGGGCCCAATGAGCATTGTGGGATAAGAGGGTCGACATCCATGAGATTCGGGAAGGTAATTCGGTCTTGTGGAGGGGTTAAGATTGGGTCAGGGAGGATGAAATCCTCATCCGACGGATAAGATAAGCCCAAGAGATCTGAAAGGGAGTCAAAGTGCTCCATGGAAAACGTGTTTTTGGTGAAAGGAGAGAGATTGGTGGTTTTTTGTGTGGTGGTTGAATAAGATAATGAACTGGGTTGGATTAAGTTGGGTATAAAAAGGCCAAAAAAGTTTGAGGTAGTTATGTGGAATAATGGTTCATTTAAGGAAATTCTGCCCAAAGTGGAAGGAATTTTTGACTTAAGAGGTTCCAACTTGGAATATGTCAGAGAATTAACTCCCAGTGACTTACTAAGTGTGGGGTCAGACCATGAAGATAAGGTTCTGGTAGTATGCTTAGAGGTGGTTTTGTTTGGTGAAAAAATAAGTCCTGTATTACTCCTTTCTACTAAGTTTGAAATACAC
Source organism: Spinacia oleracea (assembly GCF_020520425.1). Lineage (NCBI taxonomy): Eukaryota > Viridiplantae > Streptophyta > Magnoliopsida > Caryophyllales > Amaranthaceae > Spinacia > Spinacia oleracea. The sequence continues at coordinate 28,200,244 of NC_079488.1, forward strand.
GAAAAATCCGGGCTATCAGGAGTTAATTCAAAACCAGTTTTGGAAGGGTGGTAAATCTTACCTGGATTATCCGACAAAGGACACAGAGAGGAGTAATTGTTTCTCAAACTTGGAAGGTCACCATTACTGCTACCATTACTCACCAGCTTTGCACTTACATCATTATCATCAAGGAGTATTTCTCTACTATCCCAAAAATGAGTGGCCCCAACAGAAGGCCACGTGCCATCACAATAACGTACCTGTATTCGGCCTACCAAAATTCCCCTTCGTTTTGCCAGGTAACCTTGGTTGGATGTCTGAGATTTTTTTCCAGAATCCGGTGAAGGTGACCGTGTTCTTTTTTTCGTTTCTTCCCTCCTCGTGTTCCCCTTCTTTTGACTTACTTCCGCCTGTGCTGTCGTGACCTTCACTTGGATCATCATCATCCGCCATATCATCATCCTTGTCATCATCATCATCACCATCTTCGTCATCATCCTCTTCCTCAACATCAACATCGTCATCATCATCGACATCATCATCATCATCATCTTCATCATTAATGTCATCACTGGAGGTTTTGTTTACCTCTGGATGTCCTTCACTCGAGGATATGCTATAGTCATCTGAACTGATATTACGCTCAACACTGCTATCCGAGCGTGCTGTTGGGTCCCATTTTTCATCTGAATCGCTCTCTCCTTCCACATCTCTTAGATCAGCTGGGGCCATGAGATTAGCCCTCGTAGAACGGAGACGATCAATTCTTTTAAGACCGACCAATCTGTTTGTGAACAAGGGGTAGTACGAATTATTAATTTTTAGGGAGCTCGAACTCGGGCAAGTTCTTGCCATGGCAATGCCAAACAAAACCCCTGCTTGTCTCTGTGTGAGTTTGCAAAATTGTTGTTTATGGCCTATACGACCACAGTTCTGACAGAAGATGAAAACCCCTTCGTATCTAAAGTGAACCCACACTGAGCCACATCCGTCAATTTCAAAGTAAAACCCCGGGATTAGGGGTCTGTTAAATTGAACCCAAATCAGAGCTCGCTTTTCCTCCATGGATTCCTGCTGGCGAGACACGGCGTCTAGTGTTAAGATGTTGCCCACCTTCTCAAAAGCTCTTCTTGCTATTCCTTCAGAGTTAAAACGGAGAGGAAGACCCTCCAATCGAACCCAAATATATCCTGCATTGAAATTAAGAGATCTAGGCGAGTGGTGTAGTCTACATCCCTTCACAACCAGAAACGCCCCTTTATAGTTAAGCACACCTTTTTTTGCAAACTGGGTAAAATCATCCTCATCGGAGCAATGGAACAAGAACAGTTTCTTCGAGCGTTCCACCCTAATTGAATTTCGGGTGGTTCAAAGAAGGTTAACCCATGATTGAATTTCAGTTTCTGAAAACCGATTCCATCGCCAATCTCTGAACTTGCCACCAACCATCCTCGAATTATTCTCTCTTGCATGTTTGATTTCATCTTGGGTAGGACCGATTACCGGACCCATTCTTCGAAGCCCCCCAACCAGGTTTACAACTTTATCTAGGATCATAGTAACTAACAACGGAATACAATCGAGAAACCAACTTTAATTTTTGAAATATTATTCTGTAATTTTGAAAAATTCGTTACAGGAAGAAGAGTTGATAGGTAGAGGAAGGAATTAGAAGAAGACAGAAGAGATTTAGGTTGCTAGATTAGGGAATTAGAAAGAAAGTGATTCGGTTAGGGAACCAAGTAGATTAAAGAACAGAAGAATGAGAGTAGAGAAGTGAGGGAGGGGAATTAGAAGAGACTAGAATATGATTAGCAATTAATTAAGTTATCTGGAATTAACCTATCTCAAAATGAGATAGAGAGAGTAGCTCTCAATTTTCTAGAGAGAGAAAAAAATATCAAAAATAGTGTGTTCTGCTTATTTTTTGGGTTGATCCAAGGATTAGAGCATCATTTGACTTCTGTTACAAATACATACTTCTATCAATCTGTTTTCATCTTTCATTATTGTAATATTTTATGCAGTTGTGCTTACCATATACCGGACCAAAAAACTCAAACCAGGACTAATCCAAAATGGCATTACCTTTTTTTTTGGGGGGCAATGGCATTACCTGATGTTAACCCTACTCTTGGACCTGAAAATGATGTAAGCCTAACATTGATGAATTATTCCTATTAAACTAATTAACAAAAACTCGAATGTAAACCCCTGCAAATTTGATCTGAAACATAATTAAAATAAATCGAATAACTCTTGCCGGGGATGACCAGTTATTTCTTTGACTTGTTTGCCACCTGTGGTGTTGGGTTTCTCTAAGTTTGAAGTTGCATTTTGGAGATCGTTTTGGGTCAATTATTTGGTGTGGTCTTCTGACTTGCTAATCGCGTAGCTTATTTTGTATGTAGTAAATAAAACTGTACTGATTGAGTCCTTGTGTCTTGTTGCTTTATCTTCTACGTCTTTCCAGATGATATGCCTGTGATTATGTTTTTAACCTTTAAAATTTTGGATTTCGGAACTTGTATGCTATTGTGATTATTTGTAATATGTTAAATGTTATTGCAATGTTTCAAATTAATTTAAACTTCAATAAGTGTTTAGCTATTTTATATTCATTTGCTCAAGAAACTAAACAATTAACAGTGCCAAGAGACCTGTTGTGATTGTTTATAGACACTTTTAGGAATCAAGAAATACAATCTCACCTCATTTTTTTTTATCCCTAATAGGATCCAGGAAAGTCTAAATGTCGTCATATGGTTTCAGGATACTGATCGGAGTCGTTAGGATTCACGGAAGTACAGTACCGAAGCAGAGCACAATGAAATTGCTAGAATAACAACCTGACTGCAGATTTTTCTTGAATGAATAAGTTAGCCATGTCAAAGTTGCTATCAAGAATCTATTCATTGCTCTACAAAAAGCTGTATTCCTTTAAACAAACAAAAAAACGTTTACAGTCCTTTAAACAAGCAAAAAAAAGTTTACAGTCCATTAGATAATTATTAAAACTTGCAAAATAAATTCATCCAGTATAGTTCTATATGTTCACATTAGACGCATATACGGAGTACATTTTAAGTATAGGATTCACACATGGCAAGCGATAATTTGTTTATTATTAGAAAGAGATTCAACAAAAAGCACTCTAACTTGAGAAAACTGATATGATCTGCTATCTTTCAGCAGATGTTAAGAATTTAAATATCACTGAGTAATTAAATCATAAAAAAGAATTAGAATCATAATCGTTAGTTAAATAGAGTGAAATTAGCTGAGGATTTCTGGAAACATGTTATACCTCCTGAATCTGACTTTAGTCAAGTGAGGCATCAAATAGTGATAATGTGAGATACGATCAAGTAGAGGAAAATGGAGACATAGAGTCAACCTTGATTACCAGTGTAAGGTTATGATACATATGACAATTCATAAATCATGCGGAAAAACCATAAAGCCAGGAAAACATATTATTTACACATAATCATTTAGCATAGTTTAGATGCATACTCTTTGTTGCGTGCCTTCCCTAGCTGTGCCCGAACCGAACAAGAACAATTCTTTAGGACTACAAGTGTCGTCCCTCCGTAGATAGTCCACAGCACGTCCGGATCCGCCTTAAGATTGACCAACTAGAATCGCCCTTAAGGTACTATTATTTTCGGCTAAAATGGGCAAGAGTTATGGCTGATTTTTCTGCTTAAAAATCCTAGCTTTGAATACTTGAAAACTTATATATAAACAATGACCCCTAGGCCCTTATTTATAGAGGTATGGAAAAGGAATTGTAATCCTACTAGGATGTGGATTTGTTAATTAGAACTTTATTAGGACTCTAAATAACAAAGCAATTCTAATAAGATTAGGATTTTAATCTTCGCACGAATCCTAATAGAATTAGGATTTCCCGTACACGCATCGTACAAGCCGTGCACCCGCGCAGGCCTTGCGGCCCACGACAAGCGCACAGCCCATGCGCGGTGCTGTGTGCGCGCGCGCGCCCTTGGCTGGGCCTGGCCTTGCGCTGGGCCTGGTCGAGGCGTGCGTTGCGTGCGGCTCGCTGGGCGATGGCCTGGCTTCGTGCTGGGCCTTCGTCTAGCGGGCCTCGTCCGATGCTAATTCGTACGATACGCTTCCGATTAAATTCCCGATTCCGGAATTCATTTCCGATACGAACAACATTTAATATTTCCGATTCCGGAATTAATTTCCGTTTCGAAAAAATATTTAATATTTCCGTTTCCGGAATTATTTTCCAATTCCGATAATATTTCCGTTTCTGACAATATTTCCGTTTCCGGAAATATTTCCGATTCCGGCAATATTTCCATTTCTGATAATATTTTTCCGATACGTACCATGTTTCCGTTTCCGGCAACATCTACGACTTGGATAATATTTATATTTCCGATACGATCCATATTTCCGTTTCCGGCAATATCATCGTTTCCGGAGTATTCATTTCTTGCCTGTGACGATCTCAGCTCCCACTGAAACCAAGATCCGTCGATTCCGAATATCCATAGATGGAGTATTTAATGCCATTAAATACTTGATCCGTTTACGTACTATTTGTGTGACCCTACGGGTTCAGTCAAGAGTAAGCTGTGGATTAATATCATTAATTCCACTTGAACTGAAGCGGCCTCTAGCTAGGCATTCAGCTCACTTGATCTCACTGAATTATTAACTTGTTAATTAATACTGAACCGCATTTATTAGACTTAACATAGAATGCATACTTGGACCAAGGGCATTATTTCCTTCAGTCTCCCACTTGTCCTTAGGGACAAGTGTGCATTTCCTAATTCCTTTGTCGCTCGATGCTTGCTCTTGAACATAAGGTAAGAGTTGTCATCCTTATTATGTCCAGAGGTGTTCCTCGGTTTTAGAGTTCAACTGATCAAATAAACAGATAATCATAGCCTATGATTCATCCGAGCACGGCCATGCATTTCACAGTTTCTAGCTCTCCGAGTGGCCTTGTACAACTTTTAAGCATCTCATCCCGATTTATAGGAGGACAATCCCAATCTTGCGATCTTGAGATTAGACTTGGTTTGATAGGTGATTACCTGAGCGTTGCCTTTATGGCCTCCTTTTACGGTGCGACGGTTGGTCAACGTCAAAGCAACCAGTTCTCAAACAAGTAATCTCAAACAAGTAATCTCAACGACTTCTTTTCTTTCAACGAACTCTCGTAGAAGGTGAAATCTACGAAGTACATGCTTGACTCTCTGGTGGTGTCTAGGCTCCTTTGCCTGTGCAATAGCTCTGTTATTATCACAATACAGGGCTATTGGTCCTTTAATGGAGGGGACTACACCAAGTTCACCTATGAACTTCCTTAGCCATATAGCTTCCTTTGCTGCTTCATGTGCAGCAATGTACTCCGCTTCAGTTGTAGAATCCGCAATAGTGCTTTGCTTAGCACTTTTCCAGCTTACTGCACCCCGTTGAGGCAGAAGACAAACCCAGACTGTGATCTGAAATCATCTCTGTCGGTTTGGAAACTTGCGTCCGTATAGCCTTTAACAATTAATTCATCATCTCCACCATAGACCAGGAAGTCGTCTTTGTGCCTTTTCAGGTACTTCAGAATATTCTTGGCAGCAGTCCAATGCGCCTCTCCTGGGTCTGACTGGTATCTGCTCGTAGCACTGAGTGCGTACGCAACATCCGGGCGTGTACATATCATAGCATACATTATTGAACCAATCAATGATGCATATGGAATCCCATTCATTCGTCTACGCTCATCAAGTGTTTTGGGCACTGAGTCTTGCTTAGAGTTATTCCATGAGACATGGGTAGGTAGCCTCGCTTGGAGTCCGCCATCTTGAACCTATCAAGCACCTTATTGATATAAGTGCTTTGACTAAGTCCAATCATCTTTTTAGATCTATCTCTGTAAATCTTGATGCCCAATATGTACTGTGCTTCTCCTAGATCTTTCATCGAAAAACATTTCCCAAGCCAAATCTTGACAGAGTACAACATAGGAATGTCATTTCCGATAAGTAATATGTCGTCGACATATAATACTAGGAAAGCAATTTTGCTCCCACTGACCTTCTTGTATACACAAGATTCGTCTGCGTTCTTGATGAAACCTGCTTCTGGATGCCTGCTTCAATCCGTAGATTGACTTCTTTAGCTTGCATACCTTTTTAGCATTCTTTGGATCCTCAAAACCTTCAGGTTGTGTCATAAACACAGTTTCTGTTAAAACGCCGTTTAAGAATGCAGTTTTGACATCCATCTTCCATATTTCGTAATCGTAATATGCAGCGATTGCTAACATTATCCGAATAGACTTTAGCATTGCAACTGGTGAAAAGGTTTCATCGTAATCCACACCGTGGACTTGCCTGTAACCTTTTGCAACCAATCTAGCTTTGAAAACTTCAAGGTTCCCATCCTTGTCCTTTTTCAGTTTGAAAACCCATTTGCTTCCAATGGCTTGGTAGCCATCTGGGAAATCGACCAAATCCCATACTTGGTTTTCAGACATGGAGTCTAATTCAGATTGCATGGCTTCTTGCCATTGCTTGGAGCTAGGGCTCGTCATAGCTTGTTTGTAAGTCGCAGGTTCATCACTTTCAAGTAATAGAACGTCATAGCTCTCGTTCGTCAAAATACCTAAGTACCTTTCCGGTTGAGATCTATATCTTTGCGATTTACGCGGGGTAACATTTCTAGATTGACCATGATTCTCACCAGATTCTTCTAAAGATCTCTGAGTTTCATCCTGAATGTCATCTTGAGCATTCTCTAGAGTTTGTTGTTCGACTCGAATTTCTTCGAGGTCTACTTTTCTCCCACTTGTCATTTTGGAAATGTGATCTTTCTCCAAAAAGACACCATCTCGAGCAACAAACACCTTGTTCTCAGATGTATTGTAGAAGTAATACCCCTTTGTTTCCTTTGGATAGCCCACAAGGATACATTTGTCAGATTTTGGATGAAGTTTGTCTGAAATTAATCGTTTGACGTATACTTCACATCCCCAAATCTTAAGAAAAGACACATTTGGAGGCTTTCCAAACCATAATTCATATGGAGTCTTTTCGACAGCTTTAGACGGAGCTCTATTTATAGTGAGTGCATCTGTATTTAGTGCATGTCCCCAAAATTCTAATGGAAGTTTGGCCTGACCCATCATTGACTTGACCATGTCTAGCAAGGTTCTGTTCCTCCGTTCCGACACACCGTTCCATTGTGGTGTTCCAGGAGGAGTCAATTCTGATAGAATTCCACATTCTTTCAGATGGTCATCAAATTCATAGCTCAGATATTCACCGCCTCTATCAGACCGCAGTGCCTTAATCTTCTTGCCTAATTGATTCTCTACTTCACTCTGAAATTCCTTGAATTTGTTAAAGGATTCAGACTTATGCTTCATTAGGTAGACATAACCATATCTACTGAAGTCATCAGTGAAAGTGATAAAGTAGCTGAAACCACCTCTAGCATTTGTACTCATTGGTCCACATACATCTGTATGGATTAAACCCAATAGTTCATTTGCTCTTTCTCCAACTTTAGAGAAAGGTTGCTTTGTCATTTTGCCAAGTAAACATGATTCGCATTTACCATAATCCTCTAAGTCAAATGGTTCTAGAATTCCTTCCTTTTGAAGTCTTTCTAAGCGTTTCAAGTTTCTATGGCCTAATCGACAATGCCACAGATAGGTGAGATCTGAATCATCCTTTTTGGCCTTTTTGGTATTTATGTTATAAACTTGTTTGTCGTGATCTAATAAATAAAGTCCATTGACTAATCTAGCAGATCCATAAAACATCTCTTTAAAATAAAACGAACAACTATTGTCTTTTATTAAAAAGAAAAATCGCTTAGCATTTAAGCAAGAAACTGAAATGATGTTTTTAGTAAGACTTGGAACATGGAAACACTCTTCCAGTTCCAAAACTAGCCCGGAGGGCAACGACAAATAATAAGTTCCTACAGCTAATGCAGCAATCCGTGCTCCATTTCCCACTCGTAGGTCGACTTCACCCTTGCTTAACTTTCTACTTCTTCTTAGTCCATGTGGATTGGAACATAAGTGTGAGCCACAACCTGTATCTAATACCCAAGAAGTTGAATTAGCAAGTATACAGTCTATAACGAAAATACCTGAAGATGGAACGACTGTTCCGTTCTTCTGATCTTTCTTTAGCTTCAAGCAATCTCTCTTCCAATGCCCCCTTCTTCTTGCAGTAGAAGCATTCGGATTCAGAAGTGGGTTGACTGACCTTCCTCTTTACAGATTTGGCGCCAGTTTGCTTAGTTGGGCTGGCCTTGTTGCCACCTTTCTTAGCATTCCTCTTCTTTCCAGATTTCTTGAACTTGCCCCCACGCACCATAAGCACATCCTGCTTATCACTTTTGAGCGTCTTTTCAGCGGTCTTCAGCATACCGTGAAGCTCAGTGAGCGTTTTGTCCAGACTATTCATACTGTAGTTCAGTTTGAACTGATCATACCCACTATGAAGAGAATGGAGGATGGTGTCTATAGCCATTTCCTGAGAAAATTGCTGATCCAGCCGACTCATATTCTCAATGAGTCCAATCATTTTGAGAACATGTGGACTTACGGGCTCGCCTTTCTTAAGCTTGGTCTCAAGAATTTTCCTATGAGTCTCGAATCTTTCGACTCGAGCCAGATCTTGGAACATGTTCTTCAACTCACTGATGATTGTGAAAGCATCTGAGTTGATGAACGTTTTCTGCAGATCTGCACTCATGGTGGCGAGCATTAGACATTTCACATCCTTGTTGGCATCAATCCAACGATTGAGGGCTGCCTGAGTGACCCCGTCGCCTGTGGCTTCGGGCATCGCCTCTTCTAGGACATACTCCTTTCCTTCCTGCATAAGAACTATTTGCAAGTTCCTTTGCCAGTCAAGGAAGTTTTTCCCGTTCAACTTCTCCTTTTCGAGAATTGATCGAATGTTGAATGAATTGTTGTTTGCCATATTTAAAACTACAATTGAAAAGAATAAACAAATAAATAACCATTCACAGTTTCTCTTAATAAACTTTAATTCTAGCATACATGCATAATTCAATGTTCATTAAGCATTTTATTCAAGTTATGTGTTCCGGCAGGTGTGAATAAAATGATTCCAAGATCCTAAAATCATTGAAGAACTAAGCACAGTTTGTCGACTTAATCCTAAAACATCTTAGGTAAGCAAAAGCCTTTTGCTAATAGTCTAGGAACTATTCTTGGTTGATAGGTACGTCTAAGAACTTATTAGGTAAACCTATCAATTTTGCCACGACATAAAAGGACTCCTTACTTATATCGTTGAGTTTCACCAAAACTAACATGTACTCACAATTATTTGTGTACCTTGCCCCTTTAGGACCAATAAGTAACACCTCGCTGAGCGAAAACTATTACTAGATTGATGTAAAGGATATCCAAGCAAGTGTATATTTTGGCATGGCACCTTTTAACTCAATTTTTAAGTTTGGAACTTAAGGCTCTTACTATGTTGGTTAGATTTTAAGTGAACTAAAATCCTTAATCATGCAACATAATCAAGCTTTTGATCTCATGCATTTTAAGACATATTTAAAAACAATAAATAACTTAAAACATGCATAAGATAAATGTGATCTAGTATGGCCCGACTTCATCTTTAAGCTTTAACTTCAAAGTCCGTCTTGAAAATCTCCATGGGAGGCACCATTTTCTTCAAATAGAATAAGCTATAATTAAAACTAATTACAACTATTTGATGGTACGCAGACCATTTTTGAATTGAAAAACAATTTGGTATTTTAGACCAATTACATTCAAATTAATGGTACGCAGACCATATTTTCTATCCTATTTGGGCCATACTAGTCACTTCATAACCTGCAAAACAGTACATATACAATATATATACCATTCACCCATTCATTATCATGAATGGCCCACATAGCTGGTTAGTAAAACACATTATGCATCACGTAAACATTTGCAGCAATTAATCAAGGGCACCAATAATCTACCAATTATTCAGTCCTTATTAATTCTAATCAAGTTGTTTTAACCTTAAGGATTTGTAGACCTAATCAAGAGTTTATGACTAAAAAGGGCTCCCACTTAAACCAATAAATTCATATGCTTTACTAATTTTAAACATAAAAATGTATTTCTAGTCTAACCGGAAACATACAAATTTAATTAAAATTTAAAGCTCATATAAATTTATAATTGAATCCAAAAAGTTTAATTTAATTTCAGTCGTATTTAAATTAATTCATGATTTTAATTTTAGTAAAATAATTAGAATAAATAAAATTTATTATAATTACAATATTCAAAATTAAAATCCAAGAAAATAATTTAAATTATTAATTTTAAAATTAATTAAAATTACGTAAACTGAAAATTTCAAATTAAAATTTCAAAACGATCTAATCGTAACGCAACAACCCCACGCAACGCACGCCCATGGGCCACACGCACACAGCCATCGCTGGCCATGTGCGCGCAGCCCATACGCTGCCTCGCATCGCTGCTGCTCACCATCGCAAGGCATCACGCGAGCTGGTGCTCGCTGCGCGCGCCAGCGCTCGACGCACGAGCATGCTGCCGCAGCCCATCGCTGGGCGCAGCGCTCGTCGCACGTCGCACGTCGCAACACGCACCCGCACGCCATCGCTGGGCGCAGCGCTCGTCGCACGCACAACAAGCACTCGCACGCCATCGCTGGGCGCAGCGCTCGTCGCACGCACAATAGCGCTCGCACGCCATCGCTGGGCGCAGCGCTCGTCGCACGCACAACAAGCACTCGCAGCGCGCGAGCGATCGATGCTTGGCGCAGCACTCGTGGCACGCGAGCTTACGCTCGATGCGTGCGAGGCTCCGCACGCTTGCGCGAGGCAGTGCGCGCTGTGGCGCAGCTCGCTTGCTGCCCACACGCGACTGCTCGTGCCTTGCTCTCGCCCTCGCCCATTCGCCCATTGCACACAGCCCACGACACAAGGCAGGGCTGCTGCTTTGTGCTCGTGCACCATGGCCTTGCTCAATGCATTCGTGCCGCATGGGCGACGAGCTCCCTTGCTCGTCGTCACACGCCCGCACTATACAACACCCCTTAAGGGTAACACGTAGCGTCCATTGCTTTGTGCGTGCAAGTTATATGAGCGAATCGCATAAAAATTTAAAATTTATATTCAAAATTAATGACAAATTAATAAATAATATTAATTTCAAAATTTTAGGGCGAAAAATCGAAAATTTATTATTCAATTGATTTCCGATTAACATGGATTCAAGTCTAGGTCATAAAAATTTAAAATTTAACATAAATTTACAATTTTTATGGTGGTTTTTAATCATAGGTATCTAATTAAATTATAATTAATTATGAAAATCAAATTAATTCGAAATTATGCTAATTTTCAACAAATTAATCATAATTACAAATTAGATTGCATAATTAACAAGGCTAGGCATTCAAACTTGTTAAACATATACAGTAGGTCAATCAAAAATTCAAGATTTATCAACAAGAATCGCAAATATTTAATTTAACATCTTAAATTTACGAAATTTTGCATTCGAAAAACTAAAACCTCCGAAAAGTCATAGTTAGGTTTCGAATTTGAGAATTCTGGGTTCGGCCGAAAAATATTAATTTTGTCAAAATTTTAGAATGCCTTTTACATGCGTAATTGACACAAAAATCACTCGATTTGGATGAGTAACGAAAAAACTGCCGAAAAACTGCGTACGTATAATTAAATAAACGCAATTTGCAATTAATTAACAATTACAAAAATTAATCACCCCTTTTAATTCTTGCAAATTTGTAATATTTAACCATGTTCATGCAATTTAGATTATGAAAATAATAAGAGGTTCGTGATACCACTGTAAGGTTATGATACATATGACAATTCATAAATCATGCGGAAAAACCATAAAGCCAGGAAAACATATTATTTACACATAATCATTTAGCATAGTTTAGATGCATACTCTTTGTTGCGTGCCTTCCCTAGCTGCGCCCGAACCGAACAAGAACAAGTCTTTAGGACTCCAAGTGTCGTCCCTCCGTAGATAGTCCACAGCACGTCCGGATCCGCCTTAAGATTGACCAACTAGAATCGCCCTTAAGGTACTATTATTTTCGGCTAAAATGGGCAAGAGTTATGGCTGATTTTTCTGCTTAAAAATCCTAGCTTTGAATACTTGAAAACTTATATATAAATAATGACCCCTAGGCCCTTATTTATAGAGGTACGGAAAAGGAATTGTAATCCTACTAGGATGTGGATTTGTTAATTAGAACTTTATTAGGACTCTAAATAACAAAGCAATTCTAATAAGATTAGGATTTTAATCTTCGCACGAATCCTAATAGAATTAGGATTTCCCGTACACGCATCGTACAAGCCGTGCACCCGCGTGCGTTGCGGCTCGCTGGGCGATGGCCTGGCTTCGTGCTGGGCCTTCGTCTAGCGGGCCTCGTCCGATGCTAATTCGTACGATACGCTTCCGATTAAATTCCCGATTCCGGAATTCATTTCCGATACGAACAACATTTAATATTTCCGATTCCGGAATTAATTTCCGTTTCGAACAAATATTTAATATTTTCGTTTCCGGAATTATTTTCCGATTCCGATAATATTTCCGTTTCTGACAATATTTCCGTTTTCGGAAATATTTCCGATTCCGGCAATATTTCCATTTCTGATAATATTTTTCCGATACGTACCATGTTTCCGTTTCCGGCAACATCTACGACTTGGATAATATTTATATTTCCGATACGATCCATATTTCCGTTTCCGGCAATATCATCGTTTCCGGAGTATTCATTTCTTGCCTGTGACGATCTCATCTCCCACTGAAACCAAGATCCGTCGATTCCGAATATCCATAGATGGAGTATTTAATGCCATTAAATACTTGATCCGTTTACGTACTATTTGTGTGACCCTACGGGTTCAGTCAAGAGTAAGATGTGGATTAATATCATTAATTCCACTTGAACTGAAGCGGCCTCTAGCTAGGCATTCAGCTCACTTGATCTCACTGAATTATTAACTTGTTAATTAATACTGAACCGCATTTATTAGACTTAACATAGAATGCATACTTGGACCAAGGGCATTATTTCCTTCAACCAGACAATGAAGTATGGCAGACCTAAGAAGTTGATTAGATGTAGAGAGATATATGATCACGCAGTGGAAAGTCTTGGTATCTACCTACAACATGAATATGTAAGAATATAATCCACTCTAAATCCTAAACCAACTCAGCAAATTATGCCAGCAATAAAATTAATCAGAATTTTATTAGGCTTGGAATGGTTGAACTGTGTGATGGATGTAGGGTAGAGTGGTTGTAGTCCTGTAGAGTTCTTTTTTGGCAATGCATATGGTGAAAAGTTCAGCTTTCTAAAACAATTTAGCTCCCAGGTTATTATTGGCGGTTTTGTTTTTAAAGAACACTATTTTAGCACCCTGTGATACACTGATAAAATAAAATCTTTGTAAAACTTTAGCTTCTTCATATTTTCAAACATGGGTGAAAGTAATGATTCTTCTAGCTTTTTGTGTTTTATTTTTATCTTGTACACTTAATTTGTAGAAATGGATCGAAGTTGGATATCAAATTCCAAACCTGGTGACCCGCGATATGAAGTTGGAATTAGGGATTTCATTAACTTTGTTGTTGAGCATGCTGGAGATCGTTCAAGGTTACCGTGCCCGTGTTTCAAATGCCATAATTTTCTATATAGACCGGTTGATGAAATTCTTGGTCATTTATGCAAGAATTCTTTTGATAAAACATATACTCATTGGATATGGCATGGGGAAAATTATGAAGGAATCACTACTGGTAATTTTGGGAACAATGTTCATGAAAGTCCTAATGATGTTCAAGAATGTTCTAATCTTAATGAGGGTGGTAGATTAGGGGACACGATACGTTCAGCTCAAGATAAGTTTGATGAAAATCCTTCCGCGTTTCAAGATTTGTTAAAAGATTCTGAAATGCCGTTATACCCAGGTTGCAAAAAGTATACAAGATTATCTGCTGTAGTTAGATTATATAATGAGAAGGCGGGTCACGGTTTAACTGATAAGAGTTTTGAAGATATACTTGAAGTAGTCAAAGACTTCATTCCCGATGATAATGTGTTTCCAAGCCGTAATTATGAGGCTAAAAAGACATTGACCCCGATGGGCTTGCCTTACCAGAAAGTTCATGCTTGTCCTAATGATTGTGTACTATACCAACATGAAAATGAAACATTGGTAAATTGCCCAGTGTGCAATGCCTCACGTTATAAAGAGAAGGAAGGGGTGCCGGCTAAGGTTTTATGGTATTTTCCTATAATTCCAAAATTTAAACGTCTTTTTTAGAATGAAAAGGTTGCAAAGAAGTTGACATGGCATTACTATGGTCGGAATAAAAATGGGTTACTTAGACACCCAGTTGACTCGCCACAATGGAAGTTTATTGATGGAAAATTTCCCGAATTTCGCAAAGAAAAACGGAACTTACGCCTAGCATTGTCCACATACAGCATGAATCCATTTGGTTCCCTTAGTAGCACCCATAGTACTTGGCCAGTAATGTTGATTACTTACAATCTACCTCTTTCGCTATTCATGAAACAAAAGCACGTGATGCTGTCATTGCTAATTTCTAGGCCAAAACAGCAGGAAATGACATTGATGTGTACTTGGTGCCCCTTATTGATGACTTGAAGATATTGTGGGACAAAGGTGTAGAAGTATTTGATGCACACCGAAATGAAATGTTTAACTTGAGAGCAATGATGTTTTGCACCATTCAGGATTATCCGGCATATGGTAATCTTTCAGGGTATACAGTGAAAGGGAAAACAGCATGTCCTGTTTGTGAGGATAGTATGGAGGGGAAATGGTTATCTGCATCTAAAAAGACAGTTTACCTAGTACATCATAAATGGTTGCCTATTAATCATCTCTATCGCAAGAAGAGAAAGGCATTTGATGGTGAACAAGAGTTTGAAGACGTCCAAGGGTGTTGACCGGTATAGAGGTGTTTGAAAAGGTTAAAGACATCAAGATTACCTTTAGGAAGAAGCATAAATCTGCCCTTGTGTAGAAGGGGTACAAGAAATGTTCTGTCTTTTGGCGCTTGCCTTATTGGAAATTCTTATTTGTCAGACATTGCTTAGATGTGATGCATATTGAGAAGAATATTTGTGATAGCTTAGTTGGAACACTCTTGAATGTGCCTGGGAAGTCAAAAGATGGTGTCAGTCCTAGAGATGACTTGATGGATCTGGGCATTAGAAAAGAACTTCATGTTGTGGAGCGTAACACTACAGAGTATCTACCTCCGGCAGCTTATACACTTTCACAAAGAGAGAAAAAATATATGTTGTGAATGTTTAGCAGGAGTGAAAGTACCAGAGGGTTTTTCTTGAAACATTCGCAATCTTGTTTCATTGGAAAATTTAAAGCTTGTGGGTCTTAAGTCTCATGATTGTCATGTTTTGATGCAATATTTATTACTTGTGGCTATTCGATCCATTATCCGATTGTGTTCTTTCTTCAATGCGATGTACGAAAAAATCATTAACCCTAAAGACTTGGATGATTGGGAAATTGAAATTGCTGTCATTATTTTCCAATTGGAGATGTTCTTTCCTCCTTCATTTTTTGATATCATGGTTCATTTGCCTATTCACTTGGTGAGAGAGGTAAGATATTGTGGGCCAGCTTATTTGAGAGCGCAATGGGCTTTTGAAAGGCAAATGAAAACTTATAAAGGATATGTCAAGAATGCCTATTACCCTGAAGGTTGTATATATAGTTGAACGCCTCTTTTATGAAGATGTTGTTGGACATTGCAGTCAATATTTGAAAAATGCAAAGATAATCGGGATTCCTACATCTCGACATAGTGGAAGAATGGAAGGAAAGGGGACCATAGGACAAAAAAAACTTGACTTGTCTTATGAAGAGTGGATCAAGGCCCACACATATATACTTTTCAACGAGGATGAAGTTTCACCATATGTTGAGAAGCACCTGGCTTATCTCAGATCCAAGAATCATAAGGGAAATCAGAAATCAATACTTAATGAGCATAACAAATCATTTAGCAGTTGGTTAAAAGATCAAGTAATTAGGGAGCTTCAGAGTCCATCACATTCTATTTCTGATCGGCTTAAGAGTTTAGGCCAAGGTCCCAATTTCAGAGCATCCTTTTATTCTGGATATGTTTATGATGGTTACACATTTTACACTAAGGAACAAGATGGAGTTAGTACTATGCAGAATAGTGGTGTAGCTGTGGAAGCCGAAGCTTTGCATTTTGCTAGTGCTAAAGACAATTCTCCTGCCTATGGAAAAATGTGTTACTATGGGGTCATTCACCAGATATGTGGGTTGCAATATATTAATTTTACAATTCCAGTTTTTTCGATGCAAATAGATTGACAACAACAATGGAGTTGATTGTGAAGATAGAGGGTTTACTTTAGTTAATTTTGACAAGCTTGGTCATGAAGAGGATCCTTACATATTAGTTAGTCAGGTAAGACATGTGTTTTACATAATTGATGTTGTGGATAAGAAAAAGGCAGTTGTTATAAAGCCAAGGCCTCGACATGACATTGGTGACTACGAGGATTATGATTTTGATGATGATGATGATGATGATGATGATGATGATGATGATATTGAGTTGGAGGAAAACCCTAACACCAAGGTGGTACACGTTGAGGATGATTGTTTTGATGATTCATCGATATATGTACGTGTTGATCACGAAGAAGGGATAGAAGTTTGTAAAAGTGATGATGAGGGTGCATCTAAGAAACGTCGTCGGAAAAAAAAATAAGGTGTGATAAAATGACAGGTGGATCTAATTTTTTGAATATCCCCCATTTTTTATCTCTCAAGTTTTCTAAAGTTTTCTCTCACACATAGGACATGCTTTCTTGTACACAATCCCCACACCCTGGCAAACCTCAAACATGTTTTATATTACTATTTTGGTACGTGAAACCTATGATTGTAATTTTAGCAACACGCTCTTATGTTTTATTATGCATACTTTTAATAGATATTATGTTTGTTATGCAGGTTTTCACTAAAAATAATATTTCATTGCTTATCCATACTACATACATACTTCAGGATCCTTGCTTAATTCAAAGTGCTTAACTTATAAATATTTCATTTTTGTAGGATCATGGCTAGAAAGATACATCGAGTACACCCACCTCAGAATGATGTAACTAATGAAGATGAAGATGGAGATGATTCTGATGTTGAACAAACTAGGCGTGAGGATGAGAGGGGTCGAACTGTGCTTGCTGAGGTGGGAGATTCAATCAAAAAAGGGCATAAAATCCCTTTAGAGTGGGATCAAGTTACCAAAATACCATGCGGAGATCATAAAGATACCTTTTCCACATATCTCGGTGTAATTGCTCATGATAGAATATGCATCACCTATAAATCATGGAAGGATGTTCCTAGAGAAGTCCAAAATGTAGTGTTTGAATCGGTTAAGGTAAATACATATTACCTAATTAGTGCATGTTAACAACTTAAACTTTATACAGTGTTAATAATAATTTGTGGTAACAATGTTGAATGATGCAGAAAGGGTTCATAGTGTTAGAAGAGCGCAAAGAATATATCTTGAGGCAAGCTGATAATCGGTGGAGAGCTTTCAAGACTAGGCTAAGAAAAAAGTGAATGTACCATTAAAAAAACTGGAAGGCTAAGAAAGAAGCCACCTGTCAAATATCCTTGGATAGATCAAGCAATTTGGGACAAGTTTCTTACATGGAGTACTTCTGATGAGTTTAAGGTATTATTTGATTATCATTTTTTTTAAAGTAAGAAATATATTGACTTCCATAATAGGTACACCTGACAACAGTAATATAAATATTTCCTATGTTTATTTTTAGAAGAAGTGTAGTACTAGTTGACATATCAACTGAGAACCGTAATTTCCTTCCCAACTTTTCCTTCTCAATGTATATAGTTCTAAAACAATTAGATATGTGCTTCTACTAACTGTGAACCATAATTTTTTTTAAAGGAGAAGAGTGAAGAAGGTCGACAACGGTCAAACCTTAAGACGTCAAGCTATAGAGGTGGACGACTTGGGTACCAATATTATAGAGACGAGATAGTAAGTTTGAGTTTTGAACTATAGTATTATAGCTATTTCTTGATTTAGTGTGGTGTTTGTGTCAGGTCATAATAACTAATTTAAGCCATGTGGGGTCAATCTATAACATGTATTCATTAAGTTTCTTTTCAGTTTGATGAATATTAAGACTTCTAGTGTGTACTAATTGTCTATCCACTCATCTATCAATGACTTAATAATTTATTCATTGTAAATGCCAGGCAAAAGAATTTCTGGCGAAAGGGATCCATGTCGATCAGATTCCCAGACACGAGTCTTGGTTACGAGCTCATGCAGTTGTGAAAAACGGAATATACATATTCAATAACCCAATTGATCAAGTGACCGCTAATGCAATTGTAAGTATTTTTCTTGGCAACAAAAAAATAGTTGTACACAATTTATTACCAAAATAGTTATGGCTTTGTCTGCTTTGATTCTTTTTGGGTGGGACAATTTCTGATATTGTTTAATTACTTAATTTCCTTCATGTCTATTACTGTGTTTATACACTTGGTTGGGGAAGTATAGTTATCTAAGCTTGGAAGGCCTTATCTGAAATTAGAGGTACATCTTCACAGGGGGAAGTATAGTTATCTAAGCTTAGGTTTAGTTGTATCCCCCCTGGTTCTTTATCTAGTATTATCAAAAAGACGAATACAGGACTCACAATTAGGCGAATTTCAATAGAATTCAAGTCATGACTTTAATTTCAATATGATCATACCAAGTAATCCCACTTAGAGTTTAATAATGCAATAGAAGATAGAAGAATTAGTGTTGATACTTTAATTAAATCCTGGAAGTATAGAACATAATCTAAAATTGACTGAACTATTAAATCACAAGTGGCTTATCAGATATATATATATAAAAACTAAAGAACTGATGCAAGATACAGTTCTTGGGTATTTTAAAGCCGGTCTGAACTACCATATCTTATATCTTATGAATAATGTGAGTCATCTGTATCTGATACATGAACCAAACATTAAGAATAGGAGATTAATCAATTTGGCTAATGTAAACCAAATATAGGTATTAAAAACTGGAAAACCAATGGCAAAACACGGAAGCTACTAGCATAGAAGAGCTAAAACATAAGGGGGGGGGGGGGGGGGTAAAGACTCTAGAATTCATACAATGATAGTGAAATAGTTCAGAGGCTACAAGTCATAACTTGCATTTATTATTCAGACTTTTCTGTAGCTAAAGTGAGAAATCTGGTGATATCAACACATCCAAATAAGTGTATTTGCTAATAGAACCTGCTGAGCATCTATTCCCAATCTGTGTATTCACTACTCACTAGTGTGTCTTGCCCCCCAGAATTGAACTTCAGAGTCCTACATTAAGATTATAGTATATAAAGTAACTTATCATTGTTTTTGTACATCAGAAATACCTAATTACCCCGAAACACACGCAGTTAGAGAAAATGGTCAGCTGGCCTTATTTCTTAGTTGGGCCATCATTTTCATTATCGCAGTCTACAGTTTTCCAGCCCGCTACGTCATTTCCATTAATGTACCAACTCAGATGGAAAGTTGCGGTGCCTACAAAAATTGGGAATTGGAAGTAAAAGGACCTTGCAGATTTATCTTAAGATATCTGTGTCGGCAGTTTAGCCAAGAAGGTAATTAAGTGATTTATACATTGAAAAGACTTATTCTGGCTAGATCATCTTTGATAAGTCCAAAACTTCTTTCAGTATATTAGTTTGATACTTCTAAGCCACAAACTTTTCAGTCATGGACCAAGTCAGAGAAAAATCTAGTGCCTATCATATTTTTGTTCCAGATTAGTTGAACACTTGAACATACCTCTCCGTGCACGTTTATGCTCCATTTCATCCATAAGAAACCAAAAAAGAAAAAAGAAGGGAAAGGGTTTCCTAAATACATTCCCTTCCTGAATCCTAGATAGTTGATTCCACTATGAAACTCCACAAGGTTGCACGTGGGACTCTGGAACTCAGTTGACTATAAGTGTGGATAGCACCAGGAAAAAAAAAGTAATCTGTGCAGAAAACCTCTTCTGTAAAAGCAAAATAGATATAAGGAAACTGCAGTAATTGATTGCAACGATCAGGCAGAAGAGGCATCTCAGGCAGCAGAAACCTGCATAATGATCGGTCTACATAACTAGAGAGGCTACCAATCCATGCTAACTTTTGTAGCCAGGCTAAAGAACAATAAACAAATGCACCATAATGAAAATCTATACAACAATAATATTATTTCCTAGATGGCTAAAACAGATCACAAAATCTCCTATCAGCAATAACCCTAATCAGTTATCACCCACCTTTATTGTCATGGATAATTCTACTTTTTTTGAGGTGTTGATTAATATTTAGGATGAATAATTCAGTTTTAAATACGTCAGCATTTACCGACTACCTACACGGCTACACTCCCTCTTAAATATACTAATCGACTAGTTGTTACATTGTCGTAATTCGTATCCCTTAGATGTTTCACATATTCTCAATGCATTATCTTTGCGAACATAGCATAAGTCTTGTTCTCTTCACATGATTTAGTATGATTCATCTAGTTTATGAGCTGATCTGGTTTGGTTTAATGGTTTATGAGCTGATCAAATTTGACAAAAAATGGCAGAATTTCAAGTTTAAAAAGAAGATATGCATTACAATTTGGTAATCAAGAATATTGAAAAGATAAATTAGTAGAACAAAATTAAGGTTTATGATGAACTCTTGTTCTCCAAGTCTGCTTTTTTTATATTATGCATATGATTATATAAACTTGTGTTGTTATCATACCCTACATTTATTTGGTTTGGTTGCTCTTTATTGATGTCAGAATGATTTGAAAGCTCAGGCAGAAAGAGGTGAAGTTATTTTTCATAGTCGTCGTGATGATATTTTGGCAAGAGCACTGAAAAAGAAAGAGCGTGGTGGATGTGTAAGAGGTGTTGGGTCTGGTATCACAAATAAGCAGTATTTTGGGTATAACAAACCAATACCACCTAGCCATATGCTTTCCCAAATCACATCTTTGAGGTCGGAGATGGGGGCAATGAGAAAACAACAGAATCTTGTAATGTCTTTTTTTGGCAACAATCCTTAACCCAGAGCAAGTGAAGCAATTACAACAATTACAAAGTATTGGTGTTGGTCGTCAACTTGGTGATGTTGGTGGTAAAATTAATCATTTGAGTGACTACAACAATGTACAATTTGATGGTATTCATGGCCACTCACAGAGTTTTGGAGATCAAGGGTTGAGTGGTGCTCAAACTTCTAATTTAGATAACTCAGGGAACAATAATGGTTTTTTTACCCAACTACTAACTGGTGGTATTAGAGGTCAGGGATAAGTTGTCTACAGCCCTGAAGGACATCGGGAAACTCGACCTATAGCTCAACAGAAGGAGCCACAGCAGCTAGACAAGGAGTTAGAGCAGGAACCTTACCGTGTTTCTTGGCCTAATCAACTTTAATCTCCGCAAAACATGCACTCTAGTGTTCATTGGCCAGAGACATATGACCCTTTGCCACTTAGTGACCTTCCTGATCTGCCTGAGGTATTGTTGCATCTGTGATTTTCAAATGTAATATTTCTATTAAAAGGAAATATTAACCTTTATGATCCTCTTTGCATTATTCTCTTACCAAATGCATTTCTTTGTGTTTAATAAAAAAGGGTATGCATGATTGTTGCTTGGCGATCGAGGATAACAAAAAAATCAAGATTGTTGCAATTGGACAAGTTTACATACCGGGAGAAAAAATAGTGGTGAAGAATCACTTTTTTGACGTGTCCTCTGAAAACCGCCGGGTCTCCATAACTGACGATGTCGATCCGACTGCACTACTACCATGTCCTGTGATGGGGTTCTTATTCGTTTGTGAAGCGAAGGATACTTTTGTTCCATGGCCAACAAACTTGATTTTTCCAAAGAAAAAGGTATGCACACTTTATGCATTTATATAGGCCAAATTACCAAATTGGTATAAAAAAAAAGAATAGTTTATACCAAATTGGTATTGAAAAAAACTCTAGCCACATTAAACTCTTCTTTTTTTATACCAATCGGGTTTTGTCCCATTTATATAATATGGAGTATATGTAGAATGCTTTTTTTTTAACAGTAAGTAGTATAATTGAGTAAAGATACATTTATGACCTATCATCTTGTTTAATCCTACTTACAAGAGTGTTGGGAACCAACACTGTGTTTTATCGTGATCATTTTAATTATAATGAGCATAACAAATCATATACCGTTATCATTTTTATTAACTTATCGTGTGTCTGTATCATAAAGTTGGACAAGCAAGTAGAAGATACAGAAGTTACCCCTTCATTGCAATCTCCGACATCATATACATCATCCGATACATCATCTAGAAAAAAGTATGTCATCGATGAAGCGGATCGTGCAAAAGTGTCATCTGGTTTGTTGCAAGTGTTCATGAATAAAGCTATGGGAATGAAAAAAAGGGATGAAAACATCATACTTACAATCCCTTATAGCGTATTCTACAATGAGACAGAAGCTAGGCTTGATTATGAAGAAATACTTGATTGGTGCTTCCAAAAGGAGATTGGAGCATCTCACATGTCAATTTTCATGAGGTTTGTGCCTAGATAACACTTTCAGTTCTTTGCCTCTTTGTCTAAAGTGAACTAGTTGTATCAGTTCAAATGATACATATATTTTGATGTGCAAGGTACCTGAGCAAAATGTGTCAAAAGGAGAGTGTAGCAGGGATGTATGGATTTTGTGATGTCAATTTTCTTTCTCCGTTAACACCAGCAGAAGAGGAAGCTAGCTCTGACTATTTGTCAAATGTTTTTGGGTGCAATGGAGGCAAGAATATTAATCAACTGTTTTTTAAGCCATACCATGAAAAGTAAGTTGTTTGCCTATGATCTTATCTTATACTTATTTATTCCAAAGAAGAGGTTATATTACTGCATTTAAGAAATGTTAACTTGGGCATATTCATAAGACTTTCATCCAAGAAACTGAAGATTTAAAGACCAAGCTTTCGTGTTGGCCACCTTTGGCAGAACCAACTTGCTGCTCTTTGTATTTTTCAACTTTCTGCAGCACTAGCATAAGCCTCAAAAGCCTTGACACAATCTGAATTCTCCATGTCAAAGAATTTGTCCAGCAAAACAGCTAGAACCTCACATATATCAGCATAAAGCTTGAAACTTTCCCTCACAACTGGGGATAAAGCAACGAGTATCATCCTGCTATTCTTTTCCATTCCAGTTGGCCTACATGCTAAGAAACGATCTAAAAGCCTCTGCAGGTGACTCATCTTTGCAAAAATCCTCTCGGGCATCCAATCCCTTAATGGAGTGACAACCTTATCTTCCTCCCGGCCGTTTGATTCACCAACATCCCCAAATGACCTAGTCCTCCTCATTTTAGGCTCATCCTTAAACTCCCCATAATCATAATCAATCCTTAAAGTCCACACACTAGTTCACAAAAACAACCAAATATAACTGTATTATAACAATCAAACTTAATTTTTACAAAAATAACATAACTGTATTATAAAAACAAGAACCAATTCTTTTCACCCACAAAATTAATCCCCAAATCAAACTACTATTCAAAGCAGAATTGCAGCTAGCAAGTATTCCAGATTAACCCAACAGTTAGACAAGCAGCAGCCACGATAGAACAACCACCAGCAAATACTTGTGCTCCTAACTGTACAGGCAGCAAAACTCCACACAACAAGAAAAAAACAGCAGTACATCAACAAAAAGATCACACACTGCAAACTGAAAACCAAAACGTAGCAGCTACACAACCAATTTAGCAACAGCCTACAACCAGAAATACAGTAAGTGTAGCTACACTTACATTTATAATTCCAACAATTATGAGATTTCTCTCTAAATCCATATACAAACCCCTGCATCAACAATAAAAAGTAAGATCGATTTGGTAGAGTAATCGAATTAGTAGAGCAATCGAAATAGTAGAGCAATCGAAATAGTAGAGAAAATTTAAATGACGAAACAAAATCAAACATGAAACCCTAACATAAATCAATACTAACAAATTAAAAATAAAAAATTTAATTCAAACATAACTGAGAATGAAATGGAGATGGGGGTCTACCTGTTGGATGAAGTGGAGAACAAGGGGAGGAGAAAGCTAATAGGGCGGCTAGAGAAGGTAATTTAGGCGACATTTAACTAAATCTCGGCTAAAACTACATTTTAGAACGATGTACACGGGCTTAGGTGGCATTCGGGATAAATACACAATACATAATTCAGGAAACTGCATATTAGGAAACTGCATATTATAGCTCTTGTGCAGGCACTTTGTATATCAACCCCTCTTGTGAGCAAACTAGGAAACATAGTGTTACCTGCGGGAGAGGAGCGGTAGGAACCACTTGCCCTCTTGGCTGCGTTTCTCAAGGGTTAGCAGACGTCATGGGAAAATAACCCAACAGCAAATGAATACCTCAGTACTGATTTTCTTGGAAATGCCACTTTCATCACTATTTCTAGCTTTTCTTTACTAATTAATTTTGTGCAGTAAGCATTGGATGTTGGCTGTGATAAGTCCTTGGAAAGGTATGGTTTTTTGGCTTGATCCAACCGAAGCGGATGACATTAGTGAATTTGCACAGAAGATCATTGCAGCGTAAGTATATTTAACTTAGTCATTTATAATGCTGGATCATTATTACTATATCTAACATTGATGTGAAAATTGTTTAGGGGAGTCCTGAATTTTAGCACTATTCGTCGAAAGGATATCAAGAAAATGAAAAAGAATCCCGGAATTGCTTGGATCACACCACATGTATGTAATTCATATCTTAACAAAAGTAACAAGTTATTATATTTGATTAAAATATTATGAGTTTTTTATTCTTTATGGTTGTGTGTTACTACAGTGTCCTCGTCAACTTTTGGGATCTTGTAATTCTGGATATTATGTATGTCGATATATGCAGGAGACAATAGAAAGTAGAGGACAAGTAGTTCCCCCAAAGGTAACTTTAGGTTATGATTTATGCGACAAGTAGCTGTGTGTGCGCGGGGGCCAAGACCACGACACAGCAGCAACAGCGCGGCCCACGGCCCAGCTCGCTGTGCGTGTCCGTGTGATGCTGCGCGGGCTTGCTAGCCGGCCTTGCCTTATGGCTTGGTCGGTTAGTAAGGTTATGTAAATAACCTTCTAACCAATCTAACACACACACAATTCATTACTCAAACCCTAGAGACACAGAGAACCCTAATTCTCTCTGTGCCTCCAAATTGAGTTCTTCCCAAAAGCAAAGTATCTTGATCGATTGTCTAAGCTACGATAATCAAGACGGATCTGAACGTGTCGGTGAACCAAGTAGAGGAACGACAAGTGGAGTTCTAAGTTCGTGTTCGTTGACAATTCGTGGAAAATACGCTTCAAACGTAAGTCTTCTTAATCTGTGCTTTATACATGTTTCCTGGCTTTGGGATTGTTTCCGCACATGTTATTATGTTTAACTGTATTCCCCTACAGTGGTATCATGAGCCTTATGTATTCAAAGCATGAATTAGCATGATTTATTGTTTTTGCATCTGTCGAAAATTTTGAATTTTTTGTTGAATTTTCGGAACTCTTACGAATTATTGGATAAATTGCGTAATAATCAGGTCCGAAATAAAAAATATTCGTTTTTTCGAGTTTTAAAACCTTAATGTGATTGAAAAGGATTTTCTAAGATCAACTCATGAGAACGGAATTGCAAAAACAGGCCTAGAAGTGTCGTTTTTTGGGCGTTTTTGTTAATTTTTCATTAAAAATTAAAAGTGTCGGACAGTAATTCAATTAAACGGTCGACCTAAACTACTCGGAATTGCTTGAAATTTAGACACAATGTTTCTGGGTATATTTTTTATCTATGGTAAAAATTTTAGATTTTTCTGATAAGTATAAACCCTAATTTTTCCTTTCCCCAATTCGTAAAATTTGAAACCCTAATTGAATTTTAATTAATTTTGGTTTAATAGTTCGGTTAATTGGGAAAGGGGATATAATTTCATGGGTCAGTGGATAATTTTAAAAATTATTGGATTAAAATTTTGAATGGTTTCGTTAATTTTAATCGCACTTAAACCAAATTATTAAAAACTGAAATTTAAATGTTAATGAAAAATTTAAAGCTTCGGATTTTATTAATTAAAAGTTCAAACTTTAATGTTGATTCGTTCGTTCTTAAAAGTTTGAATAATGTTAGCCTTTGATTTAATATTTTACAAAATTGGATTGTCGTTGGAATTTATTAAATCGTTAAAAATCGTTGCTTTTTGAAAATAAAAATCGTAACTTTTAGAAAAATAAAATTAATGCAAGTTCGTGAAATTAAATTTAATTTTAATTGAGTTGGTCCGTATAACGAACCAAAGGCACGAACACAAGTGTGGTGGACGTATGGCTCGTCGAGCCATACGGGCTGCTATGCGTTGGCCGAGCCGCGCCGACACGGCAACATCAAGCATGTTGCGTGCCTCGTGCGCGCTGGGCGAGGAAAGGGGCAGGCGGTTGCTTGCAAGGGGCTGCGACGAAGCAAGGCACAAGGACCTGCGACGTCCAGCGCAGTGATGCACAATGATGCAGCACAAAGGCAACGATGGCTGCGGGCACGCGCGCGCGCGAAGGCTACGGGGTGTGCGAGCTTGCTCGTCGCCTCGTAGGCCACATGCAAGGGCATTGGGCTGGGCGCAAGCCTATCCCAACTACGTAATTGGACTTTTTTCGTTGAAAATTGTTTATTTCGTTGGGATTCGCATATTTGCATTAATTTGGGCTAATGGGATATTTAATTTAATATTTTATTTGCTTGGGCCGGGCCGCGAGTTTTAATTTAATATTTCATAATTAATTATCCGGAATAATTATTGGTTTGAGTGGGAGCCACTAAATGTGAAGCAAATAATGCCCCTTGTCCAAGTATGCATTTAATGTTAAGTCTAATAAATGCGGTTCAGTATTAATTAACAAGTTAATAATTCAGTGAGATCAAGTGAGCTGGATGCCTAGCTAGAGGCCGCTTCAGTTCAAGTGGAATTAATGATATTAATCCACAGCTTTTCTTGACTGAATCCGTAGGGTCACACAAATAGTACGTAAACGGATCAAGTATTTAATGGCATTAAAGACTCCATCTATGGTTATTCGGATTCGACGGATCTTGGTTTCAGTGGGAGCTGAGATCGTCAAAGGCAATTAAATGAATACTCCGGAAACGATGATATTGCCGGAAACGGAAATATGGATCGTATCGGAAATATAAATATTATCCAAGTCGTAGATGTTGCCGGAAACGGAAACATGGTACGTATCGGAAAATATTATCGGAAATGGAAATATTGTCGGAATTGGAAATATTGCCGGAAATGGAAATATTGTCAGAATCGGAAATATCATCGGAATCGAAAAATAATTCCGGAAACGGAAATATTAAATATTTGTTAGAAACGGAAATTAATTCAGGAATCGGAAATGTTAAATATTGTTCGTATCGGAAATGAATTCCGGAATCGGGATATTTAATCGGAAGTGTATCGTACGAATAAGCATCTGACGAGGCTTGCTAGACGAAGGCCCAGCACGAAGCTAGGCCATCGCCCAGCAAGCCACACGCATCAACACACGCCAAAGCCTCGCCAGGCCCAGCGCAAGGCCAGGCCCAGCAAAGGCTTGGCGCACGCGCACGGATCAGGTGGGCTGCAAGCATGGGCCAGGCGCCGTGCAGTTCGCGTGGGCCGCGAGGCATGCGCGCGGGCTGTGCGGTGCTCGTGTGCGTGCTATACGAATCCTAAAGCTATCGGAATTCGTGTTATGATTAAAACCTAATCCTAAAAGATAAAATTAATTATTTAGAGTTCTAAAAGGATTATAATTAATTAATTAGTATTCTAACAGGATTCGAAATCCTTTTTCCATGGTTCTATAAATATATGCCTAGGGTCATAAATTTATACACGAGTTTTTCAACAAGTATTCATACAATAAAAGTTGTGATTTTGAGCAGAAAAATCAGTCACATTACTTTCCCATATTAGCCGAAAATAATAGTACCTTAAGGGCGATTCTAGTTGGTCAATCTTAAGGCGGATCCGGACGTGTTGTGGACTATCTACGGAGGGACGACACTTGGAGTCCTAAAGACTTGTTCTTGTTCGGTTCGGGCGCAACTAGGGAGGGCACGCTAGAAAGTGTATGCATCTAAATTATGCTAACTGATTATGTGTAAATAATATGTTTCCTGGCATTAAGGTTTTTCCGCATGATTTATGTTTTTCATATGTATCATAACCTAACAGTGGTATCCCGAGCCTCTTATTATTTACATAATATAAATTGCATGACATGGTCAAATTTTACAAATTTGCAAAGAATTAGAAGGGGTGATTAATTTTCGTAATTGTTAATTAATTGCAAATTGCGATTATTTAATTATATGTACGCAGTTTTTCGGCAGTTTATTCGTTACTCAACCAAATCGAGTGATTTTTGTGTCAATTCCGCATGTAAAAGGCATTCTAAAATTTTGACAAAAATATTAATTTTCGGCCGAACCCAGAATTCCCAAATTCGAAGCCTAACTATGACTTTTCGGAGGTTTTAGTTTTTCGAACGCAAAAGTTTGTAAATTTAAGATGTTAAATTGAATATTTGCGATTCTTGTTGATAAATCTTGATTTTTTGATTGACCTACTGTATATGTTTAACAATTTTGAATGCCTAGACTTGTTAATTATACAACCTAATTTGTAATTATGATTAATTTGTTGAAATTCGAATAATTTAGAATTGATTTGATTTTCATAATTAATTAATGATTTAATTAGGTATCCATGATTAAAAACCACCATAAAAATTGTTAATTTGTTATAAATTTAAAATTTTTATGACCTAGAATTGAATCCATGTTAATCGGAAATTAATTCATTAATAAAATTTCGCTTTTTCGCCCTAAAATTATGAAATTAATATGGTTTATTAATTTGTCATTAATTTTAAATTAAAAAGTTTTAATTTTTATATAATTCGCTCATAAAAGTTGCACGTACAAAGCAAAGGAAGCTACGTGTTACCCTTAAGGGGTGTTGTATAGTGCGGGCACGCGACGACGAGCAAGGGAGCTCGTCGCCCATGCGGTACGAATGCAGCGAGCAACGAGCGTGGCATGCACAAGGCAATGGCTTCCTAGGGGCTGTGTGCTACGCGTCTGGGGCGATGGGGCGATGGGCAAGCAAGTGCAACAAGCACGCGTGGGCAGCGATGGATGCTGCGCCACAATGTCCGTTGCCTCGCAAAGCAGCACGTCAAGGCAGTAGCCAAGGCAGCGACAAGCGCAGCACAACGTGCACGTGGGCAGCGTTGGCTTGCCTGTCCAGCAAGCGTTGCCTAGCAGCGCGCCAAGGCGATGGGCGAGTGGGCTGCGCGCAAGCGTGGCTCGCTGGGCCTGCTGCATTGGTGCGTTGTTGCATGGGCTTTGCGGTACGATCGATCGAGTGACAAGGGTTTGTTGCTTGTTAGACTTGACGAGGCATGGGCGCAAGCCTACGGCGTTGTCTTGACCCGATTGGTTCGTTTTCGTTTTAATTTTAAATTTTCAGTTCGGAAATAATTTTAATTAATTTTAAAATTAATAATTTAAATTGTTTTCTCGGATTTTAATTTTGAATATTATAATTATTATAAAATTTTAATTTATACTAATTATTTTACTAAAATTAAACCTTGAATTAATTTAAATTCATTTAATTCAACTGAAAAATAAATTAAATAAATGGATTCGACTATAATTTTATATGAGCTTTAAATTTTAATTAAACTTGTATGTTTCCGGTTAGACTAGAAATACATTTTTATGTTTAAAATTAGTAAAGCATATAAAGTTATTGGTTTGAGTGGGAGCATTTTTTAGTCATAAACTCTTGATTAGGTCTACAAATCCTTTAAGGTTAAAACAACTTGATTAGAATTAATAAGGACTGAAAAATTGGTAGATTATTGGTGCCCTTGATTAATTGCTGCAAATATTTATGTGATGCATAACATGTTTTACTAACCAGCTATGTGGGCCATTCATGATAATGAATGGGTGAATGGTATATATTGTATATGTACTGTTTTGCAGGTTATTGGAAGTGACTAGTATGGCCCAAATAGGATAGAAAATATGGCCTGCGTACCATTAATTTGAATGTAATTGGTCTAATGAACCAAAGTTTGTTTTTCAATTCAAATATGGTCTGCGTACCATCAAATAGTTGTAATTAGTTTAATTATAGCTGATCATATTTGAAGAAAATGGCGCCTCCTACGGTGAAATTCAAGACGGAGTTTCCAATCCATTTTCAAGACGGGCTTTGAAGTTGAAGCTTCAAGATGAAGTCGGGCCATACTAGATCACATATATCTTATGCATTCTTTGAGTTATTTATTTCTTTTAAATATGTCTTAAATATGCATGAGATTGTAGCTTGATTATGTTGCATGATTAAGGATTTTAGTTCACTTAAAATCTAACCAACATAGGAAGAGCCTTAAGTTCCAAACTTAAAAATTGAGTTAAAAGGTGTCATGCCAAAATAACACTTACTTGGATAACCTTTACATCAATCTTAGTAATAGTTTTCCGCCATAGCGAGGTGTTACTTATTGATCCTAAAGGGGTAAGGTACACAAATAATTGTGAGTACATGTTAGTTTTGGTGAAACTCAACGATATAAGTAAGGAGTCCTTTTATGTCGTGGCAAAATCGATAGGTTTACCTAATAAGTTCTTAGACGTACCTATCAACCAAGAGTAGTTTCTAGACTATTAGCAAAAGGCTTTTGCTTACCTAAAATATTTTAGAATTGAGTCAAAATACATAATGTGCTTAATTCTTCAATGGTTTTAGGGTCTTGGAATCATTTTATTCACACCTGCCGGAACAATGAATTCGAATAAAATGCCAATAACTTGTTTAAATTGCATGATTGCTTTAATTTCAAGTTATTACTCATGATAAATGTTTAGACTTTGCATGCTTCAATGTATATTTTTATTATTGTTTATAATTAAATATCTTGCACTGCAGTAAATCCTTTTAGAAAGGTAACAGTAAATTTCCTGGATTGGTAGTGAATCCAAGAACGATTCACGGAAATGAGAGAAATTAAGCAATTTAAATGTACGTTTCTTTTAGCGACTTTTATGCACTACAACAAAAACATTAATTAACAGCGCCTAATTAATAGCGCTTATCAAAAAGTGCTATTAATTGTATCAAATAACAACATTTTATTTTATACTGCTGTTAAAAGAAACAATATTAATTTCCAGCTTAATATCATACATCGCTTTTCTTTAAACGCTGTGATTAATTAATTACTAGCAAGTCTTAATTCGCAAAATTAGTGAACTTATTTGCTCATAAAAAATCTTATCTCCCATCAAAGGCAGTTTAGCGTGCCAAGCAGTAGGAGAAGAGACAGAAACAAACTGAAAAAACTTTGAGAGGGAAAGAGAGGGATAACTTAGGGTTTCGTTTTTTGTCCGATTGTAAATTTCAATTCATGGAATCGAAGCCCTAAGTCTAATAATCTCGTCATGGATTACTCCATTTCAAACCAATTCGAAATCTTTGATATCTATCAACGATTATGCGGTAATTTAAATTTCAAATTCAATTTTATACGATTAATGAAGCTTTCTGGATTATGTTATGTTGTTCTTTGTCGAATTGCTTTTTGCTGATTGTTGATTTTCTTGATGATTAATCTATTTGTTCATTTATTTTAATTTTTTACCATTTCTGTGATTCTGAATTTCTTGAGATAGTTAATTTTGCTTTATGTTGATTCGATGCCTTAGTTGTTCTCATAATTTGGTTTGATTCCATAATTCCGGTTTGTTTACTTATCTTGGGTGAAATGTAAGGTGAAATGGTGTATGTGTAATTGTTTGGGAGATTTACTGGTTTAAAGAACTCTTTTATCATTTGCGATTCTCTGGATTTTCTAGGTTTCTGATAATATGATTTTAGAAATATTCTTTTAGGAATTAGGCATGAATTATGATCAGTTGTGAACATTAGTTGTCTTTACTGTTAAGAAATTAATATATACCTTTTGCATTAATCCACCAAAAAGAATGTTTCACTAATTTCAATAGTTCTGATATCATTTTCTCAACTTACCTACTTACTCAACATTTTGATCCGTAATTAAAATAAGAACAAGCTGATGAAATAATGGTTTTCTAAACATAACAGTATCTTACAGCTCAATTATACAGTTGGTTGTTGCTAAGTTGTTTTTTGTTATTATCCTGATGAGCTAATTCATATTTGTGGAAGATCAGACCATACTGTAACTTGGATACCCGACTCAGACACAGCTCTGGTCTAAGTATTAAATTCGGCTATATTTGATGACAAGTTTTCCTTGTTTTTGGTCCAAAATGAAATGTTCATTGTCCATATCCAAGTTGGGAGTCAAGGCGTTGACATGTGTACTTGAGGTTGAATTAAGAATTTGAGTTACTAAGTTACATAAGATGTTGTGGTCCTTGTAGTTTTCTTGAACAGCCAGTTCTACTTGTTAATTTTGTGATCGGAAACTTATATCGTTGACTGCAAATGAAATATACACTATTTTCAATGTTTTTGTCACCGTACGATGAAACGAAGGTGTGCTTAGCAAGGTCGGATCAAGAAAATTATTTAGTAGCAATGAGATCAAATTGCCACACACCTTCCTTATGCTGCATTCCGAGTCTGCAATGGTGGATATGTATACGTTTGTTTATACTTGTCGTTATTTCTTACAGTTTCGTGTGTAACCAAAAGGACGGTACACAAACACAGTAATATCTCGCTTTAGTAAAATCATTCACTATATATATATAACCGGATTTTAAGAACACAATTCAACACTAACAATATGTCAAGTCTGTTTGACAATAATTCTTCATCTAAATGAAAGATTTAGGAAAAATGCTGTAACAAACAAGAATTTATACTTTATTGAATGTGACGCCGTACAACATAATTTACCTAAGCCAATTTACAGCTCTATCTCTCTCTATAGAAGCAGCAACTTCTTCTGTTGTCACTGCTGTTAAATATGATGCTACTTCCACCCACATCAACGTACTAAAATGTCGTCGAAGGGTTGATCCATTTACATTAATGTTGATTTTGCCTCAGCTTTTTCTCAGCACAGAACAAACTTTGTTATCTACTTCCACCATTTCTTCTCAAACAAAGATATCAGCTGCAAACAGGAGCGCAAACTGAGTTATTATTGCAAATATTCACATAGACAACTGAGGTAAAACTGTAACAAGATTTCACTTTCTGTTTCGGACCCTTCAAGAATAATCCCCTCTTGGCTTACAACATCCGCGTAAGCAGATTCTCTTCTACTGAAAGAGGAAGCATGGAATGCATATCAAAAATGCAAATCAGGTAACCTTTAATTTATTACCTTCTTTTCTTCTGATAGACTTTTTATTCTCCTAACATATGCTGATATATTTGTTCTGTCTATCTAAAACTGGACCTGGACATCTAGTGATCAAGGTAAATTTGCTTACTGCTCATTGAATATTTCCATATTGTATTTTGCTCCGCTGATTTATGTGCTGATTAAATACTAATTATGCAGTGTTCACGCTTGAGCAAGCTACTTCTTTCTATAGATACTATTCACGTGGAGGATAATGGAAAATCAGAAAATGTAGGTGATTGAATTTATTGTTAACTAGACTTTAGCCCGTGCGATGCACGGTTTCTATTAAATTGTTACGTTAAAATAAACTCCTACATATATCAACTGCTATATTTTATATATTAGATTAAATTGAGTTTTTTTTATTTTGTATTGAATTTCATTTTAGATTTTTTTTAATTATTATAGTATTTTGATTTTGGATGAACTTGTATATAAGAAATTTTAATAATTATTTAATAAAAATATTTACGTGGCACCTAATTATTTATCTACGTGGCATTCGACTTTTTAATTCAAAAATAATTTTGAAGTCTTATTTTTCATTGGCTGAAACCATTAGATTTTCTACGTGGCGCTCTAATATTGGATTAATGTTTGATTTTGGATTGAATTTTATTTTAGATTAGTGTTTGATTTTGGATGAATTTTATTTTAGATTTATTTTTTAATTATTAGAGCGTTTGATTTTGGATGGAATTGTATAGTAATTAATTAATTTATTTATTATCTATGTGGCACCTAATTAATTATCTACGTGGCACTTGATTTTTTTAATTCAAAAATAAATTAGAAATCTTATTTTTCATTGGTCGGAACCATTAGTAATCCTAGGTGGCGCTCTAATAGTTCAGCAAATATGCCTCCTTTATATATGTATATTAGATTTCATTTCCTCTACATTACATCATAATTCAGCTGTTTGTTTCATATGCTCAATTAACCCTTGTTCAAAGGAAAAAGAGAAAGAAAGAGAGGATAAATAAGTAGGAAGATAAAAACAAACAAACTAAAATCTCCCCCAAATAACAAAGAGTCAGACCCACTCCCAATTTCCAATTTTATATTTGTTGGGTTCCCTGGGATTCCAAACCCACCATGAAATTGAAAATCTGAGCATATGTGATTCGAAGAGCATATGTGATGAAGCGCACAACTCAACTAAGTTCTGCTCCACTGAGGTAGGTGGTTCTGTGATTCGAGAGCATATGTGATTCGAAGACCTTGCCTGTATTGCTTCAGTCTTCTCTGTTATTAGTTAACTTGTGTCACTTGGATCAATCATTATATCGACATATTTTTTTTAAACATAGTGGTTAATTTGTAGGATTCAAACAGATTGCAAATTTAGTTTTGGAATTAAAAACTAAGAATGAAAAGAAGCCTATGCTGTCTTATGAATGTGCAGAGTGCCGACACAGCTTCTAGTTGCGCTTTGATTATGTACTCATAATCAATGAATGAAGTCTGACCTATGTTGTCTGAATAGTGAATTCTGCAAACAAAACTTCTAGCTGAGCTCAGATTATATATTCTTATTAACACTGAAGTATAAATGTATAATATATGTTGTCTAACAGTGTGTAGACGCAGCTGCATGTTAGTTGAGTTGTGCGCTTCTTCTCCTCTACTGTTCCTTTTACTCTGTTTCTGCCAACTCTAATTTCTCTGCAAAACTTTGGTTCTTTGATACTACATTGTTCAAAGGCATAAGCTCATTTATGTTTGTTCAAATCTTTTCTCCTGTAAAGTTCCACTGTGGGTCATTTGATTGAAGATTCCTTGTGATAGTGCAAAAGACATCTTATCATCTTAATTGCTAAACATACTCCAAAGATTTCTTTAAGAAGGTTTTGAGTATATATTTTCCATTCTCTATGGAACATCTTATCAAAATCTTCGTTGCATATATCTGCATTTTTCTTGTATCATGTAATTGAAATATTCCTCTTTTTACTACTAAATGATCCTTCTCATTTTGGGATGATGATTTTCTTCTGTTTCTTTAAGTTATGTCGTTTAAAAGTTAAGTTTTTTTTTTTTATTTTGTTTGTAGAGCACTTTTTGGTTTTCGAACTGAAAAAGGATTGTTGAAGAAAATTAAAGTGAGCACCAAGTGGATACAGATACAAGTATGTCCAATGATTTATGTTTATTGCAATTTTTATTTGTTTTTTAAAGTATTCAAAAGTATTTATGTTTATTGCATTTTGCTTGTGTAGTGTCCTCGGCAAAAGAATGTCATGGATTCTGGATATTATGTCATGAGATACATGAAAGAGATCATCGTCCATAAGCAAACTTGGATATTTGAAGATGTATGTATTTTTCTTTGTTCAATTAAGCCTAGACATTATTATATGCATTGTCACTAATTATGTTAATTTTCTCATTTTGTAGTACTTTCATGATTGCAATGTTTTGAATTATGATCAAGGACAAATTGATGAAGTCACGGCTCAATGGACGCGTCATGTTCTTCTCGTGTGAATATTATGGTGGATTAATTATTTTTTTCGACTGGAATTTCTCTAGAACGTTTTGAAATTAAAAGAAGTACTATATGACAAGGATACTTCTTTCTGTTTTCTAGTGGGTTTTTATTCTACTGTGTATTTAGGCACATATGATTTTAAGTGATGCATGAGACATCGAGACGTTTATTTGATATGATAGAAATGAAGTTAGATCTTATATATATTCAATTTGATTACCTTGTGTAGGCTATAAAATGTTTTTCTAGTGTTATTACAGGTATTTAATAATTAAAAATTGATAATTAAAATTAAAAAAGAGCCCGATAAAAATTAAAAATTGCACTTAAATAACAGCGTTTTTTAGTTACACGATATTAATTAATTTAGATTAAATTAATCATGAAATTTCGCGCCACACCGAAGCTTTAATAGCGCTTATATATTGAATGCTGATAAATGATATAATATATTAACAGCGCTTTTTAAAAGCGCTGTCATTCTTTTAACAACACCGCTAATTAACAGCGCTTTAAAAGCGTTGTCTTTCATTGAAAAAAGCGCTATTAAAAGCTTATTTTGTTGTAGTGATGGTTGTTTTCGAATATCAAAATCGAATGGCGAACCGATTGGTGCTTGTGGATTCAAAAATACAATGTAGTTTTGAGATCATAAAGCATTGAGTTTAAACGCTCAGCTTTACCAATGGTTAACAACCTAATATCTTTGTCCATTTAATTCTCGAATGAGTCTAGTCCCTAGACATTCGAATAGATCGATGCTTAGAGAACTTTAGAAGCTTCTGGTAAGATCATCTAGTTGAAACTTAATATTCAACCTAAAATGGTAAGAACTTTGGAATGACATTGGACATGTCTAACAAAGTATAAAAGTCAACACTAGAGAATTCAATTCTTAAGACTATAAGAAAGGGTATGAGAAATAGGAAAACAAGGAACAAATGAAAGGAATTTACGATTCCGTTTCTACCTATAAGTTTATGTTTAAAGAGAAGTGACCTAGCAATCAAACTTCCTTGGTATCATATACCGCTTGAGGTTCTTACTTCGGTAACAACTCAAACAATGGAAGCTAGGATACACTAATGACCTACAAGTGGGAAATGGGCACGGCAATGCTACATTAGTTGTAGGGTCATCTAGTTTGTTTTACTTCCTTTCAAAGGCTGGAACTTAATGGTTATTTTGTTCCATAATCAGCATACCTAAATTTCTGCTTCAAACACAGAAAGACTCACATTCAGAAGAACGAAAACAATGCTTATTTGAATGAAATGGTCATTTACGGGTTGAGTCAATATGCTTGATTACAAACAAACAACTCTTTAACAATAAGAACTTTACTAGGTTCAAGTCAATCTCTTGATTTGATTTCCACTAATCTTTGGCATTGTTGCTTAGACCATATCAACAAGTTAACATTCATAAGCTCTATTTTGATGGACTTTTGAAAGTTGATTGATTTCTAGATCAATTCAAGACAAGCTAGTCTTACTTGTTGAAGGTACCAAATGAAGGAAATAATGCCCTTGGTCCAAGTATGCATTCAATGTTAAGTCTAATAAATGCGGTTCAGTATTAATTAACAAGTTAATAATTCAGTGAGATCAAGTGAGCTGAATGCCTAGCTAGAGGCCGCTTCAGTTCAAGTGGAATTAATGATATTAATCCACAGCTTACTCTTGACTGAACCCGTAGGGTCACACAAATAGTACGTAAACGGATCAAGTATTTAATGGCATTAAATACTCCATCTATGGATATTCGGAATCGACGGATCTTGGTTTCAGTGGGAGCTGAGATCGTCACAGGCAAGAAAAGAATACTCCGGAAACGATGATATTGCCGGAAACGGAAATATGGATCGTATCGGAAATATAAATATTATCCAAGACGTAGATGTTGCCGGAAACGGAAACATGGTACGTATCGGAAAATATTATCGGAAATGGAAATATTGCCGGAATCGGAAATATTGCCGGAAACGGAAATATTGTCAGAATCGGAAATATTATCGGAATCGGAAAATAATTTCGGAAACGAAAATATTAAATATTTGTTCGAAACGGAAATTAATTCCGGAATCGGAAATATTAAATATTGTTCGTATCGGAAATGAATTCCGGAATCGAGAATTTAATCGGAAGCGTATCGTACAAATTAGCATCGGACGAGGCCTGCCAGACGAAGGCCCAGCACGAAGCCGGGCCATCGCCCAGCAAGCCAAGCGCAACAACCACACGCCAAGCATACGACCAGGCCCAGCGCAAAAGCCAGGCCCAGCCGTAGCTTGGGCGCGCGCGCGGACAAGGCTGCGACAGTGGGCCTTGCGCTGTGCGCTCGGCGTGGGCCGCAAGGCCTGCGTGCGGTGCTTGTGCGCCACTCGTGTGTGTTACTCGGAATCCTAAGGCTACCGGGATTCGTAATATGATTAAATCTAATCCTAATAGATAAACTTTGTTTAATTAGAATCCTAGTAGGGTTATAATTAAATAGATTTGTATTCTAATAGGATTATAATTCCTTTCCATAAACTCTATAAATAAGTGCCTAGGGTCACATATTTACAAGGAGTTTTCAAGTATTAAAAGTGAGTTTTTGAGAGAAAAATTCAGTCACACATCTTGCCTAAAAGTGCCGAAAATTAATAGTACCTTAAGGGCGATTCTAGTTGGTCAATCTTAAGGCGGATCCGGACGTGCTGTGGACTATCTACGGAGGGACGACACTTGGAGTCCTATAGACTTGTTCTTGTTCGGTTCGGGCGCAGCTAGGGAAGGCACGCAACAAAGAGTATGCATCTAAACTATGCTAAATGATTATGTGTAAATAATATGTATTCCTGGCTTAATGGTTGTTTCCGCATGATTTATGAATTGTCATATGTATCATAACCTAACAGTGGTATCACGAGCCTCTTATTATTTTCATAATTTAAATTGCATGAACATGGTTAAATATTACAAATTTGCAAGAATTAAAAGGGGTGATTAATTTTCGTAATTGTTAATTAATTGCAAATTGCGTTTATTTAATTATACGTACGCAGTTTTTCGGCAGTTTCTTCGTTACTCATCCAAATCGAGTGATTTTTGTGTCAATTCCGCATGTAAAAGGCATTCTAAAATTTTGACAAAAATAATGTTTTTCGGCCGAACCCAGAATTCTCAAATTCGAAGCCTAACTATGACTTTTCGAAGGTTTTAGTTTTTCGAATGCAAAATTTCGTAAATTTAAGATGTTAAATTAAATATTTGCGATTCTTGTTGATAAATCTTAAATTTTTGATTGACCTACTGTATATGTTTAACAAGTTTGATTGCCTAGCCTTGTTAATTATGCAACCTAATTTGTAATGATGATTAATTTGTTGAAAATTAGAATAATTTAGAATTAATTTGATTTTCATAATTAATTATAATTTAATTAGATACCTATGATTAAAAACCACCATAAAAATTGTAAATTTATGATAAATTTTAAATTTTTATGACCTAGACTTGAATCCATGTTAATCGGAAATCAATTGAATAATATGAAGGAAATAATGCCCTTGGTCCAAGTATGCATTCTATGTTAAGTCTAATAAATGCGGTTCAGTATTAATTAACAAGTTAATAATTCAGTGAGATCAAGTGAGCTGAATGCCTAGCTAGAGGCCGCTTCAGTTCAAGTGGAATTAATGATATTAATCCACAGCTTACTCTTGACTGAACCCGTAGGGTCACACAAATAGTACGTAAACGGATCAAGTATTTAATGGCATTAAATACTCCATCTATGAATATTCGGAACCGACGGATCTTGGTTTCAGTGGGAGCTAAGATCGTCACAGGCAAGAAATGAATACTCCGGAAACGATGATATTGCCGGAAACGGAAATATGGATCGTATCGGAAATATGAATATTATCCAAGTCGTAGATGTTGCCGGAAACGGAAACATGGTACGTATCGGAAAATATTATTGGAAATGGAAATATTACCAGAATCGGAAATATTGCCGGAAACGGAAATATTGTCAGAATCGGAAATATTGCCGGAATCGGAAAATAATTCCGGAAACGGAAATATTAAATATTTGTTCGAAACGGAAATTAATTCCGGAATCGGAAATATTAAATATTGTTCGTATCGGAAATAAATTCCGGAACTGGAAATTTAATCGGAAGCGTATCGTACGAATTAGCATCGGACGAGGCTTGCCGGACGAAGGCCCAGCACGAAGCCGGGGCCATCGCCCAGCAAGCATGCGCGCCACAAGCCCAGCCAAGGCAGCGCCCAGGCCTACCGCAAGGCAGGCCCAGCGCGCGCCAAGGGCCACGGATGCGTGGGCCGTGCTGCGCGGGCTGCTGCTCGCACGCGCATGGGCAGCCCTTGTGGCTGCCGTGTGTGTGTGAGTTTATGCTCATGCGTGATTCCTGAATCTACAAGAGTCAGTGTATGATTAAATTTCTATTCCTAATTGGATAAATTAATTAAATAGAATTCATGTAGGATTCTAATTCCAATTAATTCGCATCCTACTAGGATTACGATTCCTTTTCCATAACTCTATAAATAAAGGCCTAGGGGTCATAATTTATACACAAGTTTCAAAGTATTCAAAAGTGAGTTTTTGAGAGAAAATTAAAACACATCTTGCTCATAAAGTGCCGAAATTTTCTAGTACCTTAAGGGCGATTCTAGTTGGTCAATCTTAAGGCGGATCCGGACGTGCTGTGGACTATCTACGGAGGGACGACACTTGGAGTCCTAAAAGACTTGTTCTTGTTCGGTTCGGGCGCAGCTAGGGAGGGCACGCAACAAAGAGTATGCATCTAAATTATGCTATATGATTATGTGTAAATAATATGTTGTCCTGGGTTAATGGTTGTTTCCGCATGATCTATGTAATGTCATATGTATCATAACCTAACAGTGGTATCACGAGCCCCTTATTATTTTCATAATCTAAATTGCATGAACATGGTTAAATATTACAAATTTGCAAGAATTAAAAGGGGTGATTAATTTTCGTAATTGTTAATTAATTGCAAATTGCGTTTATTTAATTATATGTACGCAGTTTTTCGGCAGTTTCTTCATTACTCATCCGAATTGAGTGATTTTTGTGTCAATTCCGCATGTAAAAGGCATTCTAAAATTTTGACAAAAATAGTATTTTTCTGCCGAACCCAGAATTCTCAAATTCGAAGCCTAGCTATGACTTTTCGAAGGTTTTAGTTTTTCGAATGCAAAATTTCGTAAATTTAAGATGTTAAATTAAATATTTGCGATTCCTGTTGATAAATCTTGAATTTTTGATTGACCTACTGCATATGTTTAACAAGTTTGAATGCCTAGTCTTGTTAATTATGCAATCTAATTTGTAATTATGATTAATTTGTTGAAAATTAGAATAATATAGAATTAATTTGATTTTCATAATTAATTGTAATTTAATTAGAAACCTATGATTAAAAACCACCATAAAAATTGTAAATTTACGATAAATTTTAAATTTTTATGACCTAGACTTGAATCCATAACAATCGGAAATCAATTGGATAATAAATTTTCGATTTTTCGCCCTAAAATTATGAAATTAATAATATTTATTAATTTGTCATTAATTTTAAATATAAATTTTAAATTTTTATGCGATTCGTTCAAATAACTTGCACGCACGAAGCAATGGACGCTTCGTGTTACCCTTAAGGGGTGTTGTATAATGCGGGCATGCGACGACGAGCAAGGGAGCTCGTCGCCCGTGCGGCACGAATGCAATGAGCAAGGGCGTAGTGCACGAGCACAAGGCAGCAGCCCTGCCTTGTGTCGTGTGCCACGAGCAATGAACGAATGGGCATGGGCGAAGGGCGAGCCAAGGCAGTCGCGTGTGGGCAGCAAGCGAGCTGCGCCACAACGCGCGCTGCCTCGCACAAGTGCGCGCAGCCTCGCGCGCAGCGAGCGCAAGCTCGCGTGCCACGAGCGCTGCGCCCAGCACTGCTCGCGCGCGGAGCGCGCGATGTCGCTCGCCCAGCGAGCGATGTCGCGCCCCAGCGAGCGATGGCTCGCGCGCGCAGCGCGCGATGTCGCTCGCCCAGCGAGCGATGTCGCGCCCCAGCGAGCGATGGCTCGCGCGCACAGCGAGCGAGCCAGCGCGCCCAGCGAGCGATCTCGCGCGCGCGCACTGCGAGCGATAGCTCGCGTGCGATGGGGCGCTGTGCGGAGGCTTGCGATAGGACAGCAGCAGCTATGCGACGAGCGCATGAGCTGCGCGCACATAGCCAGCAATGGCTGTGTGCGTGCGGCCCATGGGCGTGCAACGCGTAGGGTGTTTGCGTTACGATTAGATCGTTTTGAATGTTTAATTTGAAAATTTCAGTTCACGTAATTTTAATTAATTTTAAAATTAATAATTTGAATTAATTTCTTGGATTTTAATTTTGAATATTATAATTATAATAAATGGAATTTATTCTAATTATTTTACTAAAATTAAAATCATGAATTAATTTAAATGCGACTGAAATTAAATTAAATTTTTGGATTCAATTATAAATTTATATGAGCTTTAAATTTTAATTAAATTTGTATGTTTCCGGTTAGACTAGAAATACAATTTTATGTTTAAAATTAGTAAAGCATATGAATTTATTGGTTTGAGTGGGAGCGCTTTTTAGTCATAAACTCTTGATAAGGTCTACAAATCCTTAAGGTTAAAACAACTCGATTAGAATTAATAAGGACTGAATAATTGGTAGATTATTGGTGCCCTTGATTAATTGCTGCAAATGTTTACGTGATGCATAATGTGTTTTACTAACCAGCTATGTGGGCCATTCATGATAATGAATGGGTGAATGGTATATATTGTATATGTACTGTTTTGCAGGTTATGAAGTGACTAGTATGGCCCAAATAGGATAGAAAATATGGTCTGCGTACCATTAATTTGAATGTAATTGGTCTAAAGTACCAAAGTTATTTTTCAATTCAAAAATGGTCTGCGAACCATCAAATAGTTGTAATTAGTTATAGCTTATCCTATTTGAAGAAAATGGTGCCTCCCACGGAGATTTTCAAGACAGACTTTGAAGTCAAAGCTTCAAGATGAAGTCGGGCCATACTAGATCACAAATATCTTATGCATGTTTTAAGTTATTTATTGTTTTAAATATGTCTTAAAATGCATGAGATCAAAAGCTTGATTATGTTGCATGATTAAGGATTTTAGTTCACTTAAAATCTAACCAACATAGTAAGAGCCTTAAGTTCCAAACTTAAAAATTGAGTTAAAAGGTGCCATGCCAAAATATACACTTGCTTGGATATCCTTTACATCAATCTAGTAATAGTTTTCGCTCAGCGAGGTGTTACTTATTGGTCCTAAAGGGGCAAGGTACACAAATAATTGTGAGTACATGTTAGTTTTGGTGAAACTCAACGATATAAGTAAGGAGTCCTTTTATGTCGTGGCAAAATCGATAGGTTTACCTAATAAGTTCTTAGACGTGCCTATCAACCAAGAGTAGTTTCTAGACTATTAGCAAAAGGCTTTTGCTTACCTAAAATGTTTTAGAATTGAGTCGACAAACTGTGCTTAATTCTTCAATGGTTTTAGGGTCTTGGAATCATTTTATTCACACCTGCCGGAACACATAATTCGAATAAAATGCTAATAACTTGTTTGAATTGCATGGTTGCTTTAATTTCAAGTTATTATTCATGATAAATGTTTAGACTTTGCATGCTTCAATGTATGTTTTAATTATTGTTTATAATTAAATATCTTGCACTGCAATAAATCCTTTTAGAAAGGTAACAGTAAATTTCCTCGATTGGTA
This sequence comes from Spinacia oleracea, assembly GCF_020520425.1. NCBI lineage: Eukaryota > Viridiplantae > Streptophyta > Magnoliopsida > Caryophyllales > Amaranthaceae > Spinacia > Spinacia oleracea. The sequence continues at coordinate 28,244,248 of NC_079488.1, forward strand.
GTGAATCCAAGAACTTTTAACGGAAAAGAGAGAAAGTGAGCAATTTAAAATATACGTTTCTTATAGCGACTTTTATGGCTGTTTTCGAGTATCAAAGTCGAATGGCAAACCGATTGGTGCTTGTGAATTCAAAATACAATGTGGTTTTGAGATCATAAAGCATTGAGTTTAAACGCTCAGCTTTACCAATGGTTAACAACCTAAAATCCTTTTTCCATTTAATTCTCGAATGAGTCTAGTCCCTAGACATTCGAATAGATCGATGCTTAGAGAACTTTAGAAGCTTCTGTGAGATCATCTAGTTGAAACAAAATATTCAACATAAATTAAAATGGTAAAGAACCTTGTTGGTGACATTGGACATGTCTAACAAAGTATAAAAGTCAACACTAAAGAATTCAATTCTTAAGACTATAAGAAAGGGTACAAGAAATAGGAAAACAAGGAACAAATGAAAGGAATTTACAATTCCGTTTCTACCTATAAGTTTATGTTTAAAGAGAAGTGACCTAGCAATCAAACTTCCTTGGTATCATATACCACTTGAGGTTCTTACTTCGGTAATAACTCAAACAATGGAAGCTAGGATACACTAATGACCTACAAGTGGGAAATGAAGCATGACAATGCTACATTAGTTGTAGGGTCATCTAGTTTGTTTTAAGTCCTTTCAAGGCTGGAACTTAATGGCTATTTTGTTCCATAATCAGCATACCTAAATTTCTGCTTCAAACACAGAAAGACTCACATTCAAGAAAAACAAAAACAATGTTTGTTTGTTTATTTGAATGAAATGGTCAATTACAGGTTGAGTCAATATGCTTGATTAAAACAAACAACTCTTTAAAGAACTTTACTAGGTTCAAATCAACACCTTGATTTGAGTTCCACTAAATCTTTGGCATTGTTGCTTAGACCATATCAACAAGTTAACATTCAAAAGCTCTATTTTAATGGACTTTTGAAAGTTGATTGATTTCTAGATCAATTTAAGACGACAAGTCTTACTTGTTGAAAGTAACAAAAGATATGAACTATTGTTAGAACGCCTAGACAATAGAGTTCAAAGCTAAAGAAAGATTTTATGACTTTATTATTTCACATGGATTTGAGTGAATATAGGTTTATTTACTCAAATGTGATATAAGTTGAATCTGTTTGGCTAGTTCAAAGATTCAGAAGTATAAAATCCACTTGGCAAGAAATCATAAAGATCTAGGTTAGATCATGTTGATGATTACTTGAGACCAAATATGATCATCAATGATTGTGTGTTGTAATTTCACAATCTAGGTCCATAAGATATGGCATATCTAAGTTGGAATGATCGAAGTCGATTAGTACTTGATTCGATCAATGATGAATCATAAAGACTTTTCCTATAATTTCTAAAACAAAATGCTCAACTACCACCAAACTAAACCAAATTCGTCAAAGCTATTGAAAAGTAATTTCAGGATATCTTTTCAATTATATATATATCTAAAGAGTTGCTAAACTCAGTGGGAGCTTAGTGTTTGTTATTCAACAAACTAAGGCTCAAGTCTAGATATATGTTTCATTGTGATTTATTCAAATGAGACACAAGGGTATTGTTTCTACCACGAATTTTTGAGCACATAATGTTTGTTTGCTCGAAATAATGTCCTTTTGGAGATTCGTTTCCAAAATGACAAGTGGGAGAAAATAGACCTCGAAAGTTTTCGAGGCGAACAACAAACATAAACGGACATTCCGGAGGCTTTTCGAAGTGCTTCAGAAAATCCGAACTTATTCTTTAAGGACTTTAGAAGTGGCTTTAAAGAATAGATATCTCTTAGAAGACTTTACAAGTGCTTCAAGGAGAACAGAATATTCAAAGGACTTTCAAGTGGCTATTGATATTCTATTGTTTGATGTTCTATACCCAAGTAGGCATAGAATTCAAGTCACTGAAACTATGAGACTCTTCTATTAGATAGTGAAGAAACATAGAGATCAGGTCAATGAAACTATGAGATTCTTCTATTAAATAGTGAAGAAACCTACAACTTGCAGTCAAACTATTATCATGTAGATTAATTAGTTTGTGACTTGTAAGAAAGCTATGACGAAACCTAGATTCCCTAAAATGTTTAGAGGCCATATATAGACTCAAATGTTTTAAATGGTTAGAGGCCATAAAACATACTCAATGTTTTGACGACAAAATTGAAATTTTGTTGATTTGCAAGAATAGTTTCACACCTATTGGTTGCAAGTTTGTTTTAAGGATAAAAATCATCAAACATGGAATTGTGTTCACACACAAAGCTAGATTAGTTGCTAAAGGTTACAAGCAAATTCATGGCATGGATTGTGTTGAAACCTCATGCAAAATCGTAATGCTTAAGTCTATAATTCAAGCAATGATTGCATATTGGTACATATGGCAATTGGATGACAAAACGTATTCCTCAATCAAATGTTGGAATAAACTATGTACATGGTATGTCATAGGATTTGTGGATCCAAATAAATGCTTGAAAAGGAAAGCTAGCTTATAAAATCTAAGTACAGATTTAAGCAAGCAATTGGGAATTGGAACTGTATTTTAAGTGAAGCTAATAAGCATTTTAGTTTCATAAGATATACATGATTCTTATAGATGTATAAGAAGTTTAGTGGGAGTACATAAAAACTTATTTGGTCCTATGTGTATCACACACATATCTCTCTATTGTGAAATAACATTCAAATGCTAAATACTTAGATTTGAAATAATTCATCAATGATGGACCATGGCGAAACTTAGTACATACTGGGTATTAAGATCTATTTGCAAAAATCTTATGATATAGTGTTGGATTAAGTAATGGCATTTACTAAATCAAACACGAAAGTCTCCATTGGAGATATTCGACCCATGTGAATAAATCTAAGTAAAGGATGTTTGAACTATGTATAAGCATTTACTAAGTTAAACATCAAAGAGTCTAAATGAGATTCTTCACCTATATTATATGTCAAAGAATTTAGCTGGATTCAGTATCTACTGAAATTGAATGAGCTAAAAGTTACATGAATAGAATTCAAATTGGGAATTATTCTGCAAAAGAATTTATCATGTATGATATAATATGAGGATCGCCAAAAACGTATCGTATGACTTTAGGCATGACGAACATATACCAATCTCTATTGATCTAAGTGAAGACCAATTAGATTGAGATCAAGAAAAACTTATGGTACTTGAAAAGGTACATAGGATTACTTCTTGATTCAAGGAAATAAAGATATGCTAAATATTGATGCAACACGCATAAACACTGGCAAAGGATCAAACAAGACCCTTTGGAGTTAACCATTGATAAGGACGAGCTATAGAGCATCGTGTTTTGAAATGGCAACATGGGTTGGAGACCATGAGTTGTTGCGTGGGAAATTAAAATAATAATTTCTATGTTCTAAGATATAGTTGGAGAGTCTTCCACATATCTATGAACTGCTTGGATAGGTAAATCCAAACAAAGCATCACTAGCAACCTATACAGTTGAAGTAAAAGTAATTATTGCCTAAGAAGCAATAAAACAGGGTTGTTTAAAGTTCTTCACTGAACTTGGGTAGATCACCTATCTGCTGGCTTGATGATTCTTCATTGAAAAATGCGTAGAACCACTCTTGAAGCAAGAAAAACGTCTGCTAACTTGATGGTTCTTCATTGCAAAATGAGTAAAACCACCATCGAAGTAAGAAAGACTAGATCACATAATAAACAAACTCGAAAAGATCTTATTATCATATCTCGAAGAACATTCGATGAAAAGGATATTAAAGATTGGCAAAGCATGATAACTAAACCTATGCAACAAGTGAGAAGCAACACTCACATTGTAGCACTGGAAATCAAGCATAGCTTTGAATTCCATGAACTGTTTTAGAAGATGGGTTTGAGGCCCATGGTTGTAAAACATTGGGGTTGAACATTTATCATATATGAAATGTATTTTCATATTCCATTTAATCTTGGTTTAGTATTAAATGATGAGTCCCTTCAAATTTGACGATATATTCAAGATAGACTGTCAGGACCAGTCCTGTGACTAAGAAATGTCTATCAAGTGAACTTGAATGTCAAAGGTTGAAAATGGTCCCTAATCGGAGTTTTCTATAAAATTGGACGCATAGAAAACGTTAGACGATTAGAATGCAAGATGACTAGTAGTTCTGTTTCTTGAACTATGTGGACATGGCAATGTCATAATCATTTGCATAGATACTTACTTTGGGAAGACTGGTATCGGACAAGACCTATGAAACTTTACTGTAAGAGATGAAAGTCTGTCATAAGTAAATTTCATTAAATTATTAGACACTAAATCCTCAATACCTGAGTGATTTGAGATTACTTGTTTGAGAACTGGTTGCTTTGACGTTGACCAACCGTCGCACCGTAAAAGGAGGCTATAAAGGCAACGCTCAGGTAATCACCTATCAAACGAAGTCTAATCTCAAGATCGCAAGATTGGGATTGTCCTCCCATAAATCGGGATGAGATGCTTAAAAGTTGTACAAGGCCACTCGGAGAGCTAGAAACTGTGAAATGCATGGCCGTGCTCGGATGAATCATAGGCTATGATTATCTGTTTATTTGATCAGTTGAACTCTGAAACCGAGGAACACCTCTGGACATAATAAGGATGACAACTCTTACCTTATGTTCAAGAGCAAGCATCGAGCGACAAAGGAATTAGGAAATGCACACTTGTCCCTAAGGACAAGTGGGAGACTGAAGGAAATAATGCCCTTGGTCCAAGTATGCATTCTATGTTAAGTCTAATAAATGCTGTTCAGTATTAATTAACAAGTTAATAATTCAGTGAGATCAAGTGAGCTGAATGCCTAGCTAGAGGCCGCTTCAGTTCAAGTGGAATTAATGATATTAATCCACAGCTTACTCTTGACTGAACCCGTAGGGTCACACAAATAGTACGTAAACGGATCAAGTATTTAATGGCATTAAATACTCCATCTATGAATATTCGGAACCGACGGATCTTGGTTTCAGTGGGAGCTAAGATCGTCACAGGCAAGAAATGAATACTCCGGAAACGATGATATTGCCGGAAACGGAAATATGGATCGTATCGGAAATATGAATATTATCCAAGTCGTAGATGTTGCCGGAAACGGAAACATGGTACGTATCGGAAAATATTATTGGAAATGGAAATATTACCAGAATCGGAAATATTGCCGGAAACGGAAATATTGTCAGAATCGGAAATATTGCCGGAATCGGAAAATAATTCCGGAAACGGAAATATTAAATATTTGTTCGAAACGGAAATTAATTCCGGAATCGGAAATATTAAATATTGTTCGTATCGGAAATAAATTCCGGAACTGGAAATTTAATCGGAAGCGTATCGTACGAATTAGCATCGGACGAGGCTTGCCGGACGAAGGCCCAGCACGAAGCCGGGGCCATCGCCCAGCAAGCATGCGCGCCACAAGCCCAGCCAAGGCAGCGCCCAGGCCTACCGCAAGGCAGGCCCAGCGCGCGCCAAGGGCCACGGATGCGTGGGCCGTGCTGCGCGGGCTGCTGCTCGCACGCGCATGGGCAGCCCTTGTGGCTGCCGTGTGTGTGTGAGTTTATGCTCATGCGTGATTCCTGAATCTACAAGAGTCAGTGTATGATTAAATTTCTATTCCTAATTGGATAAATTAATTAAATAGAATTCATGTAGGATTCTAATTCCAATTAATTCGCATCCTACTAGGATTACGATTCCTTTTCCATAACTCTATAAATAAAGGCCTAGGGGTCATAATTTATACACAAGTTTCAAAGTATTCAAAAGTGAGTTTTTGAGAGAAAATTAAAACACATCTTGCTCATAAAGTGCCGAAATTTTCTAGTACCTTAAGGGCGATTCTAGTTGGTCAATCTTAAGGCGGATCCGGACGTGCTGTGGACTATCTACGGAGGGACGACACTTGGAGTCCTAAAAGACTTGTTCTTGTTCGGTTCGGGCGCAGCTAGGGAGGGCACGCAACAAAGAGTATGCATCTAAATTATGCTATATGATTATGTGTAAATAATATGTTGTCCTGGGTTAATGGTTGTTTCCGCATGATCTATGTAATGTCATATGTATCATAACCTAACATAATAAATTTTCGATTTTTCGCCCTAAAATTATGAAATTAATATTATTTATTAATTTGTCATTAATTTTAAATATAAATTTTTAAATTTTATGCGATTCGCTCATATAACTTGCACGCACAAAGCAATGGACGCTACGTGTTACCCTTAAGGGGTGTTGTATAGTGCGGGCATGTGACGACGAGCAAGGGAGCTCGTCGCCCATGCGGCACGAATGCAATAAGCAAGGCCATGGTGCACGAGCACAAGGCAGCAGCCCTGCCTTGCGTCGTGGGCTATGAGCAATGGACGAATGGGCATGGGCGAAGGCAAGGCACGGCAGTCGCGTGTGGGCAGCAAGCGAGCTGCGTCACAACGCGCACTGCCTCGCGCGCAGCGAGCGCAAGCTCGCGTGCCACGAGTGCTGCGCCCAGCGTCGATGCCTCGCGCAGCGAGCGCTGGCTCGCACAAAGCAAGCGCTGGCGAGCGCGCGCAGCGAGCGCTGGCGAGCGCGCACAGCGAGTGCTGGCGAGCGCGCACAGCGAGCGCTGGCGAGCGCGCGCAGCGAGCGCTAGCTCGCGTGCATCGAGCGCTGGCGCGCGCGCAGCGAGCACAAGCTTGCGTGGAGCCTTGCGAAGGATAGCAGCAGCAGCTATGCGACGCAGCGCATGGGCTGCGCGCACATGGCCAGCGATGGCTGTGTGCGTGTGGCCCATGGGCGTGCGATGCGTGAGGTGTTTGCGTTGCGATTAGATCGTTTTGAAATTTTAATTTGAAATTTTCAGTTTACGTAATTTTAATTAATTTTAAAATTAATAATTTAAATTATTTTCTTGGATTTTAATTTTGAATATTGTAATTATAATAAATTTTATTTATTCTAATTATTTTACTAAAATTAAAATCATGAATTAATTTAAATACGACTGAAATTAAATTAAACTTTTTGGATTCAATTATAAATTTATATGAGCTTTAAATTTTAATTAAATTTGTATGTTTCCGGTTAGACTAGAAATACATTTTTATGTTTAAAATTAGTGAAGCATATGAATTTATTGGTTTAAGTGGGAGCGCTTTTAGTCATAAACTCTTGATTAGGTCTACAAATCCTTAAGGTTAAAACAACTTGATTAGAATTAATAAGGACTGAATAATTGGTAGATTATTGGTGCCCTTGATTAATTGCTGCAAATGTTTACGTGATGCATAATGTGTTTTACTAACCAGCTATGTGGGCCATTCATGATAATGAATGGGTGAATGGTATATATTGTATATGTACTGTTTTGCAGGTTATGAAGTGACTAGTATGGCCTAAATAGGATAGAAAATATGGTCTGCGTACCATTAATTTGAATGTAATTGGTCTAAAGTACCAAAGTTGTTTTTCAATTCAAATATGGTCTGCGTACCATCAAATAGTTGTAATTAGTTTTAATTATAGCTTATCCTATTTGAAGAAAATGGTGCCTCCCACGGAGATTTTCAAGACGGACTTTGAAGTTAAAGCTTCAAGATGAAGTCGGGCCATACTAGATCACATTTATCTTATGCATGTTTTAAGTTATTTATTGCTTTTAAATATGTCTTAAAATGCATGAGATCAAAAGCTTGATTATGTTGCATGATTAAGGATTTTAGTTCACTTAAAATCTAACCAACATAGTAAGAGCCTTAAGTTCCAAACTAAAAAAAAAAATTGAGTTAAAAGGTGCCATGCAAAAATATACACTTGCTTGGATATCCTTTACATCAATCTAGTAATAGTTTTCGCTCAGCGAGGTGTTACTTATTGGTCCTAAAGGGGCAAGGTACACAAATAATTGTGAGTACATGTTAGTTTCGGTGAAACTCAACGATATAAGTAAGGAGTCCTTTTATGTCGTGGCAAAATCGATAGGTTTACCTAATAAGTTCTAGACTATTAGCAAAAGGCTTTTGCTTACCTAAGGTGTTTTAGGATTAAGTCGACAAACTGTGCTTAGTTCTTCAATGATTTTAGGATCTTGGAATCATTTTATTCACACCTGCCGGAACACATAACTTGAATAAAATGCTTAATAAACATTGAATTATGCATGTATGCTAGAATTTAAGTTTATTAAGAGAAACTGTGAATGGTTATTTATTTGTTTATTCTTTTCAATTGTAGTTTTAAATATGGCAAACAACAATCAAAACATCATCATAGGTTCTGAGCTTATGGTCAAGCTGAACCTGGCAAATTTTCTTGAATGGGAAGCTAAGCTAGTTGAAATAGTCAAACTCAATGGACTTGAGTATGTACTGTCACATCCCATGCCAAGCTACTATGCCAGAGACATGACCCCTGAGAGATTTTACGCCTGGGATGCGGATCTCAAAAAGGTTATGAGTCTCATGCTGAACAATATCCCTGATGATTGGGCTAGAAGGTTTGTAGCCTATGATCCTTTTACGCTCATCAAGAATCTGAGGGATATCTGTCGTGGAAGCACGGAGGACAGGGACCTGAACGTCCATGAGTTGATTGAATCAATGTCTGGTCTAAAGGTTAGTTCTCCCAACAGGTGTTATAGGATGGAGGTCCAAGAAACACATGTTCAGCTCCTTCGCACTAAACAGAGGGTAGGCGTCCCACTGAGGTTCCATGTGGATCTTATGCGTTCATACTTTGATCGCCTAAGTCTGCTAGGAACACCAATAAGAGAAAGGATGGCAGTCTCTATCTTGCTCAATTCACTACACAGTGGGTTTGGTCGCTTCAAGCAACTATACCTAAGTGAACCAAGAGAAGAAACAGTTGCAGAATTTGTTTACCTTGTCAGAAAGGCTGAAATAATACTGGACTGTGAAGCCAAAGATTTACTCAAGGCTAGAAGGAGACCGTTCAAGAAAGGTGGAAAGTCCAAGGGCAATGCTAAATCAAAGCAGGACAAGTCCACATTAAGCTGTCTTTATTGTGATGGAATAGGCCATTACAAAAGAGAATGTCCAAAGCTAAAGGAAGATCAGAAGAACGGAACAGTCGTTCCATCTTCAGGTATTTTCGTTATAGACTGTATACTTGCAAATTCAACTTCTTGGGTATTAGATACAGGTTGTGGCTCACACTTATGTTCCAATCCACAGGGACTAAGAAGAAGTAGAAAGTTAAGCAAGGGTGAAGTCGACCTACGAGTGGGAAATGGAGCACGGATTGCTGCATTAGCTGTAGGAACTTACTATTTGTCGTTGCCCTCCGGGCTAGTTTTGGAACTGGAAGAATGTTTCCATGTTCCAAGTCTTACTAAAAACATCATTTCAGTTTCTTGCTTAGATGCTAAGGGATTTTCCTTTTTAATAAAAGACAATAGCTGTTCGTTTTATTTTAAAGAGATGTTTTATGGATCTGCTAGATTAGTCAATGGACTTTATTTATTAGATCACGACAAACAAGTATATAACATAAATACCAAAAAGGCCAAAAAGGATGATTCAGATCTCACCTATCTGTGGCATTGTCGATTAGGCCATATAAACTTGAAACGCTTAGAAAGACTTCAAAAGGAAGGAATTCTAGGACCATTTGACTTAGAGGATTATGGTAAATGCGAATCATGTTTACTTGGCAAAATGACAAAGCAACCTTTCTCTAAAGTTGGAGAAAGAGCAAATGAACTATTGGGTTTAATCCATACAGATGTATGTGGACCAATGAGTACAAATGCTAGATCGAGGTGGTTTCAGCTACTTTATCACTTTCACTGATGACTTCAGTAGATATGGTTATGTCTACCTAATGAAGCATAAGTCTGAATCCTTTGACAAATTCAAGGAATTTCAGAGTGAAGTAGAGAATCAATTAGGCAAGAAGATTAAGGCACTGCGGTCTGATAGAGGCGGTGAATATCTGAGCTATGAATTTGATGACCATCTGAAAGAATGTGGAATTCTATCAGAATTGACTCCTCCTGGAACACCACAATGGAACGGTGTGTCGGAACGGAGGAACAGCACCTTGCTAGACATGGTCAGGTCAATGATGGGTCAGGCCAAACTTCCATCAGAATTTTGGGGACATGCACTAAATACAGCTGCACTCACTATAAATAGAGCTCCGTCTAAAGCTATCGAAAAGACTCCATACGAATTATGGTTTGGAAAGCCTCCAAATGTGTCTTTTCTTAAGATTTGGGGATGTGAAGTATACGTCAAACGATTGATTTCAGACAAACTTCATCCAAAATCTGACAAATGTATCCTTGTGGGCTATCCAAAGGAAACAAAGGGGTATTACTTCTACAATACATCTGAGAACAAGGTGTTTCTTGCTCGAGATGGTGTCTTTTTGGAGAAAGATCACATTTCCAAAATGACAAGTGGGAGAAAAGTAGACCTCGAAGAAATTCGAGTCGAACAACAAACTCTAGAGAATGCTCAAGATGACATTCAGGATGAAACTCAGAGATCTTTAGAAGAATCTGGTGAGAATCATGGTCAATCTAGAAATGTTACCCCGCGTAGATCGCAAAGATATAGATCTCAACCGGAAAGGTACTTAGGTATTTTGACGAACGAGAGCTATGACGTTCTATTACTTGAAAGTGATGAACCTGCGACTTACAAACAAGCTATGACGAGCCCTAGCTCCATGCAATAGCAAGAAGCCATGCAATCTGAATTAGACTCCATGTCTGAAAACCAAGTATGGGATTTGGTCGATTTGCCAGATGGCTACCAAGCCATTGGAAGCAAATGGGTTTTCAAACTGAAAAAGGACAAAGATGGGAAACTTGAAGTTTTCAAAGCTAGATTGGTTGCAAAAGGTTACAGGCAAGTCCACGGTGTGGATTACGATGAAACCTTTTCACCAGTTGCAATGCTAAAGTCTATTCGGATAATGTTAGCAATCGCTGCATATTACGATTACGAAATATGGCAGATGGATGTCAAAACTGCTTTCTTAAACGGCATTTTAACAGAAACTGTGTTTATGACACAGCCTGAAGTTTTTGAGGATCCAAAGAATGCTAAAAAGGTATGCAAGCTAAAGAAGTCAATCTACGGATTGAAGCAGGCATCCAGGAGCTGGAATATACGTTTTGATGAAGCAGTCAGTGACTTTGGTTTCATCAAGAACGCAGACGAATCTTGTGTATACAAGAAGGTCAGTGGGAGCAAAATTGCTTTCCTAGTATTATATGTCGACGACATATTACTTATCGGAAATGACATTCCTATGTTGAACTCTGTCAAGATTTGGCCTGGGAAATGTTTTTCGATGAAAGATCTAGGAGAAGCACAGTACATATTGGGCATCAAGATTTACAGAGATAGATCTAAAAGGATGATTGGACTTAGTCAAAGCACTTATATCAATAAGGTGCTTGATAGGTTCAAGATGGCGGACTCCAAGAGAGGCTACCTACGCATGTCTCATGGAATGACTCTAAGCAAGAATCAGTGCCCAAAAACACTTAATGAGCGTAGACGAATGAATGGGATTCCATATGCATCATTGATTGGTTCAATAATGTATGCTATGATATGTACACGCCCGGATGTTGCGTACGCACTCAGTGCTACGAGCAGATACCAGTCAGACCCAGGAGAGGCGCATTGGACTGCTGCCAAGAATATTCTGAAGTACCTGAAAAGGCACAAAGATGACTTCCTGGTCTATGGTGGAGATGATGAATTAATTGTTAAAGGCTATACGGACGTAAGTTTCCAAACCGACAAAGTTGATTTTAGATCACAGTCTGGGTTTGTCTTCTGCCTCAACGGAGGAGCAGTAAGCTGGAAAAGTGCTAAGCAAAGCACCATTGCGGATTCTACAACTGAAGCGGAGTACATTGCTGCACATGAAGCAGCAAAGGAAGCTATATGGCTAAGGAAGTTTATAGGTGAACTTGGTGTAGTCCCCTCCATTAAAGGACCAATAGCCCTGTATTGTGATAATAACGGAGCTATTGCACAGGCAAAGGAGCCTAGACACCACCAGAGAGTCAAGCATGTACTTCGTAGATTTCACCTTCTACGAGAGTTCGTTGAAAGAAAAGAAGTCGGGATAAGAAAAAGTGGAACTGATGACAACATATCAGATCCATTGACTAAACCTCTGCCGCAGGCGAAGCACAACTCGCACACTGCAGCTATGGGAATCAAGCATATTGGAGAATGGCTTTGATGACCCTGTTTAATGTTTTAAAGTTTTAGAGTTTAAATCTTTGTAAAACATTATTGGTTAATCATTCACAATAAATGAAAAGAATTCATTTTTCCATTTAATTTGTGGTTTATTAAATGATGAGTCCCTTCAATTTGACAATATATTCAAGATAGACTGTCAGGACCAGTCCTGTGACTAAGAAATGTCTATCAAGTGAACTTGAACGTCAAAGGTTGAAAATGGTCCCTAGTCGGAGTTTTCTATAAAATTGGACGCATAGAAAACGTTAGACGATTAGAATGCAAGATGACTAGTAGTTATGTTTCTTGAACTATGTGGACATGGCAATGTCATAATCATTTGCATAGATACTTACTTTGTGAAGACTAGTATCGGACAAGACCTATGAAACTTTACTGTAAGAGATGAAAATCTGTCATAAGTAAATTTCATTAAAATTATTAGACACTAAATCCTCAATACCTGAGTGATTTGAGATTACTTGTTTGAGAACTGGTTACTTTGACGTTGACCAACCGTCGCACCGTAAAAGGAGGCTATAAAGGCAACGCTCAGGTAATCACCTATCAAACGAAGTCTAATCTCAAGATCGCAAGATTGGGATTGTCCTCCCATAAATCGGGATGAGATGCTTAAAAGTTGTACAAGGCCACTCGGAGAGCTAGAAACTGTGAAATGCATGGCCGTGCTCGGATGAATCATAGGCTATGATTATCTGTTTATTTGATCAGTTGAACTCTGAAACTGAGAAACACCTCTGGACATAATAAGGATGACAACTCTTACCTTATGTTCAAGAGCAAGCATCAAGCGACAAAGGAATTAGGAAATGCACACTTGTCCCTAAGGACAAGTGGAAGACTGAAGGAAATAATGCCCTTGGTCCAAGTATGCATTCAATGTTAAGTCTAATAAATGCGGTTCAGTATTAATTAACAAGTTAATAATTCAGTGAGATCAAGTGAGCTGAATGCCTAGCTAGAGGCCGCTTCAGTTCAAGTGGAATTAATGATATTAATCCACAGCTTACTCTTGACTGAACCCGTAGGGTCACACAAATAGTACGTAAATGGATCAAGTATTTAATGGCATTAAATACTCCATCTATGGATATTCGGAATTGACGGATCTTGGTTTCAGTGGGAGCTGAGATCGTCACAGGCAAGAAAAGAATACTCCGGAAACGATGATATTGCCGGAAACGGAAATATGGATCGTATCGGAAATATAAATATTATCCAAGACGTAGATGTTGCCGGAAACGGAAACATGGTACGTATCGGAAAATATTATCGGAAATGGAAATATTGCCGGAATCGGAAATATTGCCGGAAACGGAAATATTGTCAGAATCGGAAATATTATCGGAATCGGAAAATAATTCCGGAAACGGAAATATTAAATATTTGTTCGAAACGGAAATTAATTCCGGAATCGGAAATATTAAATATTGTTCGTATCGGAAATGAATTCCGGAATCGAGAATTTAATCGGAAGCGTATCGTACGAATTAGCATCGGACGAGGCCTGCCAGACGAAGGCCCAGCACGAAGGCGGGCCATCGCCCAGCAAGCCAAGCGCAACAACCACACGCCCAGCATACGACCAGGCCCAGCGCAAAAGCCAGGCCCAGCCGTAGCTTGGGCGCGCGCGCGGACAAGGCTGCGACAGTGGGCCTTGCGCTGTGCGCTCGGCGTGGGCCGCAAGGCCTGCGTGCGGGCGTGCGGTGCTTGTGCGCCACTCGTGTGTGTTACTCGGAATCCTAAGGCTACCGGGATTCGTAATATGATTAAATCTAATCCTAATAGATAAACTTTGTTTAATTAGAATCCTAGTAGGGTTATAATTAAATAGATTTGTATTCTAATAGGATTATAATTCCTTTCCATAAACTCTATAAATAAGTGCCTAGGGTCACATATTTACAACGAGTTTTCAAGTATTAAAAGTGAGTTTTTGAGAGAAAAATTCAGTCACACATCTTGCCTAAAAGTGCCGAAAATTAATAGTACCTTCAGGGCGATTCTAGTTGGTCAATCTTAAGGCGGATCCGGACGTGCTGTGGACTATCTACGGAGGGACGACACTTGGAGTCCTAAAGACTTGTTCTTGTTCGGTTCGGGCGCAGCTAGGGAAGGCACGCAACAAAGAGTATGCATCTAAACTATGCTAAATGATTATGTGTAAATAATATGTATTCCTGGCTTAATGGTTGTTTCCGCATGATTTATGAATTGTCATATGTATCATAACCTAACACCAAAATATATGAACTATTTTTAGAACGCCTAGACAATAGAATTCAAAGCTAAAGAAAGGTTTTATGACTTTATTATTTCACATAAATTTGAGTGAATATAGGTTTATTTACTGAATGTGATATAAGTTTGAATCTGTTTGGCTAGTTCAAAGATTAAGAAGTATAAATCCCACTTGACAAAAAAATCATAAAGATCTAGGTTAGATCATGTTGATAATTACTTAAGTCAAGAATGATCATCAATGATTGTGTGTAGTAAAATTCACGATCTAGCTCCATAAGATATGGCATATCTAAGTTGGAATAATCGAAGTCGATTAGTACTTGATTCGATCAATGATGCATCATAAAGACTTTTCCTATAATTTCTAAAACAAAAAGCTCAACTACCACCAAACTAAACCAAATTCGTCAAAGCTATTGAAAAGTAATTTCAAAATATCTTTTCATAAACATATATCTAAAGAGTTGCTAAACTCAGTGGGAGCTTAGTGTTTGTTATTTAACAAAATAAGGCCCATAGATATATGCTTCATTGTGATTTATTCAAATGAGACACAAGGGTATTGTTTCTACCACGAATTTTTGAGAACATAATGTTTGTTTGCTCGAAATAATTTCCTTTCGGAGATTCGTTTCCAAAATGACAAGTGGAAGAAAATAGACCTCGAAAGTCTTCGAGGTGAACAACAAACATAAACGAACATTCCGGAGGCTTTTCGAAGTGCTTCGGAAAATCCGAACTTATTCTTTAAGGACTTTAGAAGTGGCTTTAAAGAATAGACATCTCTTAGAAGACTTTACAAATGCTTCAAGGAGAACAGAATATTCAAAGGACTATCAAAGTTCCTGTTGATATTCTATTGTTTGATGTTCTATACCCAAGTAGACATAGGTTTAAGTCACTGAAACTATGAGATTCTTCTATTAGATAGTGAAGAAACATAAAGTTCAGGTCAATGAAACTATGAGATTCTTCTATTAAATAGTGAAGAAACCTACAACTTACAGTCAAACTATTATCATGTAGATTAATGAGTTTGTGAACTTGTAAGAAAGCTATGACGAAACCTAGATTCCCTAAAATGGTTAGAGGCCATATATAGACTCAATGTTTTAAATGGTTAGAGGCCATAAAACATACTCAATGTTTTGATGACAAAATTAAAATTTAGAATTGGTAAAATTTAGAACATACTGGGTTAAAGATCTATTGGATAGGATCAAAAGCGTTGTTTGGATTCTGTAAAAGTAATTACTAAATCAAACACAGTGGAGAGACTCAAAAGAGACTCTCAACCCATATGAGTAAGTCTAAGTTATGAATGCTTTAACTAAGTATAAATCTAGGTTGTTATCACTAAAGTTAAGCATGAAGGACCTTGAAGAGGTGCCTTCACCTTATATCACATGGAAATGCCAAGATTTTAGCAAGATTCAGTATCTCTTGAAACAGAATAAAGCTAAAAGTTACATGGATAGATTTTAAAAATGCGAATGGTTTTTGCATTACAATCAATCATGTATGATGTGATATATAGATCGCCAAGAAAACTCGTGAACATTGGATCGTGACGAGTTTATACCAATCTCTATTTGATCTGGATCAAAGATCATTGGAACAGTATCAAGAACATCCAATACATTTGGAGATGTATAGGATGAGTACTTGATAAGAGGAAGTGAAGATAACTAAAGTTTTGATGCTACATGCATTTGCCTAAGCAAAAGTTGAATCTTGTTGTTAGGCAAACAAACACGGGAAATTAGGCGTCGTGATTAAAAGGTGGTTACATAGGTTCTAAACCATATGTGATGCATGGGAAACTGAATCAATTATTAGTTTCCAAGTTCTCAGTTGAAAGATGTATCTCCCACATCTCTGTGAACTAGTTGGAGCATTCCAAAAGGGAAGCATCATTTGAAATTCTACATAATTCAAATGAATTCATTGTTTCCTAAGAAGCAATAAAAGGGAATTGTTTTTAGTGGGAGTTCTTCAATGAACTCAGGTTGATCACAAGTCTGCTACCTGAATGATTTTCTATTTTTGATATGATTATCATTCTAAACAGCAATGAAAGACTAGATCATTCTAGAAACATATTCAAAGAACTTTTCATCTTACGTCGAAAGGCTTTCGATAGAAAAGATGCTAAGAATAGCAAAGTATGATAAACTAAACCTCTGCATTGAATGATACACAACATTCATATGCAGATATGGAATCAAGTTTGAGTTCCATGAATGTTTAAAGTATTGGGTGAAAGGCCTATATCTGTAAAACATTTAATGCTTGATTTTGGGTTAGAGGCCCACAATTTGGTAAGCATTTGGTTTAAACATTTATCATTTATGAAATTATATTTCATAGTTCATTTAATCTTGGTTTAGTATTAAATGATAAGTCCATGTGATTCAAATCATTCAAATGGGATGTCAAGATGGATTCTTTGACAAAGAAATACCCATAAGTGAACTTGAATATTGAAGTCACAAAAGGATCCCTAATCCAGGTCATTGAAAGGTGGACGACCAATGACTAATGAAGATTAGATTGCAAGTAGATTACTTAGTTCTGTTTCTTGAACTAGAGTGACTGGATGTCAGAATCTTTTGCATAGATACTTATTGGATCTTGTATCGGATTGACCATGAGAACACTTTAAGAGATTAAAGTCATGTCATAGGTAGTTCTCATTAATGGTGATTAGAAACCGTTCCTCAGAACATGAGAGATTATGTCTGCTCGTTTGAGAATTAGTTCTCTTTGATACTAGCTAAACGTCGCAAAGTAAAAGGAGGATATAAAAGCAGTTATTGGGCGTACAATGAATCAAAGTTAGTGTTCATAGATTGCAAGAATGGATTGTCCTCCTATCTTTGATATGATATGGTGTTGTTGTGTAACAAGGCCTCTCGGAGAGTTAGATACTGTAAAATGCATGGCCGTGCTCAGAATGGTAAGGCTTAACCTTCTGCAAAAGTTTGACAGTTGAACTCTGTAATCCGAGAAACACTTCTGGACCTAATAAGGACGGCTTGGATCTTACCTTATGTTCAGTAAGTAACACTAAGTGACAAAGGAATGTGGATGCACACTTGTGTGAATGACAAGTGGGAGATTGAAGGAAATATGTCCTTCACCCAAGGTGCATTAAGTCTAATACCAAGGTTCAAATTAATTGCGAACAATTAATTCAGTGAGATCAAGTGATCAGAACAGCTAGCTGGAGCAATGCTTCCGATCAGTGAGTTCTAATGGATATTGAACTCACAGCTTACTCTAGACTGAACCTACAAGGTCACACCAATCACACGTAATAGATCAACAGATTAAATGAATCGGGAATTCATTTAATAGCTTTTCGGGAATTAGTTTGGAAAACGTATTATACAATACGACCTTGCATCGGAATCGTATATCGTATCGCAGATACTCGTAACCTAGGCGAAACGAATAAATCGTATCGTACGACGGTGATTCGTCGTATACGAAACGTAAAATAATATATCGGAAATATATTAAACGCGGATACGAGGTGCGGCCCACGAGCCGAGTGCACAAAGCACTCAAGGCCCATGGGCGCGCGCGCTAGGCAAGCAAGCAAGGCGACACAGCAGCGCTGGCCCATGGCCGAGCAGCAATGTGCGCGCGCGGGCCAAGACCACGACACAGCAGCAGCAGCGCGGCCCACGGCCCAGCTCGCTGTGCGTGTCCGTGTGATGCTGCGCGGGCTTGCTAGCCGGCCTTGCCTTATGGCTTGGTCGGTTAGTAAGGTTATGTAAATAACCTTCTAACCAATTTTCCAACACACACACAATTAATTACTCAAACCCTAGAGACACAGAGAACCCTAATTCTCTCTGTGCCTCCAAAGTGAGTTCTTCCCAAAAGCAAAGTATCTTGATCGATTGTCTAAGCTACGATAATCAAGACGGATCTGAATGTGTCGGTGAACCAAGTAGAGGAACGACAAGTGGAGTTCTAAGTTCGTGTTCGTTGACAATTCGTGGAAAACACGCTTCAAACGTAAGTCTCCTTAATCTGTGCTTTATACATGTTTCCTGGCTTTGGGGATTGTTTCCGCACATGTTATTATGTTTAACTGTATTCCCCTACATTAATTAGGTACACTAGTTTAATTACTGATTTGATAACTGCGACACTTATATATTCAATTCTTATGGTTGGTGTTAGCCCATGATTTTGGATTTGTTGGATTGTATTTATTAATTAGTGAATATTGCAAGTACAACTTTTTGTGGCAGGTACATGTACCGAAATTGTGCAGGGTAGGAAATTTAATTTGCAAAATATTATTGAAAAAAAGGAGCAAAGAAACCCCATATTTCATATATGTGGTCTCTTATAACGAGCTCCCCCCGTAACATAAGACACCACATTTCTGAAATACATGATTTCTCCCCCCAACATAAGACACCATATTTCTGAAATAAATGGTTTCTTCCGCTAACATAAGAGACCACATTTCTAAGAAAACTCATCTCTTACCTAATTATTGTCTACAACCACAATCACACCTAAGAAACCATATTTATTAGAAGTATGGTGTTTTTTGTTTAATCTTACTAACCACACCAAAAGCATGGTTTCTTATGCTAAGAGACCCTTGAGATATATACCATACCTTTTTTGGTCTCTTAAGCCTATTTGGTATGGTTTCTTAGCCTTTTTTTGTAGTAGTGAATACTTCCAAATCTATCCATATAGAATTTGAATGTCATTTTCAATAGAGTGATATGTATCTCATATTATAGACCCAATACAGTTGACTTATCTCCCACTAAACTCCTCATGTATAAGATGATCCATATTTTCATAAGGTTATGATTGCTCAATACCCTTGTTGAAAAATATGGTCCAATTCCCACTAGCATGCTTTAATCTACGAATAGATTTCTTAAGCTTGCTCTTTTATCTAGCTTCCAAAACTTTTACATTGTGTAATGTACACAATTCCTTTCTACAAGTCTAATTTATGAAGGTGTTTCAATTTCCAAATTGAAACATTGCCATATGCAATGATTTCTATATTTATCCAAAATAGTTCAAGCATTCCGACTTGGTGAAAAGATTTCAACATCATCAAAGCCATGAAGTTGTTTATAATCTCACTAGTAGAAAAAACCCCTGTTGCAACCCCCTTGTTGCAGCGTACAAGTATTAATACGCTTCAACAACCAGTCGGTCAACGTGGGTCAAACCCTTTAAAGGGTTGTTGCAGCGTACAAATTAATTGCCCCCTGCAAAAGAGATTTTTGCAGCGTACATAGTAAAAGCCCCCTGCAATAGACCTTTTATTTTGCAGCGTACATGGTAAAAGCCCCCTGCAATAACATATTTGTAATTTTTTTCGCTGCAACTTTAACTCAGACCAAACATTTCTACCTCAAACCTCATGACCAATTTCGCAGCGAATATCCCACTCTCATTACTCCCTTCTTCTTCTCTCGGCTTACCCTGCGTCTCGCCGGTGGTTCTCACCAGTGGTCGTCGCCGCGTGGTCTCGCCCGTCGTCGGTGGTACTCTAGCAAGAGTCTATTTAATTTCCTCACCTCTCACCGGTGGTTCCCTGCTCGAAAAACCCCCGCAAAAGGTATTCCCTGCTCGAAAAAACAACCGGCGAAGTGATTCCCTGCTCGGAAAACTAAGCTTCTTTGCTCGGCCGGTTCGCGAACCCTGTTCTCCGTCAATCCTCGCTGCGGCAAGTAACTTTCTCCCCTGTCCCTTTTTATTTTCGTTTTCAAAATTAGGGTTTGTTCATTTTTCATTTTTGCAGAGAAAGCCAAAGAAATTGTTGGCTGACAAGATTAGGAGAAAATACATACGTTTATCTCGGGTGGGTTATGATTTCTTTTGTTTTAAATGATGAAATTTTGCAAATTCTTGAATCTTGATCTTCGTATGTAATTTAAACAGAGATATATCAATTAATTTGATTTTCTTGATGAGAAAAATATTGTAATAATCCCTGATTAAGGAAATATAATTCTGTTCATGCTAGAAAAATTCACTCAAAGATAAATGTTGAACATCCGACTACCGTAAAAGTGATGTAAAATCGAATGTTTCTGGTGGTTTCATCTTGGTTAGTACCTCAAATCATGTTTTAGGCTCTTTCATTAGGCAAATGTGAAAAACTACTCCCTCCATTCTTGAATGTCAGTCCTTTTTTGAATCTAAAGCAATCCAATTTAAGTAATTTCATGTTTCATGTTTTAGGCCTTTTCATTAGCCAAATGTGACAAACTATATATTATTCTGATGAAATTAATATGCTTATTTTGAGGTGTTTTCTTACTTGGTTCATTTGGTGGAGTCACAGAGACTTCCTCCACCCTTTTGAAGGGCGCATATACCAGTAAAAAACCGTACTGTTATAATACTCGAGACAGATACTGGAGAACAATACGAAGCCAATTATCTGCCTCAATATCGTGGACTCAGTGGTGGGTGGAAAAGGTTTGCCATAGTTCTGAAATTGGAAGGAGATACTGTTGTTTTTCAACTAGTTGAACCTGCCAAATTTAAGGTAGTTTTTGATAAAACTTTGTTATCTTTAGTTTGCATTTATTTTCTTCTTGGTCCTGCACATTGAAGTGTTCTTTAATACTAGTATATGTTATTGTTCATGGACTGACTGATATAAGGATAAGGGTAAATGTTAGGATTCTGCTTTACTTCGGGGGAATTCAATTGATCAAGTTTATATTTTGAAATCAGCCATACTTTGATACGTTAAAACAAAAATTGATATGTTTCAGCTAGGCCAGGCTTACTATTATCTGTCATTTTTTATTCCTTGCAGAATTCTTTATGGTCATCTAATAGTTCTATTCCACTTTCAAGTAATTATATGAATACAAATGATTTCGTGTAGTGGGTTATAGATGTGGATGTTAGCATATTGTTGTTAAGGGGTAGACCGAAGCTTGAAAATAGTGGCCAAGCAATCCAACGCAACTTTTATTCTTAACTTTGAGTGAATATGCATTCCTAACTTAAGCGTAACTGACAACATCGAGGGTTGTTGATTGAGCGAAAAGTCTTTTCAATTCCTAATTTTTATCCGTCCCAAACACATGTCTTAGCATAAACATCTGAACCACCTTTCAGCTAGCTGCACTTTGATTTAGCGTTTGAGGTATTGTCGTATTTATGCCTTTCCAAAGTTTCAGCTTTCATAATACTAGTCCCATAGTCTGGCTAGTATTATTATTTTCAGTTTTTCAAGGTCTTGTAGTGATCACTGATTCACTGCAAACTGGATATTGATTATTTATATACTGTATTAGATGAACTGCAGTTTCATGTTCGAGAGGGGTTCAAATCACTCTCTGATCAGTGGTTCCACACTTCCAACTCTCCTATGTAGTACTTATGCAATATATGCCGAGAAGCTACCTCTAGGATAGGTCTTTCTAGTAGTATGTTACAATGGTGTATTGGTGACCGGAATTATAAAATTATAATTGCTTCCACTAGAGCATTGATAGTCCTAGGAAACTACGTTGAGCAGCTTGGTATTGTGCGTACCGTAGAGACCCAGATGAATACAACGTTTCCTGGTATCTAGCAATCACTTTCTTTTTGGTTTAGATACTTGTGCTGCTGTCTCCTATATTCTCTGATAAATTGACGGGTTTTTTCCTTTGAGAGACTTGAGTTTTAGACCCTCATCCCCTGTAACTAAAAGCTGAAATGAGTCCAGTTTTGAGATTGAAAAATGCGCTTGACTATGTAAGAGATGCAGATGATGGAGCAAGTCTTTTTTGGAAAAAGTATAATTGGTGTTCAGTGTAAGTTAGAGAAGAACCAGAGTGATGGCCAGGGACTCAGTTACAAGCCAAGCCCATAATTTGTCTTGCGGACTCTTGCCTTTATGGGTTTTGTTTGAGATGAGAGGAGGGTGGACATACTAATTTCAATCTATTTACGCACATCTAAGGCTCATGCCACAAACTTTTATGTTAAAAGGAATTTCATGGATAAAACCGTTCCACTGTTTTTTTTCCTGTTAAAGTTAAAAAAAATCAGACAACTGTTGATTTGATATTCCTCTGTACTCTAGTTCTGTTGTGATAAATTCACTTCTCCAACTCTTTGTTTGTGTAAATGTAGTCTGACATATCTTCCCGTGCCTCTACTTACTATGTGATCTATTCTATCTTCTTGTATCTGTCCACAGTCTACCTCTTCTAGAATCAAATCACTAAACTAGTTGAAGCTGAGGATAAAAGCTGCTAATGAAGCTGAGGCGGCTTGCCAACGGCGTCTCTCTGTTGCTGAGGCTGAAATAGCTGATTTAAGATCCAAATTGGATACTACTGAAAGGTTTGGACTTGGTTGAGTTTACTTCAGGCCTTAGTTATTTTGTGCTTTTGGATTCACTTTTAAATACTAGGAGCTAGGCAATTGTTTTATAGAGGTATGGTAGGCAAGCACTTTTCGTAAAGGTATTCCATTGTATGTTTATTTTGTTTGAAGAAAGGGTTTTGTATCAGTAAACTAAACTTGTATGCTCTTGCTGGGCAGGGAAAACTGACCCAGAAAACTACACCCCAGTCATAATGCCATCAGGGTCTCACCCCCCCCCCCCTCCCCGCCCACCCCACCCCCCCCACTCCCACACACACACACACACATGTAGATTTGGTCCAACTCATCATCCAATTCTTACTCGAACCACTTCTATTTGCTTTATTTGAGTCACTTCTTCCACAAAGCTTTTGATTTCCCAACATTGCATCATTAGTTGACAAGTGATCGTTGCGAGGATTAGAAGCTTCGATAGACATTGTGTACTTTATAGTAGTTTTTAACAATGTTAACTAGCTTGGGTATAGGTGATAGGTATCTGTATATGTTTTCTGTGGCTCATTAGTTTGGATTTATCACTAGTTAGGGTGGAGTTGTGGGAACATGACAATTCAAGAATTAAGTATTTATAAAGAGTTATAACAACCTGTAAGTCTGTAACTTATTTTGTTCAGAAAATAGGACCCAAATTTCAATCTTATAAACAGGTTTGCTGTCAAATGTTTTGTGAAGCTGTTGAGATCCACATATATGAATATCCCTTATACCTAAGAAGTGACAGGGAGAGAGGGATCACCCTCTTAATGGTTGTTTGAATAACATATTCGCTCCATGTATGTAGATCACCAAATGTATTAACTTCTATGCAGCATGGAAGGCAAGCATTCGTTTCTGTGCCTAGCACTTTTCCTGTGCCTGGAGAAGAACTGATGTTTTGATGATTGTAAGAGGGGCAAGGAGAAGCTTGTTTGTGATGCTGCTCAAGTACTGCTTTATTTCGGAGTTGAACAAATCATCTATGTTTCTGAAATGACGCACTGCTAAATAAAGGTTTTTCTTCTTAACTATACCACTTCAAAGCACTATTTGTAATAGCTATTAGGACATTGTTATTAGTTGCTTGAATGTTAAAGTGTGATATTTAATTTGAATTTAATCTAATGCTTAGTTGAAATTTCTGTTTTTGTAAAGGTCTACACTCCGAGGAATGCGCCTATACTAGTGAGGAAATTGATGTGGTTCGTGAGCAACGGGCTAAGTGTTTTACCCGCAAGTATTTACTATTGGCTTGAGCGCGCTTGATCGAGGTGGTTTAGTTGTTATAGAACAATCGTTTACATTAAAATGTATGCGTACATTGAAATTGGAACGTATATTTGAATGTAATACGTGCACTTTGGTTTTGGGATATATATATATGTATACAAAACACCAGTTATTATTTTTTATATTTGTTGATCTACAGGTTGCGATATTTTATTTATTGTTGTTGACAGGTTCCTATATTTGGTGTAAGACACCCTAGGTATAGATAAATAAAACTAAAATTTTCCCGCCAAAAGCACAGCTTTGTTGCAGGGGGCATATACTTGTTCGCTGCAACAAGTGTGTAAAATTAGGCAAAAATCAAGACTTGTTGCAGCGTACAAAATGATGTACGCTGCAACAGACTGGTTTGTTGCAGCGGGCTTTTATTTGTACGCTGCAACAGACTGGTTTGTTGCAGCGGGCTTTTATTTGTACGCTGCAACAGACTGGTTTGTTGCAACGTACAAATAAAAGCCCGCTGCAACAAACCAGTCTGTTGCAGCGTACATCATTTTGTACGCTGCAACAAGTCTTGATTTTTGCCTAATTTTACACACTTGTTGCAGCGTACATGCAAATGTACGCTGCAAAAAAGTACTTTTCGCAGCGTACATTGTACGCTGCAACAAGTCAATACTTGTTGCAGGCCCCCCAGTTGCAGCATACGATGTACGCTGCAACAGGGGTTTAAAAGCCCGCTGCAACAAGGGTTTTTTCTACTAGTGTCTTTAGCCACCAATCTAGCTTTTCTTTTGTATTCGTATACAATATCATCTTTGTATGTTTTGAAAACATGTTTGCAACCAACGGGAGTGAACCATTTATGCAAATTAACCAAATCATAGATTTGATTCTTTAAGATGAAGATATTTCATATTTAATGGCCTCAAACCATTGTATATGGTCTCGAACCCTAATTATGATTTTAATGGCCTAAAACCATACTTAATTAGGAATTTTAATTCATCGTAGCTAACCTGTAAGTCGTATGTTTTTGAAGCTCTTTCAAAATCTTCATAGGTTTCATTATCTATCTTGGTTGAATTATATTCTATTTCTTATACGATTTACCTAGGTATTGAACATCAAACGTCAGTGTCTAGATCATATTTCTCCAACTTGCCTTTTTAGAAATATGATGGTTTCCCAAAAGACACTATCGAGAGCAATAACCATGTGTTCCCAGATTTGTGGTAGAATCTGTAGGGGTTTACAGTTAATACATAACATGATAGCGGAATAACCCCAAAGCCATGAAACATGTATAAAGTACATATCAAGCAATACTTACGTTTGTAGTGTGTTTTCCCTAGTTCAACAAATCACGAACACGAATAAGAACTCCAAATGTCGTTCCTCTACTTGTGTCAGCGATGCTGTGTTGTTGCGGTTGTGCACATGCGCCCATGGGCCTCGAGCTTCGCGCATTCGGCTCGTGGGCTACACTCTGTGTTGCGTTTAAATTATCTTCTGACAATTTATTTATCGTGTTGTACGATACAATATAACGTTGTACGATACGATTATTCGTTTCGCCTAGCTTACGGATATACGCAATGCGATATACGATTCCAATCCAACATCATATCGTATATTTGTTAGGTTATGATACATATGATATTACATAAATCATGCGGAAACAACCATTAACCCAGGAATACATATTATTTACACATAATCATATAGCATAATTTAGATGCATACTCTTTGTTGCGTGCCCTCCCTAGCTGCGCCCGAACCGAGCAAGAACAAGTCTTTAGGACTCCAAGTGTCGTCCCTCCGTAGATAGTCCACAGCACGTCCGGATCCGCCTTAAGATTGACCAACTAGAATCGCCCTTAAGGTACTAGAATTTTCGGCACTTTTGAGCAAGGAATGTGGCTGAATTTTTCTCTCAAAACTCACTTTGAATACTTTAAAACTCGTTATAAATTGTGAACCCAGGCCACATATTTATAGGGGTATGGAAAGAGAATTGGAATCCTATTAGGATACGAATTAATTAAACTTAGAATCCTACAAGAACTCTAATTAATTAATTTATCAAATAGAATTAGGAATTTAATCATTAACCGAACTCTGCACGTTTTAGGAATCGTGCATGAACACAAACTCACACACACACACACGGCAGCCACGATGGGTCGCCCATGCGCGTGCGTGCGAGCAGCAGCCCACGCAGCGAGGCCCACGCTGCCGCGGCCTTGGCGCGCGCTGGGCCTGCCTTGCGGTAGGCCTGGGCGCTGCCTTGGCTGGGCTTGTGGCGCGCGTTTGGCTTGCTGGGCGATGGCCTGGCTTCGAGCTGGGCCCTCGTCCGGCAGCCTCGTCCGATGCTTATTCGTACGATACGCTTCCGATTAAATTTCCGATTCCGGAATTCATTTCCGATACGAACAATATTTAACATTTCCGATTCCGGAATTAATTTCCGTTTCGAACAAATATTTAATATTTCCGTTTCCGGAATTATTTTCCGATTCCGATAATATTTCCGATTCTGACAATATTTCCGTTTCCGGCAATATTTCCGATTCTGGCAATATTTCCATTTCCGATAATATTTTCCGATACGTACCATGTTTCCGTTTCCGGCAACATCTACGACTTGGATAATATTTATATTTCCGATACGATCCATATTTCCGTTTCCGGCAATATCATCGTTTCCGGAGTATTCATTTCTTGCTTGTGACGATCTCAGCTCCCACTGAAACCAAGATCCGTCGATTCCGAATATTCATAGATGGAGTATTTAATGCCATTAAATACTTGATCCGTTTACGTACTATTTGTGTGACCCTACGGGTTCAGTCAAGAGTAAGCTGTGGATTAATATCATTAATTCCACTTGAACTGAAGCGGCCTCTAGCTAGGCATTCAGCTCACTTGATCTCACTGAATTATTAACTTGTTAATTAATACTGAACCGCATTTATTAGACTTAACATAGAATGCATACTTGGACCAAGGGCATTATTTCCTTCAGTCTCCCACTTGTCCTTAGGGACAAGTGTGCATTTCCTAATTCCTTTGTCGCTCGATGCTTGCTCTTGAACATAAGGTAAGAGTTGTCATCCTTATTATGTCCAGAGGTGTTCCTCGGTTTCAGAGTTCAACTGATCAAATAGACAGATAATCATAGCCTATGATTCATCCGAGCACGGCCATGCATTTCACAGTTTCTAGCTCTCCGAGTGGCCTTGTACAACTTTTAAGCATCTCATCCCGATTTATGGGAGGACAATCCCAATCTTGCGATCTTGAGATTAGACTTCGTTTGATAGGTGATTGCCTGAGTGTTGCCTTTATAGCCTCCTTTTACGGTGCGACGGTTGGTCAACGTCAAAGCAACCAGTTCTCAAACAAGTAATCTCAAATCACTCAGGTATTGAGGATTTAGTGTCTAATAATTTTAATGAAATTTACTTATGACAGATTTTCATCTCTTACAGTAAAGTTTCATAGGTCTTGTCCGATACTAGTCTTCCCAAAGTAAGTATCTATGCAAATGATTATGACATTGCCATGTCCACATAGTTCAAGAAACAGAACTACTAGTCATCTTGCATTCTAATCGTCTAACGTTTTCTATGCGTCCAATTTTATAGAAAACTCCGACTAGGGACCATTTTCAACCTTTGACATTCAAGTTCACTTGATAGACATTTCTTAGTCACAGGACTGGTCCTGACAGTCTATCTTGAATATATCGTCAAATTTGAAGGGACTCATCATTTAATACTAAACCAAGATTAAATGGAATATGAAAATACATTTCATATATGATAAATGTTCAACCCCAATGTTTTATAACCATGGGCCTCAAACCCATCTTCTAAAACAATTCATGGAATTCAAAGCTATGCTTGATTTCCAGTGCTACAATGTGAGTGTTGCTTCTCACTTGTTGCATAGGTTTAGTTATCATGCTTTGCCAATCTTAATATCCTTTTCATCGAATGTTCTTCGAGATATGATGATAAGATCTTTTCGAGTTTGTTTATTATGTGATCTAGTCTTTCTTACTTCGATGGTGGTTTTACTCACTTTGCAATGAAGAACCATCAAGTTAGCAGACGTTTTTCTTGCTTCAAGAGTGGTTCTACGCATTTTTCAATGAAGAACCATCAAGCCAGCAGATAGGTGATCTACCCAAGTTCAGTGAAGAACTTTAAACAACCCTGTTTTATTGCTTCTTAGGCAATAATTACTTTTACTTCAACTGTATAGGTTGCTAGTGATGCTTTGTTTGGATTTACCTATCCAAGCAGTTCATAGATATGTGGAAGACTCTCCAACTATATCTTAGAACATAGAAATTATTATTTTAATTTCCCACGCAACAACTCATGGTCTCCAATCCATGTTGCCATTTCAAAACACGATGCTCTATAGCCCGTCCTTATCAATGGTTAACTCCAAAGGGTCTTGCTTGATCCTTTGCCAGTGTTTATGCGTGTAGCATCAATATTTAGCATATCTTTATTTCCTTGAATCAAGAACTATTCCTATGTACCTTTTCAAGTACCATAAGTATTCTTGATCTCAATCTAGTTGATCTTCACTTGGATCAATAGAGATTGGTATATGTTCGTCATGCCTAAAGTCATACGATACGTTTTTGGCGATCCTCATATTATATCATACATGATAAATTCTTTTGCAGAATAATTCCCAATTGAATTCTATTCATGTAACTTTAGCTTATCTAGTTTCAGTAGATACTAAATTCAGCTAAATTCTTTGACATATAATATAGGTTAAGAATCCCATTTAGACTCTTTGATGTTTAACTTAGTAAATGCTTATACATAGTTCAAACATCCTTTACATAGATTTATTCACATGGGTCGAATATCTCCAATGGAGACTTTCGTGTTTGATTTAGTAAATGCCATTTACTTAATCCAAAACAATATCATAAGATCTTTGTAAATAGATCTTAATACCCAGTATGTACTAAGTTTCGCCTTGGTCCGTCATTGATGAATAATCTCAAATCTAAGTATTTAGCATTTGAATGTTATTTCACAATAGAGAGATATGTGTGTGATACACATAGGACCAATTAAGTTTTATGTACTCCCACTAAACTTCTTATATATCTATAAGAATCATGTACATTTTATGAAACTAAAATACTTATTAGCTTCACTAAAATACAGTTCCAATTCCCAATTGCTTGCTTAAATCTGTACTTAGATTTTATAAGCTAGCTTTCCTTTTCAAGCATTTATTTGGATCCACAAATTCTATGACATACCATGTACATATTATATTCCAACATTTGATTGAGGAATACGTTTTGTCATCCAATTGCTATATGTACCAATATGCAATCATTGCTTGAATTATAGACTTAAGCATTACGATTTTGCATGAGGTTTCAACACAATCCATGCCATGAATTTGCTTGTAACCTTTAGCAACTAATCTCGCTTTGTGTGTGAACACAATTTCATGTTTGATGGTTTTTATCCTTAAAACAAACTTGCAACCAATAGGTGTGAAACTATTCTTGCAAATCAACAAAATTTCAATTTTGTCATCAAAACATTGAGTATGTTTTATGGCCTTTAACCAATTAAACATATAGTCTATATATGGCCTCTAACCATTTTAGGGAATCTGGGTTTCGTCATATCTTTCTTACAGGTCACAAACTCATTAATCTACATGATAATAGTTTGACTGCAAGTTGTAGGTTTCTTCACTATTTAATAGAAGAATCTCATAGTTTCATTGACCTGATCTCTATGTTTCTTCACTATCTAATAGAAGAATCTCATAGTTTCAGTGACTTGAATTCTATGCCTACTTGGGTATAGAACATCAAACAATAGAATATCAATAGCCACTTGAAAGTCCTTTGAATATTCTGTTCTCCTTGAAGCACTTGTAAAGTCTTCTAAGAGATGTCTATTTTTTAAAGCCACTTGTAAAGTCCTTAAAGAATAAGTTCGGATTTTCTGAAGCACTTCGAAAAGCCTCCGGAATGTCCGTTTATGTTTGTTGTTCGCCTCGAAGACTTTCGAGGTCTATTTTCTCCCACTTGTCATTTTGGAAATGAATCTCCAAAAGGACATTATTTCGAGCAAACAAACATTAT
This sequence comes from Spinacia oleracea, assembly GCF_020520425.1. Taxonomy (NCBI): domain Eukaryota; kingdom Viridiplantae; phylum Streptophyta; class Magnoliopsida; order Caryophyllales; family Amaranthaceae; genus Spinacia; species Spinacia oleracea. The sequence continues at coordinate 28,274,536 of NC_079488.1, forward strand.
GTTCTCAAAAATTCGTGGTAGAAACAATACCCTTGTGTCTCATTTGAATAAATCACAATGAAACATATATCTATACTTGGGCCTTAGTTTGTCGAATGACAAACACTAAGCTCCCACTGAGTTTTGCAACTCTCTAGATATTTTATGAAAAGTTATTCTGAAATTACTTTTCAATAGCTTTGACGAATTTGGTTTAGTTTGGTGGTAGTTGAGCATTTTGTTTTTGAAATTATAGGAAAAGTCTTTATGATTCATCATTGATTGAATCAAGTACTAATTGACTTCGATCATTCCAACGTAGATATGCCATATCTTATGGACCTAGATTGTGAAATTACAACACACAATCATTGATGATCATATTTGGTCTCAAGTAATCATCAACATGATCTAACCTAGATCTTTATGATTTCTTGCCAAGTGGATTTTATACTTCTGAATCTTTGAACTAGCCAAACAGATTCAACTTATATCACATTTGAGTAAATAAACCTACATTCACTCAAATCTATGTGAAATAAAGTCATAAAATCTTTCTTTAGCTTCGAACTCTATTGTCTAGGCGTTCTAACAATAGTTCATATCTTTTGTTACTTTCAACAAGTAAGACTAGTCGTCTTAAATTGATCTAGAAATCAATGAACTTTCAAAAGTCCATAAAAATAGAGCTTTTGAATGTTAACTTGTTGATATGGTCTAAGCAACAATGCCAAAGATTAGTGGAACTCAAATCAAGGGGTTGATTTGAACCTAGTAAAGTTCTTTAAAGAGTTGTTTGTTTTAATCAAGCATATTGACTCAACCTGTAATTGACCATTTCATTCAAATAAACAAACAAACATTGTTTTTGTTTTTCTTGAATGTGAGTCTTTCTGTGTTTGAAAACAGAAATTTAGGTATGTTGATTATGGAACAAAATAGCCATTAAGTTCCAGCCTTTGAAAGGACTTAAAACAAACTAGATGACCCTACAACTAATGTAGCATTGCCATGCTTCATTTCCCACTTGTAGGTCATTAATGTATCCTAGCTTCCATTGTTTGAGTTATTATCGAAGTAAGAACCTCAAGCGGTATATGATACCAAGGAAGTTTGATTGCTAGGTCACTTCTCTTTAAACATAAACTTATAGGTAGAAACGGAATCGTAAATTCCTTTCATTTGTTCCTCGTTTTCCTATTTCTTGTACCCTTTCTTATAGTCTTAAGAATTGATTTCTTTAGTGTTGACTTTTATACTTTGTTAGACATGTCCAATGTTACCAACAAGGTTTTTACCATTTTAATTTATGTTGAATATTCTGTTTCAACTAGATGATCTTACAAGAAGCTTCTAAAGTTCTCTAAGCATCGATCTATTCGAATGTCTAGAGACTAGACTCATTCGAGAATTAAATGGACAAAGATATTAGGTTGTTAACCATTGGTAAAGCTGAGCGTATTAGACTCAATGCTTTATGATCTCAAAACTACAATGTATTTTGAATTCACAAGCACCAATTGGTTTGCCATTCGATTTTGATGTTCGAAAACAACCATAAAAGTCGCTATAAGAAACGTACATTTTAAATTGCTCACTTTCTCTCATTTCCGTGAATCGTTCTTGGATTCACTACCAATCGAGGAAATTTACTGTTACCTTTCTAAAAGGATTTACTGCAGTGTAAGATATTTAATTATAAACAATAATTAAAACATACATTGAAGCATGCAAAGTCTAAACATTTATCATGAGTAATAACTTGAAAATTAAAGCAATCATGCAATTTCAACAAGTTATTAGCATTTTATTCGAATTTATTGTTCCGGCAGGTGTGAATAAAATGATTCCAAGATCCTAAAATCATTGAAGAACTAAGCACAGTTTTTCGACTTAGTCCTAAAACATCTTAGGTAAGCAAAAACCTTTTGCTAATAGTCTAGAAACTATTCTTGGTTGATAGGTACGTCTAAGAACTTATTAGGTAAACCTATCGATTTTGCCACGACATAAAAGGACTCCTTACTTATATCGTTGAGTTTCACCAAAACTAACATGTACTCACAATTATTTGTGTACCTTGCCCCTTTAGGACCAATAAGTAACACCTCGCTGAGCGAAAACTATTACTAGATTGATGTAAAGGATATCCAAGCAAGTGTATATTTTGGCATGGCACCTTTTAACTCAATTTTTAAGTTTGGAACTTAAGGCTCTTACTATGTTGGTTAGATTTTAAGTGAACTAAAATCCTTAATCATGCAACATAATCAAGCTTTTGATCTCATGCATTTTAAGACATATTTAAAAGCAATAAATAACTTAAAACATGCATAAGATAAATGTGATCTAGTATGGCCCGACTTCATCTTGAAGCTTTAGCTTCAAAGTCCGTCTTGAAAATCTCCGTGGGAGGCACCATTTTCTTCAAATAGGATAAGCTATAACTAATTACAACTATTTGATGGTACGCAGACCATATTTGAATTGAAAAATAACTTTGGTACTTTAGACCAATTACATTCAAATTAATGGTACGCAGACCATATTTTCTATCCTATTTGGGCCATACTAGTCACTTCATAACCTGCAAAACAGTACATATACAATATATACCATTCACCCATTCATTATCATGAATGGCCCACATAGCTGGTTAGTCAAACACATTATGCATCACGTAAACATTTGCAGCAATTAATCAAGGGCACCAATAATCTACTAATTATTCAGTCCTTATTAATTCTAATCAAGTTGTTTTAACCTTAAGGATTTGTAGACCTAATCAAGAGTTTTATGACTAAAAGGGCTCCCACTTAAACCAATAAATTCATATGCTTTACAAATTTTAAACATAAAAATGTATTTCAAGTCTAACCGGAAACATACAAATTTAATTAAAATTTAAAGCTCATATAAATTTATAATTGAATCCAAAAAGTTTAATTTAATTTCAGTCGTATTTAAATTAATTCATGATTTTAATTTTAGTAAAATAATTAGAATAAATAAATTTATTATAATTACAATATTCAAAATTAAAATCCAAGAAAATAATTTAATTTATTAATTTTAAAATTAATTAAAATTACGTAAACTGAAAAATTTCAAATTAAACATTCAAAACGATCTAATCGCAACGCAAACACCCTACGCATTGCACGCCCATGGGCCGCACGCACACAGCCATTGCTGGCCATGTGCGCGCAGCCCATGCGCTCGTCGCATAGCTGCTGCATCTCCCATCGCAAGCCATCGCACGCTGTGGTGCTCGCTGCGCGCGCGCCAGCGCTCGTCGCACGCGAGCCATCGCTCGCAGTGCGCGCTCGCCAGCGCTCGCTGTGCGCGCGAGCCATTGCTCGCTGTGCGCGCGAGCCATCGCTCGCGGTGCGCGCGACATCGCTCGCGGTGCGCGCGACATCGCTCGCTGGGCGCGCGACATCGCTCGTTGTGCGCGCGAGCAACGCTGGGCGCAGCGCTCGTGGCACGCGAGCTTGCGCTCGCTGCGCGCGAGGCTGCGCGCTCTTGCGCGAGGCAGTGCGCGTTGTGGCGCAGCTCGCTTGCTGCCCACACGCGACTGCCTTGGCTTGCCTTTCGCCCATGCCCATTTGTTCATAGCTCGTGGCCCACGACACAAGGCAGGGCTGCTGCCTTGTGCTCGTGCACCACGCCCTTGCTCATTGCATTCGTGCCGCACGGGCGACGAGCTCCCTTGCTCGTCGTCGCATGCCCGCACTATACAACACCCCTTAAGGGTAACACGAAGCGTCCATTGCTTTGTGCGTGCAAGTTATATGAACAAATCGCATAAAAATTTAAAATTTATATTTAAAATTAATGACAAATTAATAAATAATATTAATTTCATAATTTTAGGGCGAAAAAATCGAAAATTTATTATTCAATTGATTTCCGATTGTTATGGATTCAAGTCTAGGTCATAAAAATTTAAAATTTATCATAAATTTACAATTTTTATGGTGGTTTTTAATCATAGGTTTCTAATTAAATTATAATTAATTATGAAAATCAAATTAATTCTAAATTATTCTAATTTTCAACAAATTAATCATAATTACAAATTAGATTGCATAATTAACAAGGCTAGGCATTCAAACTTGTTAAACATATACAGTAGGTCAATCAAAAATTCAAGATTTATCAACAAGAATCGCAAATATTTAATTTAACATCTTAAATTTACGAAATTTTGCATTCGAAAAACTAAAACCTTCGAAAAGTCATAGTTAGGCTTCGAATTTGAGAATTCTGGGTTCGGCAGAAAAATACTAGTTTTGTCAAAATTTTAGAATGCCTTTTACATGCGGAATTGACACAAAAATCACTCGATTTGGATGAGTAACGAAGAAACTGCCGAAAAACTGCGTACGTATAATTAAATAAACGCAATTTGCAATTAATTAACAATTACGAAAATTAATCACCCCTTTTAATTCTTGCAAATTTGTAATATTTAACCATGTTCATGCAAATTAGATTATGAAAATAATAAGGGGCTCGTGATACCACTGTTAGGTTATGATACATATGATATTACATAAGTCATGCGGAAACAACCATTAACCCAGGAATACATATTATTTACACATAATCATATAGCATAATTTAGATGCATACTCTTTGTTGCATGCCCTCCCTAGCTGCGCCCGAACCGAGCAAGAACAAGTCTTTAGGACTCCAAGTGTCGTCCCTCCGTAGATAGTCCACAGCACGTCCGGATCCGCCTTAAGATTGACCAACTAGAATCGCCCTTAAGGTACTAGAATTTTCGGCACTTTTGAGCAAGGAATGTGGCTGAATTTTTCTCTCAAAACTCACTTTGAATACTTTAAAACTCGTTATAAATTGTGAACCCAGGCCACATATTTATAGGGGTATGGAAAGAGAATTGGAATCCTATTAGGATACGAATTAATTAAACTTAGAATCCTACAAGAACTCTAATTAATTAATTTATCAAATAGAATTAGGAATTTAATCATTAACCGAACTCTGCACGTTTTAGGAATCGTGCATGAACACAAACTCACACACACACACACGGCAGCCACGATGGGCCGCCCATGCGCGTGCGTGCGAGCAGCAGCCCACGCAGCGAGGCCCACGCTGTCGCGGCCTTGGCGCGCGCTGGGCCTGCCTTGCGGTAGGCCTGGGCGCTGCCTTGGTTGGGCTTGTGGCGCGCGTTTGGCTTGCTGGGCGATGGCCTGGCTTCGAGCTGGGCCCTTGTCCGGCAGCCTCGTCCGATGCTTATTCGTAGGATACGCTTCCGATTAAATTTCCGATTCCGGAATTCATTTCCGATACGAAAAATATTTAACATTTCCGATTCCGGAATTAATTTCCGTTTCGAACAAATATTTAATATTTCCGTTTCCGGAATTATTTTCCGATTCCGATAATATTTCCGATTCTGACAATATTTCCGTTTCCGGCAATATTTCCGATTCTGGCAATATTTCCATTTCCGATAATATTTTCCGATACGTACCATGTTTCCGTTTCCGGCAACATCTACGACTTGGATAATATTTATATTTCCGATACGATCCATATTTCCGTTTCCGGCAATATCATCGTTTCCGGAGTATTCATTTCTCGCTTGTGACGATCTCAGCTCCCACTGAAACCAAGATCCGTCGATTCCGAATATTCATAGATGGAGTATTTAATGCCATTAAATACTTGATCCGTTTACGTACTATTTGTGTGACCCTACGGGTTCAGTCAAGAGTAAGCTGTGGATTAATATCATTAATTCCACTTGAACTGAAGCGGCCTCTAGCTAGGCATTCAGCTCACTTGATCTCACTGAATTATTAACTTGTTAATTAATACTGAACCGCATTTATTAGACTTAACATAGAATGCATACTTGGACCAAGGGCATTATTTCCTTCAATATTTATGTTTTCCAAACTATTTTCCTGAAAAGCTATTAAATGAATTTCCGATTCATTTAATCTGATGATCTGTTACATGCCAATGGTGTGACCTTATAGGTTCAGTCTAGAGTAAGTACGTTGTGAGCCTAATTAGGATTAAAACTCACTGATCGGAAGAATTGCTCCAGCCAGCTGTTCCGGTCACTTTATCTCACTGAATTATTTATTCGTAATTAATTTGAACCTTAGGTAATAGACTAATGAACATTGGGTGAAGGACATATTTGAAGGAAATAGTGCCCTTGGTCCAAGTATGCATATAATATTAAGTCTAATAAATGCGGTTCAGTATTAATTAACAAGTTAATAATTCAGTAAGATCAAGTGAGCTGAATGCCTAGCTAGAGGCCGCTTGAGTTCAAGTGGAATTAATTATATTAATCCACAACTTACTCTTGACTGAACCCGTAGGGTCACACAAATAGTACGTAAACGGATCAAGTATTTAATGGCATTAAATACTCCATCTATGGATATTCGGAATCGACGGATCTTGGTTTCAGTGGGAGCTGAGATCGTCACAGGCAAGAAAAGAATACTCCGGAAACGATGATATTGCCGGAAACGGAAATATGGATCGTATCGGAAATATAAATATTATCCAAGACGTAGATGTTGCCGGAAACGGAAACATGGTACGTATCGGAAAATATTATCGGAAATGGAAATATTGCCGGAATCGGAAATATTGCCGGAAACGGAAATATTGTCAGAATCGGAAATATTATCGGAATCGGAAAATAATTCCGGAAACGGAAATATTAAATATTTGTTCGAAACGGAAATTAATTCCGGAATCAGAAATATTAAATATTGTTCGTATCGGAAATGAATTCCGGAATCGAGAATTTAATCGGAAGCGTATCGTACGAATTAGCATCGGACGAGGCCTGCCAGACGAAGGCCCAGCACGAAGGCGGGCCATCGCCCAGCAAGCCACATGCATCACCAACACACGCCAAGCCTCGAGCAGGCCCAGCGCAAGGCCAGGCCCAGCCAAGGCCTTGGGCGCGCGCGCGGACACAGGCAGCAGCATGGGCCGAGCGCTGTGCGCTCAGCGTGGGCCGCAAGGCCTGCGCGAGTGTGCGGTGCTCGTGCGATGCTCGTGTACATGCTATACGAATCCTAAAGCTATCAGGATTCGATATATGATTAAATTCCTAATCCTAAAAGGATAAATTAATTAAATAAGAGTTCCACTAGGATTCTAGTTTAATTAATTCGTATCCTAGTAGGATTCCAGTTCCTTTTCCATACCTCTATAAATAGGTGCCTAGGGTCATAATTTATAGACACAATTGAAGTATTCTAAAGGTAAGATTTTGAAGAAAAATCAGCCATACACTTGCACCTAAATAGCCGAAATTCCTAAGCAACCTTAAGGGCGATTCTAATTGGTCAAGCTTAAGGCGGATCCGGACGTGCTGTGGACTATCTACGGAGGGACGACACTTGGAGTCCTAAGGACTTGTTCTTGTTCGGTTCGGGCGCAGCTAGGGAGGGCACGCAACAAAGTGTATGCATCTAAACTATTCTAAATGATTATGTGTAAATAATATGCTTTCCTGGCTTTATGGTTTTTCCGCATGATTTATGTTTTGTCATATGAATCATAACCCAACAATATTTTCTTCAGTCTCCCACTTGTCATTCAGACAAGTGTGCATTCACATTCCTTTGTCTCTTAGTGTTACTTTCTTAACATAAGGTAAGATCCGAGCCATCCTTATTAGGTCAAGAAGTGTTTCTCAGATTACTGAGTTTTACTGTTAAACTTATACAGAAGGTTAAGCCTTAACCTTTCTGAGCACGGCCATGCATTTTCACAATATCTAACTCTCCGAGAGGCCTTGTTTTACAACAACACCATATCCTATCAAAGATAGGAGGACAATCCAGTCTTGCAATCTATGAATACTCACTTTGATTCATAGTACGCACAATAACTGCTTTTATAGTCTCCTTTTACGGTGCGAATTTTAGCGAGCATCAAACCGAACTAATCTTCAAACGAGCAATAATAATTACTCATGTTTTGAGGAATGGTTTTAATCACCATTAATGAGAACTATTTATGAAATGAATTTAATCTCTTAAAGTGTTCTCATGGTCAATCCGATACAAGATTCAATAAGTATCTATGTAAAAGATTTCTGAACATGTCCATCTAGTTCAAGAAACTGAACTAAAAATCTACTTGCAATCTAATCTTTATTAGTCATTGGTCGTCCAACCTTTCAATGACCTGGATTAGGATCCTTTGTGACTTCAATATCCAAGTTCAGTTATGGGTGTTTCTTTGTTAAATAATCCATCTTGACATCCCATTTGAATGTTTTGAATCACTTTGGACTTTCTCATTTAATACTAAACAACAATTAAATGAATATGAAATAAATAATTTTATAAATATGTAATGGTTAAACCGATTGTTTTAGACACAGATCTAACAGATATTCTGAAACTAAACTTAGAAAATCAAAGCCATTCTCCAACATGCTTGATTCCTATGGTTGATACATGTGCATTGTGCTTCACTTGCGGGAACGGTTTAGTCAATGTATCCGCGACGTTGTCGTCAGTTCCAACCTTGCAAATCTCAATTTCTTTTCGTTCAACGGTTACTTGAAGTATGTGAAATCACCGCAGTAAGTATTTGGACTTTTAGTGGCTCCTAGGCTCCTTTATCTGGGCAATGGCTCCACTATTGTCGCAACACAAAGCCATTGGTCCTTTTATGGAGGGTACAACCCCAAAGTTCTTCATTGAACTTTCGAATCCAAACATCTTCCTTTGCTGCTTCTGAGGCGGCAATGTACTCGGCTTCAGTTGTAGAATCCGCAATAGTGCTTTGCTTAGCACTTTTCCAGCTTACTACTCCGCCATTAAGGCAGAACACAAAATAAGACTGTGATCTTAAATCATCTCTGTCGGTTTGAAAGCTTGCGTCCATATAACCTTTACCAATCAACTCATCTATACCACCATAGACCAGAAAATGATCCTTGTCCTTTTCAGGTACTTTAGGATATTTTTTGCAGCAGTCCAATACGCCTCACCAGGGTCTGACTTGTACCTGCTCGTTGCATTGTGTGCGAACGAAACATCCGACCTTGTACAAATCATAGCATACATGATAGATCCAATAACCGAAGCATATGGAATTCCACTCATCTTTTTACGCTGATCAGATGTATTGGGACACCGAGTCTTACTTAGATATACGCCATGTGACTGAAGGAAATATGTCCTTCACCCATGGTGCATTAAGTCTAATACCAAGGTTCAGATTAATTGCGAACAATTAATTCAGTGAGATCAAGTGATCGGAACAGCTAGCTGGAGCAATGCTTCCGATCAGTGAGTTCTAATGGATATTGAACTCACAGCTTACTCTTGACTGAACCTACAAGATCACACCAATGACACGTAACAGATCACCGGATTAAATGAATCGGAAATTGATTTAATAGCTTTTCGGGAATTAGTTGGAAAACGTATTATAAGATACGACCTTGCATCGGAATCGTATATCGTATCGCGAATATTCGTAAGCTAAGCGAAACGAATAAATCGTATCGTGCGACGGTGATTTGTCGTATACGAAACGATAAATAATATATCGGAAATATATTAAACGCGGATACGAGGAGCGGCCCACAAGCCGAGTGCACGAAGCACTCAAGGCCCATGGGCGCGCGCGCTAGGCAAGCAAGCAAGGCGACACAGCAGCGCTGGCCCATGGCGAAGCAGCTGTGTGCGCGCGCAGGCCAAGACCACGACACAGCAGCAGCAGCGCGGCCCACGGCCCAGCTCGATGTGCGTGTCCGTGTGCTGCTGCGCGGGCTTGCTAGCCGGCCTTGTCTTATGGCTTGGTCGGTTAGTAAGGTTATGTAAATAACCTTCTAACCCCTTTTCCAACATAACATAATTCATACACACAACCCTAGGAGAAAACAAAGAATCCTAATTCTCTCTGTGCCTCCATAGTGTGTTCATCCCAAAAAGCACAAACTCTTGATCGATTGTCTAAGCTACGATAATCAAGACGGATCTGATCGTGTCGGTGAACCAAGTAGAGGAACGACAACTGGAGTTTTCTAAAGTTCGTCTTCGTTGACAGATTATTGTGGAAAACACGCTTCGAATGTAAGTTTGCTTAATCTGTGCTTTATACATGTTTCCTGGCTTTTGGGATTGTTTCCGCACATGTTATTATGTTTAACTGTATTCCCCTACAGTGGTATCATGAGCCTTATGTATTCAAAGCATGAATTAGCATGATTTTATTATTTTTGCATCTGTCGAAAATTTTGAATTTTCGGAATTTTTACGAATTATTGGATGAATTGCGTAATAATCAGGTTTGAATTTAAAAATATTCGTTTTTTCGAGTTTTAAAACCTTAATCTGATTGAAAAGGATTTTCTAAGATCAACTCATGAGAACGGAATTGCTAAAACAGGCCTCGAAGTGTCGTTTTTTGGTCGTTTTTATTAATTTTTCATTAAAAATTAAAACTGTCAGACAGTAATTCAATTAAAAGGTCGACCTAACCTACTCGGAATTGCTTGAAATTTTGACACAATGCTACTAGGTATATTCTTGATCTATGGTAAATATTTCAGATTTTTCCGATAAGTATAATCCCTAAATTTTCCTTTCCCCAATTCGTAAAATTTGAAACCCTAATTGAATTTTAATTAATTTTGGTTTAATAATTCGGTTAATTGGGAAAGGGGATATAATTTCATGGGTCATTGGCTAATTTTAAAAATTATTGGATTAAAATTTTGAATGGTTTCGTTAATTTTAATCGCACTTAAACCAAATTATTAAAAATCTGAAATTTAAATGTTAATGAACGATTTAAAGCTTCGGATTTTATTAATTAAAAGTTCAAACTTTAATGTTGATTCTTTCGTTCTTAAAAGTTTGAATAATGTTAGCCTTTGATTTAATATTTTACGAAATTGGATTGTCGTTGGAATTTATTAAATCGTTAAAAATCGTTGTTTTTCGAAAATAAAAATCGTAACTTTTTGAAAAATAATATTAATGCACGTTCGTGAAATTAAATTTATTTTAATTAAGTTGGTCCGTATCACGAACCAAAGGCACGAACACAAGTGTGGTGGACATATGGCTCGACGAGCCATATGGGCTACTATGCGATGGCCGAGCCGCAGCGACACGGGCAGCAGCAAGCGTGCTGCGTGCCTCGTGCGCGCTAGGCGAGGAAAGGGGCAGGCGATTGCTTGCGGGGGGGTGGGGTGGGGGGGTGCAACGAAGCAAGGCACAAGGCCATGCGACGTCCAGCGCACGAAGGCACAACGACGCAGCGCAGGGGCAGCGATAGCTGCGGGCACGCGCGCGTGCGAAGGCCTTGGGTGTTCGAGCTTGCTCGTGCGCCTCATAGGCCATACGCAAGGGATTGGGCTGGGCGCAAGCCAAGCCCAACTACGTAATCGGACTTTTTCGTTGAAAATTGTTTATTTCGTTGGGCTTCGTATATTTGCATTAATTGGGCTAACGGGATATTTAATTTAATATTTTATTTGCTTGGGCCGGGCCGCGAGTTTTAATTTAATATTTCATAATTAATTATCCGGAATAATTATTGGTTTGAGTGGGAGCCACTAAATGAAATTAAAATGAAATAATTATTTTTAATTATTTTCGTAGGTCGCATTATTTTAATTAAATTCAATTTTAATTAGAATAAAGTCTAAGGATTAATAATTTGGAAATTGATTAATCTTTTAGGACGCGTTTATGTGAACGTGAATTTTAATTAATTCACGTAAATACTTGCATATTTACATGGGCCATTCGTTTTAGTACAAGAATGGGTGAATGCATAGAATGTATATTTTATGTAATGCAGGTGCTCCAAGTGACTAGTATGGCCATTTAGGATAATTAAATACGGTCTGCGTACCGTTCTATCTTTGAATGTAAAGTTTTAAATATGGTCTGCGTACCATGGAAATTTTGATGTAATTTTATTATTTTCAAGTATTCCTAAGCTTAGAACTTTAAGTTAGCATTTGAACGAAGATTCAAGACGATGCCAAGCTAACAAGAAGGTGATGAAGATTGGATGCTTCAAGACAAGATGTTTTGGCCCATACTAGATCACCATTTATTTATGCACTTCTATATATATGTTATGCGTGAATGTATGAATGTATGTATGCTTTGTATGAATAGGTTGTTTCATATGACTCGATTAGATTAAGTTCACTAAATAATCGAACCAACAAGAAACAACTAGGTCCAAAGTAATATTGAGTTTAAAATTGCCTTCCAAATCAAGCACTTACAAAAATCTAGGGATCTAAGATAGTAGGTTTACGCTAAAGCGAGGTGCTATTTTAGTTGACTTAGGTGGTAAGGCGTCCTAAAGGAGCACGTTGATTGTGGTTACAACTCAAACAACAATGGCATTATGTTGTGGCAATGGGATAAATTATGGCATTAATTTATTAACCAAGAGTAATTTGGAGATTACTAGCAATAGGTTTTGCTTACCTAAAATCTTAAACTACTTAAGACATGCTAAAGCTGCTTAAGGATTTAGGACTTTTGGGGTCTTGGAATCGTTTCATTCATTTTGGACCATGTTTTTCTTTTGCATGAATGAAATGTTTTAATAGCTTTAATGATTGCATGTTTGCTTTTATTTCAAAGTTATTGAATTCTACGAATGGTTATTTATTGCAAATTCTTTTCGATTGTAGTAATCAAAATGGTCGCAAACATAACAACAATCATATCAGCTGAAATTTTGGATGTCGAGTTAGACTTGACTAATTTTCTTGAATGGAAAGGGAAACTTATCGAAGTTTTGAAAGTTAATGGCATACACTATGTCATTGAACAACCTTTTCTTAGCTATGATACGCAAGGCATGACTCATGAGAAGTACAGAAGTTGGGCACTTCACACGTACCTTGTCACGGAGTTCATCCTTAAGTCTATACCTGAGAGTTGGAGAGGAAGGTTCATCACTTTTGAACCTCAAGCTCTCCTAAGTAGCCTCAAGGATAAGTGTGCGGGTTTTCGACCCTTGTGTCAAACTGGTGGCAATAGGGTTGATGAATTGGCTAATTCAATGAGAAATCTCAATCTCATAACCCCACGCAAGTCGTGCCTAGAAATCGAACTTCTAGAGGCACAAAGGCGCATTTACTCTGTCAAGATGGACAAAAACACATCAATTTGGTCTCATGTGGATATGATGTCTGGATTATTTTTCACAATTGAGAGACTTGGTGGTTCCATCAAAGAGTCGATAGCTATTGCACTAGTGCTGAATTCTCTTCATAAGGATTATGAGGGTTTTAAGATGCACTATCTCTTTCATCAGAAAGAGAACACATTCTGTGAACTTGTGGAATTACTCATGAAATGCGAGAAAATCCTTAAGTTCAATCAAGACCCTTTGAATGTGAGGTGCACTAAATTCAAGAAAGTAGGCAAGGGTATGAAAAGCAAGGTTGCATCTTCGTCCACTCTCGGGGGGCATCTGGCGCCTTCCAAGAGCAAGATGAAGAGGAATGCTTCTCCTTCCACATCGCAATGCTTCAATTGTAATGAAATTGGTCATTACAAGCGAGATTGCCCCAAACTAAAGGAAGAGGAGAAGGACGGAAACGTTGCTTCTCCTTCAGGTATATATGTTATGCATTGTAATCTTACAAATTCTTCTTCTTGGGTATTAGAAACTGGTTATGGCTCACACTTATGTTCCAATATGCAGGGACTAAGGAGAAGTAGAAAGCTTGATAAAGGCGAGATGGATCTACGCGAGGGAAATGGAGCACGGATTGTTGCATTAGCCGTAGGATCTTATTTTATTTCTTTGCCTAGTGGGTTTGTTTTGGAACTAGAAAACTGTTACTATGTTCCTAGTATCACCAGAAACATCATTTCCGTTTCAAGTTTGGATTCTAAAGGTTTTAGTTTTCAATTTAAAGACAATAGTTGTTCTTTTGCTTTGAATGGAATGTTTTATGGCTCAGCACAACAAGAAAACGGTCTTTATGTGCTAGATACGAGCAAACACATTTATAACATAAATACCAAAAAGGCTAAAACTGGTGATTCAGATCTCACATTTCTGTGGCATTGTCGATTAGGCCATATAAACATAAAGCGCATGGAATTACTTCAACGGAAAGGAATTCTAGAATCATTCGACTTAGAGAAGATTGATCAATGCGAATCTTGTTTACTTGGCAAAATGACAAGGCAACCTTTCTCAAAGGTGGGAGAAAGAGCAAGAGAACTACTACGGCTAATACATACGGACGTATGTGGGCCTATGAGTACGAAAGCTAGAGGTGAGTTCAGCTATTTCATAACGTTTACGGACGACTTTAGTAGATATGGCTATATTTACTTAATGAAGCACAAGTCTGAATCGTTTGAGAAATTCAGAGAATTTCAAAATGAAGTAGAGAATCAACATGGCAAGAAAATCAAAGCTCTAAGATCGGATCGAGGAGGTGAATATCTTAGCCACGAGTTTGATGACCATCTAAAAGAATGCGGTATTCTTTCTGAATTGACTGCTCCGGGGACACCTCAATGGAATGGAGTGTCGGAACAGAGAAACAGGACCTTACTCGATATGGCCAGGTCAATGATGGGTCAGGCCGAACTTCCTTTACAGTTCTGGGGACATGCGTTGCAAACTGCAGCACTCACACTGAATCGTGCTCCGTCAAAAGATGTTGAAAAGACTCCATACGAATTATGGACTGGGAAACTTCCAAAGTTGTCTTTTCTGAAGATTTGGGGTTGCGAAGCATATGTCAAGCGATTAATTTCGGACAAGCTACAACCTAAATCTGATAAATGTTTCTTCGTTGGGTATCCAAAAGAAACTATGGGGTATTATTTCTACAACAAATCAGACAACAAGGTTTTCGTTGCTCGTGACGGTGTCTTTTTGGAAAGAAATCATATTTCCAAATTGACAAGTGGGAGAATAATTGACCTCGAAGAGATTCGACACGAACAACGAACTCAGAACTCTTTAGAAGCAGTTCAGGTTGATGAACCTCCAAGGTCTTTAGAAGAGCCAGTGGGAGTAGTTCCTCAAAACGTTGTTGCCCCTCGTAGGTCAAATAGAACTATTTTTCAGCCGGACAGAGGAACAGGCGTCCTCTTGACTGAAAACTTAGACGTTCTCAAATTGGATAGTGATGAACCTATGACTTACAAGCTAGCTATGACAAGGCCAAGCTCCACTAAATGGTTAGAGGCCATGCAATCTGAAATAGACTCCATGTCTGAAAATCAAGTCTGGGATTTGGTTGATTTGCAGGATGGGTTCACACCTATCGGATGAAAATGGGTCTTCAAGTTGAAGAAAGACAAAGATGGAATTGTATACATATACAAGGCTAGATTGGTAGCAAAAGGTTACAGGCAAGTTCACGACGTTGACTACGACGAAACCTTTTCTCTAGTTGCGATGCTTAAGTCTATTCGGATAATCCTTGTGATTGCCGCTTTTCATGACTATGAAATATGGCAAATGGATGTCAAAACTGCCTTCTTGAATGGTGTTCTGGAAGAGACTGTGTTTATGACACAGCCGGAGGGTTTTTTCGACCAAAAGAACCAAGGAAAGGTATGCAAGCTTAAGAAGTCCATCTACGGACTAAAATAGGCATCAAGGAGTTGGAATAAACGATTTGATGAAGCGGTCAATAAGTTTGGCTTCATCAAGAATCAGGACAAATCTTGTGTATACAAGAAGGTTAGTGGGAGTAAAATTGCATTCCTAGTCTTTTATGTTGACGACATACTGCTTATTGGAAACGACATTCCTATGTTGGAGTCTGTAAAGACTTGGCTCGGGAAGTGTTTCTCAATGAAGGACTTAGGAGAGGCACAATACATATTGGGCATCAAGATCTATAAGGATAGATCTAAGAGGATGATTGGACTAAGCCAAAGCACTTACATTGACAAAGTTCTAGCTAGGTTCAATATGATGGAAGCCAAGAGAGGCCATCTACCCATGTCACATGGCACATATCTAAGCAAGAATCAGTGTCCCAAAACATCTGATGAGCGTAGAAAGCTGAGTGGAATTCTATACGCTTCGGCTATTGGATCCATCATGTATGCTATGATTTGTACAAGGCCGTATGTTTCGTTCGCACTCAGTGCGACGAGCAGGTACCAGTCAAAACCAGGTGAGGCGCATTGGACTGCTGCCAAGAACATCCTAAAGTACTTGAAAAGGACTAAGGATCAGTTTCTGGTTTATGGTGGTACAGATGAGTTGATTGTTAAGGGTTATACGGACGCAAGCTTTCAAATCGACAGAGATGATTTCAGTTCACAATCTGGGTTTGTGTTCTGCCTCAACGGCGGAGCAGTAAGCTGGAAAAGTGCTAAGCAAAGCACTATTGCGGATTCTACAACTGAAGCCGAGTACATTGCTGCCTCAGAAGCAGCAAAGGAAGCTGTTTGGATTTGAAAGTTCATCGAAGAACTTGGTGTTTTCCCCTCCCTTAAAGGACCAGTGGCTTTGTATTGCGACAATAGCGGAGCCATTGCCCAGTCAAAGGAGCCTAGGAGCCACCAGAAGACCAAACACGTACTGCGGCGATTTCATATACTTCGAGAGATCGTTGAAAGAAAAGAAATTGAGATTTGCAAGGTTGGAACTGACGACAACGTCGTGGATCCATTGACTAAACCGTTGCCACAAGTGAAACACAACGCACATGTAGCAACCATGGGAATCAAGCATGTTGGAGAATGGCTTTGATTTTCTAAGTATTGTTTTGGAACATCTGTTAGATCTATGTTTAAAACAATTGGTTTAACCATTTCATATTTATGAAATTTATTATTTCATATTCATTTAATTGTGGTTTAGAATTAAATGATAAGTCCATGTGATTCAAATCATTCAAATGGGATGTCAAGATGGATTCTTCGACAAAGAAACACCCATAAGTGAACTTGAATATTGAAGTCACAAAGGATCCCTAATCCAGGTCATTGAAAGGTGGACGACCAATGACTAATGAAGATCAGATTGCAAGTAGATTACTTAGTTCTGTTTCTTGAACTAGAGTGACTAGATGTCAGAATTTTTCGCATAGATACTTATTGGATCTTGTATCGGATTGACCATGAGAACACTTTAAGAGATTAAAGTCATGTCATAGGTAGTTCTCATTAATGGTGATTAGAAACCGTTCCTCAGAACATGAGCGATTATGTCTGCTCGTTTGAGAATTAGTTCGCTTTGATGCTAGCTAAACGTCGCACTGTAAAAGGAGGCTATAAAAGCAGTTATCAGGCTTACTATGAATCAGAGTGAGTATTCATAGATTGCAAGAATGAATTGTCCTCCTATCTTTGATAGGATATGGCGTTGTTGTGTAACAAGGCCTCTCGGAGAGTTAGATACTGTAAAATGCATGGCCGTGCTCAGAATGGTTAGGCTTAACCTTCTGCAAAAGTTTGACAGTTGAACTCTGTAATCCGAGAAACACTTCTGGACCTAATAAGGATGGCTTAGATCTTACCTTACGTTCAGTCAGTAACACTAAGTGACAAAGGAATGTGGATGCACACTTGTATGAATGACAAGTGGGAGATTGAAGGAAATATGTCCTTCACCCAAGGTGCATTAAGTCTAATACCAAGGTTCAGATTAATTGCGAACAATTAATTCAGTGAGATCAAGTGATCGGAACAGCTAGCTGGAGCAATGCTTCCGATCAGTGAGTTCTAATAGATATTGAACTCACAGCTTACTCTTGACTAAACCTACAAGGTCACACCAATGACACGTAACAGATCACCGGATTAAATGAATCGCAAATTCATTAAATAGCTTTTCGGGAATTAGTTGGAAAACGTATTATACGATACGACCTTGCATCGGAATCGTATATCGTATCGCGAATATTCGTAAGCTAGGAAAAACGAATAAATCGTATCGTACGACGGTGATTCGTCGTATACGAAACGATAAATAATATATCGGAAATATATTAAACGCGGATACGAGGAGAGGCCCACGAGCTGAGTGCACGAAGCACTCAAGGCCCATGGGCGCGCGAGCTAGGCAAGCAAGCAAGCAAGGCGACACAGCAGCGCTAGCCCATGGCCGAGCAGTTGTGTGCGCGCGCGGGCCAAGACCACGACACAGCAGCAGCAGCGCGGCCCATGGCCCAGCTCGCTGTGCGTGTCCATGTGATGCTGTGCGGGCTTGCTAGCCGGCCTTGCATTATGGCTTGGTCGGTTAGTAAGGTTATGTAAATAACCTTCTAACCCCTTTTCCAACATAACATAATTTATACACACAACCCTAGGAGAAAATAGAGAACCCTAATTCTCTCTGTGCCTCCACAGTGTGTTCATCCCAAAAAGCACAAACTCTTGATCGATTTTCTAAGCTACGATAATCAAGACGGATTTGATCGTATCGGTGAACCAAGTAGAGGAACGACAACTGGAGTTCTAAGTTCGTGTTCGTTGACAGATTATTGTGGAAAACACGCTTCGAATGTAAGTTTGCTTAATCTGTGCTTTATACATGTTTCCTGGCTTTGGGGATTGTTTCCGCACATGTTATTATGTTTAACTGTATTCCCCTACAGTGACATGGGTAGATGACCTCTCTTTGCTTTCATCATACTGAACCTAGCTAGCACATTGTAAATGTAAGTTCTTTGGCTTAGTCCAATCATCCTCTTATATCTATCCTTATAGATCTTGATGCCCAATATGTATTGTGCCTCTCCTAAGTCTTTCATTGAGAAACACTTTCCAAACCAAGTCTTTACAGACTCCAGCATAGGAATGTCGTTTCCAATAAGAAGTATATTATCTACATACAAGACTAGGAATGAAATTTACTCCCACTGACTTTCTTGTATACACAAGATTCCTCCTGATTCTTGACGAAGCCAAATTCATTGACTGCTTCATCAAATCGTATATACCAACTCCTTGATGCTTGCTTAAATCCATAAATGGATTACTTAAGCTTGCATACATTTCCTTGATTCTCTGGATCGGCAAAACCCTCCGGCTGTGTCATAAACACAATCTCTTCAAGAACACCATTCAAGAAGGAAGTTTTGACATCCATTTGCAATATTTCATAATCATGAAACTCGACAATTGCAAGGATTATCCAAATAGACTTAGGTATAGCTATTGGAGAAAAGGTTTCATCATAGTCAACGCCATGAACTTGCCTGTAACCTTTTTCTACCAATTTAGCCTTGTATATGTATACAATTCCATGTTTGTCTTTCTTCAATTTGAAGATCAATTTGCTTCCGATAGGTGTAAACCCATCCGGAAAATCAACAAGATCCCAGACTTGATTTTCAGACATGGAGTCTATCTCAGATTTCATGGCCTCTCCTACCTACAGTCGGACCATACCGACGGAATTCCAATGCACAACGGCCTAAAACAAAAGAATGAAACAACGTCTTGTATCATTCAAGGAGTACAAGTTGTTCTCCGACCAGACTCCCCCCATTGTTCATACTCAAGGTATATACGTTCCGAGAGTTTTGAAGCTCATTCGGGTTACACTTTACGTTAATTAGTATGTTATGTTCAAGGCGACTCAAGACTCTACATAAGGCATAACATGCAACCAATTAAACAACTCAACTATGACACTTCATTTTAATCCTTTAGGACTTGTGATCAAACATAGACTCAAGTGAAATTACTCCCATTGTTCCTTCGTAAAAACACTGTTTGAGATAACCCGACATTGCCTATTAACAAGCGGGGTGTGCCCTTAGCACAAATTGTCCTTAGTTCAATTCACATAGACTCTCTAAACATATTCTACCCCTGTGGTAGAATAAACAATGCACTCCGGCAATATTCAATAGGCTCAACATAGGCTAGACATCTCGTACTATAGCATAATAATAATAACTTGCATGCGCAACACTCATACATGAAAACCAACTTGAACAATATGCTTGACATAATTCAACGATTATAAAAGTCCATAACATGATAGTTCAACAGAATCTATAAAGCATAATTCAATTCATAACATGCTCGTTCAAAATAGATTTGATAATAATAATCACATGCTTGTCTACACATCAAACATGAATTCCCAACATATAAGTTCACATGATTCGCATTCAATACACTTCACAAAATCCTCAAGGGATGGGTGGTCACCCTAGTCTTGTACGTACTTGGAATACCTAAGTACGGGGCCACTGTGAGAATCACGACTCACTAGAAATCAACTCCTATAAAGACAAAGGAGAAATTTAATTATTAATCATGTTTACTAAATTTCCAGCAACTATTTAAGAAACTAAAACCCTTGGTTTAATTAGAAATTAATCGTTATTCGTTAAATTAATAATCTCAAATAGTCAACTCAAGTCCTAGCATAAAAACATTGACTTTTTAGGTTTAAAACCATCAAAAATCAACTCTTTAAAGCTTATAAACAATCTGAAAATATAAGTTGATTCCCATAATTTAAATCGTCATTAAATTATGTGAATCAATCTATTAAACACTCGAAATTAAAATCCTACAAATAGATTATTAATAAAACCATGTTTTGACCTTAAAAATTGACACTTTAATTAACCTTGAAATCTGAAATTATAATTCTTTGAATCAAAAACCATTCTCATCAATTCGAATACTAAATATTAAAACACGGTGTTCATAACCGTTCCAATCAATTTAAATAACCCAAATAATTAAGTAATCACAATTAAATAATTAAAAAAATTTAAAAACTGAAAATTAAAAGTTTAAAAGTATACAATTATTTGATTATCACCAATCAACAACACACACACACACAACAATTGATGTGTTGTGTGTGTGGGGCGTTGGAGCAACGACAACAATAACACACACACAGCACTCGGCAGCGCGCACCACACGAGTAGCGAGCAGCGCTGTGTTCGTGGGCGAAGGGCAACGACGAAGTGCTGGGCAAGAGAGGCAGGCACGCGAGTGCGCACAGCAAGAGAGGGAGAAGGGGGCACGCGAGGTGAGGCGAGGCAGCAGCAGCAGCACGAGGGCTGGGCTGCGGGGCTGCGAGGTGAGGCGAGGCAAGCAGGCGGGGCTAGCAGCGAGCCAAGCAACACACGTTGCTTGGGGACGAAGGCAAAGACGAACGAAGAGAGGAGGGGTGCCGCAAGGAGAGAGGAGAGAGAAGAGAGAAGAGAGAGAGATTGCTGAAAATTTGTGAGGGTTCAATGATGGGGTGTATTTATAGTTTTTCTCTCCCACATGGGCTAGGTTTTGGGAGTTTTGAGTTGGGCTTACTTCCGGGCTTAACTAAAATTAATCCTTGCAAGCCTTGTTGGGTTTGATCATGGAATTTTAATTGGGTTTTGATTAAATTAAATTCATTTTCAAAATACGACCCAACAAATCTCGATTAAATAAATTCTTTGAATTTATTTAATAAAAATACGGTTTTCGTAATTAAATAAATAATTAAATAAATTAAAATAAAAATACATTTAATTCTCATTAAATGAAATTAAATTCATAAAAATACTTTATAAATATAACAAAATACTTTATAAATATAATAAAATATATTTATAAATACAGAAAAATACGAGGTATTACATGTATTATGAAAGAGACTTTAGCCGATCTATCCATCTACTTTCCCCTTGTGGGTTAAAAAACAAAAAAAACAAGTTATATCTCCCCTAATAATTTTATGACACCTCCTAAATATTGACATGATGTAATATGTGACACGTTTCTTCTGAAATAAAATCCAACAAGTAAAACAGGGTACGGAGTAGTAAAAGTTAACGGGCGGCGCCCCGACAGCCGAGACGTTAGATAAGAAATATAATGCATGTTTTATTTCTTACATTTATTTGTCTTTATGAATTGTAGCTAATTATTCCTGATGATAGAAGTACACAAGGTGTGAAAGAGCATCTTGCACACCACCACTTATAATATGCCACCTCAATTTTAAAAGATTCTATCTCTTTTGAAAATTTCAAATTGAAATTTGAAATATAATTTGAAATTTTAATTTTGAATTTTAAATTTGTTTTAAGTTTCCAACAATCATCAATTAATTATCTTTAATTCCCCATAAAAGCAATGAGTGCATTCCCCATAAAGGAAACGAGTAACCAAAAAATTATCTAATATTTTGATCTTTTCATGACTAAAATGATCCCGTAAAATGGTTTTGATCCGCAATTAAAAATTTGGTTATTTATCCTCTTGAAAAGAATCGAACACGGGTTTGCGCAGTTAGAGTAGATGTTGTAACAGCTTAGTAGTGACCATTGTAGCAAGGGGTATCAGCACGTAAGTCATTGCAAACATAAATCTTTTAATCTAATTTTACCGAGTTTGAGAATTCTAAATATGATTTATGTAAAGGTGAAATGATACTTTATAATCGTAGATAATATTATAACACATTCATGTGTTCTAGCTATCTTTTCTAATCTTGGTGGTGGGTCATAATTTTGAATTATAACAAGAAGTAAACAACTTACTGAGTAGATGTTTATGAAAATGTTAGGAGTTTCACATCTATTTTACTTGAGTTTATTTTTATTTAAATTTAGTTTCTTCAAAAGTTATACTTCCTCCGTTCCGGAAATATCGCACCATTTGTTTTTTACACTATTCACACTACGATTTTGACCATTTTTTGTGATTTATACGTAAGGAATTTTTAATCACGTGGGGTCATGTTAGATTCGTATCGATATATATTTTCTAAATATTAATTTTTTATAATTTTTACTTGCACACGATTTGAGATATTAAGAGTCAAAGTAATGGTTAGAGGAGTAAAAGTCAACCATGGTGCGATATTTCCGGAACGGAGGAAGTATAATCTTGTGTAATCTTAGCCAAACTTAGTAATTAAAGGCTAACTCTTTGAAGTTTGATCTAAATAATTCATTTACAGCGTACAGAGCTATTATTTTTTGATAACGTTACTATTTTACAGGTTTAGACATACGGTAAAAAAAATTTCATTTGGAGATTGATAAACATTTTTTGGTATCATTAAGTTTTATTGTAAGCCTTTGATTAATCATAAAAATATGTAGTATATAATTTTTAAGAAATAAATTATATTTTTAAGAACCAACTCTTTTTTGATAATGAGGTAAATTAATTATCAGATAGTCCCCGTAAAGATAACGATTTACCAAAGGTGAAAAAAACATTCAATATTAAGTGATCCCATAATTTGGTTTATCACATTTAAAAATTTGGTTATTTTTTCTCTAGTCAAGAATCAAGCACGGGTTCTCACAGTTAGATCGAGTAGATGTTATAGCAGTGTAGTAGTGACCCCTTTAGCAAGAGGGATCAACTCATATGTCATTTCAAACGAAACTTTTTAATATAATTTTACGGAGATTGAGAATTTCGAATAAGATTTCTTTAAAGGTGAAATCATCCTTTTTAATCATAGATAATAATACAATATTCGGTCCTGATTCAATAAAGGGTTATTGGCAAAAAAAAGCTTTTTTATTATATTTTTACTAGGAAGTACTCCGTATGTTTTTTTAATGAAAATTAAATTTTATAAGTATGTATTTTAATACGTGGGGTCATTTTATGTATTATGAAATCTAAACATTCGCTGCTTATAAAACCTTATCTATATTCTCAAAAT
This sequence comes from Spinacia oleracea, assembly GCF_020520425.1. Classification (NCBI taxonomy): domain Eukaryota; kingdom Viridiplantae; phylum Streptophyta; class Magnoliopsida; order Caryophyllales; family Amaranthaceae; genus Spinacia; species Spinacia oleracea. The sequence continues at coordinate 28,298,173 of NC_079488.1, forward strand.
CTCAAAATCTCAAATATATTATATATTTTCTAGCACAAATGGATGTGCTGATACCCCTTGCCAAACTGGTTACAACAAAGTTTATACTCCCTCCGTATTTATTTAAGAGATACACTTGGCCGGGCACGGGTATTAAGAAAAAGAATTGAATGAAATAAAGTAATAAAACAAGTGGGGTTGAGTAGATATTTTAATAAGAAAAATAAGTGGGGACCATGTCATTTTAGGGAGTGGGGTATAGATATATTATTTAATTAGATGGTGGGGTTGATAAGTTACTAAAAATGGCAAGTGTATCTCTTAAATAAATACGGCCGGAAAAGGCAAGTGTATCCCTTAAATAAATACAGAGGGAGTATGATCATCTTTACACTGCCCCTAGACATGCGTTGGATCCTTTATGTGTGGATCTTTTTTTTTTCTTTGGGCAATTGTTGTTTTATGTTATTATTGTTTTATGGTTAATTTTTAGTATTTACGGAATCATAATAAACAATACCTTCTTTCTTTATGTATTGAATATTTTTATGGGATCATTTGTGAGTTTATTCATAAATTTTATCCAATTTTGTTTATCTTTTCATCCAGTTATATGGCAGTAACGATATGTTATTTCGACAATATATGATGTGGACTGTAATGACATATGCGTGCAACGAACAATCTTTTGCATATCAGAAACTCTTAGATATAGTTTAAGCTTCAGATATTATGAATAATATAATGGTTTTTCAAAAAATGTATTTGTTGTAAACAATGAAGTTTAGACTTTAAGTTTAATTATCATGTGTAGCTTCATCGGAATTTTTTTTTTTATGTCTTGAAAAAAAAAATGCATGTACTCATATGATTCGTCTATGGATAATGAAAGAAAATGCATGTACTGATACTCATATCTTTAAACTTAAAATATCATAGTTAAAGGTGAAGAAAAACATCAACATTTTGATCTTTTCATGACCAAAATGATCCCATAAAAATGGTTTGTCACAATTAAAAATTTGTTTTATTTGCTCTTGACAAGAATCAAACACTTGCACACACAGCTAGAGTATATGTTATATCAGTATAGTAGTGACCATTGTAGCAAGGGGTATCAGCACGTAAGTCATTGCAAACAAACATATTTTTGTCTAATTTTACCGAGGTTGAGAATTCTAAATGTGATTTTTTTAAAAGGTGAAATGATCCTTTTCATCATAGATAAAGTTATAACACATTTTGTTTTCCAATTTTGGCGGTGGGTCGTCATTTTGCATTATAACAAGAAATAAACAACTTAGATGTTTATGAAAATGTTAGAAATTACGTATCTGTTTTACTTGAGTTTGGTTTTATTTAAATTTAATTTCTTCAAAAGTTAAATGATCTCTTGTAAACGTAGTCAAACTTAGTTAGTTATTTAAATCTCTAGCTCACTAGTACGAAAAAGGCTTCTAGTGCCGCTTTATAAATGTCTATTACGACGTATAAAATTGCCGCAAGTGCTTTTACCGACGCTTTCAAACGCGCTCTCTTTGCCAGTGCCGCTACCCCCTATTACGACGCTATTTTTTTGCGTCGGTAAAACATATGATTAGCGTCGCTACAGACTTACTACGCTTTTAAGAGCCGCCAGAGATCTAATTCACGTTTTCCACTACCGTACCTTTTGGAGTACACTAAAAGCGTCGCGCAGTGGAACTATTCTTTGGGAGGATTCACGGTGGTTACTTTGTAATTGAGAAATCCCAAATTAATGAATTTGCAATTGGTAAATCCCAAATTAATTAATTTAAGATGTTATAAGTTTGTAATTAAGAAATCCAAATTGAATTCAGATCTAATAAACCAACAAAATACACTTTAGAATAAGAATCATTAATTCCAATCAAAATTCTGATTTGATAAACTTGGAAAGATTCTACTTTAATCCCAATAGAAATGCAGAATCATACTTCCTTTCTTTATGTATTTAATCTTTTTATGGGATCATTTGTAAGTTTATCCATAAATTTTATCCAATTATTGTTATCTTTCATCCAGTTATATGGTAGTAATGATTTGCTATTTCAAAAATATATGATGTGGACTATAATGGTACATGCGTGCAACGAACAATCTTTTGAATATCAGAAACCCTTAGATGTAGTTTAATCTTTAGATATTACGAATAATGTTGTTTCAAGCAATATATTTTGTTGTAAATAATGAAGTTTAGGGTTTGAGTTTAATTAACATGTGTATCTTCATCAAAAAAAAACTTTTTATTATGTCTTAATTGAAAAAAAATATATGCATGTACTCATATGATTTGTCTATGGCTAATGATCCCTTGTAATATATCTTTAATCTTAAAAAAATCACAGTTAAAGGTGAAGAAAAACGTCAATATTTTGTTATTTTCATGACTAAAATGATCCCATAAAATGGTTTATCACAATTAAAAAATTGATTTTTTTTGCTTTGACAAGAATCGAACACGGGTACACGTAGTTAAGGTATATGATATAGCAGCATAGTAGTTACCATTGTAGCAAGGGGGTATCAGCACATAAGTCATTGCAAACAAAAATAATTTTGTCTAATTTTCCCGAGGTTGAGAATTCTAATTATGATTTCTTTAAAGGTGAAATGATCCTTTTGATCATAGATAAAGTTATACTAGCTACCATTTTCAATCAAAGTGAAATGATCCTTTGATCATAGACAAAGTTATACTAGCTACATCCAATATTTTGAACTTTTCACGACTACAATGATCTCATAAAATGGTATATCACAATTACAAATTTGGTTATTTTTGCTCTTTACATGAATCGGTCACAACTAATTAAGATGTCATAGCATCAGAGTAGTGACCATTGTATCAATGGGATATCAGCACGTAAGTCATTACAAATAAAATTCTTTTATTCTAATTTATTGAGTTTGAGAAATCTGAATATGATTTCTTTAAAGATGAAAAAAACCTTTGTAATCGCAGATAAAGTTATAAAACATTGTGTTTTAGCTACTTTTTTCAATCTTGGCGGTGGTCCTAACTTTGTATTATAATGAAAATGCTAGAAATTACGCATTTGTTTTACTTGATTTTAGTTTTATTTAAATTTAATTTCTTCAAAAGCTGTAGCTAAACTTTCTAATTAAAAGCTAACTCTTCGAAGTTATGATCAAAACAATTTATTTACAATGTACGAAGTTGATATTTTTGGAATTTTGGATATCTTTACTATTTACAGGTTTAGATATACGGTAATAAAAAAAACTTAATTTGGAGATCGGTAAACATTTTCTGGTGTCGTTAAACTTATTGTAAGCCCTTGTATAATCATAAAAATATATAACACATAATTAAATGATAAATCCAGTTTTATATTTCCAACAACCAACATATTTTTGATAATGAGGAAAAATAATTATCTGATAGCTAGTCCCCATAAATACAACGAGTAGCCAAAAAATCATATATAGTTAAAGGTGAAAAAAACATCCAATTTTTTATACTTTCATGATTAAAATGATCCCATAAAATGGTTGTTAGTACTTAAATAAAACTATTTTTGTGTGCTCTTGTTAGGAATCGAACACAGGTTCACAAATTAAGTAGATATTAAAGCAGCATAGCAGTGACCATTGTGATAAGGGGTATCATCACGTCACTCTTCGGAAATGAAATTGTTTTAATCTAATTTTGTTGAGTTTGAGTTTTTTAAATTATGATTCCTTTAAAGGTGAAATAATCTTATATAATCGCAGTCTTCGTTAATACAATGTGTTGCGCTAAGTTTTTCAATCTTGGAGGTGACAAAACTATTTTGTATTATCAAAGATATGAACAATTTAGGTTATTATAAAAATGTTAGGATTTACTTATCTATTTTAGTTGAGTTTGATTTTATTTTAAATTTAATTTCTTTAAATGTAAAATGATCTCGAATAATGGTAATCATGGTTAATAAAAAAAATCAACATGTAACCTAACTTTTCAAAGTTACACCTAAACAATCTATCTACAACATATAAAGTCAACAGGCAATGGATGTCGAAAGTATACGGCAGAAAACGTTGTCGTTGGTGCTTTCGTTGTGGCAGCTAGTACTTGACAACAATGAGAGAAAATTTTACATTAATCTAAAACCCCAAGATGAAATTTGAAATTTTTTATGGGGGCAGTGTTCAAAGTGACGTTTAACTTCTTTACGGGAAATAGAGTTAATAAATTATATGGATGTTTGAACTTACAACTATTTAAATTTTGATAGATTTTACGTTAAATTTATTTTGTTTTAAAAAGATCACAAAATATTTAGTTTTGAACAAAAAAAAAAGTCACAAAATATTTAGTTTCTGGTAGAGGTTTGTTTTACATACAATCTCTTTTAGTTTGAAAGGATCATACCAAATTTCACTTTGAACACGATAAACAAAATACAACATGATTTTAGTTTCTTGGAAGGGTTCGTAGTACATAGAATCCGTTTTGTTGTTAAAGGATCAACTACATTTACTTTTGAACACCATAAATAAAATTAATAATGATTTTGGTTTATCGATTTTGATTTCTTTATGTAAATATTGATCCCATAAAACACGTGATATTAAAAAAAATCTTAAGCTCTTCAGGTGAATAATGTAGATTAGACAGCGTTCAAGTAACCAATATGACAAAGGGTATTAACACGTCTGAATTGCAATACAAATTGATATGACTTTTACTTCAAATATTTAATTCTTTTAAAAATGAATGATCCCATACTCTAATGTACAGATTTAAGAATATTGTTTTTTGCTCATGTCAAGATCCGATCATATGTTGCACGCATATAGATAAAGCTCAAACGGTGTTGCAGTGACCATCATGACAAGGGGTATCAGCACGTCAATAATTGCAACAGAAATTCTTTTATCTATTTAGATGGAGTATGATTTTATTTCTTTTTCGATGTACTTAAAATCGTAAAGATTCCATGACATCATAATTCATGTTAAAGTAGATGGTTTTAGTTGTTATCATATTGTATCATTGCAAAATCATCTATTACTATGGTATTAGTTTAGAATTTTTTTATAAACGTTTTGAATGGAATGGATTATACAATATGAATAGTATGACACACCCTTTCCTATAATACAATACAATAATAAAATAAGTCGTGAAGGCTTGACAAATGAATTAAGTTCGCCACGTGAGTCTTCGCCAGATGTTATAGATATGTTGAATTATGAACCCGAGTTCGATTCGTTATGCACAAAGGGTAACTGGGAGAAAATTGTTTTATTTTTATTTTGATTTATTATGTTAATAACAAAGTTTATATTTGAGGAGACTGTGTTTTAATTTGTGGGAGCATTACATGTATAATGAAATCTAAATACACACTACTTATTAACTTCATTTGTTATTCCTCTTTATATAAAATTTTAGGTAGTTTACTATAATGTGCTGATACCCATCCTAACTTGGTTACTTGATCATCCTTACACTATGTTAAACCCGTGTTGGATCCTACAGGAAGAAATTGTTGCCACTGTTATTTTTTTTTTCTTCTGGTATTTTTTACTTCTGGTTTTATGTATGAGTATATTTTATTCAATTTCTAAAATAAAAATACATTTATGAGTATCTTTTATAGAATTTCTAGAATCATAAACACAACTTATATGATTTCATGCTATATGATAGCTTCAACATCCCATTGTCACTTAATTAAACAAAGCAACCATTGTCACTTTCAATTCACCATTTTCAGTTTCGGAGAAAGTCGAATAATAACACATTACATATCTAGTTCTCTACTACACCTTCCTACACCCAGTACATCGCAACTGAAACTAATTAAATCATAAAACTCTCTTGGTAATTTCATCAAACAAGTTATATGTATCATTAAACCCATGGAAGTTTTTTTAATGGCAGACATTTAGATGCTTTTAAAATGTCATATAAAACTCACAAACTCATTGTAATAGTTATGAGCTTCAAAAATGGCCACCATTTTCGTAGATAACTAGAGAAAGCTTTCTCTTGAAAGATGACAATGGAAGTTATATACTTACGAATATGGAAGTTTTTTGGCGCTCTCTGGTTGCTTGATTATGGAAGATAAAATTTTCCCGCTGAAGTTACGTACGAATATGGAAGATGATATTTTGGCGCTCACCGAAAATGTTCCCGCTGAAGTTGTACTTTTGGCGCAATTTGCTGAAATTTTTTTGCGCCTAAAATACATTTTTCAGATTGGTTTCCCCCCTCTTTTTTTAGTGGGATTTGTGAGGTGGCATTGTTTAATTGGTGGTGTGCAAGATACCTTTGCACACCATGTGCACTCATAGCCTTTTCCTTATTTATAGTCCCCTTTGACAAAAAATACGGATTTTAAGAAAAATAAAATATAGTACATAGAAAAGTGGAATAAAGTACAAATGATGATTGAGTTGCATGGGAAAATGGAATAAAGAACATGGGAAAGAGAATATAGTACTCCCTCCATTCCTAAATGTTCTTCCCGTTTCAATTTTTAGACATGATATTTTACCATAAATTTCCCCACCATCCCTTATTTAATTCATTAACATTTCCATATTCACCCACCCAATCCCACTTTTATGATTTTTTATTACTTTATTAAAAATATCTTATCTCTCCTTCATTTTTTTATTACTTTCATTTACTACTTTTTTTACTTTCTCTTACATTCAATCATTACTCTTACACCCAATCATTACAAGATTCCATTTTCTTAATTCCCACACCATTTCCCAACCGAAAAGAACAAAAAGAAACAGAGGGAGTGCATAGAAAAGTGGAATATAGTACATGGGCAGGTTTTTCAATGCATTTTAATTAATATAGTACATGAGAAAGTGGGGACCTTAATAGCAAAAATTAGAAATAGGACTATAATTGTAAGAAGTCCAATTTAGTAAATAGGACTATAATTTTGAGACGGAGGGAGTAATATTTCTGTGCAATGAAATAAGTAGCAAGAAAGACAAAATATACTCGATGAGTATAAAGATGGAAAGTTGGAGTTTTTTACTCCCTCCATTCCTTTTTGATGTTCCTATTTGGAGTTTAGGGTGGTGTAGGGGGTTTTTTTTGTGTGCAAAACTTGTTTCCCGTTCTACAAGAGGGGCAGTTCTTTAGAAAACCATATAATTTTTGTACCTCGAAGGATTCACCACCAAACATTGTTTAAAGTCTCGTTTGGAGAGACTGCAAGTGACTCTATTTTGGATAAGGCTTTGAATCCTCGAAACGGATGGGTGAGATCCGGGCACGGGAACGAAATGCTTATTCCGCGAGCTTTATAAATATTCAAGTACGTTGGCACAACATTTTTTCGAAAATATACCCTAGATTAGACTATGTGGGTTTGAATTTAGAGCAAATAGAATCTCTAATTGTATGGTGGTCACTTTGCTTGAAAGATTGATTTAAGGAACCTAAGGCCGGTTTGTCCAAGAAATTATCTTTGTTAGGCGTGATGTAACCTTTGTATTTTGTTGTATTTAGCATGTGCGGTGATGAAAGCAATAAAGCAAATAAAGCAACATCACAATACTAAATAAAGTGCGGAATTAGTAAATACAAGACCCCCTAGAAAAGGACTAGGGAGTAGGTCCACATTTCCTAGAAATGGACTAGGCAAGTAAAGATGCGGAATTGAAAGTGCGGAATTGAAATTGCGGTATTGAAATTGCGGTATTGAAAGTGCGATATTGAAAATGCGGTATTGAAAGGTGCGATATTGAAATTGCAATATTGAAAGGTGCATAATTTAAATTTGTACTTGGGCACATGAGATTCGAACGCCAAACGGCTCCTTAAAAATAAGTGCGCTCGACACGAATTCAAAGCAAAAAATCTCAACTTGGGAGAGGTTGCTCAACCCAAATATCCTAGATTTTGCATGTTAAACTTGAACTTGAAAGCTTGAATATTGAAGTTTTGAACATGAAATAATTGAAATTTGAACTTGAAAGGATCCTAGTTTAGGGAAGTAACCATGAACAACCCTAAACATGGTGAGATCTTGAAAATTGAAAACTTGAACTTGTATATTGAAAAATGGGGTTTTGAATCTCAAAAGACTAAACCTTTAAATGTTAAAAGGTTTCATCTTTGATTACCCCATACTTGAAGGTGATCCTGGTCCAAAGAAGTTATTGTAAAAAACTTTGGACATCCTTGAATCTTGAAAGTTTGCATTTTGTATTTTGAAAAAGTTTGTATTTTTGGAAAACATGTATGATTGTTTCAAGTGGTGTTTTTCATGATAAAAAAACACCAACTTGCTAATCATTTTGAAATCAAAGCAACATAATTGATTAGAATGGGATTCGGATTTACCTATTTAGGTTTAGACAAGAGCTCCCAATTGCTTAGAATTTAGGAATTTTGTATGTGTTTTTGAGGAGTTTTTGAGTTGTATTTTGAGGCGTAATGTCAGAATTACGACGTTGTATTGTTGTTCTCCTCCTCATTATGCTGAAAATGAGGGGTATTTATAGGAGGAATGGGTGCAAGGCGCCAGCACACGCCAGCACAGCGCGCTGGACCAGCGCAGTGCGCTGCTGACGTGGCTTGAATGCCGCCAAAGCAAGGACGCGGGCTTCGTCCTTGTTTCGTCTTGTAGTGTTGTACCTGTTGTACGAATAGTACTAGGTTTGGCGTTTTGTATTTTCTTGGAGGTTCAGGCATCATTTAGCGTCTAAAAACAAGCCTTTCTCGGGTTTTGAATTCCGGTTTTACGGGACGGGGCCCGGCATGCTCGGTTTTGTGGGTCGGCGCCCGAATTTGACTTGCCTTATATGATTTTGAGTGGAAAAGGCCTAGTAAAACCAATGGGATAGTCTACTAGATGAGATTGTATACTTGGATTTTGAAATTGGATTTTGAAAGTTGTATTTTGTACCGAGAACCGAAAGGGGAACGGTCTCGGGGGTAGGATCTTGAATTTTGGAAGTATTCTTAGCAATTGGGATTTCCGCCTGGAGTTATTCCAATCACCTAGTAAGGATAATGGTATCGTCATCATCCCAGAGGGGAGACACAAATTAGGTGTCTACAGAAGCCCCCACTTTGACTGAGCGTTCGCTTAGGAAAGCGCAAATCAAAGTATTTCGAAAGGGACGGAGAATGATCAAGATGTTCTGCAATCTAGACCACTCTTTGTACGCCGGTACCTGCATAAAACAGGCATTAGAAAAAAGGATAGAGTCTACCTCGGTGCGGTTGGTGATGACTCCGGTTTGTACTTGTACTTTCCCGCCTTCAGTTCAGGACGGAGCTTGGCATCGAAAATTTTGAATCTTGAATTTTTTGAATTTTTGAATTTTTGAATACCCGGAGTTAATCCGTTGGGGATGTGCTTTGCTGGGGATAAGAGCTTTTTACTGGCCCTTAAAATTTTGAAATTTCGACTGACCTTCCCGGAGCTTGGGTCCGTTGGGAGTTGAATGCCTGAGTCGTTGTATTTTTTGGACTTTGTATTCTTGAAATATTCATCTGTTTGTACTTCGAGATACGGGTGTATACCAGCATTTCCGATGGATGGTCCGATGCGACGTTTGATGCTTGGTGCGGAAGACCGTAGCAGCAAAGGACGTGCAATCAGCACGGGGGACCGCGCGCGCTGAAATTTCGCGCATGCAGTGGGCAGCGCTGGGTGCTGGGGTGGCGTACGACGCGGGGCTGCGCTATTTAAGCGCCCCTTGCCATGCCATTTTGAGTAGCAACATCTTGCTTTCTTGCTCTCTTTCTCTCTCAAAGGTCGAATTGTCTTCCCTTGGTCTTGTTCTTGCCTTATCCATGTAAGTATTTCATGTTTTGCTTATGAGATAACTCTAGGATTGTATGTAGTTTTGATTTTCTCGTACTTTGAAATGACGCTTGTATGCTTAAGCTTCTTGAATCTTGTAGAAGACTGTTTTGATAGCCACTTGAACTTGAACTGTTGGAACTTGTAGTTTTGAATTTTTTGAAAGTTTTCTTTTTTGTATGTTTTTGTATCGGCTTCGGCATGGATAGCCTAGGCGTTGATGTAGATCTTGTATACCTGCTTTGGCATGGATAGCCTAAGCGTTGGTGTTTGAACTTGTATACCTGCTTCGGCATGGGTAGCCTAGGCGTTGGTGTTGAACTTGTATACCTGCTTCGGCATGGGTAGCCTAGGCGTTGGTGTTGAACTTGTATACCTGCTTTGGCATGGGTAGCCTAGGCGTTGGTGTTGAACTTGTATACCTGCTTTGGGATGGGTAGCCTAGGCGTTGGTGTTGAACTTGTACTTTGAACTAAAGGTTCACTGGGGATTTATTTTGAATTTTTTGACTTTGTTTAGGCTAGTATAGGATATCCCCCAGTTTAGAATTTTGACACCTTGTATTCCACTTGATTTAGTATGCCTCGTCACACTCGGAGGAAGCTCGCCGAATCGTCGGTGGTTCGAGCTGCTGAGGAGGACGCTTCGGATGATGAAGCGACTGCAATAAACGCGCCAGACGGGGGTATGGTTCCCCGGATGCGCCTACTTTTGCTGGTACTGGTTGGAGCCCTTCCGACCTGGTGTTTCGGCCAGAGTGGCACTTGTCTCAGCGGCCTCGCGCTGGCATGGTGAGTCTTGTATTGTGTTTTGAGTTTGTATTTTGTATTTGTATAGGTTTGGAGTTAACTCGTTCACCTGTAGGCCGATGGAAAGCCGTTTCGTACTTTCTGGTCCTTGGTGGAGGTTCAGAGGGCTTTTAAAGCTCTTCGTGCTGATGAGGAGGCCATGGAGATTTGGTCGCAAACGGGCTTGGCCGACTTCTGGCATACCATGTGAGGTACTTCGAGGAGAACGGGGATCAAGCCCCGGCTGTGGGCTTTGTTGGAGCGATGGTGGGATATTACCAACACCTTCTACATGTCATGGGGGGAGATCACCATTACCCCCTTTGAGTTTGCTATGATCACGGGTCTTCCTTTTTCTGAGAGGAACGTGACCTTGATCCGGAGCTGACGTGGCGCTCTACCGCTGCCAGGGACTTGCTTGGCCCTGTTGTTGACTTGTCAGACGATGATGCCCACTCTTCCGTGACGGTGATCGTGGAGGCTATCTGTGGTGTGGGTGTATCCGCGGAGCATAGGGTTAGGCTCTTTCTCCTAGCCTTGGTGAGCAGAGTGATGGCCTCGAGTAGGAACAGTCGGGTGCACATCAGGTTTTTGTCCGTTCTGAGGGACTTGAGAGTTGTTTCGAGCTATAACTAGGGTGGCTTGGCATAAAGCCACCTATTGTACGAGATGAAGCGGGCTTCCCGGACTACGCTGGGGAGTGACCCGAGCATGGCTGCTCTGTGGAGTGCGCTGGAGGTATTTAAGACTCATTGTATCTTGCACTTTGTACTTTTATGCTTGTATTTAAACTTAACTGATGTTCTGCTTGCTTCTTGAAAGATTTGGATATATGAGCACTTTCCGACTTTGGCGCCGGATCGTACTAGAGATGCGGCTTACCCGTATGCTGCCTCTTGGATAGGAGCGGTGCGCAAGAGTGTGCCTCTGGCGGCCTCTCGCAAAGCTTGGAGTGTCCTTCCTGCTAACGAGGTAATATTCTTGTACTGTTGTGCCCTCCTTGTATTTGTATTTGTATTGTTGCCTGAGTTGTCTGTTTTGCAGGTGGTATGGCGTCCTTTTGCCAACGCGCTCATACCTTCCTCGGCTGCTCGTACCCATTTCCTGTCTGGGCGGCGAGTTTTTCTTCCAGAGGTGTACCGCCATATGTGGTACCTAGGGGAGCGAGTGTCCCCTCAGCACAATTCGGGGAAGAGACTTATCCCCAAGGACCCACCGGGGTCCATGTTGGCGTTGGATGAAGAGCTGGCCCGGCTCTATGTGGAGGCTAGGGGCGATGTTGTTTGCCGCTCTTGGAGGGATTTTGTACACATGAAGGGGAGCTATGACGACTTCCTGAGGAGGCTAGCTCCACCAGTACGCTTCGTACTGCCGGTGAGCTTTGAACCTTGTATATTGTATTCTTGTATTCTTGTATTCTTGTATTGATTGGATGATTGTATGATTGTATGATTGTATATAGGAGGAGGAGGTTGATCCTAAGGACATTCCCCATGCTGATAGGATCCTCCGCTATGAGAACTCGGATGGGGAAGAGGTGGTGGAGATCATCCCTTTTGCTTCTCCTCCGCACCGGAAATCATATGATGATGTACCTGAGCATTATGCCGCTGTGAGTACTGTTGCATTTTCTTGACACTGTTTGTAATCTTGTATTGGGGAATTGATCTTGGATTTTGTATGCAGGCGCCTCGGGCGAGAGTGCGTCGCTGGATGCTTTTGCTTGATTCTTGGAAGAGGCATTGTGCCAAGCTGACCCGGAAGCTTTCTGGCCGGGACAGAGGGGTGCCTTTCTTGATCTTGAAATTTTTATTCTGGAATCTGAACTTGGATGTTGATTCTTGAAATTGTATTTTGTATAGGAGCGCCGTCGAGACCGTAGAGGATCCGTTGACAGAGAACCCCAGGCGGAGACGTCCTTGAGGCAGGAGGGGCCGAGCTTGGATGTGGGACAGGGGTCCGGTGCTGGTGCTCATCAGAGGCATTCTGATGCTAAGCGGGGAGCTTCCCCTTTTGTACATGTTGATCCCACCAGGCATTCGTTTGGAGGTGCAGGCAGTTCACGTCCCTTTGTTTCTTCCCCTGGTTACTATTTCGAAGGAAGTGGTCCTCAACCTTGGGGTGCAGATTCCTAGGCTTACTATACAGAGGTGGAGAGGATGCTCAGATGTTTGGGTCGTACCAGTATATGCCGATGCCGCCGCCGTATCAGTATTCCTCTCCTCAGCAGGGAGTTCATCCCTCCACTAGCACACTTCGTATCTCGGAGCAGGATCCTAGTACCCCTGGGACGGAGCTGAATCGGGATCTGGAGCGCCTAAGGAGGCGGAACAGGGACAAGGCGCCTGTGGTTGATGTCACTGTTGATGATGACTCAGATTGACCCTGCATGGTAGCGAGTTCCAGCTTGCCTGGGTTGATTTTGTATAGGATGGATTGTATTGTATTTGTATGGATTTGAAACTTGAATTTTTGTATGGTTGTATGGTTTTTTGAATTTGAATTGGTTTGAAGATTGGCTTTTTGTATGTTTGAATGTTTGGAATTGTATGCGTTGTGTGTGCCTTGAAATTTGTGGCTAGATGCATGCATGAGAATTTTGCCAAAAATTTTTGAAAAAATTTGCCCCATTTTTCGGGTGTATATACCCACTATAAGCCCCCACTTTGACTGAGGTTTTTTGGTTAGGAAAAGCGCAAGTCAAAGTATATTCAACTCTTGCTATACATATGCAGACTCGACTTAGGACGCCGATCTAGGACTAGAATGCTTGAATTTTGAAATGACCCGAAATCTGCCCGAAGCGTTGATCCGGACTTCATGAAATTGCGCGGCTTGCGGCTTTGGAATCTTGAATAATGGAGGTTGTATTCTGCTGTCCGAAACACTAAAGAGTGTGTACTCGGAGTCATAAAAGAGGACGGTGGCCTTGTCCTTTGATGCAGGCCCCTGCGTCTGGCGCAGGCTTGGCGCCTGGCGCTTGTAAGTTAACGTGCAAGCCGACTCTTGTATAAATAGGGAGCTTGTTGGATCATTTCTTGTATCAATCCTTCTCTGCTATCATTGCATACTGCTTCCACTCGAAAAGAAAAGAGAATATGGCTATGTCCTTTGAGAGTGCCTTGAACTCGTGGCTTCGTTCGCTAGGCAAATTGGAGAAAAGGGAGCTTGATGGCATGCATCTTGGGGTGCTCGTCTCTTTCTGGTTTGTAAAATTGGATTTGCTCTTCATTCTTGCTGCTTTGGAGGCTTAGGATCCCAATCATCATGTCTTCCGCTTTGGAAATAATGAGGTATGTCCCCTCCCTGAGGAATTTAGTGCTATATTGGGGTGGCCCATTATGCTGGAGCCATGCATGCCCAGTGTTGAAGAACACATTTTCTTGAGTTTTGAAAGGTATTTGGGCTTGAAGCCACCACTTTTGAGTGCAGTTATATATGGCAGAGGAGTGGATTTGTCCCTCTTTGTCACCTACTTTGCTGGGCTTGATGTTCCCAAAGTATTCCGCCTGAGAGCCTTGAGCTTTTGTATATTCGCTCGCTTTCTCTGTTCGAAGCAGGGGTTTGGCAATGGTGATGCCTCCCTAATAAAAATTGTAGAGAAGTTTGCTAATGGTCGGGACCCAATGCCGCTCGTGATTGGCGAAACATTGACGGGCCTTGATATGCTGAAGTCGGACCCCTCTTCTCTGCCGTCGGGATGTCCGGTATTACTCCAAGTAAGGATCTGGAGCTTTCTTGTATGTTGAATTTGTACTTGTATTTTGAATTTTGAATGTTGAATTTTGAAATGCGCTTCTTGTATACTCCCCAAGGTTTGGCTTATGGAGAGGCTCATGTTGGTGGCACTACCATAGAACATGGAGAGCTATAATAGAAAAGGATTCACTGTGCGACCCATGTTGTATGGCCAGCTTTCATTGGATGAGTGGCGATGCACACTCTCTGGGATTGAATCTTGTATAAGGTGGGTAGTTCCTTGGTGGGGAATTGCTGGTATGAGACATGCCCCTGGTTCCACCGCTTTGAGGGTACCAAGCCTCACAATGCTGGTATCCATTCTTGAGTATCCAGTTCCCACCTGAGCCAGTTACTTTGTCTGCGGGGTACATTGTATGGATGAGAGGCCTAAGCCAGAGGGACATTTCTTTCTCCGAACCAGCTAGAGTCCGAGGTTCTAGAGCTAGACGTCCTGCATCAACTGACTATGAGGAAGGTGACGGGAGTGTGGCCCATCCGGTGCTTGACCGTTCGGAATCCAAAGGAGGTTCGTCGTCCTCCCGTCTTGGAAGGCTTGCAAGTTCCTTCTCTCGCCGCTTGGGCAAAGGGAAGATTGATGATTGATTGCAGGAGGAGCCAGGGGATAGTACTCAAGGTGCCAAGACTCGAGAGCATAGTCGCCCGACCCTAGATCTTTGTAGGTTAAATGTGTTTGAAATTGTATTGGAAGGAATTGTGTTTGGAATATGTTTGGAAGATGTGTTTAGAAGATGTGTTTAGAATATGTGTTTAGGAAGTGAAAAGGCTTTTGAACTTTGCTTCACTTGATCCTGACTTTGTATTTGAATTAGCTTTGAAGGCCTTAGGGCCCATATAAAAAGTTATTGTGTTAAATTCCGCTTGAACATGCTTTGCTTTGAATTGGCACATTTTGAATAAAGACAACAACAATTTTTGAAATTTGATTTGATTTGATTTTTAGGATGCCCTTAATTGAGGAAATTTAAAAAAAAAATTTGTATTAAAGTGGCCGAGCCTCGAAATGAGGTTGCCTACGTGTCCCGTTAAGGAATCAGGCCAGACGTAGTTCTGACTACCTTACAGGACTTTGAATTGGATTCTTGAACTTGAACAGGGAACTTAGACATAGAACTTCTTGAGCTGATCGAGGTTGGTCAGAGATCTTAATTCTGTTCTGTCAATGTCTGTTAGTTCGACTGCTCCCCCGGAGAGGATCTTCTTGACAATGTATGGGCCTGCCCAGTTGGGTTTGAATTTTCCCCTTGGGTCCATGGTGCTTTTGCGAAGGGCTTTCAGGACAAGCTCGCCTTCTTTGATGTTTCGGGTTCTGCCCCTTTTTGTTGAAATGTCTGGCCACTCGGCGCTGATAGACTTGTACATGGTGAGCGGCTTGAAGCCGACGCTCATCGAGCATGACTAGCTCGTCATATCTTGCTTGTACCCATGCAGCGTTTCTGGGATTTTTCTTTCGAGGACTATCCTTAGAGAAGGTATATCTAGCTCGATAGGTTGTACTGCTTCCATTCCATAGACCAATGAGAACGGAGTTGCACCAGTTGAAGTGCGAATTGAAGTTCGATATCCCCACAATGCGAAATGCAGCTTCTGGGGTCAGTCCTTGTAATTGGTAGTCATTTTCATGATGATGGTCTTGACATTTTTGTTGGCTGCTTCGACTGCCCCATTGGTTTGTGGGCGATAAGGTGAAGAGCGATGATGTTGAATTTCCCGGAGCATGGGTCCGTTGGGATTGTTGTATTGAAGATTGTAATGTAATGATACATATGACAATTCATAAATCATGCGGAAACAACCATTAAGCCAGGAATACATATTATTTACACATAATCATTTAGCATAGTTTAGATGCATACTCTTTGTTGCGTGCCTTCCCTAGCTGCGCCCGAACCGGACAAGAACAAGTCTTTAGGACTCCAAGAGTCGTCCCTCCGTAGATAGTCCACAGCACGTCCGGATCCGCCTTAAGATTGACAAACTAGAATCGCCCTTAAGGTACTATTATTTTCGGCACTTTTAGGCAAATGTGTGACTGAATTTTTCTCTCAAAAACTCACTTTGAATACTTGAAAACTCATTATAAATATGTGACCCTAGGTACTTATTTATAGAGTTTATGGAAAGGAATTATAATCCTATTAGAATACAAATCTATTTAATTATAACCCTACTAGGATTCTAATTAAACAAAGTTTATCTATTAGGATTAGATTTAATCATATTACGAATCCCGGTAGCCTTAGGATTCCGAGTAACACACACGAGTGGCGCACAAGCACCGCACGCCCGCACGCAGGCCTTGCGGCCCACGCCGAGCGCACAGCGCAAGGCCCACTGTCGCAGCCTTGTCCGCGCGCGTGCCCAAGCTACGGCTGGGCCTGGCTTTTGCGCTGGGCCTGGTCGTATGCTTGGCGTGTGGTTGTTGCGCTTGGCTTGCTGGGCGATGGCCCGGCTTCGTGCTGGGCCTTCGTCTGGCAGGCCTCGTCCGATGCTAATTCGTACGATACGCTTCCGATTAAATTCTCGATTCCGGAATTCATTTCCGATACGAACAATATTTAATATTTCCGATTTCGGAATTAATTTCCGTTTCGAACAAATATTTAGTATTTCCGTTTCCGGAATTATTTTCCGATTCCGATAATATTTCCGATTCTGACAATATTTCCGTTTCCGGCAATATTTCCGATTCCGACAATATTTCCATTTCCGATAATATTTTCTGATACGTACCATGTTTCCGTTTCCGACAACATCTACGTCTTGGATAATATTTATATTTCCGATACGATCCATATTTCCGTTTCCGGCAATATCATCGTTTCCGGAGTATTCTTTTCTTGCCTGTGACGATCTCAGCTCCCACTGAAACCAAGATCCGTCGATTCCGAATATCCATAGATGGAGTATTTAATGCCATTAAATACTTGATCCGTTTACGTACTATTTGTGTGACCCTACGGGTTCAGTCAAGAGTAAGCTGTGGATTAATATCATTAATTCCACTTGAACTGAAGCGGCCTCTAGCTAGGCATTCTGCTCACTTGATCTCACTGAATTATTAACTTGTTAATTAATACTGAACCGCATTTATTAGACTTAACATTGAATGCATACTTGGACCAAGGGCATTATTTCCTTCAAAGATTGTACTGCTGAAGCTTGAAGATGTTTTTAGAACTTGAACCTTTGGAGTTTGTAACTTGAATTTTGTACTTTGGAATTTTAGATGCCTTGCTTGGCATAACCTTGCTCGGTTAGAGATTATAGAACTTGAATTTTGAATCTTGTACTTGTTGAATGGGTCTTCACATTCACCTTGGAAATGGGTTCCCTGATCACTGATGAACTTCTGAGGAACACCGTATCTGCATATATTGTTTTCTTGTCTGAACTAGGCCACTTTCTTGGAACCCAACACCTTGAAAGATCTGGATACCTGGACTCTTAAATAAACCCGGCCTCTAGCTGCTTAGAGACCTCTTCTTGAATTTTGAGGGAAACGTCCGGTTTCATGCCACGGAGTTTCTGCTTGACGGGTTTTGAACCTGGAATGTGGGGAATTGTATGCTGACCGATGCTTGGATCAACCCCTGGCATATCATGATAGGACCATGCGATGACGTCTACATACTCTAAAAGTAGCTTGATAAGATCGTCCCGCTCTGCTTGAGAAAGAGTTAAACCAATCTGAACTAGTTTTGAATCACTGTTGTTAGAAAGGTTGATTTTTTCTGTTTCCTCAATTATGGGGGTCCTGTTTTCGTGATTTTCGATAGATTTTTGAAATTCAAAGTCAGTTTCTTGTGAAGCAAAGTTGTTTGGATTAGGACTGTGTTTTGAATTAGGACTCGAAGAGTAAGTAGAAATTGAAGTGTTATTGAGATCAGCAATCATTACATCGACTGTTTTGACTTGAAGCTCGGCCGTTAGAGGCTCTTGATTGATGCAAGACTCTAGTTCTAGACACTTAGACTCATTGCTAGACTCATATCCAGACTCATCCTCAGACTCGGACTCGCTCATCATAGATCCTTCGTCCACAGTAATCTTGAACATTTTGCCATTTGGAGCAGATATCTTGAGGGACTTGAAGCTTAATTTGTAGGAGATGTACTGGCTGCTCGTTCGATGCCGACTATGAGGGAGGCTAGGGCTGATAGATTTCTTTTCAACCTCTCTCCTCTTCGGCGAACCCACAGGATCCTTGGACTCCTATTTAGAACACACCAGATGATTTTAGAACTTGGACTTCCCGACACATGATATGATATGCATGCAATGAATGAGACCTAGACTTGACTCTAAGTGCCACTCCGAAGACTCGGGATTTTGGGTTTTTGTACTTGTATCCGGGATTTGCAACCCGTTGGAAATGTTTGAGAGGAGCCTTCATTCTTTTGTGGAAGTTGACTCTTTGTACTAGAACTTGGAATATCGAAAAAAAGAATATTTTGACCTATTGGAAATTGGACTTATTTGAAGGGAATTTCAACCCGCTCAAGAATTTGGAAATTGGACTTGTACTAGGAAATTGAATTTTGTATTATTTCAAGGGAATTTCAACCCGTCAATATTTTAGGGGGATTTCAACCCATTGGACTTGGAGTATTTGAAGGGAATTTCAACCCGATTGAAAAGGGAATTGACTTTGTATTATTTCAAGGGAATTTCAACCCGTCAATATTTTAGGGGAGTTTCAACCCATTGGATCTAGAGTATTTGAAGGGAATTTCAACCCGCGGGAGAATTGGGATTTGTATTATTTCAGGGGATTTTCAACCCGTTGGAAGATTGGACTTGTATTATTTTAGGGGATTTTCAACCCGTGGATAGAATTTGAACTTGTATTATTTCAGGGTATTTTCAACCCGTTGAATGGAATCTCGAACTTGTATTATTTCTGGGGAGTTTCAACCCGTGGATAGAATTTGAACTTGTATTATTTCAGGGGATTTTCAACCCGTCGGAAATGTTTTGAATTTTGTATTGGGGAGCAATGGAAAGCAAGATTTCTTTGTAGCTTGAAGATGAATTTGGAATTTGAATTTGACTCGAAGTTTGAACTTTGAAATGGAAAGGACGCACTTTTGTATGTAGAACATGAGGCTTTGTATTTGGAAAATCCGGCATTATGTTGCCGTGGATTTGAAACATTGAATTTGGGAACTTGAAAGTCCGACATTATGCCGCCGTGGATTTGGAATCTTGAAGTATAGGACTGGAGGTTTGAAATATAGAATAGAAAAGTCGGCATTACGGCGGCATGAATTTGGAATTTGACCCTTGAAGCTTGAAATTTTTGAAAGGTCGAGTTGGAAAGTTGGCATTATGCCGGTATGGGCTCGAACATTTGAACTTGAGGTTTTGACATTGGAATCGACAACTTGAGTTTGAGGTTTGAAGACTTGAATGTTTGAAATAGGAAATCCGGCATAACGCCGTTGGATTTGGGTTTTGAACTTGAAATTTGGAACTCGAAATTTGAACTAGAAAATCCGGCATTATGGTGCCGTTGGATTGAGTCTTGACTTGAAACTTGAAACTCGAAATTTGAATTAGAAAATGCGGCATTATGGCGCCGTTGGATTTGGACTTGAAAATGGAGGTCTTAGACTACAAAATTTGGATTTGAACTTGAAACTCGAAATTTGAATTATAAAATCCGGCATCATGACGCCGTTGGATTTGAACCTTGAAAATTGAGGTTTGGATTTGAAATTTTGGATTGAACTTGAAACTCGAGATTTGGACTAGAAAATCCGGCATTATGACGCCGTCGGATTAAATTTTGAACTTGGAACTTCGAATTTGGACTTGAAAATCCGGCAAAATAACGTCGTTGGATTGCATTTTGAATTTGGAGCTCGGGAATTGGACTTGAAAATCCGGCATTATAACGCCGTTGGATTGAATTTTGAATTTGGACCTTGGAATTTGGACTTGAAAATCAGGCATTATGACGCCGTTGGATTGAATTTTGAATTTGGAACTTGGAATTTGGACTTGAAAAATCCGGCATTATGACGCTGTTGGATTGAATTTTGAATTTGGAACTTGGAATTTAAACTTGAAAATCCGGCATTATGACGCCGTTGGATTGCATTTTGAATTTGGAACTTGGAATTTTGACTTGAAAATCCGGCATTATGACGCCGTTGGATTGAATTTTGAATTTCGAATTAGGAACTTGGACTTGAAAATCCGGCATTATGACGCCGTTGGATTGAAATTTGAATTTGGCATTTGTGCGTGAGGCGTGTTTAAGGGTTTTGAATCAAATGGAGTGACACTCCCAAAGACCCTAAAATCGGCGATTTAATTGCATGAGGTTTGAATGATGCTCCTAGGGGTTTGGTTTCCTAGTTGGAGGCTAATTGGTTTTGGCAAGCTAGAACTCGAGGTTAGCCATTCACGCGTGCAAAGACGCCCACACAATGCACAAGTAGCACGTTGTCACACTAATCATGAATATGAATGCGACATGCAAAGTTCTCAACCTAAGGTCGGTCTAAGTTTTGTATGATGAAAGTTGTCGGCTTTGGGTGTCAAAAGGTACTCGGCTAAGAGACGAATCCGGCGACAAGCTTGCACATCCGTCTAAGGGAAGTGTGTGTCGGCAGACGACCTCCATACTTGACATCGGGAATGTCAAGTAAATTCCAAGTTTCGGTAGGCGCGGAAATGGTCACACACTTTGGTCGGGAACCGTATGGAGAGTCACCATTTCGTTGCCTCCGGGGCTAGCCCGAATGTAGAACACATCCATTTGGGCAAAGGTAGAAATTCATTTTGCACAATATGGTTTTCGAAAAATGTATGAAATGCCTAGAAATTGAAATTGAAATCGTACTTGAATTTGTATTTGTAAAGCTCGTTTTTCGACACTCGTTCACGAGGTTTGGGAGCGTCCTTCCAGATTCAAAAATAGACTAACTCCCAACACGAAAAGTTGAGCAAAAGTGGGCGACAAGCCACTGTGAGCCACTGTCCTGGATGCAGGTAGTGGCGTTGGGCGCATGGGCTGCGCCTGGCGCCAGTGCTGGCATCGAGTACTTAAGCAGATCAGTGGCTTGCTGCTCGAAATAAGCCCCCATTTTCGAATTGAAATTAGTAAAGGTCCCCAGTGGAGTCGCCAGAATTGTAGGGGTTTTATTTTTATGCAAAACTTGTTTCCCGTTCTACAAGAGGGGCGGTTCTTTAGAAAATAATAGAATTTTTGTACCTCGAAGGAGTCGCCACCAAACATTGTTTAAAGTCTCGTTTGGAGAGACCGCAAGTGACTCTATTTTGGATAAGGCTTTGAATCCTCGAAACGGATGGGTCAGATCCGGGCACGGGAACGAAATGCTTATTCCGCGAGCTTTATAAATATTCAAGTACGTTGGCACAACATTTTTTCGAAAATATACCCTAGATTAGACTATGTGGGTTTGAATTTAGAGCAAATAGAATCTCTAATTGTATGGTGGTCACTTTGCTTTAAAAATTGATTTAAGGAACCTAAGGCCGGTTTGTCCAAGAAATTATCTTTGTTAAGCGTGATGTAACCTTTGTATTTTGTTGTATTTAGCATGTGTGGTGATGAAAGCAATAAAGCAAATAAAGCAACATCACAATACTAAATAAAGTGCAGAATTAGTAAATACAAGACCCCCTAGAAAAGGACTAGGGAGTAGGTCCACATTGCCTAGAAATGGACTAGGCAAGTAAAGATGCGGAATTGAAAGTGCGGAATTGAAATTGCGATATTGAAATTGCGGTATTGAAATTGCGGTATTGAAAGTGCGATATTGAAAATGCAATATACGAAAGGTGCATAATTGAAATTTGTACTTGGGCACATGAGATTCGAACGCCAAGCGGCTCCTTAAAAATAAATGCGCCCGACACGAATTCAAAGCCAAAAATCTCAACTTGGGAGAGGTTGCTCAACCCAAATATCCTAGATTTTGCATGTTAAACTTGAACTTGAAATCTTGAATATTGAAGTTTTGAACTTGAAATAATTGAAATTTGAACTTGAAAGGATCCTAGTTTAGGGAAGTAACCATGAACAACCCTAAATATGGTGAGATCTTGAAAATTAAAAACTTGAACTTGTATATTGAAAAATGGAGTTTTGAATCTCAAAAGACTAAACCTTTCAATGTTAAAAGGTGTCATCTTTGATTACCCCATACTTGAAGGTGATTCTAGTCCAAAGAAGTGATTGTAAACAACTTTGGACATCCTTGAATCTTGAAAGTTTGCATTTTGTATTTTGAAAAAGTTTGTATTTTTGAAAAACATGTATGATTGTTGCAAGTGGTGTTTTTCATGATTAAAAAAAACACCAACTTGCTAATCATTTTGAAATCAAAGCAACATAATTGATTAGAATGGGATTCGGATTTACCTATTTAGGTTTAGGCAAGAGCTCCCAATTGCTTAGAATTTAGGAATTTTGTATGTGTTTTTGAGGAGTTTTTGAGTTGTATTTTGAGGCGTAATGTCAGACTTACGACGTTGTATTGTTGTTCTCCTCCTCATTATGCTGAAAATGAGGGGTATTTATAGGAGGAATGGGTGCAAGGCGCCAGCACACGCCAGCGCAGCGCGCTGGACCAGTCCAGAGTGCGCTGCTGACGTGGCTTGAATGCCGCCAAAGCAAGGACGCAGGCTCTGAAGGAAATAATGCTCTTGGTCCAAGTATGCATTTAATGTTAAATCTAATAAATGCGGTTCAGTATTAATTAACAAGTTAATAATTCAGTGAGATCAAGTGAGCTGAATGCCTAGCTAGAGGCCGCTTCAGTTCAAGTGGAATTAATGATATTAATCCACAGTTTACTCTTGACTGAACCCGTAGGGTCACACAAATAGTACGTAAACGGATCAAGTATTTAATGGCATTAAATACTCCATCTATGGATATTCGGAATCGACGGATCTTGGTTTCAGTGGGAGCTAAGATCGTCAAAGGCAAGTAAATGAATACTCCGGAAACAATGATATTGCCGGAAACGGAAATATGGATCGTATCGGAAATATAAACATTATCCAAGTCGTAGATGTTGCCCGAAACGGAAACATGGTACGTATCGGAAAATATTATCGGAAATGGAAATATTGCCGGAATCGGAAATATTGTCGGAAACGGTAATATTGTCAGAATCGGAAATATTATCGGAATCGAAAAATAATTCCGGAAACGGAAACATTAAATATTTGTTCGAAACGGAAATTAATTCCGGAATCGGAAATGTTAAATATTGTTCGTATGGGAAATGAATTCCGGAATCGGGAATTTAATTGGAAGCATATCGTACGAATTAGCATCGGACGAGACTTGCTGGACGAGGGCCATCACGAAGCCAGGCCGTCGCCCAGCAAGCCATACGCATCAAAACCACACGCCAAAGCCTCGTCAGGCCCAGCGCAAGGCCAGGCCCAGCTAGGCGTGGCGCACGCACGGATCGGGTGGGCTACGAGCATTGGGCCAAGGCATCGTGCAGTTCACGTGGGCCGCGAGGCATGCGCGCGGGCTGTGCGGTGCTCGTGCTCGTGCTCGTGCTCGTGTGCGTGCTATACAAATCCTAAAGCTATCGGAATTCGTGCTATGATTAAATCCTAATCTTAGAAGATAGAAATTAATTATTTAGAGTTCTAAAAGGATTCCAATTAATTAATTAGTATTCTAACAGAATTCGAAATCTTTTTCCATGATTCTATAAATATATGCCTAGGGTCATAAATTTATACACGAGTTTTTTAACAAGTATTCATGCAATAAAAGCTGTGATTTTTTAGCAGAAAAATCAGTCACATTACTTGCCCATTTACCCGAAAATAATAGTACCTTAAGGGCGATTCTAGTTGGTCAATCTTAAGGCGGATCCGAACGTGCTGTGGACTATCTACGGAGGGACGACACTTGGAGTCCTAAAGACTTGTTCTTGTTCGGTTCGGGCGCAGCTAGGGAGGGCACGCTACAAAGTGTATGCATCTAAATTATGCTAACTGATTATGTGTAAATAATATGTTTCCTGACATTAAGGTTTTTCCGCATGATTTATGTTTTTCATATGTATCATAACCTAACAGTGGTATCACGAGCCTCTTATTATTTGCATAATCTAAATTGCATAACATGGTTAAATTTTACAAATTTGCAAAGAATTAAAAGGGGTGATTAATTTTCGTAATTGTTAATTAATTGAAAATTGCGTTTATTTAATTATATGTACGCAGTTTTTAGGTAGTTTATTTGTTACTCAACCAAATCTAGTGATTTTTGTGTCAATTCCGCATGTAAAAGGCATTCAAAAATTTTGACAAAAATATTATTTTTCGGCCGAACCCAGAATTCCCACATTCGAAGCCTAACTATGACTTTTCGGAGGTTTTAGTTTTTCGAACGCAAAAGTTTGTAAATTTAAGATGTTAAATTGAATATTTGCGATTCTTGTTGATAAATCTTGAATTTTTGATTGACCTACTGTATATGTTTAACAATATTGAATGCCTAGACTTGTTAATTATACAACCTAATTTGTAATTATGATTAATTTGTTGAAATTCGAATAATTTAGAATTGATTTGATTTTCATAATTAATTAATGATTTAATTAGATATCCATGATTAAAAACCACCATAAAAATTTATAATTTGTGATAAATTTTTTTAATTTTTATGACCTAGATTTGAATCCATGTTAATCGAAAATTAATTGATTAATAAATTTTCGATTTTTCACCCTAAAATTATGAAATTAATATGATTTAATAATTTGTCGATAATTTTAAGGATTTTTTGTCATTTAACACCTTAAAAAAATCAGTTTTTGTAATTAAACACCTTACTTATTTTTTATTATATTTAAACACCTTAAAAATCTAAAAATTTATAAATCAACACCGCTTAACGATTTCCATAAGAAAAAAACGTTGATTTTTAATCATGCTATAACTTCCAAAGCATAATTTGATGGTAAAAGGAGTTGTTTACCACCATATCATGCCTTGGGAACTTTAGCTTAGTTAAAAACTAATGTTTTTTCTAACAAAAATTGTCAAGTGGTGTTGATTTCTAAATTTTTTTGTTTTTTAATGTGTTTAAAAACAATAAAAAATAAGTAAGGTGTTAAATTACAAAAACTAGTTATTTTAAGGTGTTAATGACAAAAAATCCTAATTTTAAATTAAAAATTTTAAATTTTTATGAAAAACGCTCATAAATGTTGCATACACAAAGCAAAGGACGCTACGTGTTACCCTTAAGGGGTATTGTATAGTACGGGCACGCGACGACGAGCAAGGGAGCTCGTCGCCCGTACGGTACGAATGCAGCTAGCGAGCAACATAGCATGGTGCGCGCGCGAGGCAATGGTGCTGGCCGTGTGTGCTATGCGATGGGCGATGAGCGATGGGTGACAAGAAAGGCACTGCGAGTAGTCGCGTGTGGGCAGCAATCGTGCTACGCCACAGCACGCACTGCCTCGCGCCATCGAGCGCTGGCTCGCGCAGCGAGCGATGGCTCGCGTGCAGCGAGCGATGTCTCGCGTGCAGCGAGCGATGCCTTGCGAAAGGGCAGCTGCGATGCGATGTACGCGGGCAGGCTGCGCGCAAGCGTGGCTTGCCTTGCTGCGTTTGCGTGTGGCTGCTGCCTCTCGTGCCTTGTGCAACGGTCAGTCGAGGGGCGATGCGGCCTCGAGGCTCGATGGGGCTTGGGCGCAAGCCCAAGTGCCTCGTCTTGCGACGATTGACACGTTTTGGTTTTTATTTGAATTTTCAGTTCGGAAATAATTTAATTAATTTTAAAATGAAAAATTTAAATTGTTTTCTCGGATTTTAATTTTGAATATTATAATTATTATAAATTTTTATTTATGCTAATTATTTTACTAAAATTAAACCTTGAATTAATTTAAATTCTTAAATTCAACTGAAAATAAATTAAATGTATTCGATTATAATTTTATATGAGCTTTAAATTTTAATTAAACTTGTATGTTTCTGGTTAGACTAGAAATACATTTTTTATGTTTAACATTAGTAAAGCATATAAAGTTATTGGTTTAAGTGGGAGCTTTTAGTCATAAACTCTTGATTAGGTCTACAATCCTTTAAGGTTAAAACAACTTGATTAGAATTAATAAGGACGGAATAATTGGTAGATTATTGGTGCCCTTGATTAATTGCTGCAAATATTTATGTGATGCATAACATGTGTTTTACTAACCAGCTATGTGGGCCATTCATGATAATGAATGGGTGAATGGTATATATTGTATATGTACTGTTTTGCAGGTTAATGAAAGTGACTAGTATGGCCCAAATAGGATAGAAATATGGTCTGTGTACCATTAATTTGAATGTAATATTGGTCTAAAGTACCAAATTTTATTGCTTTTAAATATATTGTATGCGTACCATCAAATAGTTGTAATTAGTTTAAATTCTAGCTTATCCTATTTGAAGAAAATGGCGCCCCCCATGGTGAAATTCAAGACGGAGTTTCCAATCCATTTTCAAGACGGACTTTGAAGTTGAAGCTTCAAGATGAAGTCGGGCCATACTAGATCACATTTATATCTTATGCAAGTTTTAAGTTATTTATTGCTTTAAATATGTCTTAATTATGCATGAGATTATGGCTTGATTATGTTGCATGATTAAAGATTTTAGTTCACTTAAAATCTAACCAACATAATAAGAGCCTTAAGTTCCAAACTTTAAAAATTGAGTTAAAAGGTGTCATGCCAAAATAAAACCTACTTGGATAACCTTTACATCAATCTTAGTAATAGTTTTCCGCCATAGCGAGGTGTTACTAATTGATCCTAAAGGGGTAAGGTACACAAATAATTGTGAGTACATGTTAGTTTTGGTGAAACTCAACGATATAAGTAAGGAGTCCTTTTATGTCGTGGCAAAATTGATAGGTTTACCTAATAAGTTCTTAGACGTACGTATTAACCAAGAGTAGTTTCTAGACTATTAGCAAAAGGCTTTTGCTTACCTAAAATATTTTAGAATTGAGTCTAAATACATAATGTGCTTAATTCTTCAATGGTTTTAGGGTCTTGGAATCATTTTATTCACACCTGCCGGAACAATAAATTCGAATAAAATGTCAATAACTTGTTTAAATTGCATGATTGCTTTAATTTTCAATTTTCAAGGATAAATGTTTAGACTTTGCATGCTTCAATGTATGTTTTAATTATTGTTTATAATTAAATATTTTGCACTGCAGCAAACCTTTTTAGAAAGGTAACAGTAAATTTCCTCGATTGGTAGTGAATCCAAGAACGATTCACGGAAATGAGAGAATGAGCGATTTAAAATGTACGTTTCTTTTAGCGACTTTTATGGTTGTTTTTGAATATCAAAGTCGAATGGCAAACCGATTGGTGCTTGTGAAATCAAACTACAATGTAGTTTTGAGATCATAAAGCATTGAGTTTAAACGCTCAGCTTTACCAATGGTTAACAACCTAATATCTTTGTCCATTTAATTCTCGAATGAGTCTAGTCCCTAGACATTCGAATAGATCCATACTTAGGGAACTTTAGAAGCTTCTGGTAATATCATCTAGTTGAAACAAATATTCAACATAAATAAATGGTAAGAACTTTGATAGAGGGACATTGGACATGTCTAAACAAAGTATAAAAGTCAAATCTAGAGAAGTCAATTCTTAAGACTATAAGAAAGGGTACAAGAAATAGGAAAACAAGGAACAAAAGAAAGGAATTTGCATTCCGTTTCTACCTATAAGTTTATATTTAAAGAGAAGTAACCTAGCAATTACACTTCCTTGGTATCATATACCCCTTGAGGTTCTTACTTCGGTAATAACTCAAACAATGAAAGCTAGGTTAAACTAATGGCTACAAGTAGGAAATGAAGCATGGCAATGCTACATTAGTTGTAGGGTCATCTAGTTTGTTTTAAGTCCTTTCAAAGGCTGGAACTTAATGGCTATTTTGTTCCACAATCAGCATACCTAAATTTCTATTTTCAAACACAGAAAGACTCACATTCAGAAGAACAAAAACAATGTTTGTTTGTTTATTTGAATGAAATGGTCATTTACGGGTTTAGTCAATATGCTTGATTAAAACAAACAACTCTAACAATAAAAACTTTACTAGGTTTAAATCAACCCCTTGATTTGAGTTCCACTAATCTTTGGCATTGTTGCTTAGACCATATCAACAAGTTAACATTCATAAGCTCTATTTTGATTGACTTTTGAAAGTTGATTGATTTCTAGATCAATTCAAGACAAGCTAGTCTTACTTGTTGAAAGTAACAAAAGATATGAACTATTGTTAGAACGCCTAGACGATAGAGTTCAAAGCTAAAGAAAGAGATTTTATGACTTTATTATTTCACCTAGATTTGAGTGAATATTGGTTTATTTACTCAAAGTGATATAAGTTTGAATCTGTATGGCTAGTTCAAAGATTCAGAAATATAAATCCCACTTGGCAAGAAAATCATAAAGATCTAGGTTAGATAATGTTGATGATTACTTAAGTCTAGAATGATCATCAATGATTGTGTGTAGTAAATTCACAATCTAGCTCCATAAGATATGGCATATCTAAGTTGGAATGATCGAAGTCAATTAGTACTTGATTCAATCAATGATGAATCATAACAAATTTTCCTATAATTTCTAAACAAAATGCTCAACTACCACCAAACTAAACCAAATTCGTCAAAGCTATTGAAAAGTAATTTAAGAATATATTTTCATAATATATCTAAAGAGTTCCTAAACTCAGTGGGAGATTAGTGTTTGTTATTCAACAAACTAAGGCCCAAGTATAGATATATGGTTCATTGTGATTTATTCAAATGAGACACAAGGGTATTGTTTCTACCACGAATTTTTGAGAACATAATGTTTGTTTGCTCGAAATAATGTCCTTTTGGAGATTCGTTTCCAAAATGACAAGTGGGAGAAAATAGACCTCGAAAGTCTTCGAGGCGAACAACAAACATAAACGGACATTCCGGAGGCTTTTCGAAATTCTTCAGAAAATCCGAACACATATTCTTAAGGACTTTAGAAGTGGCTTTAAAGAATAGACATCTCTTAGAAGACTTTACAAGTGCTTCAAGGAGAACAGAATATTCAAAGGACTTTCAAAGTGTGTTGATATTCTATTTGTTTGATGTTCTATACCCAAGTAGGCATAGAGTTCAAGTCACTGAAACTATGAGATTCTTCTATTAGATAGTGAAGAAACATGGAGTTCAAGTCACTGAAACTATGTGATTCTTCTATTAGATAGAGAAAGAACCTACAACTTGCAGTCAAACTATTATCATGTAGATTAATGAGTTTGTGACTTGTAAGAAAGCTATGACGAAACCTAGATTCCCTAAAATGGTTATAGGCCATATATAGACTCAATGTTTTAAATGGTTAAAGGACATAAAACA
The DNA here is from genome assembly GCF_020520425.1 of Spinacia oleracea. Classification (NCBI taxonomy): domain Eukaryota; kingdom Viridiplantae; phylum Streptophyta; class Magnoliopsida; order Caryophyllales; family Amaranthaceae; genus Spinacia; species Spinacia oleracea. Next base: position 28,327,971 of record NC_079488.1, read on the forward strand.
TACTCAATGTTTTGATGACAAAATTTAAATTTTGTTGATTTGCAAGAATAGTTTCACACCTATTGGTTGCAAGTTTGTTTTAAGGATGAAAACCATCAAACATGAAATTGTGTTCAAACACAAAGCTAGATTAGTTGCTAAAGGTTACAAGCAAATTCACGGCGTGAATTGTGTTGAAGCCTCATGCAAAATCGTAATGTTCAAGTCTATAAATCAAGTAATAATTGCATATTGGTACATATGTAAGTTGGATGACAAAACGTATTCCTCAATCGAATGTTGGAATAAACTATGTACATGGTATGTCATAGGATTTGTGGATCCAATAAATGCTTGAAAAGGAAAGCTAGCTTATGAAATCTAAGTACAAATTTAAGCAAGCAATTGGGAATTGGAACTGTATTTTAGTGAAAATAATAAGTATTTTAGTTTCATAAAATGTACATGATTCTTATGGATATATAAGAAGTTTAGTGGGAGTACGTAAAAACTTAATTGGTCCTATGTGTATCACACACATATCTCTCTATTGTGAAATAACATTCAAATGCTAATGACTTAGATTTAGAATTATTCATCAATGATGGACCAAGACGAAACTTAGTACATAATGGGTTTTAAGATCTATTTATAAAGATCTTATATTATTGTTTTGGATTAAATAAAGGCATTTACTAAATCAAGCACGAAAGACTCCACTGGAGACATTCGACCCATGTGAATAAATATAAGTAAAGAATGTTTGAACTATGTATAAGCATTTACTAAGTTAAACATCAAAGGATCTAAGTGAGATTCTTAACCTATATTATATGTCAAAGAATTTAGCTGGATTTAGTATCTACTGAAACTAGATGAGCTAAAGTTACATGAATAGAATTCAATTGGGAATTATTCTGCAAAAGAATTTATCATGTATGATATAATATGAGGATCGCCAAAAACGTATCGTATGAATTTAGGCATGACGAACATATACCAATCTCTAATTGATCTAAGTGAAAATCAACTAGATTGAGATCAAGAAAAACTTATGGTACTTGAAAAGGTACATAAGAAAAGTTCTTGATTCAAGGAAATAAAGATATGCTAAATATTTATGCTACACGCATAAACACTGGCAAAGGATCAAGCAAGATTCCTTTGGAGTTAACCATTGACAAGGACGAACTATAGAGCATCGTGTTTTGAAATGGCAACATGGATTGGAGACCATGAGTTGTTGCGTGGGAAATAAAAATAATAATTTCTATGTTCTAAGACACAGATGGAAAGTCTTCCACATATCTATGGACTGCTTGGATAAGTAAATCCAAACAAAGCATCACTAGCAACCTATACAGTTGAAGTAAAAGTAATTATTGCCTAAGAAGCAATGAAACAGGGTTGTTCTTGGGTGGATCACATGTCTGCTGACTTGATGGTTCTTCATTGCAAAATGCGTAGAACCACTATCGAAGTAAGAAAGACTAGATCACATAATAAACAAACTCAAAAGATCTTATCATATCTCGAAGAACATTCGATGAAAAAGATATTAAGATTGGCAAAGCATGATAACTAAACCTATGCAACAAGTGAGAAGCAACACTCACATTGTAGCACTGGAAATCAAACATAGCTTTGAATTCCATGAACTGTTTTAAAGATGGGTTTGAGGCCCATGGTTGCAAAACATTAGGGTTGAACATTTATCATATATGAAATGTATTTGCATATTCCATTTAATATTGGTTTAGTATTAAATGATAAGTCCCTTCAATTTGACGATATATTCAAGATAGACTGTCAGGACCAGTCCTATGACTAAGAAATGTCTATCAAGTGAACTTGAATGTCAAAAGTTGAAAAAGTTCCCTGGTCGGAGTTTTCTATAAAGATGGATGCATAGAAAACGTTAGACGACTAGAATGCAAGATAGTTCTGTTTCTTGAACTATGTGGACATGACAATGTCGTAATCATTTGCATAGATACTTACTTTGGGAAGACTAGTATCGGACAGACCTATGAAACTTTACTGTAAGAGATAAAATCTGTCATAAGTAAATTTCATTGAAATTATTAGACACTAATCCTCAATACCTGAGTGATTTGAGATTACTTATTTGAGAATTGGTTACTTTGACGTTGTCAACCGTCGCACCGTAAAAGGAGGCTATAAAGGCAACGCTCAGGTAATCACCTATCAAACAAAGTCTAATCTCAAGATCGCAAGATTGGGATTGTCCTTCCATAAATCGGGATGAGATGCTGAAAAGTTGTACAAGGCCACTCGGAGAGCTAGAAACTGTAAAATGCATGGCCGTGCTCAGATGAATCATAGGCTATGATTATCTGTTTATTTGATCAGTTGAACTCTGAAACCGAGAAACACCTCTGGACATAATAAGGATGACAACTCTTACCTTATGTTCAAGAGAAAGCATCGAGCGACAAAGGAATTAGGAAATGCACACTTGTCCCTAAGGACAAGTGGGAGACTGAAGGAAATAATGCCTTTGGTCCAAGTCTGCATTCAATGTTAAGTCTAATAAATGGGGTTCAGTATTAATTAACAAGTTAATAATTCAGTGAGATCAAGTGAGCTGAATGCCTAGCTAGAGGCCGCTTCAGTTCAAGTGGAATTAATGATATTAATCCACAGCTTACTCTTGACTGAACCCGTAGGGTAACACAAATAGTACGTAAACGGATCAAGTATTTAATGGCATTAAAAACTCCATTTATGGATATTCGGAATCGACGGATCTTGGTTTCAGTGGGAGCTAAGATCGTCAAAGGCAAGTAAATGAATACTCCGGAAACAATGATATTGCCGGAAACGAAAATATGGAACGTATCGGAAATATAAATATTATCCAAGTCGTAGATGTTACCGGAAACGGAAACATGGTACGTATCGAAAAATATTATCGGAAATGGAAATATTGCCGGAATTGGAAATATTGCCGGAAACGGAAATAATGTCAGAATCGGAAATATTATCAGAATAGGAAAATAATTTCGGAAACGAAAATATTAAATATTTGTTCGAAACGGAAATTAATTCCGGAATCGAAAATGTTAAATATTGTTCGTATCGGAAATGAATTTCGGAATCGGGAATTTAATCGGAAGCGTATCGTATGAATTAGCATCGGACGAGACTTGCTGGACGAGGGCCAAGCACGAAGCCAGGTCGTCGCCCAGCAAGCCATACGCATCAAAACCACACGCCAAAGCCTCGCCAGGCCCAACGTAAGGCCAGGCGCAGCTAGGCGTGGCGCGCGCACGGATCAGGTGGGCTGCGATCATTGGGCCAAGACGCCGTGCAGTTCGCGTGGGCCACGAGGCATGCGCGTGGGCTGTGCGGTGCTCGTGCTCGTGCTCGTGCTCGTGTGCGTGCTATACGAATCCTAAAGCTATCGGAATTCGTGCTATGATTAAATCCTAATCCTAGAAGATAGAAATTAATTATTTAGAGTTCTAAAAGGATTCCAATTAATTAATTAGTATTCTAACAGAATTCGAAATCCTTATGATTCTATAAATATATGCCTAGGGTCATAAATTTATACACGAGTTTTTTAACAAGTATTCATACAATAAAAGCTGTGATTTTTTAGCAGAAAAATCAGTCACATTACTTGCCCATTTAGCCAAAAATAATAGTACCTTAAGAGCGATTCTAGTTGGTCAATCTTAAGGCGGATCCGGACGTGTTGTGGACTATCTACGGAGGGACGACACTTGGAGTCCTAAAGACTTGTTCTTGTTCGGTTCGGGCGCAGCTAGAGAGGGCACGCTACAAAGTGTATGCATCTAAATTATGCTAACTGATTATGTGTAAATAATATGTTTCCTGGCATTAAGGTTTTTCCGCATGATTTATGTTTTTCATATGTATCATAACCTAACAGGCTCCGTCCTTGTTTCGTCTTGTAGTGTTGTACCTGTTGTACGAATAGTACTAGGTTTGGCGTTTTGTATTTGCTTGGAGGTTAAGGCATCATTTAGCGTCTAAAAACAAGCCTTTCTCGGGTTTTGAATTCCGGTTTTACGAGACGGGGCCCGACATGCTCGGTTATGTGGGTCGGCGCCCGAATTTGACTTGCCTTATATGATTTTGAGTGGAAAAGGCCTAGTAAAACAAATGGGATGGTCTACTAGATGAGATTGTACTTGGATTTTGAAAGTTGTATTTTGTACCGAGAACCGAAAGGGGAACGGTCTCGGGGGTAGGATCTTGAATTTTGGAAGTATTTTTAGCAATAGGGATTTCTGCTTGGAGTTATTCCAATCACCTAGTAAGGATAATGGTATCGTCATCATCCCAGAGGGGAGACACAAATTAGGTGTCTACAGGTGAAAAATAAGAAAATGAAATCTTGTAATGACTGTGTGTAAGAGTAATGATTGGGTGTAAGAAAAAGTAATAAAGAAATCAAGGAGATAGAAGATATTTTTATAAAGTAATAAAAAATCATAAGAGTGGGGTTGAGTGGGTGAATAGGGAAATTTGAATGAATTAAATAAGGGATGGTGGGGAAATTTATGGTAAAAAGTCATGTCCAAAAGTAGAAACAGGAAGATCAAATAGGAACGACATTTATAGAAATAGGAACATCAAAAAGGAATGGAGGGAGTACGTGAACTACTGGTCTTGTATATGCACACAATTGCATGCGAATATATATATATATATATATATATATATATATATATATATATATATATATATTGTGTTTTACAATTAATTACCATAAATGAGAGGGAAGGATAGCTCAGTTGGTTAGTGATGTGGCCTAAAAGAACGCCACCTGGCTGTACCAAGAAAGCCCAGAAAGAAGGCCCAAAGGCCCATCAGCAGGCAAATCTCAAATTGACTCATAAACCCGCATGCACACGCAGGGCCAAGACCCATCAGTGGGTCATGAGACCCACTTGCTCAGGAGGAGCCCATTCCGCTATTTCCCAAAAAGAAAGGCCCAAATGCTTAAGAGGCCCACCAGGTCTAAACCAAGCCCCCAAAACTTAGCAGGACACGTGTCCTGATCTTGCAGAGCATCCAATCATGCAGGACCAGTTCCCAAGAAACCTTAGCATTATAAATAGTGCAGATCCCTAAGTAAAAGGGGCGATCAATTCATTCCCACCAACCAAAAATTATCTTTTCTCTGCCTTCTCTCTACAAATTACTTTTGTCTCTAACTTATACTTACTTGTTTTGCAGGAATATTCCTACGGGAATATTCTTGTTTTGCAGGTTGGCAGAGGTTCGTGCCAGCTCATACTTGATACCTCCGAGGAACGCGTGACACGTCATCACCGTAAAAGATCCCACAACATTTGGCGCCGTCTGTGGGGAGGTATAGTATCATGGCCGAACCGCACTCTGACAGAAAGTATACTGGTGAGGAAGAAGAGAGACGGCCTCTCGAGAGGAGTCAACGTCATATAGAAGAAGCCAATCGAATCGCAAATGCAGGAAGCACACCACGTCGGGTGCAGGAAGCTGAGGTGGTCGTAGAAGAAGAACCAATTGTGGACGCGTCTCCGCCGGGCGGCCACTTAAGCCCCAGCGTTCGAGACTCCGTGCTGGATGAGAATTTGGACTTGCCAGTCTCGGCAGGGTCGCTGCGCGAGATCTTAGCAGGATTCCAACAACAAATTAATCAAACCTTTCGACAGCAGATGAGCACCACATTGCAAGATGAAATTCGGAAAAACATGCTAATCTACGACACTGAGAGGACGGCTCCACAGAGGCCCCTCAGGTTGGGCGTCAATCGGATAAACAAAATGCCACTTAGATCCAATGTATGGAGAGCTGGAGAAAGCTCCCGTCCGCAGGCTAGCCGTGGAATCAACCGTGTGCCTGAGCGCTCGGGGATTGACCACGGCCTCCCAACTTCTCTACTTCGAAGGGACCAAGTCATACGACCACCATCTAGGGGAAACCCACCAGCCATCTTACGTACCGCCTTGAGGCGTCAAGAATATTATGAAGCTGAATCTGAACTATCAGATACTGGGTCCACCCCTGTGATGGAAGATCCGCCATTTTACCCCTCTACTCGAGGACAGACCCAGATGACGCCCAACAGGGTAAGCCTGCATCCCCGCCTGCTCTCCAGCCGCCGCGAATCAACTTACCACATTCAGCAAGGGTTTAATAATCTGACGCTAAGACACATGCGTACTCCCTTCTCTGAGGATATCATGAACGCCCCGAAAGATCCCAAGGTAAAAACTCCTACCATTGAAGCCTATGACGGTACCACATATCCCGACATGCACTTAGTTGCATACCTTCATCATATGTATGTTCAAAGAACCAATGAAGCCACTTGGTGCAAATATTTCCAAGCCACTCTCAAAGTAGTAGCGTCTAAGTGGTTTGAGCGATTGCCCCCAGGGTCAATTGCCTCTTTCAACGAACTGCAAACTCTGTTCTCCACTAGGTTCATGGCACACAAGGAAAAAAGGAAAACAAGTATGCACTTGGGACGAATTCAACAGGGGAAAGATGAATCACTAAGAAGCTATGTGAAACGTTTCAACCTAGAGGCCGGACAGATCCCAGATTTGCCTGACGGCGTCTCCTTCGATAATTTTATCAGGGGATTGAAGAAGGGATCCTTTAAGTTTGACCTAGTCAAGAAAAGTGTGCGGACTATAACCGAAGTTTTGGACGTGGCCGAAGCATTTATCCATGCAACAAAAATATGCAGCTCGTCAAAAGATGGAAGGATTGGAGAAGCAACAGATTCCTCAGGGAAGAAAGACAAGAGAGATAGAAAAGCCCCACGAGTAAATGGTACTTGGGCACTCTCAAAAGAACATGATACCAATTCTCCTGGACACAAGAGAGAACGTCCATAAGAAAGGGAATACTTCGAGTATAACACAGATCTCCTCACAATACTGAAAGACGTCGGAACCAGGTTTGACCTTGAACAACCTTTCCCCGTGAAGTCTCCTGTTGAGAGTCGAGACCCTAAGTTGTATTGCCAGTTCCATGAAGACATAGGGCATGAAGCCAAGAACTGTAGAAGCTTGAAGAGAGCTCTAGACGGTCTAGCCTCTAAAGGACACCTCAAGAACTACTTATAGAGGAGTGCTCACGGCTCTGGGAAAATCAATACAAAAAGAACAAGTCACCTGTCTCACCTACAGAGGGAAATCACAGCGAAGGGGGGTTTGTAGCCGTCATATCTGGGGGACCAGCCGCTGGAAGACCCACCATGAGGGGGAAGAAAGATTATGCTCGCCGCCTGGGCAGGTAATGCTGTCAGGAAAGTCACCTCTGGATCCATTCCCACGGATCGAGGTATGTGGACGAATAGCCACTCCGCATGATGATCCTCTTGTGGTCGAGTTCAAAATATCCAATATGAGGGTGAAGCGCATCCTAATAGACACGGGGAGCTTGTCTGACATAATGAGCATGGAATGCCTCAACCGCCTAGCACATGACCCCAAAACCATGGATAGCATACACTATCCCATAATTGGTTTTGGAGGAAGAATTATACATCATGTAGGCGTCATCACTTTGCCGATTCGGATTGAGGATACAGAAAATGCTTTTAATAGCGCTTATTTTTGCTTTTAACATCGCTTCTTGAAGCGATGTTGATGGCTCCGCTATTAAAAGTAAAAAGTACTTTTAATTAGAATTAAATTTATTGAATAGAATTAAATTTATTGATAATTAAAAGATAGATAGATAGTTTTTTTATTAAACAATTTTCCCTTCTGCTTCTAATTCGAGTTATAACAGTAATGTCCAGAAGTTAACAAGCCTAACAGTTTTTTTATTAAACAAATTTATTGATAATTAGAAGATAGATAGTTAGGCAAATAACAGTTATAGGCTAAACAGAAGCAGAAGGGAAAATTGTTTAATAAAAAAACTTTTCCTAAACAAACTCCACTGAAAATAGAAAATTGTGAACTTCTCATAAAACAATTTCAAGTGAATGAGTATATGCTTGATGAGAGACAAAATGGTACCTGTAGTTATAATGCTTGACAACAAAATATAGAAGAGGTCCAACTCTGAGATTCTCTGAAACATTATTAAAATAGCCCTGCAACCACAACGAAACTAGTGAGACTAGGAAAAGTAGGAAGTGGTGTTACATAACATGAGCCATCAAAAAGGTTTACAAGCACATGAAAGGTAACTAGTGAGAGGCAAGTTCTGGGGTGAAAATTGTTGATGTTGCTGTTGTAGCTGAATTAATCTTTGTTGATGCAAGAGATTAAGTTAGACGGCTACAGCAGCTTGCTGGTTCTTCCTTGGCATTAATATGTGCTGCATGGGTTGATGTTGTTGCTGCTAATGCATGACCATTGACTGCCCTGAATATTAGGGCTCCATCTTCAAAGGCCCCATACTTCGTATATTCTGTAATTGAAGTGGTTAACTTGATTCAGACCTCAAGACTGTATTTCCTGCATACCACTTGATTACTAAAGGAATACGGAAATTGATAAACCTGACTTTGACCAGATGAACTACAGGATTCACAATATTAGCAGCTCCTTAAGAGGAGGAAGGGTTAAACCGCATTTCATTTCCGATACCAATAAATTCAATGAATAGAAATTTATAAAACCAGTAAACCTGGTATTGGTAAAAAGTTAAAACCAAATTCCTTACACAACCCAGCAAGTACTTGAGCAATTACTTTAATCCAAAATCAAAATTAAAATAGCTTAACTTTGATTAATTTACAATGAATAGAAGATAATGCCAATAGTTAGTAACCTAATTTCGACTTTCTAAATAAAACATTCTAAAAATAACAAACCATAAATATCAAACCCAACAACACAAAAGGACGATAAATTTAAAAAATAACGGATTATATAGCAAAAATCTGAAATTTTAAGATTGTATAGAAGTAGATTAATAGAAGATTATGTACGAATAGATTGAGTAGGCGAGAGAAAATTACCTTCATAGAAGGTAAAGCAGCAACATTGTTACACACTTACACCATCAGAATTAGGGAGGAACTCAACCTCAGTAAACACTAGCAGAGATTTCTTCCGTTCTTTTGATTTGAAGTGCCTTAGGTCTGTTTGGGACCTTTTATTTAACAAGCACCACTGCCTCTGAAGTCCTAAAAGTGAATCAGTAGCTTGTGTTCTTATGGGGTTTCTCATTATTTGTGATTTTACTTCTCTTAGCCCCACATCAACTAACTTTGTGTTTGTTTCTTAACAAGCGCCGGAGTCATATTTTAAGTGTACAATATGCAGTGTCAGTTTTATAATCTGTTGGAAGTTAATTGTTGCGTATTTGTGTTTATTTGGGGAATAGCCGATTTACTTCTTATAATGATTTTTTATCAATCATCCGAAGCAAAATAATAGCATGACATATGCCCCTTCCCCCCCCCCCCCCCCCCCCCCAAAACTCAAACTGTTATTCTGAAACAAAACTTGATGATTTATACAGAGGCCAGCAAACGGTATCAATAAGCTTATATTAGTAGATAACAATGACATTGTTAAAGAGTTAGATTCCTTAGATCACTTAAGTCTTAATAACCTAATAGATACATCTATGTTAGCGGTAAACCATAAGTGTGGGAACAAATTGATAGATTTCAGTCTTTCATATAAGGGATGCCAAATAAATAATTAAAAATCTATTCCATAATCTATTACGAACAGATCCACAGAAAACATTAAGAAGAACGATCTCCTCTTCTTATCATCATTATAACTTAACATACTATGTTTGGAGAAACAAATACCGGTTCCTAGAATATAAAATTCAACATTAAAAACCAGCTAGCATATACATCAGAATTAAAGGTTATATGATGTGTTTGATGACTGCAATATACTATGTTTTGAGAGATATAAATTAAAGTAAGTTCCATCACATGAATCGGATTGTATAGATTTTATAACTAGAGGATTAAGAAATTCGCTTAAATCTCTTTCACTCTATAACCCCCTCATCCTCAATCAACATTTGACAACAATTATATCAACTACCACCAAAAATTAAACAAAATGCTAACATTCGTTTATCACCAATCGAGATAATTGGCACTCGAATTTGAAAATTTCAACCACATTAAACCGATTGTCAAAAATTTACAACGGAATTAACTCGAATCTACCATTTTTACCGCATAACAAAAAAAAAAAGGAAACCCTAAAATTTCCGATTAAATGGAGCATACAAAGAACAACTTCAAAAATTCAACAAAATCATGTCAATTGAAAAGCAAGGTAATCGAGTGAAGTTACATAACAATGGAAGAAGAAAGAAGAACCTAGCGTTTAAAGGGGAGAAGGAAATCACCTAGAGTTGAGTAAGGAGGTGAGTACAGGTATCGAAATCAGTGCGAACAAAAGCAGCTTTGAAATATTCGATCGAAGTCGAACGAAGCTCAAAGGACAACCTCTTAACAAGATCCTCCATTTGATTATATGCACTTACATTGCCGCAATCACTTTCCTCCGTCTTCAACCATAAGCATGATGATTCTGCTAACCCTGAAATTGGAACAAGAGAGGATACGAGGGGCGTTCAGCGGGAAGCGAGAATGAGGGGATCGTTTTTTTTAATTTTCCTCCCCGTTTTTCTTTTTTTCTTTTCCCTTTTTCTATTTTTATGTAGGTTTCCTAAGCCTCACGCTGCAAAACTGATCACGCGTTCTGTCGCAATCGATCCATAAATCGAACAGAACGTATCCCGTCCTATAATTTGAGATTTGTTAAATAAATGGAGAAATAGCAAAGTCAAAGTGGTTAGTTTTCTGAGAACCGTGACGCACCTCTCAAGGGTGCGTCGTAATGTGTCCCTTTTCCATCGTTTAAATGCTTTCCTCGCCCTTTTATGAACTGTTAAACTAACTAAAATCTGATTGTTCGATCACTCTTAATAAATATGATATTTTTGGGAAATTGGATTATCATGCTAGGTCCCTTAAAACAATCTAAATCAGATAATCGTGCTCGATCTAGTACTATATGTTGCATATTATTAAAATCAACTCAGATTAGTTTAATAGTTAACGCATTTCCCTTCAATTATTTATGCTGAGCTAGTAAGGATATCCTGCCTCTGGAGTTATCGAAGAGCGAGTACTCCTCTCGGTAGTTACAGTCCCCCGAACCCTCAATCTCTACCTTGCGGGTGTACGTTGAGCGATCCCCACCACCAGGGATCACAAGGGAACCTACGGCTGTCGTGATCAAACATAATTGCACTCCCTTTATGTCACGATAACCGGGTTTTGTCAGTTTTTCTCATTGTCGTTAAAAACTCAATGGCGACTCCTATATTACTAGTCAATTGGGTGTGAACTCACAGGAAATCCAATTACACTTGATTTGACAAAAAGAAGCGTCACACCCACGAGGGACGAGGTCACGCATTAGCCTCGTGCTTTTTCGACCCCCTCACAGTGGCGACTCCACTGGGGATAGTGAAGGAAATACTCGTGCTTGTAGGTAACCAAAATAGCCGAAGGGTGAAATGATCCTACCCCGCGTTTATTTCCCAATCAAGTTGGGACGACCTGAAAATCAGCATATTAATGTGAACGGGCAGAACCGCATAACGAATCTTGGCTCCCTTGGTGTTTCATCTCGGGAGTTGGGACTAAGGATACCCATCGCCAACCGGGGGGTGCATACGCTTCGAATGTTGTCCACTCGGCGCTTTCGCTAGTAGTAAACCCGTCCCAAACCCAATCGCTCGCCCATTAGGTCCCTCTCGCCTGCATGCCCCCTTGGCTTGCACTTGCGGGTTGCCTCTTGAGCGAAATTCGTCTACTGAAGACACTACCTCGACCGGGGCATGTGTTGGATCTACGATAGAAGCGGTACCAAGCCAGGCGCAAATAACTACCCATAGAAGCCTATCATAAACTACATGACATATTATTATTGCCTCATGATGAAATGTTAGTTATGTGTAGCGAAATATATGATTGTGTGTGACAAACTGTCCTAGAAAAACCAACGACCTTAAAAATTGCCCAAACATTCATAAACCAATTTGCCAAAGAGTTATACCGAAACACGTGTTCCGCAAACCCGAACGATCGCCACAAAAATAAGCAACGCTCGGGATGGCCGTAACGAATCCCACAAACGCTGCACAACGCGTAAAGGACGTTATTAGGCAAGCACGCAAAATCGAAGTCGCATAAACAAAAGAAGACGCAAACAGAAAACGAGAACCAGCCAGGGAAGCATTTTCAACGCCCCTGGCTAGGCGCCAAAATTTCTCACGCCCTACGCTGGGCGCTGAAGTTGCTGCCTGGCCCTTTGGTCAGGCACATCAGCCTCGGTGCCCACGCATGAAGAAAATACGTAGCAAAAAAAACTTTTCGAATTTTTTTTTGCTACGAGGGCGTATGAAAAGGCACTCGATTCTAAAAAGCGACTAAAAAAAATATAACTCTTTGTGTCGTTGTTGGGCCTCCTACGACGACGATGTTCGGCACCAAAACCGAGCACGCTAATTGAAATAACCTTGAATGTCACATGGGAAAAGTATTCAAAAAAATAATGTTCAAATGAAGTTTTCAAGAAAAATAATGTTCGAAAAAAAATAAATCCGAGTCTAGACTAGGCTATGCCAAAGTACAATCTAAATCCTAAGTCTCAGTTGTCTTATCCATAGAATCGGTCCTAATGCTTGGTGTCGTTCTGCAAGTTAAAAGGTTAAACCATATTGAGTCTCCCTTCCTGACATTTAAATCAATAGGCACCCATATGTAATTGTCATCCCTTGCTAAGAGTCTACGGCCTCAATACTCTCTCTCACCAATAAAAGAATATATTATAGTATTTGCAAAATGGAAACAGTCACATTCTGAAAATCATTCCTCCATAGTCGCACAACCACCAAAGTGAACCTAAGGTATCAATACCATTGGAAAAAAATTATTAATGGCCTCAAGGCTTATGATCACATTGGGTCACGACTATCATAGTCCTCTCGAGCCACTCGCTCCTTGAAGTGCTCCTAAGTACGGACTAAAAGATTTTCCATGAATACAACACGACGAACCATGAAAATACCCAAATCGGCATGCCATAAGACTACCATTGGGGTAAAAGCAATACACACTAAAGAGAGAAGCCGCACTAATGATTCTAGTCTTGCAAAATTGAAAATTCGATCTCCCCAACTAACTACCTTGCCAACATTAAGCAAAATGGCGCATGACAAATGAACACCCAAGGGTTAAAATCTAAAGTGTCAACCAATGAAAGTTATGGTCCAATTAGCCTAAGTCTGAGAGTCGCTTGGTCAAGTATTATAGGCTTATGCCACGTCATTATTTTTTAGTCTAGGCCACCTCCTTATATTCCTACACAGGTTATAATAAGAAAGATTAATGAAAGTTCGAGTCTAAATCACAACTTCCAATTAAATCCCAGAAACTGGAATCTGAAAAGAAGCAAAAAAAAGAGTTATTTTCGATGCAATTCTTTCGTTAAATTTAAATAAGGTAAAAACAAGGTTTCGAATCTACGCTATTTGCACACTTTAAGAAACGACTAAATACGCTTGCAAAGTAAGACAATTAAAAGGTCCACCCTAGGCCTATTAAAGCTAAAGGTCCACTATAGGCCTACCAAACGAGGCTCACTCAGTCTCGCCTCGTGACTCAAAGACCACAACCATCTACCTTTTAGCCTAAATAAAAAGGGGAGGGAAATCTCGAGCGAAAAGGAAAAAATAGAAAGAGAAAAGGGAGAGCGAAAAGAGCAAGCCATGAAATACTAAAAAAGAAAGAGAAAAGGGAAGCGAAAAGAGCAAGCCATGAAATACTTAAAAAGAAAGAGAAAAGGGAAGCGAAAAGAGCGAACCATGAAATACTTAGCCCGTACCTCCAAAAGTGCGAAATCTATCCAAGTAAACGAAGGAAAAGAATTGAGTCAACCAATCCAAATCATAAAATTCTACGATGTCTACCCTTTTCAATCCTTATGTTCTTAGGCGCCTTCGCTCTGGGGCCCCTGTTCAGCTCATTTAACCCATCCATGTTCTCATTGCCATAACCCAAGAAACCATTACCTCAACTCTTGTTTCTGAACTTGTTATCAACTGCAAACCACGTACGGCCATTGACACGTGCATCATACCCATTATTTCCAAAACCTGCTCTTACACCACCATTAGCATAATGACCATATAACTTGTGTGGATACATCCTGTTGATATACCCTTGAGTCGTCCCCATGCTACTCATCGGCCTTGGTTGATGTAAAATCATGACACTAGCTTGAGGCTGCAAATTATGAGTCCTAGCAGATATAATCCTCATGCTTGACCAATACCTATGCAACTTATCCCAACTCATTCAACCCATCTTTGAAGCTGTCTTGAGTCACGAATAAAAAAGAAGACAAATGAAAAAGTACATTCTACACTCAACATAAGAAAAAAAATAAAAAATAAAATGTGAATAATAAAAAAAGAACTTTGCAAAGCGCCTCTAAAGTTAGTCTAAAAAGAAAAAAGAAGCATTTAGCGCACCAAAAAAGATCCGCCCAGAAATAAATTTCAGCGCCCACAGCGGGGCGCCGAAATCTTTAGCGCCCCAGCCTGGGCGCTGAATCTCTCTACTTTCCAAATTTTGTCCAGAAGTGCTCGTCATTTTATCCGCACATGCACGGAAAAATAACGAACACTTGGAGGGGTACAACACGTATTCAGGTATACGTACCAAAAAACACATGAAAAGAAAATACATGTACTTAAAAAATAAAACAAAATTTTGTCTTACGGCAAAGCAGCAGATTAAAACAATAATAAACTTCACTTATTCTACCGTTTCAAATAATATGTTTCCACCACAGAACGTACTTGTTTAAAATCGGCATTCTAAGAAACCATTTTCAGGCTAAGAACTACGCAAGACCTGATTCCAAATTAAATCTATTTAAGGCGGATACGTAGGCAATCCATGATTCGGTCCAACCAATATTAAAGCCTATAGAAAAATAAAAATAAAAAGAGAAGTCCCTTATTGAAATTTAATTACTTGCAATCCAAGTCGAAAGAAAAATTGAAAGCACGAAGAAGAATCCAATTCAGTCATCAAGATGCCAAAATGAGCACACATCGAAAAATAATAAGGGCACATACCCTTACCAGAAGGAGCACTCACACTCCTAGGCACTTAGCCAAGACTCAACAAAAGATCGCTTTGCCTCAATTGAATGGGGGCTAGCGCAAGCGTCCATGACCTCTAAAGTACTCGACTTGACCCTCCTTAAAGCGAACTAACTCACTTAAAGACCTTCTTTCACCGCTAGACATAGTCGTTCGCTTAAAGACCTTCTTTCACCCCTAGACACAGTCATAATCTCCAATAAATAGTAAAGGCAGTAAGCTTGCAATAAAGAAGATTGTTCTACGGCATCGCCCCATCGTTCCTTCAAACTCAGGGCACCCGTTAATGGTAATTCAAATGCTTGCGAATCCCCTTTTGAAAAAATCAGACATTGTCAATAGGACTTGGCACTTAACCAAGGCTCACCCTACTCAGACATATGACACGGGCATCTAAAATCGAAATCTAAAAGCATCGTTAATGGGAAGACATAATAGCAACTGGGGGCTAAAAAAATTGAGAATGAAAGAGCTAGGGAAAGAACTAAGTATACCTTGACCTTTTGTGCAGACATACACCAAGTAAATCTAAGTCAATTTGAAAACGGTTTATATTCCCGCAATTCTGGAAAAGATGGCCCTAAAAGCCTAAAGCATAAGCCAAACGGGCACAGGTATATCTTGACGCCTGCACCCTGGCTTCCAGCAAATCCTTAGACAGCATTCCAAAAATCGTAACAGTATTTTGATTCACTCCTGTAATCCTGTACGAACCCTTCTATAAGTCAACTTACTTAGGACACCTCGGATTGTACACAGTAAGATTCGGATTTTAAATAATTTTCAAAGACTTTTTCGAACATAATAAAGTGTCGTTGGTTTAAGCTAAGTATGCGTTTATCTCAATGTTGCAAGTGAGTCAAAGGATTTCCAAATATGATTATGGGTAAAGAAAGGCACTTAGCTTTTGGACAAGGCACACTTCAACATGTGGCTACCTTGACCATGGCAATGTCGCACAATACGACATTTACAAGAGAAGCAGCAAAATCACTACTCGAACGTACCTCGCAATAAACGAGTCTGGTTCAAACTATTCATGATCCATGTCACCATGAATGCATAAAAACGTATGCAAAGCATTATAGCACCAAGCCAATCCCGTAGCTACAATTGGGGGCTTGAGAAAAACACTCTAAAAAAAGCTCGAAATGACGATTTCATCACACATTCTCGACGCTAATGCTATACACACGTCATAGGGGCACAATCCTAAGGTCAATCATGTAAAATGAACCTTAGAATGGCTACAACCCCTCCCAAATTCTAAACACTACTTAGAGTATATAAAGTCGCCCCACTAACAAGGGCAACTGAAAATCGCGAGTCACCAAAACTCCGATCAAACCACTGCACATAAAGCTCGCCCTATAAAGCGCCCGTTACACAGTCTACATCGTTCCAAAGCAAAAGCGAAAGGAAAAAAAAACTGTCAAAATTCTGCCTATAAATCATTTTCAACGCCCAGAGCTGGGCGCCGATATCTTTAACGCCCCAGCCTGGGCGCTGAATCTTTTTGCTAGCCATGTTTTGCCCAGATATAAAAATAAGAAAAAAAAACACATATGAATCCTCGCATCGAACGAAGTGATAAGCCGTGTAAACCCACGCGGAAGGTGCTACACTTGTTCGAGCACCTGAACGAGGCGTGATGAAAGTACTCCAATGCAAAAAATAATGATATCCCAACACCTGGAGAAATGTTCTAATACATGTTGTTAGGCCACACAAGCCTACGTCGCACCATAATTTCAGCCATCCCACGGTACAAGTCTAAAGAGAGAGAGTAAGGCATATTGCACTAACACGGGCACGACCAAGAGCACGTGTAAAAGAGGCAAAGACTACTTATCGCCCAAATTCAAAATGCAAGCCACACGACTTCTACATTAAGGATTAAAGGTAGCAAAACATTACCTACCACGGAAGGGATAGCTCGCACCTACACGAGCGGAACCCCAAGGCATCTTTCTCGAAAGAACCTACAAAATTGTACGCCAAAAGAAAGCATCCCAACATGCATACTTGGGGGCTGCAAGCTACGAAACAACCATAGCAAAATAAAAATCTCGAAGCAAATGTTTGAACAATCAAAGGGCACGATGTTTGAGCCCACCTCG